>NC_136425.1:151390000-152590000 GCF_052625555.1 Lactuca saligna | reverse complement strand
CTTTTTGGTGTGCTTAAGGAAGAAGGAGTTGCATCAAGGAACTTAGAAGTTGAAGTAAGCTTGTAGATCTTGGATCATTACCTTTTTAAGGAGCTCCAGAAGGTAAAAAATTGTCACTTTGATGTCGTGTTTGAGTAGATCTCATTTTGGGATCTTTATGTTGTTCTTCTTGTCCCAAAAGTCCCATTTTTGTGCATGAGTGGTTTTTTTCATTTTGAGCTATCCTTTTAGACCCTGGGAGGGGTCCTTAGCCATAAAAATGAGGTCCTTTTAGATAGTTTGGCTCCATGCATCTTGTATAAGGTCTTAATGGATTAACAGCTTGTAGAAGGTCTTAATGGATTAAGACCTTGTGTTAAGGACTTTTTGGATGTGTAAAGTCATATAGTTGGAAACTTTATGATCCTAGTATGCCTTTGGGCCTTGGAACTGAAGTTTCTGCTTAAGTGTTGAAGCCATTAAGCACTTAATGAAGAAATCAGGGTTGCGAGGTTACGCCCTGCATAGCCTATAGTATGCACTACGTAGTCGGTCAACCACCCCTGATGGTGGTCTTCTGCGCAACCTCGTGTATGTTGAGCGTACCTCTGAAGTACGCCCCACATACTCGCATAGGTCAGCCCATGTTTAGTTAACCCAGTTGGGTTGACTCAGTGGGTTTATTGATTTTGACCAGTTAACTTTGGGTTTGACCAAGTTTGACCAAGTTTGAATTTGAGTATATTTTGGGTATTTTGGAATTTTGATAGAGTTGGTCACTTGGTGGATGTAGGCATTGAGTAGAGAGTTGAGATTTGGAGCCAGGCCTTATCAGTTATGTTCAGCTTGTGAGATGAGCTTTTCCTCACTATACTTACGTGTTGAAGGCACCAAGGTCCGCCCATTGGTTTGATAACCTGATATTCATTGATGTGCTTAGGGAATGCTAGTTGTGATATGCTAGTCTGGTAGATCTGTAGGACTACCTGTGATATTGTTTGTTGGTATTTGTATGTTATTATATGTTATATGTTGATATATTGTGTGGGTTGGGTTGAGGTTGTAATGCTCAGTGTTGTTGCCAACAAACCTGGGAGCAAGCTAGATATTAACTAAGGGTCGGGGAGGGCATGCTAGACTCATACTGAGGCTCATGAACATTCTAGATATGAGTTGAGGGTCTAGAAGGGCATTCCAGAATCGTACTGAGGGATTAGTGATATTCAGTCTGAGGATCGATCAGGCCGGGACCAAGCTAGACATAAGCTATGGGCCAAGGGCAAGCCAGACATATGCAATGAGCTCAAGGGAAATCCAGTCTGTTAGTTGTGGACCCATTGCATGCTGTTATTATATATATATATATATATATGTGTGTGTGTGTGTGTGTGTATGTGTGTGTGTGCTATTTGTTGTGTATTGCTATTTTGGGGGAAATTCAGTAAGATTTGGCTTACCGTTTTGGATTATGTTTCAGGTACCTTAGAGGATCACGAGAATGCGAAGGCGTGATCGTGCACCTCCTCGTGTTTTGTTTTATGATTTCAGGAAAACTCTGATATTAAACATGTTTTGAAAACTATTTGTAAACAATAATGATTTCTAGATTGTTTAAAAAGTTTAAATTTTGCATGAATTTTATGGATGCAACAAATTTAAAGGCTTTTGAAGATAACTTGATTTCTACCAACCCATGTGAAAGGCATTATAGAAAACAATAAAAGGATATTAATAAAAAGTGTGTCTGTTTTCGCATATATATTTTTTTTGAAAATATGCATGTGTATAAAAAACATATGTATATGTATTAAATATACATTTTATTTAAAACTTATTTTTTAAAGTTTTAGATGTGTATACATAAGAATGGATTAAGGACGAGATTCCATCCACCCAATATTCAACTAATAAAATATAAATTCAAAGGAGTGTTCTTGTACCTCTTAATGAACATCATTGTGGCTTTTTGGTTTTGCGGATTATGGGTGAAATAGAAGAAATCGGTAATGATTTTCATCCTTTGATCATATATATAACAGAAAACTGAATATTAATGTTAGTTAAATCTTATGAAATAGTTGATATTCCAACTTACAAAACTACCAAAAATGTCACTAAATAAATATACAAAGGGTTCCTAAGCACTATTGTTGTAACATCCCAAAAAATTTCAACAATTTTAATATTTTCGAAACGATCCTTTTACCAATAAAATGTTCACAAAATGGTGTTCTCAAAACACTTATTGAAAATCAGTGCCTCCCAAGATCAATGACATAGAGTCATGATGTGTATGGTCACGCCTTTTCCTTGCCACGAATCTTTGAAAAACCTAAAACCATAAACCCAAAAACTGTAAGCACAAAGCATAACGAGTTCCCCCAAAATACCAACACACATAAGATAACATAAAAACAAACATTATACTATGGGTCCAATCAACCGTCATGTTGGAATACCTTAGGCCCCTCAACTATCAGGTTGGAATACCAACATACTATGGGTCCAATAAACCATCAGGTTAGAATACCCTAGACCCTCAACCATCGGGTTATAATGCCAACATACTATGGGTCTAGTCAACAATTGGGTTGGAATACCCTAGGCCCCTCAACCATTGGGTTGGAATGCCAACATACTATGGGTTCAGTCAACCATCAGGTTGGAATACCCCAGGCCCTCAACTATCAGGTTGGAATGCCCTGCCTTGTTAGCTTACGCAAAAAGTAGAGAATCCTTAGTCACTTATCAAAAATGTGCACGTATAACAAATAAGAATATAAAAAACTACAGCCGGTCAAACAGATCTAAAGATCTATTGAGTTTGAATTTTGTGAGGAGGTGTCGAAGTCATTTCTAGTTTGTTAAGATTCGAAGTCTATATGTTAAGATTTGAATGCATGTATTTCATAAGGGCACTTTTATATGTCGAAGCGTTATGGTTTTAGCCCTTATGTACTTTTTGCTTACTTCTATCATTCCTATACATATGGATAGGTGCTAAAGATAGCGTAACCTTTGCAACTTCGTGTTCTTTACTCTAAAACACTATTGTATCTTTTAGAAGTATAATTGAGCCAGACAGTTTCGATTTACATTTTGTGTTCTTGATTGATTCATACTCTAATTTCTTTTTCATTTACTCGATTCGTACGAACTACAGTTGGTATCATAGCAAGATTCTCTTAGTTGATTTTTTATTTTCTCTTTGTTTCAAAAGTTTTTGAGTCACTGTTTTTTATTCAAAAATATTCCGTAATTTTGATCCAGAAAATCTTATCTTATCAATTGATTTGATTAGATTATGCATTTCGTTTGATAAATTGAGTGTTCAAGGGTTATTTTCTAAAAGATTTATTCCTTAGATTCCTCTTTCTAAAGCTTTTCATCATTTGTGTCCGTACAACAATGGCAAATTTCAACATGAACATGATGGCTAGTTTTTCTCATCTTCTCGGATCTTCAACCAAAATTTCGATGCTAATTCCTGAATACTATGAACAATAGGTTGATAGGATGGAAGATTATATGAATGGGATTGATGAAGGTCTATGGAAATGCATTACTGATGGAACTCATCCTGCAAGTTTTCTAGAACAAGTCGGAACTGCTGGTTCTGATCTAGGTGTTGGTCAGCAAATAGATAAATAAAAGAAAAATGACAAAAGATGTTTGCTTGAACTTCAAGGTGCTCTTCCACCAATGGTTTACAATTATGTCCATGGATGTAAAACCACTAAGGAAATCTGGGATACTTTGAAGGAAAAGTATCAAGGAAATGAGAAAACAAGAAAAAGTTATGTTAAGCAATGTGTGCTTGAATTAGGTGAATTCAAACAAAAGGAGATGGAGAATATTGAAATGTACTATAATCGTCTGAATGAATTAATCTTCAAGTGAATTCGTTATGGAGTTAATCGTTCAACAATGGAGTACAATCTTACTTTCCTTATGAGACTTAGAAAGGAGTGGTGGAACAGTAGTTTAATGATCAAAACTCAACAAAGTTTCGACAACTTTTCTCTAGGTGATCTTTACAATGTTCTGAAAGCCCATGAAAGCAAGATTAACGTGTAACAGCCCGAAATTCAAGTACCGCTATTTAGCCCTTCATCTTTATTTAATTGTCATTATGGGCCTTGTGTTGGGCGAGTACATTGGGCGTACAAGGAGTATGTTGCGCATACTCGCGCGCCTCATTTAAACGTATCGTCACCCGGGTACGCTGGGTGTACCAAAGATTACACCGGCCGTAACCGGTCCAGACCCAAAAACCCTAATCGGTGGTTGGCTATAAAAGGAATGATATGGCTTGGTTCCTTAGCCACCATCCCTCAGAAAGAAACCCTAAAAGAGTTGTTCCTTCATTCATAGCTTGTTTGTGAGTGTTCTAAGCTTTGAGGTGTCATTTCAAGGTAGCAAAATAGAAGAGGAGTCGATTGTGGAGGCTACAAGTTGGTGTTCAAGTGTAGATCCGTGAATAGCAAAGGTTGGAGCTTCTTCCTAAGGTAAAAAGTTCAGATCTTGCCTTGTAGTTCTTATGGTATGCTTTATGGACCATTTTATAGGGTTTTGGTACCAAAGGTGGAGACTTTATGAGCAAGTAGTCTCCATTGACTTAGATCCATCATATTTCTGGTCCATTTGAGTTGTAGGTTCATAAAAATGTGATCTTGGACGTGAATGATTAGCCATGCATGAGATCTAGATCTTTTGAGTTGAAATGGAAAGGTATTAAGGAGTGTAGGAGCCTTTACAACCATGCCAAGGCTTAAAAGTTTCAACTTTATGGGTAAGGAGGCTTAAGGAGAGCCGAATCTAGAAGTTGAAGAAATGTCTTAACCATTTAAGACCAGAAATGAAGAGTGGCTGAATCTGAGCGTTACGCGAGGCGTAACTCCCAGTACGCACAACGTATTGGGTGGAGATGCCGACTGTGGATCAACGATGTACGCCCCCACGTACATGAGTCTGTACGCCCCATGTACATGTGGACTTTTGAGCCAAGGAAGGGTAAAATGGTCTTTTAACCCTCTGAGGAGTATTAATAAGGGTGAAGCCTAGTTGTGGAAGTTTATATTAATTAAAATGATATTTCGTTATGATTAGGCAGGATTGGGTCTTCGTTTCGAGATTCGGAGATAGCGAGCACGTGAGATTTTAGACTTTCCACGAGGTGAGTTTTCTCACTATACTGTACCCGGAAGGGTTTTATCGTGTGACCGGAAGGTCGGATATGTTATGAGTTGTATGCATTGTATATGATGAGTTAATCGTTTGTATGTGCTATGTATGCTATGCTTGATATGGGCCGGAAGGCATTATGTTATGGGTCAGAAGGAATATATGTTATGGGTCGGAAGGCGTTGTGATGTGGACCGTAAGATCGATGCGAGTAGGATTGGAAGGTTTACCGGGTCGGGACGGAAGTCCCCTGAGACACATGGACTGGAAGGTCAGGGCCTAGAAGGGCGTATGTGCGTAAGTAGTATTTTGGGGAACTCACTAAGCATTTATGCTTACAGTTGTTGTGTTACGTGTTTCAGGTACTAGCGAGGACCGTGGGAAGGCGTCGGCGTGATCTGTACACACTACCAGAGGATTTGTTTATGATCTTGGGATTTATATGATTTGTATTATGTTATGATACATCGATTTTTATGACTTGATCTGGATGAAAACATGTTTTAAGAAATGAAAATTTTGCTTTGAAAATTTACTTTGTTACATAACGAAATTGATAAAGAAGGAAAACTAAGTTTGGGCGGTCCACTTGCTTTAGTTTCGAAGGTATATGGAAAGGAGGCTGATGTCAAATCTGCTGATGTTCATGGTTCTAATAATGAAGGTTTTATCATGAACTCAGATGACGAAACTATAACGTATTATTCGAATAATGAAGTCAAGAAGTTTTACAAAAATCCATTCAATTCGAAGTTTAAAGGAGGTGATTTCAAGGGAAATTCATATGGGGAGAATGTGAGAGAGGAAAAAAGGTGGAGAAGAAAGAAAACAAGCCTGAGGTTGAGAAGCCAAAAAATAAATTAAAGGGTGATTATGGTTTCGATTGTCATTATTGCAATGGTGCAAACCATATGGTAATCAATTGTATGTTGAGGAAGAGAGAAGAGAAGAAAGAAAGAGTGAAGGACGAATCCTAATATGTCAAAAGGCTTGAAGAAGTGAGAGTTAGGATGAAGGGGATGTCTCTAGTTGCAAAGGGTAGTGGCGATGGGGACAGTACATACTAAATCTGGCCATGTGTATAAGTTGATGAGGAAATGCGAAACCCCACTCATGGAGCCATGTATGCGAAGTATGAAGAGGGGAGTAAGGATGAGGAGATAGTGACTAGAAGGTGTTTTGTTTGTACTGGAGCACACAAGTCTCCAATGACTCTGAAGGTATGTTCTCTTCTCGAATCCTTTAATATTCCTTCAAGCTCATATGATTATGTTATATCTGATTTTGATGAGACTATTACATATGCTAATGACTTGCTTTATTTATGTTAGTAGTGATGCTGAGAAATCAAAATCTTTACTGTTAGAATTATAGAAAAGGTTGGAGCCAAAGAGAGTAGATTAGACAATCTAGAATTGAAGTTAAATAATGTTAATTATGATAGGGAGAAATTGAGTTTGGAGAATAAGATTTTGTTAAAACAACATAATATTTACTGTAATTTAGCTAAAAGATTGTATATAAAATTGACTGATTTACATCGTTCCTCAAACATAAGTAAGGGACAACATAGGAATCTTTTACCCTTTTTGACTTTCAAAAGGGAGAAAGTAGATTCGACGTCCTATGATTGTGAGAAAATGATTTATGGGTTTGACAAGGTCCCAATTGATACATGTGCATATGGTATTGTGAAAATAGATGAATATTTGGATCCTAAAGATTTGATTCATATTGTGGATGAGACTTTGACAAAAAACTCACAAATCAAAATTTGAAAAAAAAACTGAGAATTCGACATCTAACTCTCAACACAATTTTGTTGATATCAAAGATGATTCTGAAAATATTAGTGAAATTGAGGAAGAAGTTGTTGCTTGTTCTCAGTTATCTATTATAAATGTCACTTCAATGTCTAAGAGTAAAGAAATTTGTAATGATTCATTGGAAAAGGTTAACATTGACCAACCCTTAACTTCAAAAGTTCATGACTATGACCATGTGATTGTCGAAGATAGCCAAACTTATAGTGATAATGATGACGAAGACATTCCGATCAAAACAACTATTCCAAGGGTTGTTGTTGATCAAGTCTATGAAGAAACTAAAAAGTTTGAGAAAGTGATGAAGGAAAAAGGTCCTCATTATCTCGAATTGAACTCAGTTGTTTATCCAAGTTTCAAGTGCACCGATGATATGGTGTTTCCCAATCAGGTTTTGTTACTATAAGAAATGGAGATAAACTGAATCTTAAGGTCAATAAAATTCTTGTTGAAGATAACAAAGGAGCTTTGAAAGAAGGGTTTTTCTCAAACCAATGCAAGTTTGAAAATACTCTTAATAAGAACTCGTTCAATTTTCAAAGACAAAAACCAAAACGAAATTTGCAAGTTAAGAAAGAAAACACAACTGTGGTTGAACCAACAAATGAACCACTTTCTCAAACTCAAAACACAAAAGCTTAAAGTTTCTATGAACAAATTCAAAAGATTTCAAAAGAAGAAGGTATGTCAATATCGAAAGCATGGAAAAAGGTTTATTAGCAAAATATTGAGTCTCGAAAGTAACAAAAAGTTTTGTTAACAAAATCGTCTGAACAGAAAAAGGATGAACAAGTTAAGACTTCTTCAAAAAATAAGACTTTTGTTCAGAACAAACCCGCTCAAAAACAAAATGCTTTATCAAAAAGTCATTCAATAGTTTCTAAACCAATTCAAAAATTGATTATTCAAAAACCAAGAAATGAGAATTTTGTTCAAAACCAACCACAAAGGAATTTTGTTCCTAATCATCAAAATCAAAGGTTTTCAGAAAACAATTTTCATCGAAATGATGTTCATCAAAATGAACACATAAATTTTCATCAATTTCAAAATCAGCGACATTTTTCGATTGGACAACAAGTTTATAATCGAACATCCGTTGGTTATAACAAATTTTTCAAAACCGTTTTCAACCTCATGTCAAACCATCATTTTCAAAAAGAGATTTTACAAAGTTGGATGTACAAAACAAAATATATGAACCATTTAAACCTAAACAACCTCAATTTATCTATCCTGTTTTGAAGCAACCAATTAAAGCTTCTTTCTCAAAAGGGAAGTCTGACACAAAGAACATTAATCATTTTCTTGAAGGAAAAGGAAAACCTTTTCAATATGGAAAGTTTTTTCAAGAGGAAATCAAGTATGCTTATGCAAGCTACTTGAATGAGTCCCGATGGAAGTTCTTCATCAAAGGATTTGAATCCCTCTGTTCAACAGTGGAAAGTTGTTCCCAATACAAAAATAGAAGTCAAACAAACTTTTGAGGAGAAAAGAAAAGTCAATGTCAAACCTAAACCAATGAATGATTTCGTTTCGATACCGAAGTCCATAGAAGTTGACTTAATTGATAGTTTGAAATCCAAAGTTCGAAATAGGGTTTTAGGTTCTTCATTTGATAATGCATTTCACTCTAATAACCAAGGACCCAAAAAGCCTTGGGGACCTAAATTATTTAATTGATTACGGGTGTTAAGTGACGAGCAATATAATGAACATTGGTACATCGATGGTGGTTGCTATCGTCACATGACAGGTTGAAAGGAAAATATGCGAGATTATCAAAGTTTAGAGAATGTTGGAGTTGTAAAATTTGGAAATAATCAGAAATGTCAAGTTAAAGGCTATAGAAAAGTTACAAATGGGAAGTTCACAATCAGTTGGGTGGCATATGTTGAAGGTCTTAAATACAACTTGGTAAGTGTTTTGCAACTTGTTGTAGGCACTGCCAATCAAGTAGTTTTCGATGAGGAAGGTTGTATCATTTCAAACAAAGAAACCAATAAAGTTTTCGATGAGGTAAAACTTGAATTCAAATATTAATGTTGAGGGGGAGCATGGAAATTTGAATGTTGATTTAGAAGGAGAGTATGGATGTTCAGCGACAGATGTTGAGGGGGAGCATCAAGATGTTAATCCAATTGTCGAGGGGGAGAATCAAGAGCAAACTGGATTAATCCTTATAATTCGAATGATCAAAAAAATGTTTTTAATGATATGACTAAGAATGTGTATAATGCAGGTGAAGGTTCAGAAACGGATGAAATATTCGAAGATGCACCTTTGGATTTCGATCTTTCATATCCACCGATGGACAGATGGACACTTAGTCATCCAAAAGAACAAGTTCTTGGTGATCCTCAAGTTGGAGTGTTGACAAGAGTTGAACTTCATGCTTAAAATGAGGTACTAAATGTGCAACAAGAAATTTGTATGTTTAATGTTCATTTCGAAAATCCTAATTGGATGGTTTCCATGCAATCTAAACATGCTGAATTTGAAAGAAACAAGATTTGGAGGCATGTTTCAAAACCTGATGATGTCTTAGTTATAGGATTAAAATGGATTTTTAAAAACAAAACTGATAAATAGGGTCAAGTGATTCGAAACAAAGCAAGGTTGGTTGTTAAGGGATATTCTCAACAAGAAGGTATTAACTATGATGAAACCTTTAGCCCTGTCGCAAGACTCGAGGGTGTTCGAATATTTCTTGCTTATGCAGCACACAAAGACTTCGATGTTTATCAGATGGATGTCAAGTGTGATTTTCTCAATGGAGTATTAGAAGAGACGGTGTATGTTGAGCAACCACCAGTGTGACATCCCCATTTTCACGGCTAGAAAAGACCGATTTGTTTATGCTTTGTTTTTAAAATCAGAGTAATTGTTTAAAGAAAATTGTTGCGGAATTTGTCCCCAAAACAAGATATGATAAGAATTTATCAAAACATTTCTTAAAGAAGAGTATTTCTTAATATATAACAAAATCTTGGGATGTCATGTTCCGATACAGACACATAAGCATAAATAGAACTTACATTTATTTACACTAAATGATTTACGTCTCCTTTAATCTCTCAGTAAAATATGTCTTCGTATTGATACCTGTGATACAAAGAAAACTGAGTGGGTCAGGCTTGGGAGCCTGGTGAGCATATAGGGTTTTCAATCCACAATAAAACATTTATTATATTCAATTATCAACAATCAACCCAAATACCCATCCCCATTATCTTCTTTATTTATTAAGGTTTTATCCTATGAATCGATTATACTTTCTTCATTCATTCCTAAGGATTCACCTAAGGAACTGGCACACAGTCCATTTGCTACCACGGTTTATACAACAGGCACTACGTTGCATAGTCACCAGGGTTCATACAATTGGCACTACGTCTCATAGTCACCACGGTTTACACAATAGGCACTACATCTCATAGTCACCTGGGTTTATACAATTAGCACTACGTCTCATAGTCACCACAGTTTACACAATAGGCACTACGTCTCATAGTCACCTGGGTTTACACAAAAGGCACGAAGTCACATCGTCACCAAGGTTTATCAAATAGACACGGAGTCGCATCGTCACCAAGGCTTACTCAATAGGCACGAAGTCGCATCGTCACCAACTATTCCATCTACCCATGTTCTACCCAACATTTTTGTAGATATAAATACAAACACAATTTAAATCATTTAACACCCGTATAAAACATCAATTCCAAATCCATCTCAAATAGATAATTAATATATAACACATAGCACATATTTCATAGCTAATACTTTATATTTATGTATTAGAAGAAAGTACTATGCACTCACGCATATAAACAACAATATATATATTTATACACATAACACATATTTTATAAAACACTTCATATTTATGTGTAAGATGAAAGTGACTATACACTCACCTGATCAGAAGATGATCGGGCAACACTACGGCTTGCAGAAGTAGTGTTTCTCTGTAGATCTAGAAAATCTTCACAAAAACCGGGCTCCTCGCGGGCAGCGCTTCGGCTCGGGAATAACGCTCTTCGGGATCCTCGGGGCTTTGGATCTTACTTCGGGGCTCGGGAATATTACCGGGGCTTTGGGGTATGATTGGCATGCAAATTGAGGCAAAACTTAGAGAGCGGGAAGAGTTTGAACAAGAAAAATGGCTGAATTCGAGTTCTATTTATAGGCTGTTGGGTCTGGGATTACGCGGGGCGTAATCTCAAATTACGCAGGGCGTACTCAGTACGCGGGGCGTACTCAGGTTACGTGGGGGGTACTTTGACGTCACTACGTGCGTCAACTGGTGGCACTCGAGTATCGGTCAGATAAGTTGCATCCGACTGAGTACGCTGGGCGTACTCAAATTACGCGGGGTGTAATTGACTCGTCGAACTTCTAAATTGCGTAACTTTCGCATACGAGCTCCATTTTCGATGTTCTTTATATCCACGCGAAGGTCAGACCATACTCTACAACTTTCGTTTAGACTCTGTCGGCTAATTTTGACTTTTATTTTTATTATTTGTTTTTAGAAGGCCGGGACAGAAAAACTTCGTTATAAATTCATAACTTCTTCGTCTGACGTCCGTTCTTGCCTAACTTTTCATCGTTTCGCTACTAACAACGAGATCTTCGATTCTCATTTAGATTGTTTCGGCTAAAAACCGCTCGATCTCAAATCGAGTATTCGGGCTGCATACCGCTAAGTCGAAACTTCGAAAAATCATAACTTCCTCATACGAAGTCAGATTTTGGCGTTCTTTTTATGCACACTCACGGTTTAACAAACTCTACAACTTTCATTTAGATCACTAAGGCTAAATATCGCTCTAACGTAAATTCACTTTTTACGTCATTCAGCGTCATGCCGGTTCTGTCGCGAAACTTCGACAAGTCATAACTTCTTCGTTATAACTCGGATTTCGGCGTTCTTTATATGTACGGAAACCTTGTAATATATATTATAACTTAGTTAGGATTAATCATTCTAAATAATATTTCATCAAAAATTCATTTTTTTGATGCCTATCGTCTCTAAATTGACTAGCCCTAATCTACGGGCGTTACAACCAGGTTTCGTAAATGATAAATTCCCTGGTCATTGTTATATTCTCGATAAAGCTGTTTATGGCTTATAACAATCACCTAGAGCCTGGTATACAAGTCTTACCAATTTCTTAAAACTCTCGAAATTTAAAGAAGGATCTGTTGATCCTAGTCTATTTTAAAAGAAAGTAGGGGATCACTTGATGCTCGTTCAAATGTAAGCAGATGATATTATTTTTGGTTTGACTGATCCTTCGTTATCTTAAGAATTTGAGAATACGATAAAAAGTCAATTCAAGATGAGTATGATGTGTAAGATCAATAATTTTCTAGGATTAAATATTCGTCAAAGCAGAGATGGAATTATCATTAATCAAAAGAAGTATTCTCGAAATCTGCTTGAGAAGTTTGGAATGACAAATAGTTTGAAATTGCGAGTACCAATGGCTGTCAGCACATGCTTAGGGACTTCATTGGACAAGCATGTTGTTGATATTACTTTGTACAGGAGCATGATCGGTTTGTTAATATACTTAACTGCTAGTCGACCTGATATCATGTTTGTTGTTTGTAATTGTTGTAGGTATCATTCGAATCCCAGAGAACCCCATCTAACAACTATAAAGAATATTTTTTACTATCTCAAAGGGACAATTTTGTTGGGTTTGTGGTACCCTTCGAAAACTGGGTTTTTCATTCAAGCATTTTTAGATGCAGATCTGGGTGGATGTCAACTTGGCCGAAAAAGTACAAGTGGTGGATGCCAATTTTTGGATGGGAAGCTTGTTAGCTGGAAATCGAAGAAACAAACATGTGTTTCGATTTCCATAACAAAAGCAAAATATGTAGTTGCTGTAGCTTGCACTTCTCAAGTCATTTGGATACAAAGTTAACTTCATGATTATGCAATCAACATGAAAAAGATAACTTTGTATTGCGATTCACAAATTGCCATACGTATCTGACACAATCTAGTACAACATTCAAAGACCAAACAAATCGCACTTCGATATCATTTAATCAAGGATCATGTCGAAGATGGAAATATTGAGGTTCACTTTGTGAAAACAACCGATCAAGTTGCTGATATCTTTACAAAACCTTCAGATGCAAAGTCTTTTATCAGGATCTTGTCTGGGTTAGGATTGATTGATGCAACTGATATTCCCAGTTTAACTTCGTCATGAAATGAAGAAGAATTGCAACATTGCTGAATGAACAAGAAGTTATTGTTCGCGGTTCAGCGTTTAACATGCTTCGTTTTTCACATTCCTTCAGACGATTCAACACATACTTCATTGTCTAAGCAAACTAGATGTGTCGAAGTCCATGTCTAAATGTCGATGTACTTCATTTTGTTTGTCTGCTAACATTTTCTTATTTTTTTCCTAGTATTTTTATAATCAAAAAGACCAAAAAGATTTTTTTTTATTTATTTATTTTATTTATTTTATGTTTTTACAAAATCCAAAACTCAAAAAATATTTTCTTATTATTGTATGTTTCATTTCAAAAACAAAAAATTCTAAAAAGATTTTCTAATTTTTGTAATTTTCATTCCAATAACAAAAATTCAATTTTTTTTGTTATTTTGTATGTTTACTAATTGGTTGTGTAATGTACAATCAATATACTTTGGTGGATTTTGCTTCGTGCCAATGAGGAAGGTATAACTTCAAATCTTTGCACTAGTTAGGTTTTTCCTAGAAGCATGCCGTTGTATGTCGACCTAAGCCTCATAGACTCAATGTCTGTTGAAGCCTTAATGGAGATCTCAATATCATTGATCCTTCCTAACGAGGCTATGTTCGCATTAATCTACGAGCTACCTTTCTCTTCTCATGTTGAGTTAATAGATTTCAGCATAGTCCTTGTCATTTGCAGAGGTACACTTTGATTCTCAACCAATCTTTTTCATCAACTTAATTCTTCATGGTTCACACATTTCACATGTGTGACATCTTAGGTATAAGCCAAGCAGAATGTAGATATTACACCTGATCTTGATTCATGAGTCTATGATGATAGTGAAACCCCAAATTCCCAACTTATAAAGGAATTGACAATGAACTTTATGTTCAAGATTTTAACAAAACAATTGTTTCTGTACCCTACTTCGATATTCAAAATCAAATTCTTTTGTTATGAGAGGTCTTGATAAAATGTTCCATACCCAAGACATTTTTCCCAATAATGTTCAGTACTTCATTTTTTAATATGAATTCTTTCTGAATATCTGTCTGATGTTTAGCTACTTTTAAAGTTTAGCTCATTTTTATTTGTCACTGACTACACTATACATACAATTAATTTTGATCATTGAATTCACTCTTATGCTAAGTTGTGATTATGACCAAAATTGATCCTACCCTCAAAACCTATCTAAAAGAAGCCCTTCGATATTCCTTTATGAATATTCGATTATCATTCACTGGATATCACACAAGTTGTTCGACATCTCACTTGATGTAGAACGAAGTGATCTTTTCCTTGGATCTATCTACTTTTACATCGAATGATTACTTGATGTCACTATTCGCACATTTTTTTTTATCTTGGTTCCTACTATGTCATTGGCACACATTTGCACAATAAATACTTGAGGTCTTCAGTACTACCAACTCAAACCTAGATTTCAAAAGTCTGGCTACGATTTCGTTTCTCATCCCAAAATCGAATGAGCCCTGCCTCGAAACAAAGGGACGGTGACGATTCTTATCCTCTTGGGGAAAGCGAACCGATTGATTGATGTGATGGTTTAGTTACTTCACGATTTTCCAAGAAAAGTGATCGTTACATTTCTCAAGGTCCATTTTTCAAGGAGACACATGGCATGATTTTATTGATAACCACTTCAAATTCAAACCGTGTACCAAGTATAAAAGGATTTTGGGGTTCATAATTTTAAACTTTACGTATCCCGGTTGAATATTCTCCCCAAATTATCTTTCCTTATACTCATCTTTTCTCTCAAACCTTCAAACCCTAACAATTGCGGCTACAAATGTTCATGTTGATCTTTCTCAAACCACTGATGACTCTTCATATCGACTTCTGTTGAAGATCCAAAGTTCCTATTATCGGGTGCAACCAAATGTTTCGACATACCCTGAAGAACTGCAGACACTTATTGTTTCTGTCAATCTTTCAGTTCTTTCCACTGTGATGATTGCTTCTTTTTCAGTCTCGATGACATGGCTTTCATTGGCTGGTTCTACAACCGTGTACAACAAAACTTCAAAAGTGGTCATGTTTCAGCTTACCAATGACAAGAAGTATAAACTCACGAAGAAACAGTTTTCTCAAATCTTGAACATTCCATATGTTGGACCTTTCTATGAGGTTACCAATGAACAAGTGATTCACAAATTTAATGAGATGGGTCATCAACCTCCACTCACCAAACTCAGTCAGTTTAAAAATTCGTCTTTACCATGTGTATGGAACTTTTTCTTTTGGATAATTCTTCGCTGCTTGAAAATTCAAAGTATTGGTTTGAACAAAGCTAAACTTGTAGTTTATGCTATGATTGATGGGTTATATTATGATCTACAAGTTGATTGTGCTACTCAATTATGGGAGGAGTTTGATGCCAGTATTTCACACACCAATGTTGCCACTGGTGTGTCATGTGCTCGATACTGGAGTCTGATTCTGCAATAAGTGTACGAGAAGGAAGGGATTTTAGTTCCAGTTGATGTTCCCAAAGCTGAATTTGGAATTTATCAACATCCGAAGTATGTTGAAGGACTTGGAGGTATTTCCCAATGTTGCAAGGATTCCAGATGCTATGCTTTGCAAGGTGGATCCAATGAAGCCTGTATTAGTTTCTTATCTTAATAAAATCAATCCTACTATCAAAACAGGAGTGTTGTTCCCAAAAGGAATTGAAGGCACTTCAAAATTTTGTAAAAGTTCCAAGAAATCTTCAACGGTTAAAAAACCTAAATCTGTTCCTAAGACATTCGAACAGGAAGTAACGAAGCATGTTCAAGAACCCATTGTGCAAGATGTTCAAAAGGAAGTGGTGCCATCAAAAATTGGTGTCTTGAAATGAACAAAGAATTCAGCACATAGACCTTGTCATTTACCAGAACCAAGACTTATTCTCAAAGATGTTCTTGAGAAGTCACTTGTATCACCTAAAGGAGCTTTTGTTTCTAAATCAAAGAGGACTCGCAAACCACAGTTAAGTCGAAAAGGATTGGTTATTCATGAAATCCCCGCTCCAATTTCTCCACCATCAAAGAAACAAAGGGCACATGCTATGGTGAAGAAACTTAATAAGAAGTAGAAGACATTACAAGATCCATTGGATGAAGATGTGGTTGAGACTAACTTCGAAGGTGATAGTGATCAGTCTCCACTTCACAATGAAAACATTGGCTTCGATTTCATTCCATCTATACCTGAGCAGACTAGTGTCATACCACATGAAGTCTCAATTGCTGAATCCATTTCGGAGGAGGTTCGAACTTCAGGTATCCTTGCGAACATATCTAATATGGACGTAAATGTCAACATGGGTGATGGGATGTCGACTCATGAAGCCCAAGGTACTTTGCCTATTTTAACTTCACCTGTTCCTGTTTCTCTTATATTATTCTCCACCATTGAAACAACTATCATAAACACTTGTAGATCCTTACAACCATTCATTACACATACTACACCCACTTTGTTGCCAACTTCCATTTCTTCACCCACTTATCACAACATACTCAACCAACCTATCACTTCGCTTTTTTCCTTCACAATAAACAGAAGGTCCAAAATCCACTCCAAAGGTTGATCAAGATGACGATGACGTTATGGTATCGTTTGCTGATATCTAGTTTGATCATGAGGAGGATAATTTTCCTGATCATATGCTTATGTCAAGAAACCAGTTCAAGATATTAAATCGTAAGTTGAATTCTTTACTACAACTTCAAGCTGACTCTAGGAGTTAAAATGCTATGACTGGGATAGAAGTTGATGTTTTGTTATGAGCCCAAGAAAATTGGATGTGAATGCTAATTGACCAGATTGAATCACACCATGAAGAAAGATTAAAGCGTCATGTTAATAATTTTCAATCGGAGGTTAAGGATCTTCGTGCAGTGGCTAAAGAACATCATACTTTGTTCATTGAAGAAGTTCAAAAAGTTGGGAAACCTGTCAAGATCCAAATTGAGGCAATTAAAACTGACATATCGAAGGAGATAGCTAAACTTGATCAAAATTAATCAACCCTTCATTCTAAAGTTAATGAAATTGCTAATGCAGTTACAAAGGTTTTTGAGTTGGTTAGTTATCTCCTCACCTAGGTTGATTCAAAGACAGAGTCTGATACCAAGGTGTTTGCGAAGATCGAAGAGTTTTTGGGGAGACTGAAGGAATGCCTTTCGAAGATTATTGTTTCTTCTTCATCTTCAGTTTCTCAGGAGCCTCTTTCGAAGATGGTTTCTACCTTCAAAACTAATTTCAAAGTTGAACTTGCTCCTTGTTTGCAATTGGCGAAGTTGATGCTAAAAGATGTCCCACTTGTTAAAACAATGGTGCAAGGGGAGAAAAGGGAGTTGGATCATCAAAGGATCATGATCAAGGTAAGGTTTTTAGGAGGGTGATAACTGCACAAATCCCAACTTCTCTTCTAACCTCAATGTCAACAACCTCAACTACAATCACTTTGAAGCCATTGACTAGAGGCGTAGTCATTGGTTCGACTGATAGGGGTTTAAGTACTAAGCCATCACTTTTGAATTAGGCTAAATGTGATCTAGGGAAGGGTATCCAAGTCAATCCTACTAAAGAAGACATAAAGATTGTCTTGGAAAAAGAAATGGAAAAATAAAGGCAGATTAACAACATCCTATGACAAAGACAGAACGATCCACCAGGTCTTGAGAAGGGTGATCTAACAAAGCCATTTTGTTATGAAACTATTGAAGATATTGTTTTCAATGGGGTCATGCATGATTTTGAGAAGGTTCATAAAAAGAGCTTTGATACTGAAAATACTGATTTCAATCAGGTGGATTTTCCTATCAATGATATGATGTTTATTTCAGCTCAGTATTAGATTGTTGATAAGTTCGAAGACAAGGAAAATACAAAATCTTGAACTTAAGATTTCATGCAGTACTCGGTAAAAGAGAAGATGATGTGTGGTCATTTGTAAAAATAGTCAAAGTTCTTAATAATTCAAAAGATGTTTTGTTCAAAGGGGTGTTGCAAAATTATCGATTTCATATGGTCAGAGCTAACAACGTAGCTTGTGACCTCTTAGTGGCAGATTTTCCATTGATTAATCTTAACGATCTATGCAAAGATCTTAAGAAGTGTTGATGTTTCGAAGCTTCAAATGACGAATAAAGAATACTTTTTATTGGGTTCACACATATCAATCTTTTTATAGATAGTTATTATGATTGTCTTGGCATGACCGATGTGGAACTTGCCTTAGCAATAGGTAGACAAGTTACTATTCCACAATCATTTCTAAATGGTCAATCAAGCTTGAAGAATTTCGAAGATGGAAAAATATGTGTGAAACCTTCTGGTGTTGTGTTCGTTGGGAAAAATAAGAAGGATAAGATTACAAAGTTCTTATTCTAAGTTTGTGATGTGGAAAAGTATACGAATTCTTAGTATACGAATCTTCTTGTTCGTATCAATAACTACAAAAAAAATCTGGAAGGAGATAAAGCAGAGATTCGAAAGACAATCAGTTGGTACATGGAGGTTAGTAGGGTACTTTATCAACCTACAAATTTGTTAATGACTTATTTTCAACACTACTCACAAAGGGGGAGAATGTTGAGTTCAAATTTAGTTATGAGGTGGTGAAGTCATTTGTAGTTTGTTAAGATTCGAAGTTTGTATGTGAAGATTCGAATGTATGTACTTCGTAAGGGCACTTTTATATGTCGAATCGTTATGGGTTTTTCCCTTATGTACTTTTTGCTTACTTCTGTCATTCCAATAAATAGGGATAGGTGCTAGAGATAGAGTAACTTTTGCAACTTCGTGTTCTTTACTCTAAACACTCTTGTATCTTTCAAAAGTATAATTGAGCCAAACAGATTCTATTTACATTTTGTGTTTTTGATTGATTCATACTCTGATTTCATTTTCGTTTACTCTATTTGTACGAACTACAAGATCACTAAGCATAACATAACTATATTTATTAGGATGCCGATCTAAAAAATCATAACAACATATCAACGTCCTATGTACTAGGATATCATTCTAACAGATCACCACAACACTCAATCATACAATAAACCCAAATAACAATCCAAAGGGCTTGCATTGGTTCCTTCGACCCGTAAGTACAATGAGGAAAACTCACCTTGCACTTATGAATCCTACAAACGATCCCTGGTTGTTGGCTGATAGCTTCCCGAATTGTCATCATCAAGACAACACCCCATCAACAGTTGATTCCATGAATAATCTCTGAATACAAATCCTCCTTAATCGTCGCGCTATCAAATACCAAAATGACAGCCCATCAACATCTAACCATTGACTCACACTATGAGTCTAATTGAAGGTAAAAGATGTTTTTACCCTTCCTCAAGCTTGACCCAAAGCCAAGTCCCAACTAGATGACCAAATGCCTAAAATCCAGTAACAACATCTAAGTCCCAAATATGGCCCAATTTTCCAAATTGGTCTAATTCCTTTCATGGGCCATTGCCCAAGAAGGCCCAACAAGATACAATAGCCCAACATCAAAAATCCAGATGGGCCAACATTGCCCAACAAAGCCCAACCCAAACCTAAGCCCAAAACAAAAAAGGCCCAAGTCTGCTGAGTATGCGGGGCGTACTTAGCATGTACGCTCAGTGTACTACATGAGAAACTTGTACGTGCATCATACATGCTTGTAAACCTAGCATACTCACTAGCCCAAAGCCAACATTCCAATTAAGCACTAAATCCTTTAAGACTTGGATCCAAACTCAGATCTAACTTCCCCCAAGGTGGTTTATCATATAAAGTTGCCAACTCTATGTGCATGCATGGATAAATGGGACTCTAGAGCTCAAAAGAGCTTAATACCTGACTAATACATGCACGGAACCAAAACCACCTTAAAGTTTGCACATTTATGCCCAAGGAACCCATGATGCAACAAGATCTACAATTACAAGCTTCACAAACGGCTTAAACTCCCAATAATCAACCAAAAGGGGTCAAAATGACCAAATTGAAACATGAAGAAGATCCATTAAATTAAAAAGCAAGGTTTGAACTTTATACATCCCAAGCTACCAAAAGGAGATACAAATGCTGGATCTCAAAGCTTTCCTTCAAACAACAAGTCTTCAAGTTTTCACCTTCTTCTCTTAGACCCACAAAACCTTCCATAAATCTCACAAGAGCTTCCAGATCACCAAACATGGGCTAGGGGGTTGAATTAGGGTTTTAGAGCATGGAGGTTGTCTTAAAAATGAACAAAATGGGCTATCATAAAGCTTATATATGGCACAACACAAAAATTAGGGTTTTCAAACTTACCCTCGTACATTACACCAAACATATGACGCTTTACGTCAAGCGTACTGATCTCTGCAGCTGTACGCCCTACATACTCCCTTAGTACGCCCCGCGTACTAGGGTTCCTTCCAAAACCATAAATATTCCAAAAACCATAACTTCCTCGATCCAAGTTCGTTTCCAATTAACTTTATATCCATAGAAAGGTGACGAGAAGCCCTACACTTCTAGCAACCCATCATAGCTTTAAAGTTCCCCAAGCCAAACCCAAAATTCATAAAGAACCGAGATAACCAATTACGGATATGCCCTTGGGCTTCGAAACACCATCGAACACTTGGATCACTTAGATTGTAACATCCTCATTCAAAAGGGACAAAACCTTTCTATCTCAAGCTCCCAAGCCTTATGATAAATAATGATTAGGCTGTAGCCCTGAATAATGAAGTGAGTCAAAACCAGGTGTTACAATTCTTGCATAAAATTGTTCCAAAAAAACACCATATTTCTTCTATATTCATGATTATACACATTCGTTAAAAAACAATTAAAATAAATCTAAAAATACTTAATATTTGCAATGTAAATATACATATATTTGTGCTGATCAGACCCCAACTTCATAAAAAAAATCAAAATCACAATCGACTACGAGAATGAGAATCCATGATTCTAGAATTTTAGAAAAAAAAATTCTCTTAAGCTTAAAATGAGATATCAAAATCGCTAGTCCTTCACTTTCCCATTTTAAAATTAAAAAGATTTTAATGCCCTTCTACTTCAAGTATGCACTATTTTATTAGTAAATGAGTTTTTTGTTGATGGTTTGCAAATGATGGGTTTCAAGCAGGCCTCCTACAAGTTGGAATTAGATGTCAACTTCACTCCCCACCAAGTGTTTGATAAAATGCCAAAGTGAATTTTCAAATGATAAAACCATATTTTTAATTCAATTCAAGCTGATTTATTTTTTGTCTCTCGCAAAACCATGATTTTTATTGTAAAAAGTTCTTTAAGGCTATTTATCCCCGAATTGAAATCAAGATTGATAGCGAACCCATTGCCCTTGATTTCAAGGAAATGTAACGTTTCTTCATAGTGGTTTCTTCATTTTATGCACACCAACTTTTGGTTGCGGTGTTTTCGTCTTAGGATTTCAGCTTCTTCTTTAGGGCTTCAACTCGAGGCTTAATTTGCTTGTCTTTTATTTTCATGGCTTCTTCTTTTACTTCTCCAATCGGGACTTGGCCATGTCCTTTTCATGGGTTTCATTGTTACTCGGATAGTCAGGTGGGGTCTAAGAGGATTTCTCATTTGATATGTCATATTAAGAGGTTACACCTTGCTTCTGATGAACGTAAAAATATGTTGCAAGAGGCTATTTCTGGGGAACATGGATTGTATATGGGTGTAGAAGAAACATTAAAGGTGTTTGGTCAATACATATGCACTAATTGTATGGGTATTCATACATTGAGTCATTTGTGCCACCATCCTGATGGTCTTCCATAGTTTAGTGGTGGGGTCGACGACATGGGTGGACATATTATTGGCATTTCAAAGTCGACTTCTATAAGGAATCAAACCATAGTACTATAAGGGATGGATTTGGATGTTGAGCTACTTGATCCTGTTTTCAAGGCACCTATCACGACCGTCAAAAGTATCCATCATAGTTTTCATATGGCTTTCTATCGGTCATTTCAAACAGCTCTTAATGAGGTGGTTGCTCACCCAAAGTTTGTTGAATTGTAAGTTAGGCTATTTCTTTTTCCCTAATTTACTTTGCAGGTGTTCAGGTGCAAGAATAGACAGTAAAGTAGGTCGGGGAATAGGAAATCCTTACAAAATTGTTGTATATTGAACTTCTAGCTACATGTGGGAAAGAGGATGGTATTTTCACATTAGTTAAAAATATTTTTGACAATGCGGGTCTTGGCTCATCGCTCGATGGAGTATATTACTTTCAGGAGGACAGAACAAAGGGCAACACTAACATCAGGTAATGTCTTCGTAAGGTTGTTGATGGGCATTTATAATAGTAGTAAAAGTGTTGTGCTTCTAGGGTGTTGCTTCATACGGCAATGATACTATCAAAGCTTTAAAGGTTAAGCATCCAAGTAAGCCATCCATATCCATGTAGAGTACCATTTATTTTGAACCTATCTTTATATTAGATATTGATAATGTCCTTGGTTGCAGTAAATCGTTTCCTAAATGAACTTCGTGTAGGACAAACGACTTGATAGCTAACATATTTCAGATGCTTTATGTGGGGAAGGGTCTACTATAGCCATATATCTCGTACATGTCATCACCGTAGTGGTTAATCTATGGTTAGGAGGAAGATGTGCATTGTGTCTAACAGAATTTGTAGCATCTGCACTTCTTACTCCACTCCTAAAACTTGACAATGGAATCCTTCCTATTGTTGTGGGCACTACACGATGGTGTTTGGTTTCAAAGGTGTTGGTAAATAAATAACACAATACCTTAATGACTTTCAATTTGGAGTAGGTTTTCCGGGTGGTACCGAAGATTTACTTCATAGTGTCAATAAGTTGTTGAGTGCATATGTAATGTCCGTAGATCCGGGCTAGTCAATTTAGAGACGATAGGCGTCAAAAATGAATTTTTGATGAAAGATTATTTAGAATGAATAATCTTAACTAAGTTATAGTATATGTTACAAGGTTTCTGTGCATATAAAGAACGCCGAAATCCGAGTTATAACGAAGAAGTTATGACCTGTCGAAGTTTCGCGATAGAACCGCCACGACGCAGAATGACGTAAAAAGTGAAATTATGTTAGAGTGATATTCAGCCTTAGCAATCTAAAAGAAAGTCGTAGAGTTCGTTAAACCATGAGTGTGCATAAAAAGAACGCCCAAATCTGACTTCGTATGAGGAAGTTATGATTTTTCGAAGTTTCGACTTAGCGGTATGCTGCCCGAATGCTCGATTTGAGACCGAGCGGTTTTTAGCCGAAACAATCTAAATGAGAATCGAAGGTCTCATTAATAGGAGTAAAACGATAAAAAGATAGGCAAAAACGGACGTCAGATAAAGAAGTTATGATTTTATAACGGAGTTTTCCTGTCCCGGCCTACTCAAAATAAATAATAAAAATAAAGTCAAAATTAGCCGACGGAATCTAAACGAAAGTTGTAGAGCGTAGTCTCACCTATGTGGGGATATAAAGAACGTCGAAAACGGAGTTCTTATGACGAAGATATGAATTTTTAAATTTTATTAAATATTTTCGATATTTAATTTATATATATATATTCCGATATTATCCGAAGGGGGGAGTCAGCGATCTTATCGTCATTACGCCCAGCGTAATTTAAAATTACGTCCAACATAATTTTTGTTCCAGCCCCCTATAAAAGGGTGTCGAGGGCAATCGACTTCTTTGCTCATTTATTCCCGTTTTCTCGCGTTTTTGCATCGTTTTTCGTGCAAGAAATATCCCGAAGCCCCGGTATC
The DNA here is from genome assembly GCF_052625555.1 of Lactuca saligna. Classification (NCBI taxonomy): domain Eukaryota; kingdom Viridiplantae; phylum Streptophyta; class Magnoliopsida; order Asterales; family Asteraceae; genus Lactuca; species Lactuca saligna. The sequence goes on along the minus strand of NC_136425.1, from coordinate 152,565,980 downwards.
ATCCCCGAGCCCCGAAGCAAGTCCCGAGGCCCCGAAGATCCCGAGAAGTGCGATTCTCGAGCTGAAGCTTTGCCCGCGAGGAGCCCGGTTTTTGTGAAGATCTTCCAGATCTACCGAAGAATACAGTTCTACAAGTCGTAGTGTTGTCCGATCATCTTCTAATCAAGTGAGTGTGTGGTTACTTTCTTATAACGCATAATTATGAAGTATTTTAGAGGAAATACGTGTTACGTGTATAATTTTGTTGTTATGTGTGTGAATGTATATTCACTTTCTTCTATCTCATAGACCTGATTTATTCTCTATGAAATATGTGTTATGTGGGTGTGCCTCATCTGTTATGTGGAATAGGTATTAAATGACAATGCTATACAGGTTTTAAACTATGTATAAAAATATATATTTTTATCTACTAATGTGTTGGGTAGAACATGGGTAGATAGTTGATGTGTGATAAACAGATGAGAGGCCCCGATGTTGTTGTTGTTGATTTAGTTGTTCAGCGGAGTATGGATTAGACCAAGAGGTTAGTTTTATATTAGGGAGTATGGATCAGGTAAAGAGATAAAACTTGTTATTAGTCCGGGAGTATGGATTAAGACTAAGTTAATTGTCCCTAGTCCGGGAGTATGGATTGGGCACAGTTATTGATCCGGGGGTATGGATCAGATCAGGATTAAGGTATAGTTAATTGTCCCTATTCCGGGAGGATGGATTGGGTACAATTATTGATCCGGGAGTATGGATCAGATCAGGATGTTAGTTTAGATCCATGAGTATGGATTAGGGGAAAAGGTTAGTTTTAGATCCGTGAGTATGGATCAGGTGAAAAGGTTAGTTTTAGATCCGTGAGTATGGATCGGGTGAAGATAATAGTTTTAGATCCGTGAGTAGGGATCGGGTAAAGAGGAAAATTTTAGATACGAGAGTTTAGATCGTGTCGTTGTGAGGATCGATAGGGGTGGGATAAGAGTTGCCTTTATATGGTGAAATTGTACAAGTTTGAATGTTCTATATTTATAAATATATGATATAGCATTGTGGGATGAAAACCCTATATGCTCACCAGGCTCCCAAGCCTGACCCACTCAGTTTTCTTTGTATCACAGGTATCGATACGAAGACATATTTCACAGAGACATTTAAAGGAGATATAAATCATTAGTGTAATTGAATGTAAGTTCTGTTTATGCTTATATGTCTGTATCGGAACATGACATCCCGAAGTTTATTATTAAATGAAAATACATTTTCTTTAAAGAAATGTTTTGATAATTTTTATCATATTTTGTTTTGGGAACAAATTCCGCAACTGTTTTCTTTAAAAGAGTACTCTGATTTTAAAAACAAGCATAAACAAATCGGTCTTTTCTGGCCGTGAAAATGGGGATGTCCCAAGATTTCCCAAAATCGCGCGAAAGTCCAAAGATTTCCTCGAGATATTCAGCCTTAGCAATCTAAACGAAAGTCGTAGAGTTCGTTAAACCATGAGCGTGCATAAAAAGAACGCCCAAATCTGACTTCATATGAGGAAGTTATTATTTTTCGAAGTTTCGACATAGCGGTATGCAGCCAGAATGCTCGATTTGAGACCGAGCGGTTTTTAGCCGAAACAATCTAAATGAGAATCGAAGGTCTCATTAATAGGAGTAAAACGATAAAAAGATAGGCAAAAACGGACATCGGATAAAGAAGTTATGATTTTATAACGGAGTTTTCCTGTCCCGGCCTACTCAAAATAAATAATAAAAATAAAGTCAAAATTAGCCGACGGAGTCTAAACGAAAGTTGTAGAGCGTAGTCTCACCTACGCGGGGATATAAAGAACGTCGAAAACGGAGTTCTTATGACGAAGATATGAATTTTTGAATTTTATTAAATATTTTCGATATTTAATTTATATATATATATTTCGATATTATCCGAAGGGGGGAGTCAGCGATCTTATCGTCATTACGCCCAGCGTAATTTAGAATTACGTCCAGCGTAATTCGTGTTCCAGCCCCCTATAAAAGGGTGTCGAGGGCAATCGACTTCTTTGCTCATTTATTCCCGTTTTCTCGCGTTTTTGCATCGTTTTTCGTGCAAGAAATATCCCGAAGCCCCGATATCATCCCCAAGCCCCGAAGCAAGTCCCGAGGCCCCGAAGATCCCGAGAGGTGTGATTCTCGAGCTGAAGCTCTGCCCGCGAGGAGCCCGATTTTTGTGAAGATCTTCCAGATCTACCGAAGAATACAGTTCTACAAGTCGTAGTGCTGTCCGATCATCTTCTAATCAAGTGAGTGTGTGGTTACTTTCTTATAACGCATAATTATGAAGTATTTTAGAGGAAATACGTGTTACGTGTATAATTTTGTTGTTATGTGTGTGAATGTATATTCACTTTCTTCTATCTCATAGATCTGATTTATTCTCTATGAAATACGTGTTATGTGGGTGTGCCTCATCTGTTATGTGGAATAGGTATTAAATGAGAATGCTATACAGGTTTTAAACTATGTATAAAAATATATATGTTTATCTACTAATGTGTTGGGTAGAACATGGGTACATAGTTGATGTGTGATAAACAGATGAGAGGCCCCGATGTTGTTGTTGTTGATTTAGTTGTTCAGCGGAGTATGGATTAGACCAAGAGGTTAGTTTTATATTAGGGAGTATGGATCAGGTAAAGAGATAAAACTTGTTATTACTCCGGGAGTATGGATTAAGACTAAGTTAATTGTCCCTAGTCCGGGAGTATGGATTGGGCACAGTTATTGATCCGGGGGTATGGATCAGATCAGGATTAAGGTATAGTTAATTGTCCCTATTCCGGGAGGATGGATTGGGTACAATTATTGATCAGGGAGTATGGATCAGATCAGGATGTTAGTTTAGATCCGTGAGTATGGATTAGGGGAAAAGGTTAGTTTTAGATCCGTGAGTATGGATCAGGTGAAAAGGTTAGTTTTAGATCCGTGAGTATGGATCGGGTGAAGATAATAGTTTTAGATCCGTGAGTAGGGATCGGGTAAAGAGGAAAATTTTAGATACGAGAGTTTAGATCGTGTCGTTGTGAGGATCGATAGGGGTGGGATAAGAGTTGCCTTTATATGGTGAAACTGTACAAGTTTGAATGTTCTATATTTATAAATATATGATATAACATTGTGGGATGAAAACCCTATATGCTCACCAGGCTCCCAAGCCTGACCCACTCAGTTTTCTTTGTATCACAGGTATCGATACGAAGACATATTTCACAGAGACATTTAAAGGAGATATAAATCATTAGTGTAATTGAATGTAAGTTCTGTTTATGCTTATATGTCTGTATCGGAACATGACATCCGAAGTTTATTATTAAATGAAAATACATTTTCTTTAAAGAAATGTTTTGATAATTTTTATCATATTTTGTTTTGGGAACAAATTCCGCAACTGTTTTCTTTAAAAGAGTACTCTGATTTTAAAAACAAGCATAAACAAATCAGTCTTTTCTGGCCGTGAAAATGGGGATGTCCCAAGATTTCCCAAAATCGCGCGAAAGTCCAAAAATTTCCCCGAGATATTCAGCCTTAGCAATCTAAACGAAAGTCGTAGAGTTCGTTACACCATGAGCGTGCATAAAAAGAACGCCCAAATCTGACTTCATATGAGGAAGTTATTATTTTTCGAAGTTTCGACATAGCGGTATGCAGCCCGAATGCTCGATTTGAGACCGAGCGGTTTTTAGCCGAAACAATCTAAATGAGAATCGAAGGTCTCATTAATAGGAGTAAAACGATAAAAAGATAGGCAAAAACGGACGTCGGATAAAGAAGTTATGATTTTATAACGGAGTTTTCCTGTCCCGGCCTACTAAAAATATATAATAAAAATAAATTCAAAATTAGCCGACGGAGTCTAAACGAAAGTTGTAGAGCGTAGTCTCACCTACGCGGGGATATAAAGAACGTCGAAAACGGAGTTCTTATGAGGAAGATATGAATTTTTGAATTTTATTAAATATTTTCGATATTTAATTTATATATATATTCCGATATTATCCGAAGGGGGGAGTCAGCGATCTTATCGTCATTACGCCCAGCGTAATTTAGAATTACGCCCAGCGTAATTCGTGTTCCAACCCCCTATAAAAGGGTGTCGAGGGCAATCGACTTCTTTGCTCATTTATTCCCGTTTTCTCGCGTTTTTGCATCGTTTTTCGTGCAAGAAATATCCCGGTATCATCCCCGAGCCCCGAAGCAAGTCCCGAGGCCCCGAAGATCCTGAGAAGTGCGATTCTCGAGCTGAAGCTCTGCCCGCGAGTAGCCCGATTTTTGTGAAGATCTTCCAGATCTACCGAAGAATACAATTCTACAAGTCGTAGTGCTGTCCGATCATCTTCTAATCAAGTGAGTGTGTGGTTACTTTCTTATAACGCATAATTATGAAGTATTTTAGAGGAAATACGTGTTACGTGTATAATTTTGTTGTTATGTGTGTGAATGTATATTCACTTTCTTCTATCTCATAGATCTGATTTATTCTCTATGAAATACGTGTTATGTGGGTGTGCCTCATCTGTTATGTGGAATAGGTATTAAATGAGAATGCTATACAGGTTTTAAACTATGTATAAAAATATATATTTTTATCTACTAATGTGTTGGGTAGAACATGGGTAGATAGTTGATGTGTGATAAACAGATGAGAGGCCCCGATGTTGTTGTTGTTGATTTAGTTGTTCAGCGGAGTATGGATTAGACCAAGAGGTTAGTTTTATATTAGGGAGTATGGATCGGGTAAAGAGATAAAACTTGTTATTAGTCCGGGAGTATGGATTAAGACTAAGTTAATTGTCCCTAGTCCGGGAGTATGGATTGGGCACAGTTATTGATCCGGGGGTATGGATCAGATCAGGATTAAGGTATAGTTAATTGTCCCTATTCCGGGAGGATGGATTGGGTACAATTATTGATCCGGGAGTATGGATCAGATCAGGATGTTAGTTTAGATCCATGAGTATGGATTAGGGGAAAAGGTTAGTTTTAGATCCGTGAGTATGGATCAGGTGAAAAGGTTAGTTTTAGATCCGTGAGTATGGATCGGGTGAAGATAATAGTTTTAGATCCGTGAGTAGGGATCGGGTAAAGAGGAAAATTTTAGATACGAGAGTTTAGATCATGTCGTTGTGAGGATCGATAGGGGTGGGATAAGAGTTGCCTTTATATGGTGAAATTGTACAAGTTTGAATGTTCTATATTTATAAATATATGATATAGCATTGTGGGATGAAAACCCTATATGCTCACCAGGCTCCCAAGCCTGACCCACTCAGTTTTCTTCGTATCACAGGTATCGATACGAAGACATATTTCACAGAGACATTTAAAGGAGATATAAATCATTAGTGTAATTGAATGTAAGTTCTGTTTATGCTTATATGTCTGTATCGGAACATGACATCCCGAAGTTTATTATTAAATGAAAATACATTTTCTTTAAAGAAATGTTTTGATAATTTTTATCATATTTTGTTTTGGGAACAAATTCCGCAACTGTTTTCTTTAAAAGAGTACTCTGATTTTAAAAACAAGCATAAACAAATCGGTCTTTTCTGGCCGTGAAAATGGGGATGTCCCAAGATTTCCCAAAATCGCGCGAAAGCCCAAAGATTTCCCCGAGATATTCAGCCTTAGCAATCTAAACGAAAGTCGTAGAGTTCGTTAAACCATGAGCGTGCATAAAAAGAACACCCAAATCTGACTTCATATGAGGAAGTTATTATTTTTCGAAGTTTCGACTTAGCGGTATGCAGCCCGAATGCTCGATTTGAGACCGGGCGGTTTTTAGCCGAAACAATCTAAATGAGAATCGAAGGTCTCATTAATAGGAGTAAAACGATAAAAAGATAGGTGCAAACGGACGTAGGATAAAGAAGTTATGATTTTATAACGGAGTTTTCCTGTCCCGACCTACTAAAAATAAATAATAAAAATAAGTTCAAAATTAGCCGACGGAGTCTAAACGAAAGTTGTAGAGCGTAGTCTCACCTACGCGGGGATATAAAGAATGTCGAAAACGGAGTTCTTATGAGGAAGATATGAGTTTTTGAAGTTTATTAAATATTTTCGATATTTAATTTATATATATATTCCGATATTATCCGAAGGGGGGAGTCAGCGATCTTATCGTCATTACGCCCAGCGTAATTTAGAATTCCGCCCAGTGTAATTTGTGTTCCAGCCCCCTATAAAAGGGTGTCGTGGGCAATCGACTTCTTTGCTCATTTATTCCCGTTTTCTCGCGTTTTTGCATCGTTTTTCGTGCAAGAAATATCCTGAAGCCCCGGTCTCATTCCCGAGCCCCGAAGCAAGTCCCGAGGCCCCGAAGATCCCGAGAAGTGTGATTCTCGAGCCGAAGCTCTGCCCGCGAGGAGCCCGGTTTTTGTGAAGATCTTCCAGATCTACCGAAGAATATTACTTCTACAAGTCGTAGTGCTGTCCGATCATCTTCTAATCAAGTGAGTGTGTGGTTAGTTTCTTATAACGCATAATTATGAAGTATTTTAGAGGAAATACGTGTTACGTGTATAATTTTGTTGTTATGTGTGTGAATGTATATTCACTTTCTTCTATCTCATAGATCTGATTTATTCTCTATGAAATATGTGTTATGTGGGTGTGCCGCATCTGTTATGTGGAATAGGCATTAAATGAGAATGCTATACAGGTTTTGAACTATGTATAAAAATATATATTTTTATCTTCTAATGTGTGGGGTAGAACATGGGTAGATAGTTGATGTGTGATAAACAGATGAGAGGCCCCGATGTTGTTGTTGTTGATTTAGGTATTCAGCGGAGTATGGATTAGACCAAGAGGTTAGTTTTAGATTAGGGAGTATGGATCAGGTAAAGAGATAAAACTTGTTATTAGTCCGGGAGTATGGATTAAGACTAAGTTAATTGTCCCTAGTCCGGGAGTATGGATTGGCCACAATTATTGATCCGTGAGTATGGATCAGATCAGGATTAAGGTATAGTTAATTGTCCCTATTCCGGGAGGATGGATTGGGTACAATTATTGATCCGGGAGTATGGATCAGATCAGGATGTTAGTTTAGATCCATGAGTATGGATTAGGGGAAAGGTTAGTTTTCAATGCGTGAGTATGGATCAGGTGAAAAGGTTAGTTATAGATCCGTGAGTATGGATCGGGTGAAGATAATAACTTTAGATCCGTGAGTAGGGATCGGGTAAAGAGGAAAATGTTAGATACGAGAGTTTAGATCGTGTTGTTGTGAGGATCGATAGGGGTGGGATAAGAGTTGCCTTTATATGGTGAAATTGTACAAGTTTGAATGTTCTATATTTATAAATATATGATATAACATTATGGGATGAAAACCCTATATGCTCACCAGGCTCCCAAGCTTGACCCACTCAGTTATCTTTGTATCACAGGTATGGATACGAAGACATATTTCACAGAGAGATTTAAAGGAGATATAAATCATTAGTGTAATTGAATGTAAGTTCTGTTTATGCTTATATGTCTGTATCGGAACATGACATCCCGAAGTTTTATTATTAAATGAAAATACATTTTCTTTAAAGAGATGTTTTGATAATTTTTATCATATTTTGTTTTGGGAACAAATTCCGCAACTGTCTTCTTTAAAAGAGTACTCTGATTTAAAAAACAAGCATAAACAAATCGGTCTTTTCTGGCCGTGAAAATGGGGATGTCCCAAGATTTCCCAAAATCGCGCGAAAGTCCAAAGATTTCCCCGAGATATTCAGCCTTAGCAATCTAAACGAAAGTCGTAGAGTTCGTTAAACCATGAGCGTGCCTAAAAAGAACACCCAAATCTGACTTCATATGAGGAAGTTATTATTTTTCGAAGTTTCGACTTAGCGGTATGCAGCCCGAATGCTCGATTTGAGACCGAACGGTTTTTAGCCGAAACAATCTAAATGAGAATCGAAGGTCTCGTTAATTGGAGTAAAACGATAAAAAGAAAGGCAAAAATGGACGTCGGATAAAGAAGTTTTGATTTTATAAGGGAGTTTTCCTGTCCCGACCTACTAAAAATAAATAATAAAAATAAATTCAAAATTAGCCGACGGAGTCTAAATAAAAGTTGTAGAGAGTAGTCTCACCTATGCAGGGATATAAAGAACGTCAAAAACGGAGTTCGTATGAGGAAGATATGAATGTTTGAAGTTTATTAAATATTTTCGATATTTAATTTATATATATTCCGATATTTTCAGAAGGGGGGGGGGGGGGGGGGAGTCAGCGATCTTATCGTCATTATGCCCAGCGTAATTTAGAATTACGCCTAGCGTAATTTGTGTTCCAACCCCCTATAAAAGGGTGTCGAGGGAAACCGACTTCTTTGCTCATTTATTCCCGTTTTCTCGCGTTTTTGCATCGTTTTTCATGCAAGAAATATCCCGAAGCCCCGGTATCATTCCCGAGCTCCGAAGCAAGTCCCGAGGCCCCGAAAATCCCGAGAAGTGCGATTCCCGAGCCATAGCTCTGCCCGCGAGGAGCCCAGTTTTTGTGAAGATCTTCCAGATCTACCGAAGAATACTACTTCTACAAGTCGTAGTGTTGTCCGATCATCTTCTAATCAAGTGAGTGCGTGGTTACTTTCCTATAACGCATAATTATGAAGTATTTTATATGAAATATGTGTTATGTGTATAATTTTGTTGTTATGTGTGTGAATGTATATTCACTTTCTTCTATCTCATAGATCTGATTTATTCTCTATGAAATACGTGTTATGTGGGTGTGCCTCATCTGTTATGTGGAATAGGTATTAAATGAGAATGCTATACATGTTTTAAACTATGTATAAAAATATATATTTTTATCTACTAATATGTTGGGTAGAACATGGGTAGATAGTTGATGTGTGATAAATAGATAAGAGGCCCCGTTGTTGTTGTTGTTGATTTAGTTATTCAGCAGAGTATGGATTAGACCAAGAGGTTAGTTTTAGATCCGGGAGTATGGATCAGGTAAAGAGATAAAACGTGTTATTAGTCTGGGAGTATGGATTAAGACTAAGTTAATTGTCCCTAGTCCGGGAGTATGGATTGGGCACAGTTATTGATCCTGGAGTATGGATCAGATCAGGATTAAGATATAGTTAATTGTCCCTATTCCGGGAGTATGGATTGGGTACAATTATTGATCCGGGAGTGTGGATCAGATCAGGATGTTAGTTTTAGATCCTTGAGTATGGATCAGGGGAAAAGGTTAGTTTAGATCTGTGAATATGGATCAGGTGAAAATGTTAGTTTTAGATCCGTGAGTATGGATCGGGTGAAAATAATAGTTTTAGATCCGTGAGTAGGGATCGGGTAAAGAGGAAAATTTTAGATAAGAGAGTTTAGATCGTTTTGTTGTGAGGATCGATGGGGGTGGGATAAGATTTGCCTTTATATGGTGAAATTGTACAAGTTTGAATGTTCTACATTTATAAATATATGATATAACATTGTGGGATGAAAACCCTATATGCTCATCAGGCTCCCAAGCCTGACCCACTCAGTTTTCTTTGTATCACAGGTATCAATACGAAGACATATTTCACAGAGAGATTTAAAGGAGATATAAATCATTAGTGTAATTGAATGTAAGTTCTGTTTATGCTTATATGTCTGTATCGGAACATGACATCCTAAGGTTTTATTATTAAATGAAAATACATTTTATTTAAAGAAATGTTTTGATAATTTTGATCATATTTTGTTTTGGGAACAAATTCCACAACTGTTTTCTTTAAAAGAGTACTCTGAGCATAAGCAAATCGGTCTTTTCTGGCCGTGAAAATGGGGATGTCCCAAGATTTCCCAAAATCGCGCGAAAGTCCCAAGATTTCCCCGAGAAAGTTAACAATTCCGGCCTGATCGGTGTTCGCGGTCGTAAACCTGATCACAGCCGTAAACCCAATTACGGTCGTGAACCCAATCACGGCTAGACCCCACCACTAACCATACTCCCAGCTTATATATACACGACTCCTGCCCTCATTTATATTTTTCTGGCCGTGAACACCCTTTCTCACTCTAAACATCACCATCCAAAACACACAAGAAAATGTAAGATTTCACTTCATCTATCACTCTATCCACCTTGGAACTCATTTTGGAGCGTCAAAACATCCGTTTTTCATTAAGATCGAACATTGCTGTTCTTGAGTTCATGGCCGTGAACCCCTCGAATCTTCATAAGTCTGACCGTGAACCCTTCGAACCTTCAAAGACCATGAACCATTCAAGGGGTAGTCCCCTTCACGTCTGCAAACCCTCCCAAAACCGTGAATCGTGGCTGAAAACCTGCTTGGTCCGATTTAAGCAGATTCTGGTAACATTCCTTGACCAAAAGAAAGTGTTTTTCTAACACTATATCTAACGAAATCGCTAATTTAGATGCATATTATGTATTTAATTGTTATTAGGATTACGTTAAGTGTCACATACATCAACTCAAGGGTCTTCATTTACAGTTTCACTGTCCAACGCTTTCGCACAACAAATAGTGAGTTCATACCCTATGCTTTTATCATTTGTAACGTTTTCAAGGGGAGAATACAAGCGAAAAAAATGATTTTGTGAATTTATACAAAAATATTCCAACACACTTAACATATATTATGACCATACATTTTCCACATCTTTATAAAATATTTAGATATTTTATCCCTTTTGTAACATGCTGAGGATAAGGGACGTTTTCAACTTATAAGTGTAATTGCTTAGTTTTCCGACCAATACATAAATCAAGTATATAACATACATACAAAGTATAATAGGTATAATTTGAGAATTTAATACATAGTTTTACATATACGGGCACACAAACTATTATAAGTATACAGTTTTATAGAACAAAAGCATTCTTATCTATTATTTATAAAAAGGATTTCGAATTATTACTTTTAAAGTCGTTAATCTAGTTTGAGAGATACGTCTTTGGGTACTTATACATGTATTAGTGGAAGACTACCCTTATGAACCAGAGTCTCCTTGAGGGAGAGCGTGAGTTTGTGCATAGTTCTATACGGGATTGACTATCTCGCACCTTGCTGTTGGTTACACTAGGACCGACAGGTCTACGATTGACAAAGACATTAAGGATACTGGCGTCCAATTCACGTCGTCTCAATCAGTATGGTCATAAAACTTGTAACTAGATATCAATGATATATTTACTTAGTAATATACTTTTCATGAACGATACATTAATAACATATGTATGGAAAATACATGGTTTTATTCATGGTTTCACCTTAAGTAATAAAACTACTATACATGTTGGTGGTAGCCAGAGTTTTCAAAATAGAACATACTATACATGCTGGTGGTAGCAAGGGTTTTCAACACAGAACATACTATACATGCTGGTGATAGCTAGGGTTTTTAACACAGAACATACTATACATACTGGTGGTAGCGAGTGTTTTCAAACAGAATACAGTAACGAACATACATGTTAGAAAATATTGGATTTTATGGGAAACATACAAACTTTTTCACTGATTCATTAACAAGTTTTCATTTCAAAAACATGCTTATGAGCTCACCAACTTAAATATTGATCTACTCTTTCAAAATAACTTGTATTGTCAGGAAATCAGTAGACAGGTACTCCTGTAGCTTTTGAGAAGATGGAGCATATAGAATCACGTCTTTATATTTTACTACTTTTGATGTATATGAATATAAATCAAATAAATGTAAATACCTTCTATATATTCAATGTAATTGTTGTGTTTACTTTGATTACTATGATGCAATTGTTGTGATACTACACATGACGTCCTCCACCCCCGAACATTTTCGTCGTTTCGGTTTGGGGCTATGACAGATATGCCTTACTTTATGAGGTCAGGATGAGGTGCCTTTTGATTTCTTTGTTGGTCAAATTCTTATATGGACATGTAGTAAGGTTGTATCTGGGAGATAAATATATTTGGTCCACTACTGGAGTTCAGCAAGGCGACCCTTTGGGCCCACTTCTTTTTTCTCTTGTATTTCACCCACTTGTACATCATATTAGAGAGAATTGGAAGGTTCTTCTTCATGCTTGGTACCTTGATGATGGGACCATCATTGGAGATTCAAAGGAGGTGGCCAGAGTATAGGACATCATTAGGGTGGCAGACTCAAGATTGGGTCTTGAACTAAATATCAAGAAAACTAAGCTATTTTGGCCTTCATGTGATGGTAGGAACCTTTGTGTAGGTTTATTTCTTTATGAAATTAGGTGACCGTTATTGGGGGTGAAGCTTCTTGGGGGAGCTGTTTGTAGAGATGTAAGTTTTATTAGCGGTTTAACCATGAAGAGGGCTACCAAAGCTCTTGATTTGATGAGTCTTCTACAACAATAATATGACCCCCAGAGTGAGCTCCTTTTTCTTTAGCTTGAGGATGTGCTAACCGTTCACATGAAAGAGACTGCTTTGGGTTTTGATAAAGGGTTACGTGGGTTGATTGAGAACATTATGGTTTGTATGGGTCCTTTATTTGTGGACATTCAATGGAAAATTTCTTTGTTACCAATTCTGTTTGGTGGTTTGGGGTCATACTCAGCGGTAGAGGCTTCCTCCTATGCTTTTGTGGTCTCACGAGCTTAATCATGGGTGTTACAAGACCACATATTACAATATAGCAGCATATGTGGTATGGATTCAAATTATGTTTGTGCTTTGACTTGTCTTCGTGATTTGATTCTGAGCTTTGACTTCAGCGATATCACTAATAAGCACACCACCCCTCCAAAAGCCCAACATTCATTGGTGAGAACCCTTTTTACTAAAATTATCCAAGACATGGAAGTTCACTTAGATATGACGATTATGAAGAAAGTAATTTTTGAGTGTATAAGGGTCCCATATACTTAGGATTTTCTTATGACTTTTCCTATTGACGGTCTTGGCTAGCATATGTCGCCAGTGGAGTATCTTGCCATCCTCAAGTATTGCATTATAATCCCTTTATTTTTTTTTTGTTGATGAGACTTGCCCTATTTGTCACAAGGTGTGGTTGGATTACTTTGGGGAACATGCAGTTCATTGTAGAGAGCTCCCAGCTTTCAAGTACCAACGTGATCTGGTTATGGATGTTCTTTTTGATATATTTAGGCACGCTGGGATTTCTACCATGAAAGAGGCACCTGTGAACCTTTTGTCTAACCCATTGGAAGGAAGATCAACACTTAGACCAGCTGATGTTTTAGTATTTGGATGGGTTTTAGGGAAGCATGCAGGTGTGCATCTAAATAGCGTTTCCCCTCTTATGGGCTTAGAGAGTGAGGGTTTCATTGTGGGGCAAGATGTCTTAAAAACTACATCATGCAAAGTGGCAAATATATGAGAAAACGTGTATGGAAAATCAACATACGTTTATACGTTTTACGTCTGATACTTTCAGTTTCCTTGAGTCAGAAGCTGTGGAGCTCCTCAATAAGGTCCAACGGATCATGCATAGTAATTTTATGATCCCAAGATCTATAGATGTTGTTTTTAAAAGAACTAGTTTTTTCAACAAAAAAATGGTTGCGACATAACTTGTTGATCATTTACCCGCTATGGCTTTGTAAAAATTTCTTCAATTAATATATTACCTATCTTATTTTACAAATATGTAACCTAAAAGAAAAATACACATTTACATATTTCAAAGAATTATATTATTTTTGTGTTTTTTTAATGAATGTCAACATTATAATAATGCGTCTAGAATATATATATATATATATATATATATATATATATATATATATATATATATATATATATTTAGCTTTTTGGGAAAATAATTTTCGAAATCTTTAGGTTCTATTTTGTCATATCTCTCTCTCTCTCTATATATATATATATATACTCATTTATGAATAATAACTTGAGAATTCGCATATACTTATTCATATATGGATATACTTTATATATTAACATATGAATATACTTATTCATATAAAAATATTACATTCCACCATCGTGCCCGTACACTGAAAGGTTTTGCGGCAAAAAGAAATATGTGACCTAGTGGTCGTGGTTAATATTCACACATGAATATTATGTTTGTCCATTTAGCCGGTACGCAGAAAGGTTTTGCGGCAAATTGTTCTCATTTGAACTAAATCTCTCTCTGTCTCTCTCTCTCTCTCTCTCTATATATATATATATATATATATATATATATATATATATATATATATATATATATACTAGGTATATTTAAGGGTCGTGCTAAGCACGACCCATGAAGGGTAATTTGGGTATATCTTCACCACTGTCTTGATAATAACATAACAGTAAAAGTACAATGCTATGGATGGATAGATTCAATGTATAATGACTAACAAGAAAAATGAAATAAAAAGTACATTGCTATCATACGCAAATGAATAAAAGTGGATTGCTCATCCCCACATTTAGGAAAACTGACGCTCCTTCCGATAGTGAATCCTTTATGTTTCTGTTTTCCAGCAAAATGGTAGACTTTCATTCTCTACAAAAACATTTAATCTAAGAAAAGAGATTAATTGATCTCCAAAAAAACCTTTTAGATGATAATCTTGATTGGTCAATAGGATAGTCTATGGTTTGACAAAAAAATATGAACATGGATTAAATTGTAACTATTAAAAATGGATTTTAGAATATGAAAATAAAGTTTTGTTGATCTTCATAAACGAGGAACTTTTTCATATAGAAAACTAATTGCCGATCTTCCTTCATCATCTTATCGTGACATCATGAGTTTTCTCAGAAAGATTTCCAAAATGAATCACGTTTAGTGCCTAAATTAAATCAGATACGGTTATTAAAGTTTCAAAATGTCAATGCATTTCAAGAACTCGTGTCTTACCAAATCCAGATGCAGACTCTAAGCTATACAAATGGTAGTGGCATTCAGGCTTGAACAATATAAGTGCATTTGGAGATTCTTTAGCAGCTTTTGCTTCTTCTATCCATTTATTGGCTATTTAAATTTGTGGGAAAGCTACATGCATCTTCCGCTTTGTTTCTCATTACGACATTGTACGACTAAAAAACTACCTAATTTTTACTTAAGTGACAATGCTTTGTATTTAATAATATTTTTATAATTTGACAGCTTTTCTTCATTGTTGTTTGATTAAGATGCATTCTATCTCCATACCAGAACCACTGCTAGCTAGGACCAATACCACAGGAAAGTTATGGTGCCATTTGTCATAAAGTGGCATGTAAAAATCAAGAATTAATTTATTGTTGGAGTTAACACCCGAAATGTTTCATTAATAAATAAAATGTTATATCAAGTATAGTACATGAGATTTAGCTCCTTTAAGTGTGATAATACCTGGAATAAGCTACTAATAAAAAAGTGGTAACATCAAGTATTATTAATAACAGAATAATATATAAGGAAATGAAAGATGTAATTATAGAAAAGCAAGTGAAAGTGCATGACATACATAAATAATAACTTACAATTTTTTTTTTATTTACTCTTATCAAAGGTCCAAAAAGAATGAAATATTTTCATATGCCTTAACCATTTAGCAACAAATTTTCAATTATTCATCAAATTTTAAACTAAGAAATCAAGCAAATATCAAACTTTTTTTCAAGCCAGAGGATTGTATTCCCTGCATATCTATACTTTTCTTTATTTGGTACAACACAGACAAAGTAAGTGTTGGATTAATGTCTAAGTCCATAACTATATTTGGTATGTACTTGACCCCACCCGGCATGGTCCATTTGGGTTGCACTTCACCGACACAATTTATATGGATAGTCTTTTGAGAATAGTATATTTATGATTAATATTAATATATTATAAGCTCTAATATATTAATATGGAATCATATTATTTAATTAGTATTGATCAATAATTATTTTAGAATTAATTAAGTGATCAAAATGAACTAATTAAATATGGACTCTTATATATATGGAATGGGCCAAGTTCATTTAGGTTGGGCTAAGATCTCATGGATAGTCCATGGAGTGTTTAACCCATGGATCATATGAAATGAAAGGTCATGGGTTTAACCCTAGTTTCCATACTATATAAAGATGTCATTGGTTGGTGAAATTGTCACTAGTGTGGTACACTAAGAAGGGCTAGCCGATTTCACTAGAGAGAACCAAGTATCCATATTCTCTAAAGTCTTCCAAGGTGTTTTGGTGATTTGTGATTCCACTTGAGGCTTCCACACTATTGGGGCTAAGCTCTTAAAGCTTGAAGACATCAAGCTACATCAAAAGGTATGTCATCTAACTAGTACTTTGTAGTATAAGAACTTCATAATATGCTAGTTAGGATTAAAGCCTTGGAAAGTTCTTATTTGCATGTATAATAGAGAAAACATAGATCCAAGGTTTATATGGTTGCATGTACACCATAGGAGTGTTAGAATGCTCATAACGCAACAGTGGTATCAGAGCCTAGGCTTGTTTTCTTGTTATACTTGCAATAGAAGCTGAAAAATCGAGTTTTGTTGCTGTATGCCCAGCAGACTCGCCGAGTCCATGAAGGGACTCGCCGAGTCCAAGGCAAAATCGATCCAACTCTCCGAGTTGGTTCGTGCACTCGACGCGTTGGACCCCTAGACAGCATAAATTCGACTTTTTTGGCTGGAATTGGACTAGGAACATTACCCTAAGATGTTTTTGGACTTATAAACTTGTTTTTGATGTGGTAATGTTCATGCTAATCCAATTTCAAAGATAATTGTCAATAGATTCATGTTTTGTATTAGTTTAAAGTTTACACTAATTACATGAAAAAGTTTGATTTGAATTATCTTGTTCTTATGAGTTGCTTAGATTAATAGTAAAGTTGAGTGAAATAGTTGTTTTCAATCCAAATTAATCTAAGAGTTGATTCTAAAATGTGTTTTTGTAACTTGTCCTCAAGTTATATGAAAAGTCACATTTAAGTTTCATAAAACTCATAAAAGTTGGCAAAGGTTACAAAAATGAAGAGTCTTGTCTCATTGAATGGTTTTATGACTCCATAACTTGTCCTCAAGTTATGGAAGTTCAAGAGTCACTTTATTAAGTAATAAAATGTGTAACCTTAATTAATTAATTAATCCCAGAAGTTACAAAATAAAGATAAGTTAATTCTGTTATTAGTTTAAAGTCTTCCATAAATTGTCCTCAAGTTATGGAATTTGAAGAGTTTTTGGATTAAAACTACTTTAAACACATAAGTTATGGAATTAATTAGTTTTGAATAATTTCAAAACTTGCCCTCAAGTTTTGGAATTTGAAAAAGTGTTCCCCATGAATACTTTAATTCCAAGTTAGCCCTTAGAATTTTAAATGTTAAAATTCAACCCTTATACTTTATAATATTATAAGTTAATAATATATATATATATATATATATATATATATATATATATATATATGTGAATAAGAGTAAAGTTTATCTTACCGTTAGTAGGCCTCATTCACGAAGCCGGTCTATAAGGTGGGTATAAGGTTGTTGCCTATAAAATGGCAACTTAATGGGTGTTCACTCTCACCCACCGCTTTCTTGACCAGTGGAGGGTCGCTAGCCGAACGGGTTTGACAGGACTATAATTCTCCCTTCCTTAAAAGTATTAATGATAAATACTAAGTAACTAAACTCTTAATAATACCCAATCTTAGTTACTTAGGAAAATGTGAATTAGGTGCTAATCCATGAAATTACACTTTGCACTTTGTTTAAGTCGGTTAGTGCAGCGTGTGTGGTTAACCGGCACACTAACTCGTATTTAACAAGGTAGGCAAAGGGTAACTTAATGTTTATCATAGTATCGATGGAGCGTGTGTGGTTAACCGACACATTGATTGAGGGGTAAACACTTAAGGGTACCAAGTAATTTGCATGGTTACTTCACACCTTGTTTTGTGATCCTCGGCATCCCAGTCACAAAACCTGAAGGGCACACTCCAGATTGAAACATGCCATTGAACAGTTCAATGAATCTCAACAGATCTAGGAGTTTCAAATCCAATTAAAACCTAATAATAAATTTCGTTTATCTTGGTGGAAATTAGTGAATCGTCATTCACCTACCTTTAAATATTTTATAGCTTGGATTACGACATCCCTCTTCTAAGTTATAAAATAGTTTGTGGGGTCCTAGCCTTAATATTTCATATTGGGTGTCATATTAAGGACTTAAGATCAACTATCTTGAATATCTCCCAAAAGACGTCCGGTCTAGACGTTTATGATCTTCCCAAATCTCTTGAAACAAGCTTTCCTAAATGAAGATGATGTCCTTTGGAAATCATACTTCTTTAATCTCCTCCAATTATTCTCCCTAACCCACAAGTTTAAGGTCACTCAAGCCCTATTGGCAAGGCAAGGTCTAGGTGTGATCATATCTTGGAGATGT
Source organism: Lactuca saligna (assembly GCF_052625555.1). Taxonomy (NCBI): domain Eukaryota; kingdom Viridiplantae; phylum Streptophyta; class Magnoliopsida; order Asterales; family Asteraceae; genus Lactuca; species Lactuca saligna. The sequence continues at coordinate 152,547,597 of NC_136425.1, read as the reverse complement.
AGTCACATATTGACAAGCCGGGAGAGTTGGGTGTCAAAGTCTTGAGAAAGTTGGTGGTTCAACTACTTTCTAAGTCACATAGTGAGTTCTTTTGGAACACCTATGAAATAGACTATGACAAGACCCTTAATGATCTTATCTATTTGCTAAGATCAACTTCCTAAAACTTTATGGACATTGACAATGATAACATCGGATATCTAGTAAAGCACTCTCTTCCCAGTGGAAAGGGATCGGCCATAGTCAACTCGGTTGACCAAATGGTAAAAAGAAAGGCTAAGTCTGAGATAGTCCCGTGTACCATTATCAAAGGGTCCATATATTTATATTGCCAAAGGAAGGGTCACTAGCTGTGAAGCTGCCAAATTTACCTAAGGTTGTTAAAGTCAATAAGTTTGACTCTACTTCAGGTAAAGTCCGCTATCTAACTCTGCTAAGTTTCTATTCTGAGATTCTTGATACATGATGTGACTGGGTCACATGGTGATGTTTTAAGAATCAAAGAAAAGTGAAGAAACTTAAAGAAAGAATATGCTGAATTTGATCGCGTAGATGAATTTCTATCGCATAGTTTGAAGATTGGATTCTTGAGCTACTTCTTAGGAGTTATGAGATACTGCTTAGGAATAGATAACAATAAGTTTTCATATGAGTTGTAAGGATAAGTTTTTCCGCAAAGTTTTAAAATAAAAGAAAATTTTTTTGATTTTATTTATTTTAAAATATCCTTACAATGGCATTTGAGGAAAAATTTTTGCTTATATGATTCCATTAATAGCAAGAGTGGAAATATGAAATTGATTCTTTCATTTGTGGTAATGTCTAAATTTACCAAATAAGGAAAGATTCTCATCACCCAAGTCTCAATTGGACCAGAACTTGGAATCATGCAAGTTGTATAGCATGATGAATGAGAACTTTCAAGTATTGGAAAATTAAGACTAACTACTTGTTCACATGGATGTGTGAGTCAAGTAATGGACTAAGGGATCGAGTACACATTCTTGTGCAGTGTTCAAGTCCACCACAAAAGATCGATAAGATTATTCGTCATAATTTACTAAAGCTCAGTAAATATGGTTATACATACAAGCTTAAGTGTAATTCTGAGACATTGGAAAAGGTTCCAATGTAAGGCAGAGCGAATAAGAAGAATCAAATTAGGCAGAAGGATAAAAGTTTCTCAAACTTGAAAAGATGGGAGAGTACTTTAGTATCATGTTTTAAGATCATCTTAATGATCTTGAGACCTTGTCAAAATTCATCCTCTAAGTGCATTCTGATAGCTAAAAAGAGGAGCTATGAATTGTTGAAGTGGTTAAATCAAGAAGATGAGTCATACTTCATTTCAAAACGGGTCTTAGAGTCATACTCCAAGACTGTAAGTTGAGTGACATATCTTAAAGAAAGGTTTAAAACACTTGTCAAATGTAAGAGTAAGAGTTTTCTACTCTTGTACATTTGAAATTGGTAAGTTGTGATGTTTTGGATAAAACAAAGACCAACTAAGGCTAATTGTGTTATGTGTTTGTCTTCATCCACACACTATCTCTTGAATATCTGGCAAGAAAGTCTTATAGGTCAAGAGGATAGTGGGAGTCTTAAAGGTCTTGAAAGTCTCAAGAACTAATCAAGAATAAAACCTGAAGTTCTTCTCTAGCACACGACTTGAGGTTTATAGCCTATTATGTTGACATATTCTGTGCCCATTCCAGTTAAAGTTGGCTTTGCATATGAGTTCTTAGAGTTCTCAATTGGTTGCACAACAACTTGGAAGCAATGGTAGGCCCTTGAACTGCCAGGTCGCAAGAAATCAAGATTGAGTTCAGTCCATATGAGTTTGGATTTGTCACTAACCTTGTCTTGTGATTATGGTTTTGACAAATTCACATGGATAAGAACACATACACTATTAAATCTAAGTGTCATAAGGTTTTTCTCTGATTCATGAAAATGATGGTGAGGAAACTCTTTCACTAAGTAGATTTTAGCTAGATAGCAATTGTGATATTTGCATTCTCAAAGTCGTTAGTGGAGCGTGTGTGGTTTACCGGCACACTAACATGGACTTGTGAGAAGTGGAAATGGTCTAAACAATTGAGACTATGATTACGGCATCCCTTTTCATAGTTCTAAGATTGTTTAGACACATATGTGAGCTATCTAAGAGAGGTGTATGATTTTGATAAAGTTTTATCAAAGCAATCTAGTATCAAAAATCTGAACTTTGGAAATAAAGTCAATAAAGTATTGATTTCTAGAAGTCCAGCTGATTTCTGGGTACATGTCAAAGCTAGTGGGAGCATAAGTGTTATGCTAATAATCATCATGTTAGTGGGAGCATGATAATTATGATAAAAGTTGCAAGTTAGCAATGTTAATTATAGAAAACAAAGTTTCACTTGGGAAAGAGTTGTTTTGTTATAATTAAGGGAGAGGAAATTATACTTCATCTCAAATCTAAAAGATTAGATTAAGGTTTTAATCCTATTTAACCAAGGAAATATATATGAATTTCATGTTGGAATGGCTCAACATATGGAAATTCTGTATATGCGTCCATTATTTGCGTTCTAAAATTTGATTATGATTACGACATCCCTTTTCATAATCTGAATTATGAGAACTTGCCAAATTGAAATGGAAATAGTATAGCAAAAGACTGGTTAAGTCTTTATGTGAGACATCATGAATCGTGTCCCATATGCTTCGGATATAGGATCGATTACATGTGCTATATTAATCCTTTCTAAAAAAATTCCAAATGCCCGGGGCATTAAGAAGGGAAACGGTTTAGAACAGGATATGACTAAAAGGATTAAACATTTATCGAGGAAAATCTAAGGTTTACCAAAGATTGGGTGCTCAAGGATAGTTGGAAGCATAGTGATAATTCTGGAAGGACCATATTGACATAATCTGTAAGGAGGTAGCTCTTGTTCAGAAGTGACACTCAAAATGGAATCTGGAAATGTTTCAAAGTTAGAATTTTGTCAATCTGGTTAAGATTAGGAAACTTAATGCAAGAAGGATGTTTCTAAGGAGCTGATCTCCTTTGGAATGCTTTGTAATGGTTGTTATCAACTCTTTCTGACTTCGTGCATAATCATTACAAGAGGATCAATGCATATAAGTTTAGAATCTAACAGATTTCAGTAAATCGCATGAATTTGGAATGCTTGCATTTGTAGTAAGGATTTGGGACTGTGAAAAGAGGATCATTGGAGTTATGTTCAATAGATCTAGTTCACAAAGTAAAGATCATAGACAAACATAGTATGCAGACTTGGTGTATGGCATGACTAGTGTTTAGAAAACATAGTGTACATGTTTGGAGCATGGGACAACTATTGTTTTAAATTCAAGAATAAAGTTGATAGCTGAAACAGTATATAATGAATAATGTGTAATCATATGGTGATAAATAAAAGGTGTTTTATTTATGTTCATAGGTTTTGATACCATATTGGATTCAATTATTATTCTGTTTCATTTTGCATGTTTTGACTTCCAGAATAAACTAGGTTATTCCTCCGGAATGACTAAGTTATTGAAACCATCCACAGTCGGTCATATGTTGGAAGTAGATATGAATCAAGACTATCATGGGTTGGCTTTTAGAGGTCTAAGGTGTTGGACAAAGGGCTACAACACTCATGAGTCCTCATAAGTTCCGAGTATTGGATTCAACTCGCGCTCATTGGAATCACCTCATAGATTTTATCACGAGTGATCATGAGACGATAATATCTTATATTCTTCAAACCTAGAGATATGAGTTGTTACTATGAGTTGGTTGTACATTGATTGCACGAAAACGCACTCGGTAAGTCGGTGTTATAAAATGTGCCTTTGTGTTTGCTTCAACAAGTAGTAGAACAAGCCATATGAGTCGAAGTTTATCCATTCCTTTTACCTTTGGGATAAAAGCGATATCTGTGGGCCCCTCGATGATTTAAAGATGACACATGTGAGTGCTTGGCCAAGCCAGTACTGATTTGATTTGTTCAATTAGTTAGTCATCATGAATCGGAAATCGGGAAACAACAAATGGACAGAGAGAATGAGTATAATCCATGTCTCAGTCCATATGATATCTAGAATGGAGGAATATATGATCCCTTATCTAATGGACAAGTTCGTTGACAAGATCAGAGTTCGACAGCGGCTTTAAGAGCTACGATTGCCAGTTAGGTTTTGAAGTCATACTCAATAATAGTTTTAGACTTATCCAAGTGGGAGACTGTTGGATTAATGTCTAAGTCCATAACTATATTTAGTATGTACTTGACCCGACCTGGCATGGTCCATTTGGGTTGCACTTCACCGACACAATTTATATGGATAGTCTTTTGAGAATAGTATATTTATGATTAATATTAATATATTATAAGTTCTAATATATTAATATGGAATCATATTATTTAATTAGTATTGATCAAGAATTATTTTAGAATTAATTAGTTGATCAAAATGAACTAATTAAATATGGACTCTTATATATATGGAATGGGCCAAGTTCATTTAGGTTGGACTAAGATCTCATGGATAGTCCATGGAGTGTTTAACCCATGGATCATATGAAATGAAAGGTCATGGGTTTAACCCTAGTCTCCATACTATATAAAGATGTCATTGGTTGGTGAAATTGGCACTAGTGTGGTACACTAAGAAGGGCTAGCCGATTTCACTAGAGAGAACCAAGTATCCATATTCTCTAAAGTCTTCCAAGGTGTTTTGGTGATTTGTGATTCCACTTGAGGCTTCCACACTATTGGGGCTAAGCTCTTAAAGCTTGAAGACATCAAGCTACATCAAAAGGTATGTCATCTAACTAGTACTTTGTAGTATAAGAACTTCATAATATGCTACTTAGGATTAAAGCCTTGGAAAGTTCTTATTTGCATGTATAATAGAGAAAACATATATCCAAGGTTTATAGGGTTGCATGTACACCATAGGAGTGTTAGAATGCTCATAACCCAACAGTAAGAAGCTAGCAGAAACAATAAGAGAGATAAGAGAATAGATAGAAGATAGAAAGAACAAAGAAAGCCTGCTCAGTTTAATTTCTTTTACTTTCCTATAGTAATAACTATTTAATTGACATTAGGACAAATGTTCTCAATTCATTATCCTTTAAAGGTTTCATGAAATTATGGTTTGTAGATTGAAAGACGATATACAAAGGTTGAATTTTTTTTGGTTTGATAAAATGAAGTCTTTATTAAAACCTCCCACCTATGTTCCTGCCACCAGAGATTTTTCGTAGTTCACGAGGATAGTAATTCACATGATGGCTTTAGGGTTCCTGTGAAGTTCAATTTCTGAAGTTCCAATCAATATAAGAGAGAAGATATGAACCCAAGATCGATTTATAAACGCAAAAGAAACAGAAAATCATTTGAGACCCGTCATTCAAAATCCATAATTGGGGACGAGATGAATTCGGGCAGTGCAAGCATAATCGTTTTTGAGAGTGATAGATAAAGAAACATTGTGTGATTCATTAAACACATATATACCTGGAAAGTCTTTAGGGTTCAATCGCTTTAAGATGAGGAAAAACTTTGGGGTCTCTGAATGCGCTGCTTAATTTGCAGCATGTTTTTTCTAGAGACAAATATGTACCCCACCGTAGCACTCTAAGAATCTAATTTAAAAGCATAACAGTCTCTATCGATTGGGAAATGCTTAAAGAGTGATTATTAGAGGGGTGAGAAGGGAATCGATCGTGGAGGCAAGATGAGAAGGAATGCACTGGGGTGCCTGCTTGAATGCTGGTGAAATAGTGGAAATAACGTTTCCGGTTTTCAAATGTCGTAGTTGGATAATGGTGTTAAAGGGTGAAGATGAAAAAGAGGAAGAAAGGAAGCGGGAGCAAACCTGAACAACCATTGAAAGATGTGGTGATGGATGTCTATGCAGAGGTAAGAGGTTGAATCTGAACCAGAAGAAATTTGGGTTCATCTTCAACCCGCCATATGAAAGAGGAATAAAGGATATCTGATCGACGTTGTTGATCAATCGGTAAGGACGGTGGAAAAGGAGACGTTGTAGGTCGAGACGTTAGGGTACAGTGTGTCGCTCCAAAGATAGGATACGTGGCGTTATTGAAACCCTGTAAATCTCATGTATACGCTGTGAGAATAAAAGGGTTTTTATATATAATAATGATATATATATATATATATATATATATATATATATATATATATATACATATATATATATATATATATATATATACACACACACACATACACACAGCACACTAAGCGAATCCCCGTGTTGCGCATCATATCATTATATGGCTAAAAGAACGTTTCATTATCAGCAATGTGTTTTAAGTCTCGTAATAATATCTTCATGAGCATTTAGAAATATCATGTCTTTTTTGTCTTTACTTACAACTCTTTCATATATAATTACTGATGTGCAAAAAATTCTTTGCATAGATATATAGAAATAGACCACTATCTCGCAAATTTGTTATTATACTTAAGTAATATACGATAATAAAAGAGATCCATTATTTTATAGAAAGCATACGATACTTTAAAGGATTTTTTTGGATATTTTGGTTGATTTTATAGTCACATATACATATCCCACTTATTTAGCTTCATTATAGACATTGTGTATATGATATGACTTTGATGCAATATTGTTAATATGAAAATACATCATCTTATATAAATATTATAATGGATATTTACACGTATTGTAGAGAACGAACATTTTAAAAGTTATTATTGTAAGTTATAAAAAATGATCACTTTTAACATTTAAATAAAAGTTGTTGTGTAGCATCCTGTTTCGAGAAGTTTCTTATTTTGGGATTATCGGTAATAAATGGATCAAGTAAAAGCCTTGGGCTTCAATAGAATAAGGTTTGGACAATATTGGATGTTAATAATATTGGTTATGTGATTCAGGCCCTTGGTTGTGTTTTGGAGTCAAAGGGTAAAAATGGAAAAATAAGGTTTCAGACTCCTTTTATGAATTTAGGATTTAAGTTCGGAAGGTTTTCAGGAAAAGGAGAGATTATAGGATTGTAGAGCTACTCATTACCTTTCTGTGGATATAAAGAACGTCGAAATCGGAGATGGAACGAATAAGTCATTACTTTTGAGGTGAGTTTGCTCACTATACTGTAGGACACTAGGATATGTTATGTACTTGTAGTCTTCGTGACTCATGTTATATGTGGTGTATGCCTGTGTGCCTATTTGATATATGTATGTGGGGGTGAAATAGAACCAGTACAACCTTATGATGACATATGAGTTGAAATAGACCCGGGGGTGAAATAGACACGATAAGGCTTTGGGTCGACACATTAGTGAAATAGAATCGAGGGTGAAATAGACCCGAGACAACCTTGAGCTAGCAGATATGTATGGTATGTGATATTTTGGGGAACTCACGAAGCTCCATGCTTATGGTTTTTAGTTTATGTTTGAGGTACTTCTGGATCGAAGGGGAAGAGCTCGGGATAATCGCATCATACGCACCATAACTTTTCACTTAATTGACTCTATTGTGTTTTGGATGATTATGAATACATTATGATTTCCCTTTGGTTTTGATAAATATGTTTGGTTGATGTTTTATTTAATGTAAAAACAAAAACTTTTGGTTTTGAGTTTTGGTAAGTTACAAGTTGGTATCAGAGCCTTGGTTTGAGGTATTCGGGCATAGTCTAGGGTGTGTCTGAACTCAATTTGAGGGTTTGGTAGATTTTATCATAAAAATAATGTTTTATAAAAGGATTTTCTAATAAAAGAAAAACGAGTGGTGCCAAGCTCAAGTAAGTAATTTCCAGAATACACATACATGTTTGTTATGTTATATGATATGAGAATTGCATGCTAGATTATGGCTAAATATCTGCTCAGGATTTCATGTTAGGAGAGATGCCTTTGTTTTCCTGTTGTTTGAGTTTTAGAATTGCATTGTAATACGGATTTCAGATGATTGGATAGAATTTCTTTATTAGTTGGAACGCTGGTTAGATTTTCCGATGTCTGAATGTTGCTTGTTTGTGCTTTGTGGAACCCTTAGTGATGTGAGTTAACTATTAAGTGGATATGTTAATTCACATGCTTCAATGGTTGGATAATCTCAGAGTGACAGATTTGGCTCTATTGCGTAACTCTCGTTTGACTCTAACCGTGTTAGGGTTGAGCCTTTTACTCGAAGGATTATCTAATCTTTGTTGCATGTGATTGTATTCATGAAGTAGTTAGTTGACATTAGTGGGAGTTCATCAAAAACTGATGAAAGGGTGAGTTCAGAAATCTAAGAGAGCCTAGGAAGTGCTTTTGTGGGTTAATTGCGCTGTTTAGCAGGTATTTGGAGTATCAGTTGAGAAGGTAAATTGGACGATTCAATATGATTCTTGAGGAAATTATGGATAAGTGTGGAAGGTAGGATTGGGCCCGTACTACTTAAAGCATAGGATCAATACTCGACTTGGGGATAGTCACAAAAAATATAGGAGGCATGTAATATGGGGATTCTTTGAGCATGTTCTGATCATTGTACGATTGTTTTTCAGAATGGTGAAGAGCACACGTGGAAGTAGTTCAGGTTCTAGTTGAGGCTCCAATATTGGTACCGAGCTAATGGATAAGCGGTTGTATAAGTTCATCTCGTAGGAGACCACCCGTGGTATTTTTTAGCAGATTCCTGTGATGTTGGGTATCATCAAGGAAGGGATGATGGAACTCTTGGATGATCGCCTTGGGGATTTTTGAGTCGATATGGAAGCAGGATAGTTGGGGGTCCATTGGAAGCTCAAGGCTTGTGGAGCCCTAGAACCTTTCATGGAGAAGGATCTTACTGCAAGCTTTTGTCATGAGGAATCGAAGTTGGGTTATTCATCATGCATTATGGGGGAACTATTCCACGATTAGATTGCCATTGAGGTTTTGTGAACTTTAGATGAGGAGTTACCCGATATTATTGGTCATGTTACTGATAGGCTGGTTGCTAGGTTTAAAGATTGGATTTTGGTCGTTCAGGTAGTTGATGGGATGGTCAAGGTGACTCAGGAGCGAGAGCTTGGTTTGGAGATGCAACCGGGAAAGAAGAAGTGGACTCATGATTCGTCTCTGCTAGCAACATCTAAGTAGTTTGATGTTTCTATTCCTGTTGCTAAAGTCCTGAGGGGCTACGACATTTATGCTAAGGGTTAAGGGACACACGAACGCATGGACGACAAGTCCAAATGCAACATGTGCAAATGGAAGGGCCATCTTCTCCAAGAATGCACCTTGGAGGTAGAATTGTGTCACCGTTTTCATCAGCCTAGTCATATTAGGGCAAATTGCCTACATTTAGTGATTGGGGCGGCTCACGTTCCATTGCAAGTGCTTCTACATGAATGGGGAGTAGAACCATGAGACGCTATGGGTATGTAACGTATTCTTCTCTTTCATGCTTAAATATGCTAATGATCTCGTGTTGATGTGTGTAAAATGTTATGCCCGAATTATCTAAGCATGGAAGCACCTGTATGAGTGATACATTTATTTTATCCAAAATATTATCATATGTCATTTTGCATACCAAGATTCATGATCAAAAATACATCTTGTAGAGCTAGATTTATGTTATTAGCCATAATTAGAGTGGGCCTTTAAGTGAACTGAGTATCCTGCTTAGAGATTCAATAACCAGATTGATGTATTGGTCAACACAATGAGTTAGAAGGAGTTGTAGAGTAAGTTCATGAGATTAGTAGAACTCGAGTTGATGAAGATATGTCATGATTGAGAGGTGTAATGGATTGGTCACAATTATTGCTTGTGCACATGTGTGGGATTCTTGATGTTAGAAGCGATTCAATTGGGAAGTTTCTAAGGTCTCAATCTGAGATTTAGAGTACCTTTAAGTTTGCATGGTCCTTATCTGTAATACCATCTTGCATTGTATACATTCCAAGGGTCAAGGATATTATTCCTCTGCTAGAGCTTGTTTGAGTTTTATTCTATTTGCAATAACAGTTGGTGGTGGTTCGAACCCTAAGTATAGGAGAGATGGATATTCTACTTAGAGGATTGATGATATGTTCGAGTTATGGTTTCAGAAGAATAGGTCATAGGGATTTAGGAATCATGTATGCGAAGCTTTGTTTCTAGATTTAGTCAAGACGGAGGTGCGGAGTAATTTTCCATCATATGTATGTGTTCTGGAATGCAAGAGTCATCTTCGCGGTAAGAAGTTGTTGGAAAAGGAGCTGGTTGTAGCCTAGGGTTCCTTTCGGTATCGTCGAGAAATAGGTCAAGAAGCATTTGGGTCACTCAGGTTGAGTATCAATTATTGAAGGATTTGTCAGCTTGTTGCATAGAATGATATCTATAGTCTAGATTGGGCAGTTGGTGATCAGTCAAATAGTTTCAGAGTTTGGTATGTTTGTCATTCATGGGATTTGTCTAGTAGTGTAGTGGATCGATGAATTAGTTTTCAATGCACTCTAGGTTGTTGGTCTTTTCGTTCTTCGTCAATAACATAGGTTCTTTGGAAGTTCAGAACTTTATTAGTTAGAGTTAATTAGATGCATCAACCAATTAAAAAATCTATACATTGTACATTTTGGTTTCTGGGTATGGGTACCCTCATCGGTCGGTTTTGAAATTATTAATCATAACAGGCTCGAGTTTGGTAGATGTTATTGGTTATTGGAAGTTCGGATACTAGGGTGGCGTTGTGGAGTTCTTCAGGTGTGGCTTAGGGATATGCGTTGAGTCCAATTTTGGCATGTCGGGACAGTAGGGTTGGGATTTAGATTAACCCGACTAGAGTTTGGCAACATTTCTGATAGCTTTGGAAGGTTTATCGAGCTATTGCATATAGGTGGTATCTTTTCAGTTTCAATCGAGGTAAGGGATCTGGTATAGATCCTTCATGAGGATGTTTCTGTAAACGGTTAAGGTTCGCCATTCCAATTAATCTGTTGGTACTTCACCCTTTGGATAAGGTTGTTAGGATGAAAGAATGCAGTAGATCCAAGGTTGGTTATGTGTTTCCCCTTGGGGGTGTACATGTTGGATTAATGTCTAAGTCCATAACTATAATTGGTAAGACTTGACCCGACCCGACATGGTCCATTTGGGTTGCATACCATCATGCACTTGGATAGACTATAATGAGAGAAATAAGACACTTATGGTTATTAATATATTATAAGTTCTAGTATATTAATAATAAGAATAATAAGATTATTTAATTAGTATTGATCAAGAATTAATCTAGGATTAATTAAGTGATCAAAAGAAGACTAATTAAATATATGGGTTGATTGTGTAAATCATCCATACTTATATAGTGGGCTAATGCTCCATGGATAATCAAGTTGGGCTAAAACCCATAGGATGGTCCATGGATGCTCCATGGTGTATTTGAACCCATGGATCCAAGGAAATGGAAAGCCATGACAATTAAGGATTTACCCTAATTGTAACACTATATAAAGATCTTATTCTTGACAAAATCGGCCACTAAGGATCACACTAGAAAGTGAAGAAAAGGGCTAGCCGATTTCATGAAGTGTAGAACTCTCTCAAGTTATTTTAATTGTTTTGATGATTGTGATTCCATTTGAGGCTTCCACACTATTGGGGCTAGGCACTCAAGCTTCATGAAGACTTTCTACATCAAAGACGTATGTATTCTATCTTGTTACATCTCATTGTTTTGTATGCTAGATTAGGATAATACCTTGGATGTTCTTATTTGCATGTATAATAGAGAAAACATAGATCCAAGGTATTTAGGGTTGCATGTACACTTAGGAGTGTTAGAATGCTCAAAACCCAACAGTGGTATCAGAGCCTAGACTTGTTTTCTTGTTATACCTGCAATAGAAGCTGAAAAAACGAATTTGTTGCTGTTTGATCATTAGACTCGGCGAGTCCATCAAGGGACTCGGCGAGTCCATGCCTAAAAATTGATCAAAACGATCCAACTCGCCGAGTTGGTTCATGCACTCGACGGGTTGGACCCCCAGACAACATATTTTCGAGGTTTTTGACTAGAAATGGACTAGGAACATTACCCTAAGTTGTTTTTGAACTTATAAACTTGTTTTTTGATGTGGTAATGTTCATGCTAATCCAATTTTAAAGATAATTGTCAATAGATTCTTGTTTTGTATTAGTTTAAAGTGTTACTCTAATTACATGGAAAAGTTTGATTTGAATTATCTTGTTCTTATGAGTTGCTTAGATTAATAGAAAAGTTAATTGAAATAGTTGCTTTCAATCCATTTTAATCTAAGAGTTGAGTATAAAATGTGTTTGTGTAACTTGTCCTCAAGTTACATGAAGAGTCACATTAAAGACTCATAAAACTCATAAAAGTTGGTAATGGTTACAAAAAATGAAGAGTGTTGTGTCATTGAATATTTTTTTTTATGACTTCATAACTTGTCCTCAGGTTATGGAAGTTCAAGAGTCACTTCATTAAAGAGTAAAAGTGTAACCTTAATTAATTCCATAAGTTATAAAAATAAAGAAAAGTTAATTCTTTTATTAGTTTAAAGTCTTCCATAAGTTATGGAACTTGAAGAGTTTTTTGGATTAAAACTACTTTAAACACATAAGTTATGGAATTAATTAGTTTTGAATAGTTTCAAAACTTGCCCTCAAGTTTTGGAATTTGAAAAGTTTTCTCTTATGAATACTTTAATTCCAAGTTAGCCCTTAGAATTCTAAAGAGTTAAAACTCAACACTTATACTATTTATAACATTAATGGTTAATTATTATATATATGTATAAGAACAAGTCGTTTTACCGTTAGTAGGCCTCATTCACGAAACCGGTCCATAAGGTGGGTATAAGGTTGTTGCCTATAAAATGGCGACTTAATGGGTGTATACTCTCACCCACCGCTTGCTTGACTGGTGGAGGGTCGTTAGCTGAACGGGTAGGACAATGACTTTAAATTCTCGTTAAAAGTATAATGATTATTATAAAGTAACTAAATATTTTATTTAATTCCCAATCTTAGTTACTTTAGGAAAAATGTGAATTTGGTGCTAGCCCATGGAATTCACACTTTGTACCTTACCAAGTCGTTGGTGGAGCGTGTGTGGTTAACCGGCACACTAACTTGGACTAGTAAGGACCACGAAGGGTGACTTAATGTTTGTCATAGATCAATGGAGCGTGTGTGGTTAACCGGCACATTGATTAGGTGATAATATTAAGGGTACCAAGTGAATTGGTATGGTTATTCACACCTTGTTTTGTGATCCTCGGCATCCCAGTCACAAAATTTGAGAGGGCACACTCGAGATTGAAACATGCCCTTGAAAAGTTCAATGAATCTCAAAAGATCTAGGAATTTCAAATCCAATTAAAACCTAATAAATCATTTCGTTTATCTTGGTGGAAATTGGTGAATCGTCATTCACCTACCTTCAAATATTTTATAGCTTGGATTACGGCATACCTCTTCTAAGTTATAAAATAGTTTGTTGGGTCCTAGCCTTAATATTTCATATTGGGTGTCATATTAAGGACTTTAAATCAACTATCTTGAATATCTCCCAAAACATGTCTGGTTTAGACATTTATGATCTTCCCAAATCTCTTGAAGATGATGTTCCTCAACATCATGCTTCACTTCCTCTATCTCCTCCAATTATTCTCCCTGCCCCACAAGTTCTTGAAAAGTTTAAGGTCACTCGAGCCCTACTGGCAAGTAAAGGTCTTGGTGTGGTCACATCTTGGAGATGTAGTCACATATTGACAAGCCGGGAGAGTTGGGTGTCAAAGTCTTGAGAAAGTTGGTGGTTCAATCCCTTTCTAAGTCACATAGTGAGTTCTTTTGGAATACCTATGAAACAGACTATGACAAGACTCTTAATGATCTTATCTATTTGTTAAGATCAACTTCCTCAAAACTTGATGGACATTGACAATAGTGACACAGGAAATCCAGAAAAGCATTTTCTTCCCAATGGAAAGGGACCGGCCATAGTCAACTCTGTTGACCAAATGGTAAAGAGAAAAACTAAGTCTGTGATAGTCCTGTGTACCATTATCAAAGGGTCCATATGTTTATATTGCCAAAGAAAGGGGCATTGGTTGCGAAGCTGCCATAATTTACCTAAGGATGTTAAAGTCGATAAGTTCGACTCTACTTCAGGTAAAGTCCACTGACTAACTCTATTAAGTTCCTATTTGGAGATTCTTATTACATAATGTGAATGGGTCACATGTTGATGTTTTTAAGAATCAAAGAAAAGATAGGAAGCTTAAAGTAAGTATATGTTGATTCTGATTGCGAAGATGGGTTTCAATCACTTGGTTCGGTGATCAAAATTTTGAGCTGTTGCTTGAGAAGTTATGATATATAACTTAGGAATAGATAACAACAAGGTTTTCATGTGGATTGTAAGGATAACTTTTTCCGCAAAGTTTAAAAAAAAAAAAGAAAAAAAAAGGGGTTTTAATTTTATTTATTTTAAAAAATATCCTTACAATGGCATCTGTGAAAAATTGTTGCTTATATGTTTCCAATAATAGTAATATTGGAAAGTGGATTTGATTCCTTCATTTGTGGTAGTGTCTGAATTTACCAAATGAAGAAAGTTTTTCATCACCCAAGTTTCAATTGGATAGAAACTTGGAATCATACAAGTTGTATTGTATGATGAATGAGAATTTTCATCTTTGAAAATTAAGACTAATTCTTTGATCACATGTATATGTGAGTCAATTGAAGGACTTAGGAATTAGGTACACTGGGTGTGCGCTGGTCAAGGTCCACCACAAAGATTGATTTGTCATGATTTACTAAAGATTAGTATATATGATTATACTTATAAGGTTAAGTATAATTTTGTAACATTGGAAAGGATACAATGTATGACAAAACAAATGAGAAGAATCAAATTAGGCAGAAAGATAAAAGTTTCTCAAATCTGAAAAGATGGGAGAGTACTTTAGTATCATATTTCATGATCATCTTAATGATTATGAAACCATATCACAAATTCATACTCTAAGGACGTCTTAGTGCATTGTTATGGCTAAGAAGAGAGGTCATGAATTGTTGGATTGGTTAAAATCAAGAAGATGAGTCATACTTCGTTCCAAAACAATTCTTAGAGTCTTACTCCAAGATTGTAACCTTGAGTGACATAAAGTAAGGTTTAAAACACTTATCAAATGTAGTGTGAAATGTTTCTACTCTTGTACATTTGAGATTGGTAAGTTGTGATGTGTTGGATGAGACAAAGACCAACTAAGACCAATTGTGCGAAGTGTTAGTCTTGATAAGAATCCGCACTATCCCTTGAATATTTGTTTTGTCAAGGAATGGTTCTTGACTGGGGAAACTTATATGTCAAGGGGACAGTGGGAGCCTTAAAGATCCTGAAAGAGTTTCAAGATTTAATCAAGAGTGAAACCTGTAATTTATCACTAGCACACGACTTAAGGTTTGCAACCTATCGTGTTGACATAATTCTTATTTTTGTACCTACTTCAAATAAGTTGAATTTGCATGTGAGTTATCAGAGTTCAACTTGGAAGCATTGGTGGGCCTTGTGCTACCAAGGTGACAAGAAACTAAGATTGAACAAGTTTAATCCATGTAAGGCTGAATTTGTCACTAACCTTATCTTGTGATTATGGTTTTGACATATTCACATGGATAGGAACTCATACACTTTAAAATCTAAGTGTCATAACGTTTCTCTCCGATGCATGAAAATGATGGTGAGGAAACGCTTTCACTAAGTAGATTTTACGTAGAAAGCAATTGTGTTATTTGCATTTTCAAAAGTCGTTAGTGGAGCGCGTGTGTTAACCGGCACACTAACATGGACTTGTGAGAAATGGCAAATGCCTAAGCAATTGAGACTATGATTACGACATCCCTTTTCATAGTTCTGAAAATTGTTTATACACACATGTGAGCTATCTAAGAAAGGGTGTATGAATCTAAATTTCAGAAGTCCAGCAGATTTCTGGAAATATGTCAGAGTTAGTGGGAGCATAAGTGTTATGCTAATAATCATCATGTTAGTGGGAGCATGATAATTATGATTAGTATTGCAAGTTAGCAATGTTAATTATAGAAAACAAGGTTTCAATTGGGAAAGAATTTTTTTGCTATAATTAAGGGAGACGAAATTATACTTCATCTCAAATCTATAAGCTTAGATCGTGAGGTTTTAATCATTTAGTCAAGGATATATATAAATTTCATGTTGGAATGGCTCAACATAAGGAAATTCTGTATATGGGTCCATTATTTGCTTAGATCGTGAGGTTTTAATCATTTAGTCAAGGATATATATATATATATATATATATATATATATATATATATATATATATATATATATATATATTCATGTTGGAATGGCTCAACATAAGG
Source organism: Lactuca saligna (assembly GCF_052625555.1). Taxonomy (NCBI): domain Eukaryota; kingdom Viridiplantae; phylum Streptophyta; class Magnoliopsida; order Asterales; family Asteraceae; genus Lactuca; species Lactuca saligna. The sequence goes on along the minus strand of NC_136425.1, from coordinate 152,531,194 downwards.
AAATTATGTATATGGGTCCACTATTTGCGTTCTAAAATTTGATTATGATTACATCATCCCTTTTCATAATCTGAATTATGAGAACTTGGCAAATAGAAATGGAAATGTTATAGCAAAAGACTGGTTTGGTCTTTATGTGAGACATCATGAATCGTGTCCAATAATCTGAATTATGTGCTATATTCATCCTTTCTAAAATTTTCCAAATGCCTGGAGCATTAAGAAGGGAAAAGGTTTAGAACTGGATATGACTAAAAGGATTAAACAGTTGTCGAGGACAATCTAAGGTTTACCAAAGATTGGTTGCTCAAGGACATCTGGAAGTATAGTGATAATTCTGGAAGGACCATATTGACATAATCTGTAAGGAGGTAACTCTTGTTCAGAAGTGATAGTCAAAATGAATCTGGAAATGATTCAAAGTCGGAGATTTCAATTTGTGTAAGATTAAGGAAACTTAATGCAAGAAGGATGTTTCTAAGGAGCTGATCTCCTTTGGAATGCTCTGTAATGGTTGTTGTCAAGTCTTTCTGACTTCGTGCATAATCATTACAAGAGGATCAATGCATATAAGTTTAGAATCTAATAGATTTCAGTAAATCGCATGAATTTGGAATGCTTGCATTTGTAGTAAGGATTTGGGAGTGTGAAAAGAGGATCATTGGAGTTATGTTCAATAGATCTAGTTCACAAAGTAAAGATCATAGACAAACATAGTATGCAGACTTGGTGTGTGGCATGACTAGTGTTTAGAAAACATAGTGTACATGCTTGGAGCATGGGACAACTATTGTTTTAAATTCAAGAATAAAGTTGATAGCTGAAACAGTATACAATGAATAATGTGTAATCATATGGTGATAAATAAAAGGTGTTTTATTTATATTCATAAGTTCTGAGACCATATTGGATTCAATTATTATTGTATTTCACTTTGCATGTTTTGACTTCCCGAATAAACTAGGTTATTCTTCTGGAATGACTAAGTTATTAAAACCATCCACAGTCGGTCATATGTTGGAAGTAGATATGAATTAAGACTGTCATGAGTTGGCTTGTAGAGGTCTAAGGTGTTGGACAAAGGGCTACAACACTCATGAGTGCTCATAAGTTTTGAGTATTGGATTCAACGCGCGCTTATTGGAATCACTTCATGGATTTTATCACGAGTGATCATGAGACGATAATATTTTATATTCTTCAAACCTAGAGATATGAGTTGTTACTATGAGTTGATAGTACATTGATTGCACGAAAACGCATTTGGTAACTCGATGCTATAAAACTTGCCTTTGTGTATGATTCAACAAGTAGTCGAACAAGCCATATGAGTCGAAGTTTATCCATTCCTTTTACCTTCGGGATAAAAGCGATATCTGTGGGCCCCTCGATGATTTGATGATGACAAATGGAAGTGCTCGGCCGGGCCAGGACTGATTTGATTTGTTCAATTAGTCAGTCGTCATAAATCGGAAATCAGGAAACAACAAATGGACAGAGAGAATGATTATAATCCATGTCTAAGTCCATATGATATCTAGAATGGAGGAATATATGATCCCTTATCTAATGGACAAGTCATTGACAAGGTCAGAGTTCATCTACAAGGTCAGAGTTCGACAGAAGCTTTTGAGAGATACGATTGCCAGTTGGTTCCTGAAGTCATACGCAATAATAGTTTTAGACTTATCCAAGTGGGAGACTGTTGGATTAATGTCTAAGTCCATAACTATAATTGGTAAGACTTGACCCGACCTGGCATGGTCCATTTGGGTTGCATACCATCATGCACTTGGATAGACTATAATGAGAGAAATAAGACACTTATGGTTATTAATATATTATAAGTTCTAGTATATTAATAATAAGAATAATAAGATTATTTAATTAGTATTGATCAAGAATTAATCTAGGATTAATTAAGTGATCAAAAGAAGACTAATTAAATATATGGGTTGATTGTGTAAATCATCCATACTTATATAGTGGGCTAATGCTCCATCGATAATCAAGTTGGGCTAAAACCCATAGGATGGTCCATGGATGCTCCATGGTGTATTTAAACCCATGGATCCAAGGAAATGGAAAGCCATGACAATTAAGGATTTACCCTAATTGTAACACTATATAAAGATCTTGTTCTTGACAAAATCGGCCACTAAGGATCACACTAGAAAGTGAAGAAAAGGGCTAACCGATTTCATGAAGTGTAGAACTCTCTCAAGTTATTCTAATTGTTTTGATGATTGTGATTCCATTTGAGGCTTCCACACTATTGGGGCTAGGCACTCAAGCTTCATGAAGACTTTCTACATCAAAGACGTATGTATTCTATCTTGTTACACTCATTGTTTTGTATGCTAGATTAGGATAATACCTTGGATGTTCTTATTTGCATGTATAATAGAGAAAACATAGATCCAAGGTATTTAGGGTTGCATGTACACTTAGGAGTGTTAGAATGCTCAAAACCCAACAGTGGTATCAGAGCCTAGGTTTGTTTTCTTGTTATACCTGCAATAGAAGCTGAAAAAACGAATTTGTTGCTGTTTGATCATCAGACTCGGCGAGTCCATGCCTAAAAATTGATCAAAACGATCCAACTCGCCGAGTTGGTTCATGCACTCGACGGGTTGGACCCCTAGACAGCATATTTTCGAGGTTTTTGACTAGAAATGGACTAGGAACATTACCCTAAGGAAATGGAAAGCCATGACAAAATCGGCCACTAAGGATCACACTAGAAAGTGAGGAAAAGGGCTAGCCGATTTCATGAAGTGTAGAACTCTCTCAAGTTATTCTAAGTGTTTTTATGATTGTGATTCCATTTGAGGCTTCCACACTATTAGGGCTAGGCACTCAAGCTTCATGAAGACTTTCTACATCAAAGAGGTATGTATTCTATCTTGTTACACTCATTGTTTTGTATGCTAGATTAGGATAATACCTTGGATGTTCTTATTTGCATGTATAATAGAGAAAACATAGATCCAAGGTATTTAGGGTTGCATGTACACTTAGGAGTGTTAGAATGCTCAAAACCCAACAGTACATTGTGGTAGTGTCTCGATTATGGTCATGAGGGGTACAAGTGGACTGAATAAGATAACATAATACCACATGGTTAGTATTATTGGCATGGTTATCATTTGGGTTATAGCCTTCGAATTGGAACAAGAGTATAACGGTCTATCTTATTCTCTGGTTGTGTGCGACCATGTTTTCATCTGGTTTTATGTTGGTATTAGCCTGTGCTGTGAAAGGAATAGTGCGTGATAGAAGGGTATGCCCCATGTTGTGTTCAGTTAGCATTAAGAGGGATGTTTATTGGGTTTCTGTAAGCCGGTGGACTGATGGTTGGGTATCTTTAGGCCCTTGTGGTGCTGGCCATGAGTCTTCAAGCCATTGATGTGATGATGTAAAGATCGTATAGTACCGTGAGCTTATCGTTTAGTGGATGGCAGATGTCACGATGTATCGTGAACTAGTGGTTGTATGATTTATATGGGTACGACCCAATAGGTTTTTGATTGAGACTCTTAGATCTCAAATCGTTAGCTTTCTTGGCATATTTGGATATTAGTGCATTATGGGAGTCTGGAGACTCAATGACCAGTTGCTTTGGATCATGCATGCAGTTAAACGTTGTTGGGAATAATAGTTGTGCATTAGTAGTCACTTGCAAAGTGTTTTATGAACCCCATTTGCTTTATAGCGATCTATCAGGAGTTTGGTTACCAATGTTGGGTATCGATTATGGAATCTCGACTCATGGAGTTTATTGGGAATGTCCCGAGTGATTTGTTAGGTTGGGGTACAGTTGAGCTGATATGGGAATTGGATGCAACGTAAGGATTCTTGGAATTGACCATCCTTATGTTCGTGGGATCATTAGGTTAGTGATGCCTTGTCAAGAAGTAAAATGCATATTTCAGGTTGCTAGGCACAACCTCCAAATTGGGGGTTTGGTGAAATTCATTATCGGTATATTTTGAGTATCCCTTCAACATAGTAGAGTGGTAATCCTTGTCAGAGACAAGGGGAGGGTACAACGAATGACTGGTCAGTAGTCCTACGGAATAATTTTTGGGGTTTTTGTAGCAAATGGTTCTTGGTAGACTTTTCTTTTTATTTTTATCTAAGTATTTTGCATTTCTGGCCTTGGACTCGGTGACTTGAAGAACCAACTCGCCGAGTAGAAGCAGATTGGGATGCGGGGTTTAAGCCGTCCACTCAACGAGTCGGGTCCCGGACTCAGCGAGTAGATACCTGAATCCAAGGGTTTGCACCCTATTTAAACAATGTTATGTCAACCATAGCATCCCTTATGCTCCCAAAACACCTCTCATTGAAACATTAGTCGTTATTGAAGCAATTTAAGCCTTATTGGTGGATTTTGGTGCTTATGGTCTTAAGAAGGAAGGAGAAAAGCTTGAGGAAGCAAGTAGAGACCATGGGAACCCAAATTTGTGAACTTTCTTCTGCTCTTTGAAGGTAAAAACCTGTAACCTTGCTCATTCATTTGTTAGATCCCTCTTTGGGGAGATTTAGGGATTTTATAAGCCATTTTTGGTGGCCAACCATTTTTGCAAACATGGTTGGGGGTTAACGCTTGTGAATTACATCATTTAAGGGGTCACTAGGAAGATTTGAGTGGCTTTTGCAACCATGAAAGGCCCCATGAATCTTAAAAGCTTGTTTTATGTCTTTTTGAGCTCAAAGTCCCATGCAAGCACGTAAAGTTTGTAACTTTACGTGCTAGATCGATTGTAGAAGCTTGGATCTATCTTTTAATCAATGGTTGTACATCAGAAATCAAAGATTTAGAGTGTGGACGTGACTGACTCAGCGAGTCCGTTCTTGGACTCGACGAGTCCGAGGCTTTGAGACCCATATTTGTTGAGGGTCAAAGGAACCCAGTTGAGTGTTAGAGGGTTTGTAACCGGATAGAAAGAGTTACCCAATGCATTGGACGTGATTTTAGACCCGGAGTTCATGGGACTCGGCGAGTGCTAGAACAGACTCGGCGAGTCCAAGGAAATCTTCTTAAGGATGAAGATGAACTCGAGGAGTTGTTCATCAACTCGGCGAGTCGAGGGCAGATTTAGTTCATCAGATGAAGGTGAACTCAACGAGTTGTTCATCAACTCGGCGAGTCGGATGAGTTTCATGCGATGTTCATATGAGAGAGGAACTCGTTGATTTGATGGCCCAACTCGATGAGTTGGATCATGAATGAGGACGAGTAAAGGTTGAGGGACTCGGCGAGTTGATGGCCCAACTCGGCGAGTGTGGTCAACTTGAAGTTGACTTTGACTAGACTTGGACTGACCCTGTTTAGGGTTATACTTGATGTCTGTTGACTTGAAGGTTGTCGTGTAGGGATCGAGGAGTTGAAGGGAGTCAACTTGTGCGCCGAGGATAATTCAAATGCTGCACAACATTAAGGTGAGTTACGTTCCAGTAGGGGTGGGTCTAAGGCCACAATGCCGACCCACCAAAAAGGGGTATTTAGAAGATAATGGTCTTTGTGATAATTATCTTGGTTTGGTTATGTGTTGGTTATGAGATTTATCTGGATGATATGTTATCTGTATAGTAGGGATTAGTTTCCCTAACCGTAGTCTTTAGGACCCAAGGGTAAGTTAGTACCCGGATATGACTGACTGTATGTTTATATTTGTTGATTGTATGCTAGTGGTAGGGGGAGATAGTCCCCAGTTACCGGTAGAAAGATACCGATGACGGATACCGGTTGAAAGTTACCGATGTTGATTACCGGTTGAAAGCTACCGATGATGGTTATCGGTTGAAAGATACCAATGAAGGTTACCGGTTGAAAGATATCGATGAAGGTTATCGGTTGAAAGATACCGACGATATTGTCTGGTATGTGATATGATGGGGGAACTCACTAAGCTTTGTGCTTACAGTTTTGGTTTTGGTTTCAGGTACCTCTTCGTAAAAGGGGAAGGAGCCGACGGTGTAGCATCGCATCACACACACACTCATGGTTTCTGCAAGGAGTTTTTGGGACCGTACTCTTATTTTCTTACTTTTGATGTTCTGGTTTGGGAGACAACAATATGATTTTGTGACGTATTGTTTATTTGACAACATTTCGGTAAAAATGTTTATGGAATTGTTAATTCAAAAATGAAATTTTCTGGCTTGAATTTTGGGATGTTAAAAGTTGGTATCAGAGCCCTGGTTTGAGGGTTTCGGACACACCCTCGGGGGTGTCTGGACTCAAACTGAGGGACTAAAAGATTTTTACAAGGAAAATGGTTTTCTAAAATCTAAATGGAAGGATTTTAAGAAAGACGTAGTGTGTGATGCATGCGACTGGCCGTGCTCAAGTAAGTTTTCCCCAAGATACACATATTTGTTATGTTATGTTATATGTTTTTTATTCAGAAAACTGCATGCTAGAATAGGACTAAGGATCTAGGAGGATGCCTTGTGTGCCTGATATATGATTCTAAGAATTGCATGCTAGTTAGGGCTAAGGGTCTAGGGAGGATGCCTTATATGCGTTTTGTATGAGTTGTATGCTACGGTTGTTTAGTCAGTAGTAGGATGGTCTGTGTAGGTTATGCCTGGTTTTGGTTACCCAATGCACGAATGCTACTTGCTTTGTGTTATGGGGGTTCTGGCCATCTTCAACTAGCTAAGGAACGGATATGTAACAGTATCCGCAAGCTAGTTAGGGGGAGGTGGTGGGAACTCCTAGTGCAGCTGATGGCGGAGGGTAGGTTAGAGAGTGCCCTAGGAAAGCCTGGGATGAGGTCAGTGGAAAGGGTATCGGAAAAAGGGACTTGGTGAAGTCGAAGAAATCCTTGAGGAAAGTACAGGTAGATGTGGAAGGTAGTATGGGCCCGTACTACTGAAAGCAGAGGACTCGTACTCAAATCAAGGAGGGCCTAGATGGAACCTAGAAACTTGGAAAGTGTGTGAGACCTCTAAAAGGTATATGTGACCCTGACAATCGTATGTTTATTTTTAGAATGGTGGTCACGCGACATGGAGCATGAGGTTTAGGATCTAGGTCAGGATCGGGCTCGGGCGCAGGATCCGAGCATGTGGATGATGGGTTACGCGACTTCATCGTGTCCGAGATCACGAGGTGTATCCTTGATGAGACGTCGGTTATCTTCGGGTCAATCAAGGAAAGGATCATTGAGCTGATGGAGGATCGCCTCAGGGCGTTCAGGAGTGACATGGCGACCAGCCAATCAGGGCCACGCACACTGTCCTTTAAGGACTTCAGAGGGAGTGGTGCGCTAGATTTCCATGGGGTGAAGGACCCCATTGCTGCTAGAAGATGGATCGCAGACATCGAGTCTGCACAACTGACGAGCTTCTGCCAGGAAGGGTTGAAAGTCCATTTCGCTGTAGGGTGTTTGAGAGACAGGGCCAGAGATTGGTGGGAGTCGGTTAGTGACTCTCTGGGAGCCTCGACTGTTAAGGCTATTACCTGGTCAGACTTACCAGATTTAGGGTGGAGTTTGCGCCAGCAGTGGAGATTCAGCAGCTGTCCAGGGAGTTCTTGGACATGAGATAGACTACGGAGATTGTGGCGGAGATCACCACCAAGTTCCGGGAGAGGGCATTGCTGGTGCCCCATTATGCGGGTGATGAGGACATGAAGAGGACCCGCTACCATGACATGCTACAAGCTGACATCCGAGAGCATGTCAGTTTTTTAACTTGCCCTACCTTGGATTCCATGATTTCCAGGGATAGGGAAAGGGAGATTGATCTGGAGCACATCCGGAAGAGGAATGCAGTGGAGGGGCTGACGATGGGGGCTTCGGGGAAGAAGCCCAAGGGATCCGATGGTAGGCCGAAAGGCCAGTCAGGGCGGGACCGATGTGGGAAATGCGGTTGGTTACACGAGGGAGCTTGTCGCACTGGGACGGGTTCAGGCTGCTATAAGTGTGGCAAGGTTGGAAATTTTTGCAGAGATTCTACTGCCCCTACTCCTGCGATTCAGATATCTGACCTGATTTTCTTTCATTGCAATTAGAAGGGCCATAAAAAGGCCAATTTCTCTAGATTGACAGCAAACAACAGCGCTGACAGTGACACCGACTCCAACGACAGCACGGGTTGGGATGGCCGGAAGGCCAAGTTGGAGGCTCTAGTGGTTCAGAGACAAGCATTTCAGCTGAAAGCCGAGGAGGCACGCGCTGCACCTGATGTGGTGATGGGTATGATTTCTTATTTTATGCTTTTACGTTATGTCGATGTGATTTTGATATATTATGTGCCTTGCTTATGATCGTTCCATGTGAACGGTATCCCAATTCAGTTGTTGTTTGATTCGGGTGCCACTCGATCATTTGTCTCTCTTGCGCTTAGCAAGAAGTTTCCGGAATCTTCAAGCATGTTGGATTGCCCCCTAGAGGTCGAGATTGCGGACGACCAGTTGGTACAAGCGTCGGAGGTCTACCGGGATTGTGTTTTGAGGATGTTCGAGGAACATTACCTAGTGGACTTGGTTCCCATACTTTTGCGGGGGAACAAGGTCATTATTGGTATGGACTGGCTGAGACCCAATGGGGTAGTGATTGACTGCACGCAACAGTCAGTGCAGATTAGGACCCGTAGTGGGGGAGAGCTGGTGGTTTAAGGAGAAAGGCCACAACGAGGACCAACTTTATGTTCAACAGCGAGGGCTAGGCGCTACATTCAGCAGGGTGCACAGGTTATCTCGCCTATGTTATGGATACCCGAGAGACGGGTAGGGTGATGGTGGGCGATGTGCATGTAGTACAGGAGTTTGAGGATGTATTCCCTGAGGAGTTGCCCGGGGTACCTCTAGAAAGGCAGGTAGAATTCAGAATCGACCTGGTCCATGGTGCGGCTCCGATAGCCAAGGCACCATATTGGTTGGCTCCTCCTGAGACAAGGGATTCATTAGACCGAGTAGCTCACCCTGGGGAGCCCTGATTTTGTTTGTGAAGAAGAAGGACGGGTCGCATCGGATGTGTATAGATTAATGGAAGCTGAATAAGGTAACGGTGAAGAACTGGTACCCACTCCCAAGGATTGATGACCTCTTTGACCAGTTACAGGGAGCATCTTCGTTCTCCATATCATCAGACGAGTGTCAGAGAGGAGGATGTACAGAAGACGACGTTCTGGACATGCTATGGCCACTATGAGTTCATGGTGATGCCTTTCGGGCTCACCAATGCTACCGCCGCATTCATGGATCTCATGAACCGCGTGTGCAGACCGATGTTGGATCCGTCCATGATAGTTTTCATCGATGACATCTTGGTTTATTCCAAGATGCAGGAGGAGCATGAAGACCATCTGTGAGAGGTTCTGGAGACTTTGAGAAGGGAAAAATTCTATGCTAAGTTCTCCAAGTATGAGTTTTGGCTACGCGAGGTGCAGTTTCTTAGGAACCTTGTCAACCAAAGTGGGATTTCGGTAGATCCAACCAAAGTGGAGGCCGTGATGAGATGGGAGGTTCCGAGGTCTCCATCTGAGATTCGGAGTTGCCTAGGGTTAGCCGGCTACTATCGGAGATTCATCCAGGATTTCTCCAAGATAGTCGCACCCTGACCAGGCTAACGAGGAAGGTCTTGGTCTTTGGTTGGGGGCCTGAGCAACAGGCTACATTTGAGACACTGAAACAGAGATTGTGCGAGGCGCCGATTTTAGCCCTGCCAGAGGACATGGAGGATTTCGTCGTGTACTTTGATGCGTCCATCTCAGGTTTGGGCGCAATGTTGATGTAGAGAAGGCATGTCATTGCTTACAATTCGAGGCAGCTGAAGCCTCATGAGGCGAATTACCCGACGCATGATTTGGAGCTGGGGGCTGTTGTGTTCGCCCTCAAGATTTGGCGTCATTACCTCTATGGGGTTCATTGTACGATTTATACTGACCACAAGAGCCTGAGGTATCTCATGGACCAGCGAAATCTGAATATGAGGCAACGTCGATGGCTTGATGTGGTAAAGGATTATGATTGCGAGATCCTTTACCATCCGGGAAAGGCCAATGTGGTTGCCAACGTGCTTAGCTGCAAGGCAGCGCCGATCATGGATATCTATCTGAGGATTACAGTGGTGACTCCGCTTTTGGAGCGGATTAGGGAGACCTAGCAGGAGGCCATGAAGGAGGAACATCGGAAGAGCGAGCGAATTATGGGGCAAGTTTCCTCCTTCGACTATGACAGCCGAGGGTTATTGATACTACACTGTAGGGTGTGGGTGCCATACCATGAGGGTGTGCGCCAGGTTCTGATAGAGGAGGTGTACAAATCTCGATTCTCCATTCATCCCGGGGCGATGAAGATGTATAGGGATCTTCGCATGGACTATTGGTGGCCCTGCATGAAACAGGATGTAGCATGGTACGTGGAGCTATGCTTGACCTGCATGAAGGTCAAGGCTGAGCACCATAGGCCACACGGCAAGATGCATCCATTGGACATTCCGCTGTGGAAATGGGAGGACATTACGATGGATTTTATCACAAAGCTTCCCAGGACCGTGCGAGGGGTGGATTCAATTTGGGTGATCATCTATCGATTGACCAAGATCGCTCATTTATTCCGATTCAGGAGAGCATCCCGACCGAGAAGCTGGCCGATATTTATATCAGGGAGGTGGTGGCACAACACGGAGTGCTAGTGTCGGTGATTTCAGATAGAGTTGTGTGGTTCGCTTCCAGGTTTTGGAAGAAGTTTCACGATAAGCTGGGTACTCGTCTGCATTTTAGAACCGCCTTTCACCCTCAGACAGATAGTCAGAGCGAGCGGACCATCCAGACTCTAGAGGATATGCTACGAGCATGCGTGTTAGACTTCGGAGGTAATTGGGATACCTACCTCCCTTTGGCGGAGTTCTCCTATAACAATAGTTATCACGCGAGTATCGATCGTCCTCCCTTCGAGATGTTGTACGGGAGGAAGTAATATGTTGGGGGTGAGGTTGTATAGAGGGTAATAGGGAGCACCGAAGTAGTGCTCAAGACGACAAAGAGGATTCAGCAGGTCCGGAGCAGGCTTCAGACTGCTTAGAATCGGTAGAAAAGTTATGCTGATAAGCGCCGATCAGACCTGGAGTTCTAGGTCGGGGATATGGTTCTCCTAAAGGTGTCGCCATGGAAGGGCATTATCCAATTCAGGAAATGGGGCAAGTTAGGACCCAAGTACATTAGAACGTTTAGGGTTATAGCCCGGGTGGGCGAGGTGGTGTATAGGTTGGATCTGCCAGCCGAACTCAGTCAGATCCACAACACTTTCCATGTTTTCTAGCTACAAAAGTGCCTGGTGGACGACTCGACAGTGGTTCCCTTGGAAGACATTCAGGTTGATGGTAGCCTGAACTACATTAAGCGACCTATGGCGATCCTTGACCGGAAGTCGAAGGATCTGAGGAACAAGAGAGTGGAACTCGTGAAGGTGCAATAGCAGCACCGAAAGGGCTCAAAATGGACTTGGGAGCCGATGGACCAGACGATGGAGCACTACACAGAGTTGTTTCAGGAACGAGTAGCAGACTTCGAGGACAAAGTCTAAAATAAATGGGGGATATTTGTAGCACCTGGTTCTTGGTACACATTTCTTTTTATTTTTATCTAAGTATTTTGCATTTTTGGCCTTGGACTCGGTGAGTTGAAGGACCAACTTGCCGAGTAGAGGCAGATTGGGACGCGGGGTTTAAGCCGTCTACTCGATGAGTCAGGTCCCAGACTCGACGAGTAGACGCTGTCTGGACAAAAACCATAATCCAATGGTTTGCACGCTATTTAAACAATGTTATGTCGACCATAACGTCTCTTATGCTCCCAAAAAACCTCTCATTGAAACCCTAGCCGTTATTGAAGCAATCTAAGCCTTATTGGTGGGTTTTGGTGCTTGTGGTCTTAAGAGGGAATGAGAAAAGCTTGAGGAAGCAAGTAGATACTAAGGGGACCCGAATTTGTGCACTTTCTTCAGCTTATTGAAGGTAAAAAGTTGTAACCTTGATCATTCATTTGTTAGATCCCTCTTTGGGGAGATTTAGGGCTTTTATAAGCCATTTTTGGTGACCAACCATGTTTGCAAACATGGTTGGGGGTTAAAGCTTCTGAATCACATAATTTAAGGGGTCACTAGGCAGATTTGAGTGGCTTTTGCACTCATAAAAGGCTCCATGCATCTTAAGAGCTTGTTTTATGTATTTTTGAGCTCAAAGTCCTATGCAAGCACGTAAAGTGTGTAACTTTACGTGCTAGATCGATTGTAGAAGCTTGGATCTATCTTTTGATAAAAGGTTGTACATTAGAAATCAAAGATTTAGAGTATGGACGTGACCGACTCGGCGAGTCTGTTCTTGGATCGACGAGTTCAAGGCTTTGAGCCCCATATCTATTGAGGGTCAAAGGAATCCAGTTGAGGGTTAAAAGGTTTGTAACCGTACAGAAAGAGTTACCGAATGCATTGGACGTGATTTTAGACCTGGAGTTCATGGGACTCGGTGAGTCCAAGGCAATCTTCTTAAGGATGAAGATGAACTCGACGAGTTGTTCATCAACTCGGCAAGTCGAGGGAAGAACTAGTTCATCAGATGAAGGTGAACTCGACGAGTTGTTCATCAACTCAGCGAGTCGGTTGAGTTTCATGCGATGTTCATATGAGAGAGGAACTCGTCGAGTTGACGGCCTAACTCGATGAGTCGGATCATGGATGAGGACTAGTAAAGGGTGAAGGACTCGGTGAGTTGACGGGCCAACTCGGCGAATCGGGTTAACTTGAAGTTGACTTTGACTAGACTTGGACTGACCCTGTTTAAGGTTATACTTGATGTGTGTTGACTTGAAGGTTGTTGTGTAGGGATCGAGGAGTCGAAGGGAGTTGACTTGTGCACCGAGGATAATTCAAATACTGCACGACATTGAGGTGAGTTATGATCCAGTAGGGGTGGGTCTAAGGCCACAATGTCGGCCCACCAAAAAGGGGTATTTAGAAGATAGTGGTCTTTGTGATAATTATCTTGGTCTGGTTATGTGTTGGTTATGAGATTTATCTGGATGATATGTTATGTGTATAATAGGGATTAGTTTCCCTAATAGTAGTCTTTAGGACCCAAGGGTAGGTCAGTACCCGGATATGCCTGATTGTATGTTTATATCTGTTAATTGTATGCTAGTGGTAAGGGGTGAGATAGTCCCCAGTTATTGGTTGAAAGACACCGATGACGGATACCGGTTGAAAGATACCGATGTTGATTACCGGTTAAAAGATACCGATGATGGTTACCGGTTGAAAGATACTGATGACGGCTACCGGTTGAAAGATACCAATGAAGTTTACTGGTTGAAATATACCGATGATATTGTATGGTATGTGGTATGATGGGGGAACTCACTAAGCTTTGTGCTTACGGTTTTGGTTTTGGTTTCAGGTACCTCTTCATCGAAGGGGAAGGAGTCGGCGGTGTAGCATCGCATCACTCACACACTCATGGTTTCCTTAAGGAGTTTTTAGGACTGCACTATGATTTTCATTACTTTTGATGTTCTAGTTTGGGACACAACAATATGATTTTGTGACATGTTGTTTATTTGACAACATTTTGCTAAAAATGTTTATGGAATTGTTAATTCAAAAATGAAATTTTCGGGCTTGAGTTTTTGGATGTTACAGTTTTATTTGAGGGGTTCATGTTTACAACAAGTATCCTGCTTTAACTGGCTATCAATTTGATTCGAGGTCTTCTAGTTGGCAAGAGTAAGGTAGTTGTTTCAGTTCTCAGGCTGAGCAATTGGGTTTCCTTCTTTGGCGGAGGGCAGAGTGTTAAGGTTCCTTCTTTGGCGGAGGGCTAAGATGGGGTTTGAGTGGCCGGTTTGGAAGGCAGTCGTTGGTGTGGGATGAATCTTGAGTCATAAACAGAATTCAGAAAGTTCGTGCATGATCGACTAGCATGCTAGTGGAAGTAGTAATATGTGATTTCGAGGACAAAATCTAATTTATTGGGGGTGAGCTATAACATCCTGTTTCGAGAAGTTTCTTATTTTGGGATTTTGGGAAATAAGCGGATCAAGTAAAGGCCTTGGGATTCAATAGAATAAGATTTAGACACTATTGGATGTTGATAATATTAGTTATCCGATCCAGACCCATGGTTGTGAGTCAAAGGGTAAAATGGGAAAAGTGATGTTTCAGACTCCTTTTATGAATTTAGGATTAAGTTTGGAAGGTTTTGAGGAAAACAAGAGTTGATAGGATTTTAGAGCTTCTCATTACCTTTCCGTGAATATAAATAACGTTGAAATCGGATTTGGAACTAAGAAGTTATAATCGCTTGAAGTTACAATGATTTTTGGCTAAGCCATGTATGTTGGGCGTACAGGGCTCAACTTGGAACGCGGAATGTGACCAGGTATGCTAGGTGTACGTGGCATATGTTGGTCGTACGAACATCTGGGACTAACCCTAATTTTTAAGGTTTGGACCCTATTTAAACACTTTATCTTTCTCTTGGACCTTCTTATCATCAACATCATTCCCTCTAATGGCTCCCCACGAAACCTTAGCTTGTTCTTGTGTGTTTTTTTAGCCTTGGTGGTAATCTTTTAGCATTTTGGTACTCTTTGAAGAAGGAAGATCTTGCTGGTGAAGCCTTGGTTGGGTTAGAACATAAATATCCAACCTTCATCAAGTATACTAGCATCTGAATGTATAAAGCTCTTATATTGATGGATTTAAGTGTTAGATCTATTTTAGGGCTTGTTTTGAGCTTAATATGATCCCTTGAGCCATCCTTGTGAGTATGAGCTACTTTAGGAAGCTTAGAATGTTAGATCTTAACATTTCTGATGTGGTTAGGCATACAAATTTCATCTTGACGGGTTTTCACAAACCATGCAAGAGTTGGTATCCATATTATGGACTTAGATGGATAAAAACAGGTATTGGGTTCCATTAAGACATGCAAGGGAGTAAAATTGCCAAATTTATGTATTAAGACTTTATTTAGCAGTAGATTCGAGGTTTGGGCGTTGTGGGCATAATTGGGAGTGACTAATACGTTGGGCGTACTCCAAAGTATGGTGCGCGTTCTGGGCTAAACATGCGTACGTCAGGCGTAAGTCAGAGTACGTTGGGCGTATTCAATAGCTGTTGACTTTTGTGGTTTCGGTCATATTTGGACTATTAGGGGTTTGGGCTTTGTTGGGCTACTAGCCATTTTGACTTTGGGCCGTAGTGAGGACTCGTGAGTACACCATAAAAAAAGTCTTAAAAAATCTAAAAAAAAATACAAATCATAAAATCGAGCATAATACTATATCCAGGAGAAAAAAATGATTTTATTTTTTACCATTGTCAAAATTGAATCATGGATCATATAAACGATCCATGCTTCAATTTTAATAATCCAATTTTTTATTCATTTTTTTTCTCTTTGATGTAGTATTATGCTTGATTTTATGATTTGTATTTTTTTTTTAATTTTTTTAATTTTTTTTAATGTGCTCTCACGAGTCATCACTTTAAAAAGAATGATCATCGGATCCTGTTTACACACACACACACACACACACACACACACACACACACACACACACACACACACACACACACACACACACACACACACACACACACACCAGTTACAATTCATTAAACTTCTTTTAGTTTAACTTGATTTTATATTATCATATAGTTAAAATTATTATATAATTTGTATCAAATTAGTATAAAACGTTATATGTTATAGACAATGACAAGGAAGTTATTGTTTTTAATTAAACTTATATTTATATTTGTATTTATATATCATTTGTGATTAAAGATAAATTATTTATATTTGACAATATTAACTTGAGTTATTATTATTATTATTATTATTATTATTATTATTATTATTATTATTATTAATTATTTGTTAACGTCGAGAGTTAATGGAAAACATATGAAGTATATAAAACACTTTCTTGTTTATGTTTATTCACTTCTTATAGGTATACAATTTAAACATGATTGTGACTATATTACATCAACATTATACTTAATTTTTATTAGTAGTTGGGAACTCTAATGAAGTGTATTAACTTGGAAGGAAGTTGATTAGTATGGTATTTTTAAATCAATGTATTAAAAGATAAATGATTTATCTTTAAACAAAATAAAAATTGAAAATAATAACCTTTATAATATTTATTAAGTGAAATGAAGAATATTTGCACGTTGTAAAAAATAAAATTATGTAATTAAAATTTGGCAAGTATGTACTCAAAGTAATTATCTTATTAATACTAACCATGAAATAATAGTTTGTTACACGAGTTTATTATGTAAAATTATAATGATTTTGAACTGTGTTATAACATCTATTAAAATCATATTATTTAATAGATGCTACTTGCAGTTGACATGTGAATAAAACTTAATATGATTCTGATTTAATGTTACTTTTAATATTATGATTAACTAATTTAGTAACTATTTATTTATTTTTTTTGTAAGGCAACGCTAATTTAATTTTTAAGTTTATGTTATTTTTAACTTATATTATTGTTAATGTTTATGATTTAAAACCCATTTATTTTTTTTTGAAAAAAAAAATCAATTATTAGAAAAAAATAATTTTGGACACTTTTAATTAATTCTATATATCGATTTAATTTTATATTTAAAATATTTAAATGTTTTAAACTATTTTAAAATATTTTTATGTTTATCTGATATTTTGATTTATATTTTAGAATTAACAAGATATTTAAATTATTTAACGCTGTATATTGATAATTCAATAATCTACCATATATATATATATATATATATATATATATATATATATATATATATATATATATATATATATATATGGGGACAAGGTAGAATAGGGGCAGGGATTTGAGGAAGAGGTGGTCCTGCACATACATTCTTATAGTTTACTGACATTTTACATCACATGTACACATCTTTTCATGTATTTTAATTTATTTTTAATTGAATACAATTATTTAAGACAGCAGAAAATATGGGTATATGAGTCAAAGGTCAACCCCATTATTCTACTTCAGTTCACTCTTTTCCATACCTCACAATCCTAAAAAGAGCCCAATATAATGATATATTGTTTAATTTTTATTCCAAGACCTTGCTGTTTTTGGGTGAATATAGATGCTAAAGTTTAAAAAAAAAAAAAAAAAAAAAAAAAAAAAAAAAAAAAAAAACTACGATAAGATTAACATGAGGAACATAATTGAGGAATTATTATTCCCTTCAAACGCCATTCTAAATTTCTCTTTTACGTACTCGTATGAATTAACGGTGATCACATAACTCGTTTTTGGTTTGCATCATGGCCGTCGGATCTACTATATATCTACTAACTGGTTGAATACTTAAAGTCAAAAACTTATCTTGACACTAGACGATAAAGGAGACAACTAGAGATAAAGAGGGGATTTGCCACGTATCAATATTTATATATAGTGGAAAACACATACTAGTGACGTTAGTTTTATATTATATTGATTCGAATCAAGTCTGATAATTAAGTAATATGCCATATCATTGTGTCAATCTTGTTAAGCTTCTAATATAGATCGACATAAATCTAATAACTATATGATCGTGGTTAAGTTATTTAGGGAAAAATAACAACTTGAAGAGTTTTAAAGCATTTTATAAAAATCAGCATAAAGTCAAAGTAATTCCCCGCAATAACTATGGATTTTGTAGTGGCTTATGATTGTAGTAATTTTTTGTATGAATGTTTCATGACATGTATGAGAACCAAAATAGTGTGAAAAGTTATGACCATAAACATAAACATGGTGAAATTGGAAATTATGTTCTTATTTAATATTGAAATGGGAGAAAGGTATAAAACGGATGAAAGAGTGTTAAGAAAAAAGGTTTAATACCTTAGTTGGAAATATGTCGTCGACACTCTATTTGGTAGATAAAAGTTTTGGTATGGAAATATATGTGTTATGGTCAAATTGAACACTTATTAGTGAAAAGAAAGGAAGCAGCAACTTCTATTCATGACTATGAAAGTCAAGCTATACTTTGCGAAATCGGTCAATCTTGATATCTGCATGTATCCAAAACAACATAGAATGCATAGCAAAAACGAATCAACTCATTTGGAAAGTATATGTAAAAGTTGTAAAAATGTGAAGTTGGGAACGAGTGTATTTTTAATGCTTTGGCCAACAAGTTTAAGTGGGGAAAATCCATATTTTCTTGTCGTTTAACAACTAACTTCTAGATAACTAAGTGTGGGTGAACCAAGTTGATATTAGTGTGTGAAAAACAAGCCACGGGAATAATGGAGGTTGGATTGAGTTGTTTTCACCATCAAGCTTGAGATTTGAAGGTACCGACTCATTATCTTCCTTTCTTTGGTAGAAACTTAATTAGAAGTTCGATCATATCTTGTGAACCATAAATTTAGTAAGGGTCTTTGTTTGTATTAAAGTGTGATAATAATAGTTTGAGTATTGTTAACCATGGAAAAAGATTATGTTATTAAAATTCAAATTCATGATTATTATGAAAATTGGCTCAAAAAACCCAAATGTGGTGTTTATGTTGATATATGACCATTAGAATTGTGTTTTAATTGAGGTGGTGCAACTTAACTTAGGTTGGTATCAATCCTTGAAAAATAGATTGTTGAAATTGGATATTATAGCCAAAGTTTGATGTTATTTTAGTTTCACATGACACAAGTGTTTTTGGCGTAAGTCCACATGACCCATGGATTCTTTATAGTAAAGTACATTGTTATTTTTGTAAAACACCGTTCGGAGGAAAGTCATGCCTATATCTACATGGCCAAGGTGGTCTATTCACTCCAAAACATAACCCAGATATTTAACTTTGTCATTATGTGCTTATTTACTCCAATATAAATAAGCAAGCTCTCACCCACTATTTGACAATGATTCTTGGAGTAAAATGTCATGGTTGGCTTAGGATATTTTTTTTATTCAATACCATAAAGTTTCTCCTATTATACTATCAACACCAAATATAGTCTCAACTATCAACAATTAACATTATCTAGATAATAGGAATAACTATAAAGATTATATATTGTACTATCAAAACCAAATATAATCTTAACTATAGCAAAACATTATATCTCAACAACTACTTGTAAATAAATATATTATATAATATTTTCTTTATCTCTCAACAATGATGACTAATAATTCCATATATATAAGCATGCTACACCATACGACATTAATTTACTATAAATCTCATCTATTATATCAATTTAGTCCATCATACATCAATACTCTATTGTAACTCTCAACAATTTCCAAATTATTAACTTATATAACATTGATTAATAGTGATAAATACTCATCATAAACATAACATAATGATATCCACATATCTAAATATCAAATTTCCAGAAGTGAAGCACAGTTACGCACCTTGAAATATTGTATGTGCATGGAATTCCAACTCCTAAAGGCTCATAACTACTCTTATTTCATAAACTCTTATAACGTGAAAATGAAACATAAAAATTATGCATACTTCATATTTTATAAACGTGATTCAGCTCATGTATTCATAAACTTGATTCAACACCTTCATCAAGTTCATAACATCCAATTTTATAAAAATTATGCATACTCCATATTTTAATTATCTACATGTCTTAATTCTTTAAGACATGAACAAAGTATAATCTTATTTATCATTTCACTAACTTGTACATCACATTTCAAAATATAAGTCAATTACACATGACTTTATGTCTTTACTAAAACTAATTATGCTTCACATATAACTTGTATATATGTCTTAATTCATTAAGACAAGTGCCCACTTTCATTTAATCATAATTTACCCAATTTAGGGTTCATCATAATTTTCTTCACTTTCAAGCAATCCATCATAATATGATAAAAAAAACAAAAGTATAATAGTTACTAGATTACAATAATCATGATTTTCATAATATAGATCTTAGGGTTCATAAAGCCTCTTCTAATTCAATCACCAAAACTAAAATTCCTCAAAGAGATTAGATGGTTTACCTTTGAATCAAGAAATGAGGATTAACCCTTTCATGTTCTCCCTTTGATTTCTTCCTAGCTCAAAACCAAGTTAGCTCATCATCCTTTACTTTTGTAGTGCACATATAAGAAATAAGGATGAAATATTAATTTCCTTATATTGATATGTCAGTTCACTAAGTCGTCCTCGATGCGTCATGTTTTCTTATTCACACGTGTCGCGTTCTCTCAAATGCATGTGTTAGATTCACATTTAATGATGTTGTGTAATGCAACTTTTACACGTCTCGTACTCACTATCTTCCTATTCCAACAATGTAATTTCTTTCCAACTCCAGATGACAATAATTTCCACATATTGACTCTGTTTTAGTTGATTCTTTCACCCATGCACTCTAAATAGTCATGGATACACTCCATGACAACAATCTAATCCTTTTTACTTTATTAACTCTCACTTCAATAATAAAAACATTGATTATCGGCTAACCATTAAATGGATATAAATTCAATAATTCTTTTTAAAACTACACAATCCTCTAACTTGGTATTTTATTATGACATCCCCGATTTCATGACTAACTAAAAACTTTTTCTTTATGCTTATTTACAGCACCCATATTCTTGAACCTTTGTACCATTACATGTGACACAAAGAAACTGAGAGGATCAAGCTTGAAAACATGGTAACCATATAGGGTTTTCAACCCATAATATTATAATTATTTTTTCTAATTATATATTTCACATCAAACAAATAACCTAATTACTCATTCCTGTTATTCTCACTCCCTGGTCCTAAGATGATGATATCATGGGACCTATCCTAAAGGATCATTGAGTAGACAATACTACTTCGGGGATTCCTTACCAATATATGTCAATAAAGCAACCATGGAGTAAAATAATACACGCATGAATGTAACGTTTGTTAACATCTACATGCCAAAGACATGACCACGTGTAGTTCATTTATCACCTAGAGGTGGAAGACTTACCCGTGTATAGTTCACCTAACATCTATAGGTCGAAGACCTGCCCATGTCTGGTTGATTAACACCTACTGGTTATAAACCTGTTTGTGTATGGCTTATAAACACCTACGGGTTACAAGCGTGTCCATGTTTTAGAAGAATTGTCTAGAATAGTCTATAGTTACCCTCTATATCTTACTTCATGACTAATACCTATTAGTACAACAATATAATATTGGCTACAACCTCACATCTTATTTTACTTTCCATAACCCTTCAACACCCAATATACTTTAAGTATGATAAAATAAATAGTTCAATAATTTATCAAAATGTAATAAGCCATATTGAGCACAAGTATTATAAATATGGATAATAGGCACACATAGCATCTAAGTAGTTAAATACTCCATATGTATGTGTAAGATGAATGTAACTATGCACTCACTTGTTAAAGTGGATCCATGTAATTTGGGTAGCGCTTCGCCTAACACCTTATCTTTTCCTTTGATATGACCTGGGTATGAATATCACTAAGTCTTAGTCTTATATTCTTCGTGACTATAATAACATTAGTCTAGATTCCTGAATAATCCCAATGAATACTAATCTATAGCTAATAAGGAACAACCATGTAAGATCGTATCGGAGGTAGGATCCATCTGATATACATAGTAAACTGTTTGGAAATCTCACTTTATACACCTCACTAAATCTAACCTAGACATCATTCTTGTAAGTAGATCAATTAGTATTATTACATGGAATCACTGATAAATATTGTTTATAGGTTCATAATATCGATAATGAACTTAAAAATATGTTACACTTGAAGCATAATACATGTAGCTTAACTTACAAAAATTTTAGAAAAAACCAGAAAAGTCACTGGCATAACTCCAACACGAAAGATTATTTTCGTCGGACTCATAGATACTCCAGAGCCCTGAAAATATACTCAGAAACATGGGTAAATTCGAAAACCAAGGTTAGAGTGATTTCAAAGAGAATATGAGAAAGATGTAAGGAAGGAATAAGAAGTTCTCAACATATATATAGGGAATACAGGGGCACACCACGCCTATTGATGATGTTGTTTCCATCGTCGGTTGCCACATGTCGTCGTTGCGTTCACCCGTATCCTTTCCTTCTCGAACCTGCCACGTAACAACCCAAAAATCCAAGGTAAAAATTTCATTCTTCATTATAGTCAAATACAAATGTTACTTAATCCAACCATTTAAAAACATTGTTTAATAAAAGCATTTATCAGAGTTACATCCCAAAAGAACATAATGCAGAAAACACGGGTGTGTGCACTGCGATCAAGCCAAGTCCTTCCTTTGCAAACCAATGATACCTGAAACCATAAATAAAATAGTAAGCACAAAGCTTAGTCAGTTCTCCAAAGCATATCCCACATAAACCACGTAATCACATAAACCATATCAATTACATAAGCCATGCATATAAACATATATGGATGTCGTGGGCTCCTCCTAGGGTCTTACTCAAGGATGTCATAGGCTACCCGTAGGGTCTTACACCTATGTGCCATGGGGTCACCCCTCCCCATGGTCTTTACCTTGAAAGCCATGGGCTCCCCCACATGGTATGATATCTAAGTACCATGGGCCCCCATGGTCTTTACTTGGAATGCTATGGGCTCCCCCACATGGTCTAATATCCACGTGTCATGGGCTCCCCCCATAGTCTTTAACTGGAATGTCATGGGCTACCCCACATAGTCTGATATCCAAGTGTCAGGGGCTCCCCCCGGGGTCTTCCATGTAAGTATCACAAAGAAAACTAGCATGTCACATATCACATAAACAACTAGAATACCACATATCACATACATATTAGGCATATCAATAATGATTCTACAATAATCACCACAACTAACTGAATGGGCCGGCCTTGGTGCCTTTGACCCACTGGTATGGTGAGGAGACTCGCCTCACACTACCGAAGTCCTGTGGGTAAAACTCTAGTTGTTGGATGACAGATTCCCGAACTGTCAACATCAAAACAACACCTAATTAATAATTGCGTTCCAATACATAACCGTAAGTCCATGCTTGAGGTAAAAAGACTACTTTACCCCAACCTAGATTGATCTAAACCCAAGGCCCAAAAACACACTCTGATGGCCCAAAAACCAATGAATAAACCAAGGCCCAATATATGGCCTTATTTTCCAAATTAGGCCCAAACATCTACATTGTATTACCTTAAGGCCCAACCATTTAGTCTAGTCCCAACACTTGGCATTCCAATGGTCCAATATCTCTTAATCATTAAGGCCTAATTATGGCCCACTTATGGCCCAATTTTCTAAATTGGGTCCAAGACTTTCCAATGGGCCTTATCCAAAAGCCCAATAATTTCCTTAGTCCGTAAACCTGTTTCCATTTGGTCCATGAATATGCCAATCACCAAAGCCCAAAAGAAGGCCCAACTTGAAGCCCAAAAATAATTAGGGTTTTCACATAAAATGACAATGAGGGTTAAGTGTTCTTACTTAACCCATTAAGGACTCCATTAAGTCCATCACTCCACTAGGCCAAACATACAATGTAATCGGGTATAAGTCATAACATCAATCCAGTGGTCCAAAATGCGAGTCAAGACAATTCCAAACTAGCATATCCAAAATTAGGGTTTCCTAAAGCCTAATTAGCGTTTCTAACCCAATCGTGTGCCAATTAGTCCATTGGTTAATTTTTAGTTCAATTTGTGTTAAATAAGTCGGGCACTACCAACTACCACCTCGGGTAGTGGTGGTCAACTGCATCAGAAGATGGCAACCACCACCTCATGATGGTGGTGGTGGGTTTTTCTTCAGATTTTCTGGCCAAAAAATACACTATACAACATATTATCTAAAAGAGACACACACAATATAAAACACACACACACACATGCCCATCCATCCTTGTGGCGGCAAGCGGTGGTTAGAGATGATAGCCACCACCTCCTGGTAGTGGTGGTTCTCTTTTGATTCCCAACCACACAAAACACACATACGCACACCCTTGCTCGAAATATGACAAAATCACCGACCTGGTGATGTACGACGATGGAAACAGTAGGAATAGCAACACTAACGAAGATAGAGAGGTAGCCAGACCAGTGAACTGAATAGTGGACAGAGGAAACCATGTCTTTGATGGCTGCATGGGAGGCAACGAACATCGGCAAAACTGAGGCGGCATAAAAGAAAGGATGAGGAGCTATTGAAGTGCCCACATTCTCCGATCTCCACACTAGTCTCGAGTCATCCATGGTCTCGTCAGAACAAGCTGGCAACGATAGCAATCGAGCGGTGGCGACTCTACATCTTCATCGACAACAAGACGGGGACAATGGCTACGTGATGGTTCTCCGGCGGCAACAATGAGTGACGGTTTGATGGAGTGGAGGTATAAGGTGGCGGATGGAAGAACTCCTTAAGGTTGGGATTACAGTACGAGGGTGATGAGTTTATATGCTCCCGTCCAAAATCAGAACTTCAACCATATTAACACTTTCAACCCCTCATTCTCTTTTTCTTTCAAATTAAATCTAAATTTAACCTAATAGACCCTCATCTACAAAATATTTTCAACTTAAGTCCATATATTACCATTCAACCCTCAGCATTCTAAAATCCTTTCAATTTAAGTCCAATATTTACCAAACAATCCCAATCGATTATTCTTTAGCCACATGCTCAAATATTCTTGACACCACGAACCCCGAAAACACTCTTTAGATCTCTAAAACAAATTATAATGTCGACTACACACTTTTTTCATTATAAATCTTTTATTTAAATTCTATATATATCGAAATAAAATAATGCTTAAAATGCATTCTCGGACTTTAGGGTTTGTCTTCGAAACGAGGTGCTACAACTCTCCCCTACTTAAATTAGATTTCATCCTCAAAATCATTCCTTACCATCCCCGACACACCAAACAACGTGGGAAACATGGATACAGTCCTGAGCAAACCACAACCTTCCCAATGCAAACTAAACCAACCCTCGCAGGCTCTTTAATCCGAAGATAAATGAATTCGTTGTAACATAAACACATTTACTCAATCTAAAATCTGAAGTCTCGAGATGGTCTAACTCTCCGACAGACCGCCCATACCGATCCATTGTTGAATCTATCCCATTACTTTCCCCCAACGGAATACTCAACTTCTAATAACTTGATTGTATTTATATCGACGTGTTCATATTTAAGTTATCTTTAAATCTTATTTATATTGTTTGGGCTAACACTCAACCGATCTAAATTTTGAGTTTCATTTCAAACAATGTTGTATAGAAATTTTGTAAAATCATAAATTCCTCATACAAAGTTACATTTAGACGTTCTCTATATGCATGCTCTCGCTTTTAAGATTACTATGAATCTTTTCTAGATTACTTAGGCTTATAAGCAACCTATCTCTATACCTGTGTCTGGTTGATATCCATGAGATCGTCATTACTACTACCAAATCTTTAACCAAGATTATTTACTATATGTTAAATGTCTAGCCCAAATTTATAGGCATTACATTTACTAACATATCTAAGGGTGTTATAATGAAACAATTAAATGTTAATTAAAAAACTCTTTTGAATACTAAGAATGTATGTATAAGTAACTTATCGAAAAAACCTAGGAGAGAGAGGGAGGGGAGGGGGGGTATAATCGAAAATTATTTAACCCTAGGAAAGGATTATAATTTTCATCTAAGGTAATGGAGAGAGAGGGTTGATGATTTCTCTGAGAGGCAAGGAGTATTAGGGTTTGACCCCTAGCATCCTGTTTATAGTCTATAGTCAAATCCTTAAGCAATTCAAATACCCAAAGATAATCCTTATCTTTTATTTAAATCCTGCCTTATCCTAATCCCTTAGCATTTTTTTCCCATATATATATATATATATATATTATGGAGGGTTGTATAATATTTCAGTTAATCACCAATATTCAATATATTTAAGCGTTTAGGTCATTTTTGGTCACTTAACTCTTTTTAAGTTTTAAAAGGTAATCAAACTTTTGGCTTCGTGCTCATTTAGTCACTTAACTTTTGTTTCGGTCACATTTAGTCACCAAACTTTTAAAATTGTGTTCATTTAGTCAATAAACTTTTAAATTTTTTTAAAAGTTTAATGACTAAATGAGCACAATATTAAAAGTTAGGTGACTAAATGAACACAAATCTAAAAGTTGGGTGACTAGATGTGACCAAATCAAAAGTGAAGTGACTAAATGAGTACAAAATCAAAAGTTTGATGACCTTTTAAAACTTAAAAATAGTTAAGTGACCAAATGAGAAAAAAACCAAAAGTTAAGTGACCAAAAATGACCTAAACCCTATATTTAATTAACACACTATTTAAATAAATCCAAAATAATTTCTAATTAATTTATTAATTCATAATATGTTATCAAACTTAATTTCTTCTAATTCCTTATTGCTCAAATGTGTCATGATGGTAACCCCAAAAGGACATTACTATTATTAGA
Source organism: Lactuca saligna (assembly GCF_052625555.1). Classification (NCBI taxonomy): domain Eukaryota; kingdom Viridiplantae; phylum Streptophyta; class Magnoliopsida; order Asterales; family Asteraceae; genus Lactuca; species Lactuca saligna. The sequence continues at coordinate 152,504,694 of NC_136425.1, read as the reverse complement.
AATAATACCAATGTTTAATGACCTTGATCATACTATCCAACAGTCTCCTATTTCGACAAGTTATCAACTATATGAGGTTAAATACTTCCCTAACAATCAACATAGAGTATGGTTTCAAATGCAACTTCTGAACTCTGATATAATATAGATTCAAACATTAGATAAGTGATCAATTATTCATTTGTTCTAGATATATGTATGAACTCAAGGCATGGATAATGGTAATCTTAGTGTTCATGATTCTTTTTCCTAATAAATATTGTGATGACTACATCTAAATGCTAAACTGAACACATCAGTTTCAGTCAGGGATCAACGAAGCTCTATAGATATCAACAGTAAATCAAATAGGGCTAAAAAATATTGCTTATCCATTGAGGCAGAAAGAACAAATAAACTTTGACTACATACGTTTTGCCTACTCACCCTATCATATATGGACACACCGTTTAAAACTACTAGTTATGAATAGTGTTGGAGTGGAACAATGCATAGTAAATTTATATAGAAAAACCCCACATGCAACTTAGTTTGAAGAATAAGAGATATTATCGTCTTAGAATTACTCGTGACTTAATATGTGAAGTAATATCTAAGTGCGATTTGTTCCAATACTTGAATCTCCATTTAGCTACCTATGAGTGTTAGCACAATCTTTATGTTATGTCCAATCTCTATGGACAATCCATCAATATTGACGACGGTCTTTAATCAATACTTACTTCCAATAGTATAACCGAATGTGGAGGTCTGAAAAAATAAATATTAAAGAGGTAGGTTCTAAATATGAAAAAGTGAAACATAATAATAAATGAACACAAAATGGTAGCATCACTAGCCTTTTATTAAGTTACCACAAAATAAACATCAATTCAGTTACAATTCATACCGATATATATGTTTCAAAATAAATCAAACTAATAACTAAATATTCAAAACAAATCATTATCATATCCTATGCCTATTGAACTAGTATGTCACTCATGCTTGGTACTTGATAATGGATTCGTGAACCCATCAGTTGGATTCTCTTTTGATGATACCTTGTTCACGACGACATCTCCATCTTCAACTCGCTTCCAACTGCAGTGGTATTTTGTGAGTATGTGTCTTGATTAGCCATTGTCCTTATGTTCTTTAGTCAACGCAATTGAATATTTCCATTGGATCCTTAATGCTAGGAACGACAGAAGATCATCGATGAAGTTCTTCAACTATGTATATTCCTTTGAAGCTTTACTAGCTGTTATATACTTGGACTCACATGTAGAGTTTGACATTGTCTTTTACTTAGAACGTTGCCACATAACCACTCCTCCATTGATTAGGAACATGCATATTGAGTATGAGAAAGAGTTATCCCCCATAATTTGGAAACTTGCATCGTAATAACATCCTTACCATTCCAACTCTTTTAAACCTCGATACACTAAGAACATATCTTTTATTCTTCATTGAAACTTATGAATGATCTTAATAATTGTCCAATGACTATCCCCATGGTTATCATTTTTGTATTTTTATTCAAAAATAGTCTAATTATAGTGAAAATTTCGACATGATTACCAACATAAGCACATTTAGATTTGAATAATCTAAAACCATTTTACCCACCAAGGATCAGTTTGCAAAGCTTGGAAATATTAAATCAATCATAGAAAGAAAAGTGATACAACCTTTGAAGATTTCTATTCTCATGGGAGATGGAAGTTGATGAAGTAATGCATGAAGCTCTAAAGAAAAAGCTCTCTACAATTATCCACCAAGCAAGGATAAACCAGTTTAAGATGTTTGTCTTCACTTGTATATGTGTTGTTCATAAAACTTAAAGTTTATACCAAATAAACCTCAAATATAAATAACATATAAGCACTTAGTTCATGCACCAAATTATGAGAAATAATCAAGCGGGGAAGGCTTCATAACAACGAACTGGAAGCCCTTTTTAGAGGATTTTTGAGCAAAAGAATAACCAAATAAACTAGCAAGATCCCTTTTTATATACATACTAATCTGTATTAAAGTGAAAGCTAGTAAATGAAAAAGTATGGTATTCTCATGACATGTATGAAGTGAAAGATAAAAGATAACAATCAACCTCTTACTTGCTTCTTTCATACTTATGGTTTTAACTTCAATGTCCAAACTAAGTTTCTCTTCCATTCCACTATTCCAAATAGATAATTACAAGTACAAATTGGATAGTTACTAAAAGTGCCCATTTAATTTATACAATATATATATATATATATATATATATATATATATATATATATATATATTCATACCTTACAAATATAACTGATTTTGTTGTCTTTTATTATTATTATTTCCTAGTAACAATAATTCCTAATTTTTTAGTAAAATTTATTTTCATAAATAATGTTGTTCCAATTTAAATACAAACACTGATTATATTTATTACTAATCAAATTACTTAATGAATAATCAAATAGTAGTAACTTGATATAAGGTGTAACCTTGTAGGATCATATGCCATTAGCAAATATCATTTTATAATGACTCTTAGGCATATAGATCTTTCAATCTCTCACATGCACAATAATCTTCCTATATTGATATATATAATGATGAATATTTAGCAAAATTCACTGCCACCAGAAACACATGATGAAAAATGTCATTCATCAATATCCAATTCCTAAAATCTCATGGCTATAATTGATGTATAAGGTAAGTTTATTAATTATGCATTCATTACAGACATCATTTTGAATATTAGGCTTGGATCGCAATCAATCTCATTTGTTTTCCAACTTTGGGTAACACGTGATGTGTAACTCTCAACACATAAGAGGAACAAATCCCATCTTGACTACATAATCCACTAGCACAATTCACACCATATATGATAATGGATTTTATAACGGCCTGGTTAAGGATCAACATTTGACCACGTCAAAGTATAGCGCTACCTACACTTAAGTCCCACTATGTATCTAAGTTATAAGGATACAAAGATAGTACCTTTATATCAAATATCACTCATTACAATGATTTATGAGGATGTTGATGCTAATTTGTTCAATACCAGTTCTCTTACAAGTACCAATGAGTCTTGGTTGCAACCTATTACCTAGTTTCATCCAATCAGAGTCAACTAATGCGATTTATATTAGTCTCAATTGATAATTTATCCCATAATTATAACCAACTAAAAGCTTTTTGAATAATAAGATTATTCATGGATTAAACATGTTAATACATAAAACAACAAGTATTATTATGAAAATCATATCCCAATATATAAAAAAATATATATAATAATTGTTTTCTTATTATTCTAATATGTAAATACTAAATCCAAATCAAAATCCCATTTCGAGAATAACAAAGTCTTATAATTGAAGTGTGACCATTCATACTTAGCTTTAAGGAAATACTTTATTAACAGGCCTGGCTAATTTATTTTTTTTGTGAATTTTACAAATTCGATCATCTATATATTTAAGTTTATTCTAAGTATGGTTAAATATCAAGGAGAATATGATTGGTGTTATAATGTGATTTAGAGCCTCTTAGCTTGATTAATTATACTCTTGAATTCACAAAAGATTTATATGTAATCCTTAAATGGTAGGACTCAATATGGTTTGTTTTTTTAAAAAAAAAACTCATTTATCCAATAATATTTTATTACAACTTTTAAAGTACTAGTGTATTATGATTTTGTAGTTGACTATGCTATGTTGTTTTGCTTGGACCTAATTCCAACAAAACTTACTCTTCATTCCATAATAAAGTCATAATCCGATTATAATTCATAAATACATACATGCACATACACATACAAACACACACACACACACACACACACACATATATATATATATATATATATATATATATATATATATATATGTTTTGAAGTAAGAATCTCGTGTAGCTCTTTATATAGAGATAATCTTCTAAACGGATTCTATTATATACATTCTCTTATTTTTTCTTAAGTACTACTGGAATATCCTTATAGTCATCTATTGACTTACCAATGTATGCTATTGTTATCTTATGATATGTTCATAGCTTAAACATATAGGTGGTCTTGTACATAATATGGAATAAAGGATGGATTCATTTGTCAAGCAAATAGAATATAAATAATCTTATCTAGCTCAAACCTATGTGAGAGGTCATTTTTAGGTAGGCTCAAAATGGTGCCGTGTGGTAATGCCAAGAGTCCTCGAAAGGAATCTTGTATCTTGGTCCCTTTCAAGATATTGTCAATATATGAATAAAGATTTTAAAACTTTAGCATTCATCTTAATCTATCTCTATATATTTTACATTCCAAGAATGAGTCTTATCTTTCCTAAGTATTTCATCTTAAAAATACTTTCCAAATAAAATCAAAACGAGCCTTGCATAGTCTGAATGTAGTATCTCCTAATTAACCATGTATTATTCATAAAAATGTTATCTTCATTTTGATATAGAAATGTACCTTGTATTTAATAATAATGTGATGATTCCTACCTTGAGAGGTTTGCTTTATATCTACAAATGGATCTAAAGGCTTATCCACTTGGTTAAGATAACTTGCATTAAGAAAATATCCATTATAAGCTATATAAACATAATCCAGTAGGTGTCCATTAATAAAAATGTTTTTTCTTGATATATATTTGTCATATCTCATAATCAAGATATGTAGTTATGATAAATCTTATTCTTGTTCATCTAATCGTAGCTAATTTGGAAAAGGTTTGATCATAGCCAGTGACATGAGTATGATAAAAATCATAGTTAATGACATGAGTGTGGGAAAAATGCTTTTATAACAAGTCTTGCTAAATGTGTATAGATCTTTATAGATGTAATACTTCTAAAAGAATTACTTACTCATTCCACCTTGATATAAAGACAACGACTCTTCAAAGCCCATACTTGATTATTATACATGGATTACATTTCATGTTCACGACTCTATGTCATCAATGAGAGATTCCATTTTTCTCATGTTTTAGATGATTCTACCATATATGTGAACACTTTGTGTTTATGAATAACTATTATTCATGTTCAACAATTCCTTGTTGAAACTGAAGGGTTTTGAAACAAAATATAAGTGTGTTCTTCAAACAACTTTAACTGAAGCTTTAAAAATAAAAGTATTATTTTGTGATATTTTAAAAGAAAAACCACCAAGGATCCTTTTAAAGATTTTAGAATGATATTAAAACCAACCTTATGGTGTTTTAGAATGAAAACCTTTGGAGGCTTTAAACCCACTTAGTTTTAGGGTGTTGATGTAGTTTAAAGATCAAAAGGATGATCTTCTCTACAAGTATCCACCATTAATATTAAGGAACTTGGATATAAAGTACTTCTTAAGCCTTTAAGTGCTTACCAAAATTAAGCACTAAATAAGCATCAAAAATGAATTTTTAATAGAAGATTATTTAGAATAATTAATATTAAACAAGTTATAATATATGTCACAAGGGTTCCGTACATATAAAGAATGCCGAAATCCAAGTTATAACGAAGAAATTATGACCTGTTGAAGTTTTACGACAAAACCTGCACGGCACCGGGAATCGTAAAAAATGATTTTTTGATAAAATAATTTTTAGCCTTAGAGATCTAAATGAAAGTTTTATTATAATTTAAACCAAGAACATACATAAAAAGAACACCCAAATCTGATTTCGTATGATGAATTATTATTTTTCTAAGATTTGGCATAGCAGTGCACAACCTGAAATTCGAATATTAGATCGATCGATTTTTGGCCAACGCAACCTAAATGATAATTGAAGATCTAATTAATAAGATCTCATTGATAAAAAAAAACAGAAGAAAATTGAGTCTGTATGCAGAAGTTATGAATTCTACACGGTCATTTAACAATGTAATCTTCTCACACTGTTAAATTTAAAATCGACTGAAAATTAGCCAATGGAGTCAAAAGGAGAGTTGTAGATCTTGTCAATACCTACGCGTGGATATATAGAATGTCAAAAACGAAGCTTGTATGCAAAATGTATAGGTTTTAGAAGTCGGGAGTGTGCTGTTGTGAAGGGGGTGATGTGGCGCGATCTGAGCCATTACTTTCTCACAAAGTCTTGCCACCAGAGGGCGATATTTGGCATCCAACATGATGAGTTGGAGGCCTAATTCAATGTGTTCAACTGTATTTTAGCCTATAAATACCATGCGAGAGTGCCTTCATTCTTCACACCAAAACCCATTTCTCTATCTCTCTCTCTCTCTCTCTCTCTCTACACACTCTCTAAACCCCCAAAAACCATCCAAAAGCCCTAGTAGACTCAAGGAACTAGAGGAAATCCCCAGAGCACTTGAAGGCTAAAAGAAGAAGAGCTTTCAGCTCAGAAAATCTGCTTCAGCGAAGCCCGGTTTTTAGTAAAACCCGCTGTAAGTGAAATACGCCTACCATACTTTAAATATAACTTATATTTAAACATAATATCGTTATTATGAAACTATAAATAAAAATTTTCAGTGATTCAAAGTCCTTATACTGATTGATCCACTTACAAGAATGATGTCTAGGCTGTGATTTAGTGAGGTGTTTAAAGTAGGATTTCCGAACAATATACTTTGTATACCAAACGGACCCTACCTCCGATATGATCCTACCTGGTTGTTCCTTACTTGATAGATCATGAAATTGAGACTTTGATTTAATGATGAATCTAGAATAATAATTAGTCACAATAAAGATTATACTAAAACATAGCAATAATAATGCTAGGTTTCGTCGAAGGAAAATTGAATCGCTCGAAACGAAGCGCTGCCCGAGTTTGGAATCATCACTTTGACAAGTGAGTGCATAGTTACTTTCATCTTATACATAGATATGAAGTATTTTATATAAATTACGTGCTATGTGTGCATATAACCTGTATACTTGCTATCTATGCTAGATGAATGATTTTATACATGTTTTAAATAATTAAATTGTATATGTATTTTATATCTACGAATGTGTTGGGTAAAACATGGGTATATGACTAATGAGAGATGAAAGATGATATGAGTGAACATTGGCAGCTATAGACTATTAGGTTTTGAGCATTCTAATACTTCTATTTTGTACATGTCACCCTAGAAACATTGGACCTATTTTTTCTCTATTATACATGCAAACTTTCATTTTTCCAAGGTTTCATCCTAACTAGCATATCATGGGGTATAAGCAATACAAAATTATAGTAGAATGACATACCTTTCTTGTAGATTTGATTCCTTTCTTGTAGATTTGATTCCTTAAGACTTTGAGAGAAGAATACATGCTTCACAAATGGGCTAGCCCTCACTTCTTATCACTTAAGTGCCAATTTCCAAGCCTATGGGGTCCTTTATATAGTGTGATGCAATTAGGTTTACACCATGAAAACGATAATGTGCATGTCTTTCCATATTCCTTACGCATCATGGGTTTTAACCTCCATGGAGCATCCATGGGACACCCCATGGGTTAAGCCCAACATCTAGAATCATGGATCATAAGCCCACTATATAAGAATGAATGATTAACACACTCAATACCCATATATTTAATCAGTCTCTTTTGATCACAAAGTTAATTCCAAATTAATTCTTTATCAATACTAATTAAATAATATGATTTCATATTAATATATTACAACTTATAATATATTAATAATTCATAAATATCCTCTTCTCACAAAAGTATATCTAAATTGTTCTAATGCCATGCAACCCAAATGTACCATGCTAAATCAGGTAAAGTACATACCAAATATAGTTGTAGACTTAGACACCTTATCCAATAGTCTCCCACTTGGATAAGTCTAATAACTATAGTTTCAAGTACAACTTCAGGATCCGACCAACAATCGTAGAACTTAGAAGTCTCGTGGAACGAAGTTGTGCCATTTTAGATAAGTGATCATATAATCCTATTTTCTCAAGATATCAGTTGGACAAATACATGGAACAATGTTGTACTTATTGTCCAGAAGTTTGTTTCCCAATTTCTGATTTTTTTGACATAGAACTTAATCGAACACATCAATTCAGTTCTGACCGGGCCCGACACATAAGTCAAAACGAAATCATCTAGTGGCCCAAGATATCGCTTTTAATCCTCCAAGGACTAAAAGGAACAGATAAACCTCGACTCATATGCTTGTACTAACTAATCATCAAATTGTAGACAACATCACATTTTATAACATCAAGTTACTGATGCATTTTTGTACTTTCAATGTACAACCAACTCATAGTCAACAACTCGTATCTCTTGGTTTGAAGAATTATATGATATTACCGTCTCATGATCACTCGAGATAAATTCCATGAAGTGATACAAGTGAGCATGTGTTGAATCTAATACTCAGAACTTATGAGCACTCATGAATGTGCAGCAACATCTGCTATGTCTAATACAATCCAGACAAATCTACAAACCCAATTCATGATAGTCTTATTTCAATACCTACTTCCAAAGTATGATCGACTGTGGATAGTTTGAATAATATAATTATTCTAGAAGTGAAAACATGCAAAGTGAAACAATAGTAGATGATTGACACAAGACAATACCATACTAGTAAATAAAACACCTTTTATTTAAACATCAAATGTCAATTACATTTCAATTATTACAAGTTTCGAAAGCTATCTAATTACTAAAACTAATATCATTCTTCAGCCCAATGCGCCTCACATGCTATAAATGCTTAACCCTACTCAATCCCTTCATGAGGGGATCTGCTGGGTTCTCATCTGATGATACCCTCTTTGCCACGAGGAGTCCTTCTATTTGATGTCTAATGAACTGGTATTTTCTGTCGATGTGCCTGGATCTGCTGTGATCCCTTGGTTCCTTGGCTAAGGCAACTGCACTCTCGCTATCACAGAAAATATCCATTGGCTCCTTTATAGCCGGTATAACTCCAAGGTCTCCACTGAAGTTCTTCAGCCATATTGACTCCTTCGACACCTCGCTTGCTGCTATGTACTCTGATTCACAAGTTGAATCAGCTGCTGTCTCCTGCTTGGAACTTTTCCAAGTAATTCCTCTTCTATTTTGGGTAAAGACCCAGTCTAACTAAGAGCAATAATTATCCCTGTCTGTCTGAAAGATGGCATCACTGTACCCTACTACTCTCAAGTCATCACTCCCACCAAGGGTAAGGACCCAATCCTTAGTCCTCCGCACCTACTTGAGAATGTTCTTCACCGCAGTCCAGTGAGCCTTGACAGGATTCCCTTGATATCTGTTGACCATGCTCAAAGTAAAGGCCACATTAGGGCGAGTACAAGTCATGGAATACATAATCGAACCTACAGCAGAAGCATATGGTATTTGACTCATCTCAGCTATCTCAACTTCTATACTCGGGCTCTGAGTCTTACTCAGTTTGGCGTTACTCTAGATCGGTAAGTCATCTTTCTTGAATCCTGCATACTAAACGTATTCAACACATTATCCAAGTAGGTACTTTGACTAAGTCCAATTCGTCTCTTACTACTGTCTCTCAATATCCTTATCCCTAGGATATAGGCAGCTTCTCCAGGGTCCTTCATAGCAAAACACTTCCCAAGCCAGGACTTAACCTCCTACAAGGGTGGGATGTCATTTCTTAAGAGGAGTATGTCATCCACATACAATACCAAAAAGCTAACTATAGTCCCACTAACCTTAACATATACACATGACTCATCTTCACTCCTCGCAAAGCCAAACTCTTGGACTTTCTCATCGAAACAAATATTCCATCTGGAGATGCTTGTTTTAATCCATAAATGGATTTCTCAAGCTTACACACTCTATTGGGGTACTTTGCATCAACAAAACCCTCTGGCTGACGAATGTAAAGATCCTCAGCCAACTTTCCATTAAGGAAAGCGGTTTTGACATCCATTTTCCATTTTTAATAATCATGAAATGTAGCTATGGCTAGCATAACCCTAATAAGCTTAATCTTCACTACTGGTGAGAAGGTCTCATCATAGTCAACTTTTGGAGTTTGAGTAAAACTCTTCATATCAGTCGCGCCTTATAAGTGTGTACCTTCCTATCCATTTCAGTCTTATTCTTGAAGATCCATTTGCACCCGACTGTCTTACGACCTGGTACATTTTCAACCAGGTTCCAAACTTGATCGTTATACATGTACTGAATCTCGCTGCCATAGCCTCTTTCCATTTGGCAGACTCAAGGCCTCCCATGGCTTCCTTGAAGTTGTTAGGTTCATCCAAATTTACCTGTGTACTATCACTGGTAAATCCATCACCTTCTGTAGTAATATGGAAACCATTATGAAAACCAGGTGTGCTCCAAACTCTCGTGGAACGCCTGAGAGGTACGGAATCATCAGTCGGATCAACAGAAGTTTCCTCCTCAGGTTGATTGCTAGTGTTTGTGGTTCCTTCACCGCTTGACTCCTGAAGTTCTTCAAGGTCAATTTGCCTCCCAATGTTTCCTTGGCTTATGAATTGTCTCTTGCTAAAGACTCCTCTCCTCCCCACGAAGACAACATTATCACTCGGTCCATAGAAGAGATAACCAAAAGATTGATGTGGGTAGCCGATGAAAATAAACCGCTCACTTCGAGGTTCGAGCTTGTCGTGAGTCTCGTGCCTCATGAAAGCCTCGCATCCCCAAATCTAGATGTGGTCTAAAGTGGGAACTTTCCCATTTCGCATCTCGTGAGGTGTTTTGGCAACCTTTTTGGTAGGGAATAAATTAAGGATATGGGAGACAGTCTCTAAAGTATACCCTCAGAATGAGATTGGTAATGAAGCTCGACTCATCATGGAAAGAAGCATGTCTAACAAGGTTCGACAACACCTCTCAGCCACAACGTTCAGCTGTGGTGTCCTAGGATGTGTCAATTGTGAAACAATTCCACATTCCTTAAGATAGTCAACGAAATCGATACTAAGATACTCACCACCCCGATTTGATTAGAGCGTCTTTATCTTTTTGCCCAACTGATTCTCCACTTCTTGTTCAAACTCTTTGAACTTTTGAAAAGTTTCTGACTTATGCTTGATTAAGTAGATATATCCATACCTACTGTAATCATCAGTAAGAGTCACATAGAAGCGGTTAGCATCCCTTGTGGTGGTTTTGAAGGGTCCACACACATTTGTATGTATGAGGTCCAACAAACCTTCACCCATAGCACAAGTACCAGTGAAGCGTGACTTAGTCATTTTTCCTAGTAAACAAAACTCACAACTATCATCTGACTTTAAATCAAATGAATCCAAGACTCCAGCCTTTTGGAGTTGGCCTATATGCTTCTTATTGACATTTCCAAGACGACGATGCCACAAGGATGCCTTATCCAAACTAGTGGAAGAATCAATATGCAATACATTATTTCCTAATTTGTCTACAACCGACATAGTTTCATATACACCATCACAAGGTAATGCTTTAAAAAAAAAACACCATTATAAAAAGCATTAATACCACCACATTCATTATCAAATGAAAAAGTAAATTATTGTTTGTACAAACCATGAAAGGAAATAATATTTCTCGCCATTGCAAATGAGTAACATCAGTTATTCAGATCGAATATTAACCCACTACTAAGTAATAAAGAATAAACTCCAATCTTGGTAACAGATGAAGCTTTCCTATTCCCCATGTTCAAGTTTTTCTTCCCGTGCTCCACATTCTCACTTCTTTTTAGGCCCTGCATATCAGAACAAATGTGAATTCCAAAACGTGTACAAAGGACCCAAGAATTAGTATGTGGTGAGTTATTAGACAATATAGTGTAAATACCTGCATAGGTGGGTTTCACTTTCCCATCCTTAACATCCTGCAAGTACTTGGGGTAGCTTCGCTTCTAGTGCCCTTTTTCCTGATAGTAGAAGCATTATGCATCCTTCAAGTTGGAAGAGGGAGTAGTAGAACCCCTTTTGGTTCCACTCAAAGAGGAGCCATCAAGAGACTTTCCCTTGGTACCCTTTGAAGGGTTCTTCCTCTTTTTCCCTTTACCTTGCCCGATTCCAGAACAAGGGCGATAGTAGGAGTGGTAACAACATTCTGACCTTTATTACTACTTTCAGCAGTCCTCAAAAGTCCTTGAAGTTTGCTAAGTGTGATCTCCTTCTTGTTCATATGATAGGTCATGCATAACTGATCATAATAGGAGGGTAAGGAGTGTAGAATGATATCTATTGCTAACTCCTCATCAAAGTTCACATTTAACTTTAGCAAAAGGTCAACAAAACTTTGCATTTTCTGCATGTGGCCCGTGGTGGACTCTCCATCCTTTATTTTTGTTGTTATAATGGAGGTGATGATTTCATACCTTTCCTGACGAGCACTCTGATAGTATCTTTCCATCAGGTCCTGGTGCATATCATAAGGGTAGAAATCTTCATAGGATTTCTGGAGTTCCGCTGTCTTGGTAGCCAACATGATACAAGATACCTTAGTGGCATCCTTCTCATGGGTAGTGTACTTAGCAATCTCCTCTGGAGTATCGGAAGATTCATCAATAACCTTTAGCTCCTTATCAAGGACATACTCCTTGTCCTAATAGCGAGTGACCATCCTTATGCTTCTAATCCAATCATTGAAATTAGTCCCATCGAAGATGACTCTCCTACAAAGATTCATAAGAGAAAAGCAGCCAGTAGGGTTTGAGCCAGAAGCATTGTTGGAAGACATATGAAAAGGAAGAAAGACAAGTTTAGATTAGATAAAGAGTCCTGAATAACACACACAAATGAATATTAAGGCTAGGATCCAACACAATATTTTATAACTTGGAAGAGGGATGTCGTAATCTAAGCTACAAAATATTTGAAGGTAGGTAAATGACGATTTACCAATTTCCACCATGAAAAACGAAACAGATTATTAAGTTTTAATTGGAATGAAACTCCTAGATCTTTTGAGATTCATTGAAAATTTGAATGGCATGTTTAAATCTCGAATATTACCTTCAAGTTTGTAACTGGGATACCAAGGATCACAAACAAGGTGTGAATAACCATGCAAATTAACTTGGCACTCTTAATTTTATCACCTAATCGATGTGCCGATTAACCACACACACTCCATTGATCTATGATAAAACTTAAGCCACCCTTTGCCACCCTTGTCAGTCCAAGTTAGTGTGTCGGTTAACCGCACACGCTCCACTAACGACTTAGCAAGGTGCAAAGTGTAATTTCATGGGTTAGCATCAATTTCACATAAAAGGTTTAGCTACTTTATAATTATCATTATAGTTAATGATAATTAGTGTCATATCCTACCCGTTCGGCTAACGACCCTCCACCAGTCATGGATGCGGTGGGTGAGAATGGACACCCATTAAACTGACATCTTATAGGTAGTAGCCTTATACCCCCCGTTAAAGACCGACTTCGTGAATGAGGTCTACTAACGGTAAGATTGACTTATTCTTATACATATATATAGATACATATACATATATATATATATATATATATATATAATTATTAGACTTTTAATAATATAGTAGTATATGGGTTGAGTTTTAAACTTTTAAAATTCTAGGTTTTGGAATTAAAGTATTTTAGAGTGACTTTACGAATTCCAAAACTCGAGGGCAAGTTTTGAAACTATTCAAAACATTTCATTTTTATAACTTATGAGTTTTAATGATTTTAATGGAAAAGACTCTTGGAATTCTATAACTTGAGGACAAGTTATGGAGTCCATTAAAAAGCATTTAGATCAACAATTAAACTAACAAGCATGTCAAATAATTTCTATGATCTAACAAAACTCTTAAGCATGCATCATACATATTAACAATTTTCAAGAATCATATAAAATCAATATAAAACTTGAAACTTTGATAATTATCATTGAAATTGGATAAGTACAATCATTACCACATCAAAAACAAGTTTAACAGTCTAAAAATAGTATAGGGTAATGATCCTAGTCCAATTCCAGCATTGAAACTCAAAATTCTGCACTCAGGGCCTCCAACTCGTTGAGTGCATGAACCAACTCGACGAGTTGGATGAATTTCAACATGGACTCATCGACATCACTGAATAGTGAGCAAAAAATTGACTTTTTAGCAAGTAGCATCAAGAATAATTGAAAACACGCCTAGGCTCTGATACCACTATTGGGTTTTGAGCATTCTAACACACCTATGGTGTACATGCAACCCTAGAAAACTTGGATGTATACTTTCTCTATTATACATGCAAACTTGCATTTTTCCAAGGTTTCATCCTAACTAGCATATCATGGAGTATAAGTAATACAAAATTCTAGTAGAATGACATACCTTTCTTGTAGCTTTGATTCCTTAAGACTTTGTGAGCCTAGCACCCCAAATGTGATGCCTCAAATGCTTCACACAACACCTCCAACCATTGGAATAACTTGAGAGAAGAATACTTGCTTCACAAGTCGGCTAGCCCTCATTTCTTATCACTTAGGTGACAATTTCTGAGCCTATGGGCTCCTTTATATAGTGTGATCCAATTAGGGTTACACCATGAAAACCCTAATGTGCATGTATTTCCATATACCTTATGCTCTATGGGTTTTAACCTCCATGGAGCATCCATGAGTCACCCCATGGGTTAAGCCCAACATGTAGAATCATGGATCATAAGCCCACTATATAAGAATGAATGATTTACACACTCAATCCCCATATATTTAATCAATCTCTTTTGATTACAAAATTAATTCCAAGTTAATTCTTGATCAATACTAACTAAATAATATGATTTCATATTGATATATTAGAACTTATAATGTATTAATGAATCATAAATATCCTCTTCTCACAAAAGTATATCCAAATTGTTCCGATGCCATGCAACCCAAATGGACCTTGCTAAATCGGGTCAAGTAGATACCAAATATAGTTATGGACTTAAACACCTTATCCAACATAGACTTAGTGCCTAATAAATAATATTGGCAGCTATGGACTTAATGCCTATTAGATAAACGCTGGTAGCTATGGACTTAGTACCCGTTACATAAACATTGGTAGCTATGGACTTAGTACCTATTAGATAAACACTAGTAACTATGGGTTTAGTACCCGATAAATGAACTTTTGCAGCTATGGAATTAGTGTTTTACGAATGAGCATTGACAGCTATGGACTTAGTGCACGTCAAATAAACCCTGGAAGCAATGGACTTCGAAATGAACGAATGCAGGATAGATGAATCTTAGGGTAGACCCTTAAAAGTGAAGAAGATAATGGGGATGGGTAATTGGGTTTATTGTTTGGTGTTTAGACATAATAATTATATTATTGTGGGTTGAAAACCCTATGTACTCACCAGGTTTCCAAACCTGAGTGACTCAATTTATTTGTATCACAGGTGTCGATATGAAGCTACATTACACCGAGAGATTAAGGAGATGTAGATTACTAGTGTAAGTGAATGTAAGGTTTGTTTATGCTTATGTTTCTATATTGACGATGACATCCCAAAGTTTTACAATGAATAAAACACATTTATTAGGAAATGCTTTGATAACATATTTAAATACAGGATTAGAACTAGCATGTAACTTTTCGAAGTAATAGGGAGATTTACACATCGATCAAAGCTTTCCTATCTCAATTCGCATCGTTACACACCAAACTTCTAATTTAGTGTATATATCGAAATGGAAAGAACCTGAAGTGGAGTCCGAAACACAAATAGAAATAGGAATCAACAACCTTAACCCCAAGTGATTGGGCAAATACCTATTCTAGCAACTGCACCTGAGCCACTCACGATGGCAGCAGTACAAGTTATGATCCAGATGATGTTGGATCGTCAGATGGAAGAAACAAGGCATCTACTTCAAAAAAAATCGGGATGAACCTACTATGCATGTCGTGCAACCTGAACTGAATGAAGAACTGTTAGTGGAGCGAAATTACAGTTGTACCATGAGTCAAGTTAGACCCCGAGTCGATAGGAGAAAAGACTAAGACAAAAGGATTGACAGGGATGGATGCATGTATAAAAAATTCTGGGGTGTCAAACCACCAAGCCTCTCTGGAAGCCCAAAACCAGTAGAAATTATGGACTAGATCTCCGAAATGGAGATGGTTTTGAGAGCTACAACTGTAGTGAAAAAAAAGACCGTCTTTGTAGTCAGACAACTAAAGACCGGAGTGATAAGTTATTGGAGTTTGTTGGCAGATCCATGCCATGAGGAGAAGCCATGAGAATGTCTTGGGAAGCATTCGTGGAGCAGTTGAAAATGCAATACTGCTTAGAGATAGATATGATAGACCTAAAAATGAATTTCAGAACCTGAAGAAAGGGAAAATGAGTGTTGATGATTATGCCACTACATTCACCAAAAGGATGAAGCTATTCCCCTACTTGGTGCCTACTAAACTCTCCAAGATACATAAGTTTGATAACGAACTGCCCATATACTTTGGCCCAACGGTCAAAATGGCAAATACTTTTAAAACAACCATTAGAGCAGCTAAGAATTTAGAGACCCATATAAGAGAAAGGGGTCTAGAAAAAATAAGGCGGGAGAAAATAGGAAGTATGAAGGATCTCCAAGGTCCAACAAGGAGAGAAAACTCTCGAAGTGCAAGAAAAAACATTATGGGAGATGCAACAAAGAAGTAACTTGTTACAAATATGGGAGGATCGGTCACTCTTCCAAGGATTGTGCACATAATGATAAAGTATGCTACAGATGCGGAGGCAAAGGGCACATGTCTAGAGACCGCCTGAGGAAAAATGAAGCAACAAGGCCAGACGCACCACCAAAGCCAAGGGCATTCCATATGATCCACGATGAAGCAAATAACAACGTAAGGAATTAGAAGTGAGGACTTCATATCCAAAGATAAAGATACAAAGTAGCCATGTAGATAGTACCATGTGGTGTAGCCTATTAGAGGCATAGTATAGAACATCTATGTAATCGCTTCAATAAGTAATATAAAACTTCATTTTGTTATATGATGTGATAAGTTGTTATGTGATTTTATTGTATGGTGACTTGGAATACTGCGAGACAATACTTGGGACGAGTATGAGTAGGTGTGGATGGTAGTATATTCCTATACTACTGGAAGCATAGGACTCACACTTGTGTTAGGGAAAGTCACAAGGTTACCAAGAAGCTAGTAATTGATTCCATTTTGCTCATGTATGTCGTTACCATTGTTTCAGTAATGACTAAGAAGATAACTATCATTTCGAACCCAACGGTCATATCAAATCGAGTCCGACTAAGACAAGTATGTTACATGGTTCAGAGAACCAAGATCGATGTAGAATATGACTTACGCCAGCAGGTTTAAGTGAAATCGAAGAAATCAATAGAAGTATCGTGAATCGCCGTTAAAGTAAAAAGCTTGTAGCTAGAAGTGCTACATGCTAGAATGTGATTATATCACATTAGAACATGAAGCAAGGTGTAGTCTGTTCTGGAATTTGACTATAAAAACCTGACTCTAAGCGTTGCATCATACGATGAGAGGTCATTAAAATGTGACCCACCGATCCATTCTGGTAATCAAAGAACTGATCTCAAGATTGTTACGAAGAATAAGGAGACTCCAATAAGGATCAAGATTGTGACTTAAAGGTCATGATTGAAAGTCTAACATGAGGTCGAGAGCGGGTTCGAGATCGAGCACCGCCTGCAGTTAAAGAAGTCCATGAGTAAGATATTAATTTGAAGGTACATAGAAGTTACACTTATCACCAAGGATGAAGAGATAACGTGTGGAGTCATTATAAAAGCTCTATTTCGTTGATGGTTCCGGGACGTAATCATCCTAAGTGGAAGATAATTGTAACGCCTGCGGATTCGGGCTAGTCAATTTAGAGATAATAAGTATCAGAATAATTTTTTAATAGATGATGATTTAGAATAAATAATCATAACCAAGTTATAGTATATTTTACAAGGGTTCCATACATATAAAAAATGCCGAAATGCGAGTTATAACGAAGAAGTTATGACATGTCGAAGCTTTACGGCAAAACCGACACGACACCGGGAATCGTAAAATGTTATTTTTTGATAAAATACTTTTTATCCTTAGAGACTAAATGAAATTTGTACTATACATTAAGCCGAGAACATACATAAAAAGAACGCCCAAATCTGACTTCGTATGAGGAAGTTATGATTTTTCTTAGATTTGGCCTAACAATGCATAGCCTGAAATTCGAATTTTAGATCGATCGATTTTTGGACAACGCAACCGAAATGAGAATTGAAGATCTCTTTAATAAGATCTCAAATATAAAGAGACAGATGAAAATGGAGTCCGTATGTAGAAGTTATAAATTTTACACGGTCATTTAATAGTGTAATCTTCTCATACTATTAAAATTAAAAGCAGACGAGAATTAGCCGACAGAGTCAAAAGGAAAGTTGTAGATCTTGTCAATACCTACGTGTGGATATATAGAATGTCAAAAATGGAGCTTGTATGCGAAATGTACAGGGTTTAGAAGTCAGGAGTGCGCTGCTGCGAAGGGGGTAACGTGGTGCGATTTGAGCCATTGCTTTCTCCCCAAGTCTTGCCACCAGATGATGACATGTGACACCCAAATAGACGGGTTCAACTTTATTTTAGCCTATAAATACCATGTGAGAGTGCCTTCATTCTTTACACCAAAACCCACTTCTCTCTCTCTCTCTCTCTCTCTCTCTCTTTATACAAACTCTCTAAACCCCTAAAAACTCTCCTAGACCCTAGTAGCCTGAAGGCACTAGAGGAATGCGCCATAGCACCCGAAGGCTCTGAGAAGAAGAGCTTTTTCCTCAAACACTCTGCTTCAACGAAGCTTGATTTTTAGTAAAACCCGATGTAAGTGAAATACGCCTACCATACATTAAATATAGCTTATATTTAAATATAATATAGTTATTATGAACCTATAAATAAGATTTATCAGTGATTCAAAGTCGTTATACTGATTGAACTACTTATGAGAATGATGTCTAGGCTGTGATTTAGAGAGGGTTTTAAAGTGGGATTTCAAAACAGTATACTTCGTATACCAAACGGACCCTACCTTCAATATGATTCTACCTGGTTGTTCCTTACTTGATAAATCATGAAAGTAGACTTTGACTTAATGATGAATCTAGACTAATAATTGGTCGCAATAAAGATTAGACTAAAACTTAGCGATAATAATTCTAGGTTTTGTCGAAGGAAAATTGAATCGTTAAAAGCAAAGCACTGCCCGAGTTTGGAATCATCACTTTGACAAGTGAGTGCATAGTTACTTTCATCTTATACATAGATATGAAGTATTTTATATAAATTACGTGCTATGTGTACATATAACCTATATACTTGCTATCTATGTTTGATGAACGATTATATATATATTTTAAATAATTTAAACTGTATATGTATTTTATATCTATGAATATGTTGGGTAAAACATAGGTAGATGAATGATGAGAGATGAAAGATGATATGAGTGAACATTGGCAGCTATAGACTTAGTGCCTAATAAAGAACATCGACAACTATAGACTTAGTGCCTACTGGATAAACACTGGTAGCTATGGACTTAGTACCTGTTAGATAAACTTTGGTAGCTATGGACTTACTACCTATTAGATAAACACTGGTAGCAATGGTTTTAGTAACCAATGAATGAACTTTTACAACTATGGAATTAGTGTTTTGCGAACGAGCATTGGCAACTATGGGCTTAGTGCCTGTCATATAAATCCTGGAAGCAATGGACTTCGGAATGAACGAATGCAGGATATATGAGTCTTAGGGTAGACCCTTAAGAGTAAACAAGATAATGGGGATGCGTAAGTGGGTTGATTTTTTGGTGTTTAAACATAATAATTATATTATTGTGGGTTGAAAACCCTATGTAGTCACCAAGTTTTCCAACTTAACCCACCCAATGTATTTGTATCACAGGTGTCGATATGAAGCTACATTACACCGAGAGATTAAGGAGATGTAGATCATTAGTGTAAATGAATGTAAGGTCTATTTATGCTTATGTTTATGTATTGACAATGACATCCCAAAGTTTAAAAATGAATAAAATACATTTCTTAGGAAATGCTTTGATAACATATTTATCATGTTTTTCTGTGAACAAATTTTGCAACACTTTTCTTTAAAAGGTTACTCTGATTTTAAAATAAAGCACAAACAAATCGGCCTTTTTTGGCCGTGAAAATGGGTATGTCATAACAATGTATTCTAACTTTCATGTGTAATTGTGATTAAAATGTAAATGAAACTACTATCCATGTAACTTTCTCTTCATTCATAATAAAGACATGCCTAAATGTGATTAAGAATCAACTCAATCTATTTAGAAATTTAGCATATATGTAACAACATAAACTTACCTTTCTTTGAAATATTCCATATATTAGGAATATTTCTCTAGTACTCACACGTACTTTAGAATACTCCTATAAGTCACACAATGACTTATTCTCAGATTATACTGGTATTTATTTGACATGCTCTAAGCATAAAAAATGTCTGGCCTTCATGCATGATCATGAAATATATGATTAATCCAATTATAACAGCATATCGAATACAATCATATTATCTAGTTTACAGAAATTATACTAGGATTTTGCAGAGTACTCAAAATCATGTCATGTGGTATTGGCAAGACAATCTCTCAATCTTATATCTTAAGCTCTCATAGATCCTTGACAATTAATGCAATTTTCATTAATCTCTTAAGTTTTCATGATTTATTTATATTGATATTTATTCCAAGAATCAGTATGCAAGATAAATATACGACTAGGAATGTTATTGCACTCCGATTACCTTTATAGAAAACACGCGAGTCACTTGATGTATATTTAAATCACAATATATAATTATCATATAAGAAAAAGGATTCTTACTTTGAGATGTTAGCTTAAATCTGAAAAGATTTTTATTCATGTATGTTTTATCCTTTGAAAACTCACTTACTCTCTATAGTCATAATATATTGAGGAAGATTAATCAAGCCCATACTTGGTTATCATACATGATTGCATCTCTATGTTTTTTATTAGTTTCCGGACAACTATTGAATAGGTCCAGCAACTATTGAAAAACTTGCTATGCATTTAACTTATGATTCTTTAGCTCTTAGATTTTCATATTGATCCTACTTAGAAAATGAAGTTTCTAAGTATATGTCTTCTAGAATGATAATCAGTGGGACTATATAAACTTCATTCTAAACAACCATTTAGAATAGTCTATAGAAATTCAATCACTAGATGCTAAAGTAGTTAAGCTTATTATCTAACATAAACTCCATAACTCCATACCTTTTATATAAGGATAAAGCATTTCATCCTTAGTCTAATGAGGGTATGTTTGGTTGGATATATATATATATATATATATATATATATATATATATATATATATATAGTAGACTGCTCGGTCTATGTTTTTTCCTCTTCAAAAAGTTACACTATTGACATTCAACTAGTGGCCAAGTGACCCTCTCCCACTAGAGAATGTGAAGGGTACCTAGAACAACATCACACAAATCCGAGCGACTAGATAATCTTATATCACAAGAACTGTACGAATGACGTGTGAGTGGTTTTGATGGAACGAGATGTGAATCGATTCTATAACTCTTAAGATGTTCCGAGAAAACTTGGTTTACAAAATACATTTAATTTTTCAATCTTCACTAGGAAAGCATTTTAGCAAATCAAAAGTTTCAATAATAAAATTCATTATTGAAATTGACTAAATATCGATCACCAAATCAATTGATGGATTGAAAAGATTACATACATTACTAATGTATAACTCTTTTTCAAACCTTTATTCTGTACAAATAACAGATAAAGACACTCGTGAATCATCATCCCATACAAATAGGATTCACATATATCAATAGAATCAAGCTCATGTGCCTTAAGAAATTTTAGCATTTTGAAGTTGGTATATGTGTTTCTTATTTATATAGTCATGATGGCTATGACATAAATAAGTTTGAACAAAATATTATTTGATTTTATAGGTGTTATCATTAGAACTATTAGTTTAATGAAACTTAGAGATTTATTTAATAAAGGACATTATGAGAAAGTATTGTAACATTCAATACCAGGTAGATTTCAATTTTAGCTAAAACCCAAAATATTTGCATTTTCAGCCTTTTCGTTTGACATAATTTAAAGCTACAACCAACGTAGCTCATTTAACTTTGGTCAGGACTTTAGTCTAGTTCACTGGGCATACGTGTAGGTACATTCGACATACTTAGAAAAGGGATTATGTGATTTAGCTGGTTATCCATGAGAGTTGTTTGGACGCTGAAAGATGTGTTATCTTAGCACATAAAAGGGATTAGATTCAGGAGGAGAAATGGATGAGTTTCCAATATTGCACGTACCCGAGTTGTCGTCAATTTTGGAAAGAGGAAGATAGCTTAGAGCTATGGTAGAGTCCGGTGGTTTATTATGGTATCCGATCTTCGCAAGATGTGGAAGTAGGTGCAAGACGGGAATATGGTAGTATAATCAGGTGATACTTAGTTGATATGTGTAGTTATCAGTGGAAAGAAGTCGATGGCCGGCTTAGATCAGTTGGAAAGGTTTGGCATGGGAAGAAGTGGTTTCATAAGAGATGCGATAACTAATGTCTGTAGAGACCAGGGTTTGGTTCAAGTCGGGAGGTTGCATGGTAGAAATGATTTTTCGAATCGTGTGCTGCAGCCGGCTTCGAGGACAAAGCCTAATTTAAGTGGGGGAGAATTGTAACATCCCAAGTTCAGAAGCAAGAGTTCAGGGGTGTAAAGTGTTATTAGGAGGGTTGGAGCTATGACTCGTCGAGTCGGATCATGTGAAGAGCACGTGATTAAGTGGCCTGACTCACCGATTCAGTGGCTGGACTCGACGAATCAGTGCTGGAAAGAGAAAACCCCAAGATTTAGGGTTTTCACCCTATTTAAAGGATCTATTGTCCACCCCTCAGCCCATTACTACCCTTTTGAGATCCATAAACCCTAAATCGTGAGTGAGAGTCCTTGGAACCAATTTAGAGCCTAGATAAGTGATTTTGTGAAGAGATCTCGAATATCAAGAAGCTTGGATCAAGGAGATATGTGGAGATTTAGATTATTCTTTAGTGGGAGGACGTTTTGGAGGTAATGAATTGTTATCTTGGTCTTCCCCTTTCTAGATCCATCTTTCATGGAGTTTTAGGGTTTGTTTGGGGATTATATGATGAGATTTTGGTGCATGAGTTAGATTTGGAGTTGAAACTCCAAATCTGAGTTCTATTTGGATCCAATATGTAGAAATCCCTTTAAATTTCTATGAAAAAGCCATCCCCCATGAGTTAAGTTCCTTTCTATCTTGGTTTTTGAGTTTTGGGACATGAAAGCACATAAAGGTAGCAACTTTATGTTGCTAATGCACTCTGGGGACCTAGATCTATTTTTTGGAGCAAATGAGTAGCTATCTTTCGATTATGGGAATACCGGTATGAAGTCGGTGAGTCTGGGAGATGACTCGGCGAGTCGGGTCAGATTTTTGTTCGATTAAGTTCTGAGTGAACTCGACGAGTCTGGGAGATTACTCGGCGAGTTGGTTTGGGTTTCAGGCACTGAGTCGCGTAGTGACTCGGCGAGTCAGTTGGGAACTCAGCGAGTCGAGTCGTTTATGGTGGGTTTCAGAGTTAAGTGAACTCGGTGTGTCACCAGGTTGACTCGGCGAGTAGGGTCAACCAGGAATGTTGAGTTTGACCAAGAGTTAACCAGTTAAATTTCGAGGGTATGTTGGTAATTTTGGTTCTGATGGTTATGGTTTCATTGGGGTAACAAGTGGTGGTGATCGTGAGTTTTGATTCTATCTCTCTAACTCAGCAAGTGCAAGGTGAGTTATCCTCACTATGTCAACAGGGTCTAAGGCACCAAGGCCGACCCTTTATCGGATGGGAATCAGGGTATTTGTTTAATATGTTATTGAGTTGCTAAATTTGCTTCCTAGTAATTAGGATGGTATTATGTTGTTGACATGGTTAAGGTCGGTATCCTGGTATATAGGGTAATGTTATGTTAGTGACCGGTTAGGTCGGTATCCACGTATATAGGGTAATGTTATGTTAGTGACCGGTTAGGTTGGTATCCTGGTTAGGATGTTGTTATGTTGTATGATCTGATTGAAACGTTTGTTTGGCTGAGGATTGTTATGTGATTAACTGTTTTATGTGCACATGGTTTTTTGAATGGGGTTGGGTTGAGGTGGGTCCTACTTTGTGCTACACCAAAGAGGGCGGTCTAGACGTGCCAAGGCTCAGAGAGTAGACCGGACTGACCGAAGCCCGGTGCTGGTGGACCAGTCATACTGTAGACTCAGGGAATGGACTAGGTGGATTGAAGGCCCGGTACGGGCAGACCAGTCATATAGTAGACTCGATATGCATGGCTGATTTGTATTGCGATATGATATGAGTATGGTTATATGTGGTTGGTATTTCGGGGGTAACTCACTAAGCTTTTGGGCTTACAGTTTTAGTGTTTTGTTTCAGGTACTTCAGGAGATCGTAGCAAACCATTTTGTAATAACTAATGGATCTGGGTTGTTTTTGAAAAGTTTAAATTTATTGGAAATTTTATGGATGTTACATCTAGATCTTAGATGAATATGTCGGGCATAACCATGGGTATGCTACATGTTCTAGATCTTTACCTCATAACCTTTCTACATCAACGGTAATACATGGCGCATAATGAGTAGTACGCAAGGCATACTACTAGGAAACTCTCTTGGGCCTTGAGTCATTAGCGCTTTTGGGCCTTATGAAGTTGGGTCATGAATAGGAAGGGTAAAATGGTCTTTTGCTCTTAGATAGATAAAGGATAAATTAGACCTTCATTTATGGATTAATCCTGATTATTAATTAGGATTGTTATTAGGTTATGTTTAGTGTGAGGAGCTATGTTAGTAACAGCTCGAGTGTGCTATTCATTTATCTTCAGTTAAAAGTGAGTCTTCTTACCACACTAGTCAGTCCAAGGCACCAAAGCCGTCCCACTAATTTGTATGTGTAGGATGTATGTGATTATATGACTATTACTTATGTTATTGTGTAATATATGAATGGAACCAACACAGCTAATTGTTGTTACATAAGGTTGATATGTTTATGGACTTTACACAACCACATGCTATTAAATTTATGTGTTTGGGTGTTTAGTATTTTAGGGAAGCTCACTAAGCTTTGTGCTTACATATATGTTTTTGGTTTTAGGTACTTCTGGTACAAAAAGGAAGGGCCCGATGTGATGGCACAACATCCTCCCCCTCATGATTTCCACATTTTGTGATCTCTGTTACTATAATATGAATTGAAAAAAGAGATTTTTACTTATTAATTTTGGGTGATTACAAGTTGGTATCAGAGCCTTGATTTTAGGGATTCGAGCACACTTTTTAGTGTCTTAAAACACAAACTTAGGAATTGATAATCCTTTCAAAAGAAAATTAAATTTTTATAAAGATTTCACCAAGTAAAAGGGGGTGTGATACATACAATCATCCGAGCTAAAGTATGTAATTCCTAAAATACCCATACTTATGTGTTATGGTTATCATATCTAATATCTAAACTATATGCTAGCATAGGGATAAGGATACCCTCATTAATCGTATGATAGAATGGTTTGATTTGTCTGATGCATGATAGCATAAGGGGATTAGATGGCATGTATTACTTGGAATTGATATCATCTCGGTTAATTTCTAGGTGTATGCTTTTAAAGTTGTATACGATTAGGATGACATAGCCCTAGAATGGTCGATTTAGCCTCATTTCATGTTCCTTGTTTGGTTGTGGACTTAGGGTAGAATCATCATTTGACAGTCTATGTGATCCTATTTTGTGTATAACTTGAACGCATAATGAAACCGATAGTGTTGATTAAGAATCTTTGTATGGTAGAGGTCGTTAGATTAAGAATTCCAAGGAGAACCTAGGTAATGCCATAATAGATTTTGTATGCTATATAGCATACGATTGGTATATAGATTTAGTGTGGTTACTTAGAGGAATCAAGATGACTCTTGAGGAGGGTATTGATAGTTATAGAAGGTAGTATTAGAGTTGTACTACTGGAAGCACAAGATCTGTACTTGAGATAGGGATGAACCTGGTGATTCTAAGGATGCCTGTATAGTGAGAGTCACCTAGAGTTTTATGTTGATCTTTTATATGTTTGTAATTCAGTTTGAGTATGGTGTGATCACTCGAGGAGGAGATTATGGTTCTAGTTCTGCTTGTGGTTCTGGCTTAAGCACAAAACCGATTGATGAGAGGCTATGCGAGTTTGTTACGGCCGCGGTCCCTTGCAGTATCGTTGTTGAAACTCATGTGATGTTTGGTACCATCAAGGGAGGGATTATGGTGATTTCGGATGAGTGAATTAGGTCCTATCGAACTGAGATTGTTTTAGGTCAGTTAGGAGTGCGAAATAACTCATTTCGGGAGTTCAAGGCTTGTGGAGCTTCAGAGTTGTTCAACGCTAAGGACCTGATCATTGTCCGATACAGGATTGCTGGCATGGAGAATGCTCAGCGATGACTTTTTGCCTAGAGGGGGCAAAGGTAGGGTTTGCATCTTCCTATTGAGGGACCGAGCACGTGATTAGTGGGATGAGGCCGTCCGATCGGTGGGGTTTCCCTGATGTATTTCGTGGGAATTTGCCAAGTGTGTGTCCCGAGAGGTAGCTAGAGTTTCATATTGATTCAGTGTAACGAGTCAAAAATCACAACAAAGTTAAATTTTTTAAAACAACCCATTACCATAAAATGTTTACAGAATCATTGTTTCCAAATTGTTTATACATATTAGAATATCCCAAAATCATAAAGCCATAAACAGAGGATGTGTGCAGTCACGCATTTTACCTTCCGGTGATCATCAGAAGTACCTAAAGCAATAAACTAAAACCGTAAATCAAAGATTAGTGAGTTCCCCAAAGTACCACCACACAAAATACATAACATAACAAATAAGCATGCTTGTTCCAATCAGTCATCGGACTGGAAACCCCCAGGTCCACAACCATCAGTTTGGACTACCCCTGTACCAATCAGTCCTCAGATTGGAATACCAATATATAACGGGTCACTCAGTGATCACGCTGGAATACCCTCAGGTCCCCGGTACGAGTCTGCTTACAAACCTGGCCCTCTGCTCGTAGTTGGAATGCTCCCGACCCTCAGTATGAGTCTAGCAAGCCAATTAACCCTCAAATCATATCTAGAATGGTCCTGGGTTTATTGGCTACAACAAAAGGCAGTACAACCTCAACCCACACAATACAATGACATATAACGAATAAAAATCATAATCAACAGACAATAATCATATAGTTAAAAATTACAAGTAGTCCTACAGATCTACCAGTCTGCGTATATCAGCAACTAGCATATAATTATATAGTTCTATCCCATTATCAGCATATAAATGTATAACAAGATATCAATCTAATGGTCGACCTTGGTGCCTTCGACCCGTATGTACAATGAGGAGAACTCACCTAATAAGATGACAAAAAACTCATCAAAGCTCTGATCTTGAATAGTGGCTCCACCTAAGTCCTAACTGTCCAAACACTTCCTATTTATAAGATATTTACAATTTCCTAATTTACCCTTGGTCAAAATTGGTCAGAACTAATAGGTCAAATGAGTCAACCCAACTAAGTTGACACAGAGCGTGTACACTGGACATAATGTTATGCAGGGAGAACTCTAGCTCGATTGTGATCGGGGTGGTTGACCGAGTACGCTCGGCATATGCGTATGTACGAACGACTTACTCATAGAACTTCTCTTTTAACATTAAGATCTTAATACTTCGACTTAATTCATCAAATTGCAGATCTAAGAGAAAAATATCACTAAGAGTCATAAATTTTCCAAGTTTATGACTTTGCATGTCTAATAAGTGCTTAATACACAAAAATGCAACATTTTAATGTATTAAGGCCTTCAATAGCATGCATGGAGTAAAACTGACTATCAAGATTACATTTTTATGACTTAAGTCCCTTCCTAAGGTCCGAAAGGATGACTTATTGGGTCAAGAACATGTCATGCTCAAGAATCACGATTTTGGGACAAAAAGTGACTTAAAGGAGTGAAATGTCTAGATTTACAAGATTGAGTGACCAAGATGCAAACTTTATACCTCCTAGATGTTCCAAAAAAGAAGGGAATCTCATATCCAAAGTGTTTTCAAGCTCCAAGTTCTTCTCACCACCTTCTTCTTTTTCTTCAAGAATACCTCCAAAACACTCCAATGGCTAAAAAATGCACTCTTCTCACTTAGGGTTGCTTGAAGACGTTTTTCATAGAGGGAGGCTACTGAAGATATGAGGCATGAAGTTATAATGGTGTTTATATATGGCCAAACCCCGAAAAATAAGGGTTTGGACATCATATGCATATGTTGTGCATACGAGATGTACGTACAACATACTAGGGTTTTCTCTATTACATTCAGTGTACACATTATATGCCCATCATACTAACTTCAAGTCCAAAATTACCACGATGCCACTATGGGCCAATATTCCAATCTTTTCAACTTTAGGGGTCAAGATGCAATATTATTCAAATACAGTGTCAAAATTAGAAGTACCTCATCATTAGGATGTTACACTTCTCCCCCACTTAAACTAGACTTTGTCCTCGAAGTTGGTTATGGTGAATAAAGTAGGATAATGCTCCCGTATCTCAGCATACGGATCTCGAGTCCATTAAAAGCCTCTCTGATGTTGCCATTGAACCTTTAACAAAGGTAGCTCCTTGCTGCACATGACCTTCATCTTTCTTTCCAATATATACACCAGTCTCTCAATATAATTCAGGCTCTTATCGAACTGAATACCATCCAAAGGAACTAATGTCTCACTATCGAATACAAACTTCTACGACTGAGAGACATGGAAAGTGTTGTGGATGTGACTAAGTTCACTCGACAAATCCAACCGATAAGCCACCATGCATAACGTGGTGATCACATGTAAAGGTCTAATATACCGGGGACCCAATTTCCCCCTTTTCTTGAAGCATATCACACCCTTACAAGGTGAGACCTTTAACCGACCCGAAATTCAAACTCTGATTAGATCCGGTCGGCATAACTCTTCTTCTAACTCTAACCTGTTTGCTGTCTTTACCTTATCTGCTGAATAAGCTTAATGGTTTGAAGGACCACTTCGGTCCTTCCTATGATCCTATGACCAAACTATCCCAACATACCAGGGTACGACATCTCTGACCATACAAGAGCTCAAAAGGTGGGGCACCAATGATGGAGTGATAGATGTTGTTGTAGGAAAAATCCGCATGAGGTAGGTAGGATTCCCAACTCCCACAGAAATCTATGACGTAAACCCGCAAAATATCCTCAAGGGTTTGTATAGTACGCTTACTCTGTCCATCGGTCTTTGGATGATAACCAGTGCTGAAATGTAGTCTCGTGCCCAGTTCCTCATAGAACTTCAGCCATAACCGGGTAGTGAACCGAACATCTTGGTCTGAAGTGATGGAGACCGGAACTCCATGATGAGGGACAATCTCCTAGACATATACATCAGCCAACTTTTCGGCCGAAGAGCTATCCCGGATGGCCAAAAAGTGGGAACTCTTGGTCAATCGATCCACGATAACCCATATAGCATCAAAACCTGTGGTAGTCTTCGGCAATTGGGTGATAAAATCCATGGTGATCTGTTCCCACTTCCACATGGGAACCTCCAAAGGCTGCAGCTTTCCATGCGGCCTATGATCCACGTGCTTGATCATCCTATAGGTCAAGCACCTCTCCAAGTACCAGACAATATCCCTCTCTATACCTATCCACACCGAGCTAACAACCTCCGACTATCAGTGAAAAACCTGTTGATCCTCTCCTTTTTCAAGTTCTCCTTTTGAACTCCCTCTGCATGTGTCTGATTAAACCCAAAAAGCATAGGATCAACGGATATCCTAATACACATCTCCCTAACTGAATATCCAACGGACTTGTGGCCCAATGCCTCCACTACTACATTCGCTTTACCCGGATGGTAAAGGATTTCGTAGTAATAATCTTTGACCACATCCAGCCACCTGCACTGCCTTATCTTTAGGTTCGGATGGTACATAAGATATCTCAAGCTCTTGTGATCTGTGTATGTAATACAACAAACCACAAAATTCTTGACACCCTCTGGCAGGGTCAATACTGGGGCCTAACATATCCTCCATCGTTGAGTCTCAAATGTCGTTTACTATTCTAGGCCCTATCAGAAATCCACTCCCTTCCTCATCTGACATGTTTGGGGTACCGCAATCTAGAAGAAGTCTTGAATAAATCTTTGAGAGTATCCTGCCAAACTCATGAAACTCATGATCTCTAAGGGAGATTTCCAAACCTCCCACGGCATTACCGCTTCGATCTTGGACGGATCGATCAAAATCCCATCTTAGTTAACGAGATGTCCCAAGAACTGGACCTCTCGTAACCAAAACTCACACTTCAAGAGCTTGGGAAACATCTGTTCCCACCTTAACAATCCCAAAAGCTCTTGAAGGTGCTCCTCGTGCTGCTCTCTGGTCTTGGAATACACCAAGATATCATCAATGAACACGATAAAAAATCAGTCAAGCATCGACCTGCACGCTTGATTCATTAAATCCATAAACACTGCAGGCACATTAGTGAGCCCAAGTGACATCACCACGAACTTGTAATGCCCATAACAAGTCTGGAATACGGTCTTATCCATGTCCTGCTCTCAAATTCTCACCATATCTAGACCTCATATCAATCTTGGGGAACCAAGATGCACCGTGTAACTGATCAAAGAGGTCATCAATCCACACAAGGGGATTTCGATTCTTTATTGTTAACTTGTTCAATTACTAGTAATCAATGCACATCTGATGTTAACCATCATTCTTCTTGACAACAGTATCGTGTTCCGCATGACGAACTGCTAATTCTGATAAAATGCACCATAACAGCTCGTAAAGTAGATATGACAACTCTTGCATCTCGGGTGGTGCCAAGCAATACGGTGCTTTGGCAATCGGAGTCGCACCTGGCACTTGATCAATCCAGAACTCAACCTGCCTCTCGGGAGGCACACCGAGTAACTCCTCAGGGAATACATTGGCAAACTCCCTAACAACTGGCACATCTGAATCCAATACCTATTCCCTCACCCGAGTATGAACCACATAAGCCAGATAACCTGCACACCGTCGAGCCCTGACTTCCGAACAAAACCCTGAAGCAACCCTAGTGCCCTCTAAATAGATAACAGTTCTCTCCCACTTTGGGATCGAAATACCACTCACTAGTCCTCGCAATTGATCATGGCACCAAACCTGCTTAACCAATCCATCCCCACTATCACGAATACATCCACCGTGGGGATAGGGATCAGATCAATCGGGTAAGGCGTCCCGAAGATCTCCAATACAAAAACCTAATATCCAATGGATGCAGAAACCCCATGTTCTTTGGTGATCGAAACCTGTAACGGACACTCTAATTACCTAATAGGCATATAAAAATCCCTACTGAACGTCTGATATACAAAAGAATAAATCGCACCCGAGTAAAAGAGCCCAAGAGTAGGCAAAGAACTCACTAGGAAAATACCTAACAGAATCATAAATATAAGCATACCATAAAATAATCGACAAAACAATAAATAGAACACACACCCGTCATAACATCTAGTGCCGCCTTGGCCTCTTCTGTCGTGAGCTGGAAAGCGCGGAATCGACCCTTGGGGCTCTGCTTTGCACTGGCTCCTATCTGTGATCCTTAGAGTAGCCGCACTGGAGCCTGCATCGGCCTAGTAACGAGCAATGGATAGTTGGCATTCACATGGCCAACCTTTTTGTAGTGATAGCAAATCCTAGTGTTGGGTATTGGAGCCTACTGATAGGAATCCCTAGCTAAGTGGACCTACCTGCCACATTTATGGCATCCAGAAGATCGGCAAGCACCATCATGAACATTTCTGCACTTCCCACAACTGTGGCCCTTTTGACTCCCAGATCTAACATCAGTAGCCTTGAACAACTTTAGTGCAAGCTACGACTGCGTCGGTGCCTGCCTTTGCTCCCTTGTCTAGATGTTTGTCATGAGCATAACTCTTTGTAAACACAAACTGTCGGATGTACGTCTTGAGCATGCTCAAGTACTGGGTCATTTGAGCTTGCTCATAAGCAACAAACTTAGAGAAAAACATAGCTCTCTTTGTAAACATCTTGGTGATCTCCGTCACCGACTCAGTCCTCTATCCCAGATCCAAGTACTCCTGAGCCAACTGCTCCCATTCCACCAATGGAATGTACCTCAAACGGAACATCACAGAAAACCACTACCATGATATTGCAGGTCTCTACACATGAGTGTATGAACTAGTAATCAGTCTCCACCAATCCTTCGCTCCATACCAAAGAAGTTTCAGAACACACTTGACCCTTTGTTCAACTGGGCAAGAGTAAATAAAGAAAGATCCTTTAACATGTGACATCCACCTCATCAAAATGATTGAATCCTGAACCCCATCAAACACCGAGGGATTTATATTGTCGATGTGGTCAGTTTGGTCATATGAGTTAGGAATGTCCCTAGAGTGCATTGATCTATTTTCAACGCAACCACACGTGCCATAAAGAGGGAAAATGTATAAGGTGGTCAGGAGAGGAAGTGGTGGTGCCTGCACCAACCACCATGAGCATTACCGATGACTACCAAGGCAAGGCAGATACACATGCAGTAAAGAGTAGGGCATTTCAGCTGACTAGCAAAAGAGGCTTATAAAGCACCGGATGTGGTTATCAATATGTAATTTTGGTTTATCTTTGTCACTTTCCTTATTTGTGGTTATATTGTATTTGATCATGTATAGGGACTTTCTTAGTCAATGGTTTGACTGCTCACATTCTATTTGATTCAGGTGCTAACAGATCCTTTGTATCTCTTATTCTTAATTAGAAGTTTAGTGATGCTCCTAGGATTCTATATTATCTATTGGAGGTCAAGATTAATGATGATTATTTTATAAGTTCTTTGAGGGTTCATCATGGGTGTGTCCTCAAACTATTCATCGAGAAGCACTCTATTGATTTGGTGTTGATCTCTCTACGAGGTTTGAAGTTTCTTAGTAGGATAGACTGGTTGGGTCCCAATGGGCTCATAATAGATTGTGAGTGGTAGCTGCTGAGATTCAAACTCCAAGTAGGGGAGAATTGGTTATTCTTGGTGAGGGAGCTTTACATGGGTTGACTCTCTCTTCAGCTTTGAGGGCCAGGAGATATCTTCGACAGGGTTGTTCTATGTTTCTGGCTTATGTGGAAGATACTCAGGTTGGGGGCAGAACGAATTTAAGTGAGGTGCCCATCAGTCGGGGTTTCCCCTATGTATTTCCTAAGGATATTCTAGGAGTGCATATCGAGAGGCCGGTCGTGTTTCAGATTGATTTAGTGTAATGTAACAAAAATCACAACAAAGTTAAACGTTTTAAAACAACCCATAATCATAAATGTATACAAAATCATTGTTTCTAAATTTTTTTTTATCCATATTAGAGTATCCCAAAATCATAAAGCCATAAACAGAGGATTTGTACAGTCAGGCCTTCAACTTACCATGATCATCAGAAGTACCTGAAATAATAAACTAAATGTCACACCCCCGAACCAGAATGATAGAAATGTACGGGGGCGGATGACGTCATTGTATAGTATCATAACAATTGAACATAAATGGACATAGCAACCCACACAACATATATTAAGAGATATAAACTTACATTGTTACGTAGTGTATTTGTTGAAAGTTTACACAACATTAACTTAAAAGTAAAAATATCAAAGTGCACCAAAAATCCTGTTCCCGATGGCTTATGTATTTGCTTATTGGTTTCCTAAGAATACAAGTCATTTTGAAAATCATCAACAATGAATGTTGGTGAGTTCATAAGCATTTTATTATGAAAATCGATTTGTATCTGTTTTGTTTGAAAAGGATTGTATTTTTCCAGAAAAGCCAATATTTTCTAGAATAGTGAATTGTATGTCTTATACCAAAGATAGAAAATGTACGTATGCATGTTTCTTTGTATATTCCCAAAAAATCCAATAATTTATGATGTATGAAAATTTGTAGTCTTTAACCCTAAGACCGAAGTGTTGATAATAGTATACTGAAAAATAGCATGTAGTTTTATTATTTATAAAATCAGTGGAGTGTAAGCTTCCCATAAACCATGAGAGTATTGTTAATCCCTATATGAGTCATTATAACCATGCTTGATGTAACTGTATGCCTGTTGTGACGTTCTTCATGTGTCAGAAATAGGTAGGATAATTACTACCCTAGAATGGCCCCATCTAGCTATAGCAAACAACTCAGGTGTGGGGGTGTCAATCCCCATCTAGACCTATACACAACTACCTCGCTCTCCCTCTAGGAGATACTAGTCATAATTACAAAAATTAGGGTATACACTAGGTAGGTACAGTGAAGATAGAGTGTCTCACTAGAGCATTAACATATTTACATGAACTACGACTCCTTGCTTGTATCATATAACGAAAATGGCTTCACTAGTGTATATTCATGACAAGCGTTTTATGACACGCAATTTTTTTTCAACAGTTTGTCTTGTAATTTCTTTTATGAATACTAGTTATAAAACTTTAAATAATAGTTACGTCTAGTAGTAAACGTAACATTGTTTTCTTGGGTTACTAACCCATCCAAAAATAGTAATGAAAAATCTACGACTATTTTACTAAGAAAATATCAAACTTTGTAGTTTTATTTAACACCCTTTTTACTGGTTTGTATATTTGTAACATAAAATATTTTTATTTTCAGTCAGCTAAAGTACATAATGAGTTTTATGTAACCAAAATGTTTTATGTAACCAAACATATGTGTCAAGGTTTTTATGTAGTTAACAATTGATATTAACCTTTTTATACAAGAATATGTTCCATGTTTAATCACATAATCGTAGTGGATGAAATTATCCAATGGAAAAAAGCCTTTTAACTTATGACAAGTTTATAAAATATGATTTTTATGTATGTAAGCATGAAGTTTTTGATATCAAGTGCGCAAATCATTCCATAAACAAGTTGGTGCATGTAAATATCCAACGAGTAAACGAAACTAGATTTGTATCCCCCCCCCCCACCGCCCCACGTGCGAAAAACATGAAAAATCGAAAAACAAGGGTGTATGAAGCTCACCTTAAATATTTCGCGGGTTGTAGGAAAGAAGAGAGGAGTGTTTTCGAGCCTAGCCTCTTGGTATGAGCTTGAAGACCTTCTTGGAAGGGTTGGGTTTCTAGCAAAATTATCACATGAAAATTTCTGTGTAAATGACGTGCATCTAGGAATATAATGTGTGAAAACACTAGGAGTTGTCAAAAGTACTTACCCAAAACCTTAGGACCACTTAGATGATGAATATTTTTGAAGAGAACCTAGCTTGTTCTTGAGGGAATTTGAAGACTTGAAGCTGGAAATGTAAAAGGAATGGAAGAAGGAAAGGTGAAGTTTGCTGGTGAATAAATGGGGAGTGATTCTCTAGACGTGGTTTAAATGGGATGAGAGAGCATGGATATTTGATAGGTATTTGAGTATGTTGCATGGTATGTACTGTTTATAATGGTGTAAAGCTAAATCCCTTTTTCCTAAGCAAATCCCCGACGTACAACCAATCTAATAGAAAACTCGTCCCTCGAAAGTATTTTTTTCATGAATTACTTTATGGGTTTTCAGCCACAAGGAAGGGTTTGCGGTCTAGGTAGGACCAAAAACCCTCGGTACACCTCACATAGTGAGGAATTCGGTCCTAATGGGTCTAAAATGGTGTTTGCAGCCAAGTTATGGCCTATTGAGGGTGTTTACAACCAAGGGGTGGCCCAATGAGGCTATTTTTGATCTTAGATGGTTCTCATGAATGTGTTTACGATTCTAGTTAATAGAAAAGTCAAAGGTGATGGCCTTAAAGTTCAAGTATTCAAGATTGTGACACAATTACAAGTTCTTGTGTTAACACCATGTGGTTCTTGTTTGATTTGCATTGAAAATTTAGGGCTTATTGTAACATGAACTCCAAATGTATATTATAAAACATCATTGTATCATAGTTAAACGTTGCATATACACTTATATACAAAACCCCTTAGACTTGGTTTGACCCGAAATTGTCTAGTTGTGACATCATCCCCCCATTAGAGGGAATTTCATCCTGAAATTAGTTCTAGAGCAACCTTCCAGAACTAGGGAAGAGATGTGGTTATTTCTGCATCATATGGTCTTCGTGTCCCTAGGTGAGCTCAGGTAATCGTTTGGCACTCCGTCGGACCTTCACAATGGGGACACGACATTGTTTTGTTCGTTTCACCTCCATATCCATTATTTCAACTGATTCCTCAATGAAATGGAGGTTCTCATTTATTTCGATCTCATCAAGTAGAATAATGAGACTTTCTTCAGACAGACATTTCTTCAGGTTTGACATATGAAAGACAGGGTGTACATTGCTGATTTTTGGTGGTAATTGTAGCTTGTAAGCCACCGGACCAATCCTGGTAAGGATTTTGAATGGTCCGATGTATCTTGGGTTCGGCTTTCCATGCTTCCCAAAGCGTATCATCCCCTTTCAATGAGAAGCCTTTAGTAGTATGTGATCATCGACTTGAAATTCCAAGGGATTTCGTCTTTTATCTGCGTAGCTCTTTTGTCTTTCCATGGACGTTTTTAGTCGTTCCCTGATCTAATAAATCTTCTCAGTTGTTTCCCTGATGATTTCAAGACTTTTTAGAGTGTAGTTGGTACTAGTCCCTTCACCAGACATGTGTCTCCCACCTCTACCCAATAGAGATGTGATCTGCATTTTCATCCATAAATGGCCTTGAATGGAGCGACCTTGATGCTTGTTGATAGCTATTGTTTTACGGAATTCAAGCAGTGGCAAATAGGCATCTGATGCCTTGCTGTGGTCTATCACACAAGCTCTAAGCATATCTTCTGATGTTTGTATTGTTCTCTCACTCTAACCATCTGTTTGGGGACGGTAAGTGGCGCTCATATCAAGCTGAGTTCCCAGTGACCTCTGAAGTGACTGCCAAAACCGAGAGGTAAATCTGCTATCCCTGTCAGAGATAATAGATATTGGCATGCCATGTAATTTCACAATCTCCTTTATGTAGGTCCTGGTTAATTTCCGCATTTTATCAGCTTCCTTTATTGGCATGAAGTGGGCGGATTTGGTCAATTGGTCCACGATTACCCAAATGATATCAAGTCTACTAGTTATCTTGGGCAACTTCGTTATGAAATCCATTGTTATCCGTTCCCACTTCTACTCAGGTATTTCTGGTTGTTGTACTAGATCCTGGGGCTTCTGATACTCTACCTTAACCTTGGTGCAAGTCAGGAACTTGCCCATGTAGGTAGCGATCTCGGCTTTCATATTTGACCACCAATAGTGTTGTTTGAGATCCAGGTACATTTTGTCGAAACCCGGATGGATGGAGTACTTTGTTTTGTGGGCTTCATTTGTGACCACATGTCTAAACCCTCCAAACTCCAACATCCAGATCCGGTCCATGAGGTATTAGGCTCCGTCATTCTTGATTGGAAGGTTGTTGTCCATCCCACACAAGGCTTCATTTGCAATGTTTTCCAGCTTGAAGGCTTCTAGTTGAGCCTCCTTTATTTCTGAATAAAAATGGGAACGGATGGTTATTGTTAGTGTTCTTACTCGGTGACCTAAGTATTCATTTCTTCTCAAAGCATCTGCCACCACATTGGATTTGCCCGGGTGGTATCAGATTTCACATTCATAATCGTTAAGTAACTCCTCCCATCGTCGCTGCCTCATATTAAGTCCCTTCTGGTTTAGGATATGTTGGAGGCTTTTTTGGTCCATGAAGATAGTGCATTTTGTCCCATAGAGGTAGTGCCTCCAAATTTTTAGAGTGAAGACTACAGCTCCCAGCTCCAGATCATGAGTAGTATAATTCACCTCATGGGTCTTCAGTTGCCTTGATGCATAGGATATAAATTTTCCGCATTGCAAAAGTACACAACCTAACCCTTGATTAGAAGCATCACAATACACAACGAAGTCCTCCGTTCCCTCTGGGAGAGACATTACTGGAGCACTGCAGAGGGATTGTTTCGATGTTTGGAAAGCAATCTCTTGTTTCATCTGGAAGATGAAAGGCACACCCTTCTGAGTTATGGCGGTGAGTGGCTTGGCTATCTTGGAGAAATTATGTATAAACCTCCTATAGTAACCAGCGAGGCCTAAGATTACCTGATCTCCATTGGTGTTCTTGGTGTTTCCCAACCTTCAATTGCTTTGACCTTAGAGGGATCCACATGTATTCCCTCTTCACTGACCACTTGACCTAGAAAATCCACTTTGTAGATCCAGAAGTCACACCTGGAGAATTTCGTGTATAGCTTCTCTTCCGTTAGTGTTTCCAAACCTGTCGTAGATGTTGGCTGTGTTCCGCTTTAGTTCGTGAATAAACGAGCATATCAATGATAAATACGATCATGATGTTGTCAAGATAAGGTCGGAAGACTCAGCTCATCAGGTCCATAAATGCAACAGGCGCATTAGTTAGACCGAAGGGAATAACTACGAATTCATAGTGACCATAGTGGGTTTGGAATGCAGTTTTGGGGATGTCTTCCTATCAGACTCGTAGTTGGGGGTACCTGGACCTTAAATCTATCTTTGAGAAGTAACTTGCTCCTTGTAGCTGGTCAAATAGATAATTGATCTGGGGAATAGGGTATTGATTCTTGACGGTGAGCTTGTTGAGTTCATGATAATCAATACATATGTGAAATGACCCATCCTTCTTCTTGAAAAACAAGATTGGTGCTCCCCAAGGAGAGAAGCTTGGCCTTATAAACCCCTTGTCCAATAATTCACTCACTTGGCTGGAAAGCACTTGCAATTCCACATGAGCTAATCTATATAGCGATTTGGCGATTGGTGAGGCTCCGAGTATCAAGTTGATTTGAAATTTGACTTATAGTTCGGGAGGTATTCCCGAAGGTCTTCAGGAAACACATACAGGAAATCACGCACTTCCGGGATGTCCTTGATGTTCTTTTCTTCTTTCTTCTTATCGAACACATGGGCTAAAAAGGCGCAGTTTTTCTGGTGTAAACACTTTTGTGCCTTGATACACGAAATGAGGCAAACGTTTTGTTGGATTAGGTGTCTAAGCCCATAACTACTGTTGGTATGTACTTGACTCGAGAGTAGCATGGTCCATTTGGGTTGCATATCACCAGGACAATTTGATAAGATAGACTTTTGAGAAGAGGTTATTTATGATTTATTAATATGTTATAAGTTATAATATATTAATATGAAATCATATGATTTAATTAGTATTGATCAAGAATTAATTTGGAATTAATTTAGTGATCAAAAAGACCAATTAAATCTATGGGGACTAATTATGGTAGTTAGTGAAACATATGGATTGGGCTATTGATCCATACTGGACTAAGTTTATGTAAGGAATCATAACAAGTTGGGCCACATGAACCACGGATCATAAACCCATGGGTATGGATTAGGGTTTACCAATGGCCCTTGGAATCCTACATATAAATATGTTGCTCCATAGCCAAAATCGACATGACATGTTCTTGAAGTTCATCGAGTCGATTTTGGTGCAAGAAATACTCTCTCAAAAGTCTCCTTTGTTCTAGGTGTGTTGTGAATCATTTGAGGTGCAACACTTGGGGAACTAAGTTCTTAAAGGCCAAAACTACAAGCTACAACCAAGAGGTAGCTCTCTAACTCAATTCTATGCAGTTTATATCAAATGTATGTTAGTTGTAGGCATAAAGCTTTGGAAACAATATTGAATGTATAATTCGATAAAACATAGATCCAAAGCTTTTAGGGTTGTATGTGCACCACAGGATGTTGTTAGTATACTAAAACCCAACAGTGGTATCAGAGGCATGGGTTTATATTTGATGCAAATGTGTTATTTTTCAAAGTTGAAAAACTGTCTGACAGCCCTACTCGGTGAGTTTATGCTTGAACTCGACGATTAGGATGAATTTTGTCATGGACTCGTTGAGTGTAGTAAGGGGCTCGACGAGTTGTCTGTCCAGACAACATATTTTCGAGTTTATTGGCCTTTTTTGGATTAGGATCATTACAACAAAATGTTTTGTTCATAAAATTTGATTTTGATGCTATGGTAATGATTATCCTCATCCAAATAAAATATAATTGTCAAAATATCAAGATTTGTATTAATTGTATGATTAGGCTAATTTCTCGAAATGTGTTTTATATGAATTATCTTGTACTTATGAATTTATTTAGATCATGAATAAGTTATTTGATAATTTTGTTAGTTAAAAATATGATCTAGTTGCCTTAATGAAATCCATAACTTGTCCTCAAGTTATGGAAAATGAGAAGGTTTCTTTTAAAAGGTTATTAAAACTCATAGGTTATGGAAAATGAATGGTCTCATTTTTCAGAGTTATTTTTAAATTGTTTTGAAGTCTTTCATAACTTGTCCTCAAGTTATGGAACATGAAAAGATTTTCATAAATGTTTTAATGAACTCCATAACTTGTATTCAATTTATGGAAAATTAAGAGTCTTTTCATAAAATCAATATTACACTCCTAAGTTATGAAATCAAAATTTTTGAAAAAATTTTAAAACTTGTCCTCAAGTTTTGGAATTTGTAAATGTAAAGTCTAATTTTGAAACATCTAATTCCAAACTCTAGAATTTTAAAATTTTAGAATGCAACCCTTATATTATTATAATATTATATATTTAATATTTATATATGTATAAGAAAAAAGTCAATCTTACCGTTAGTCGATCTCATTCACAAAGTCGGTCTATAAGGGAGGTATACGGTTACTGCTTATAAAATGGCATTTTAATGGGTGTGCTCTCTCACCCACCGCTTCCTTTACTAGTGGATGGTCGTTATCCGAACGGGTAGGATAGGACATTAATTCTCATTATAAGTATGATGATAATTATAAAGTAACT
Source organism: Lactuca saligna (assembly GCF_052625555.1). Lineage (NCBI taxonomy): Eukaryota > Viridiplantae > Streptophyta > Magnoliopsida > Asterales > Asteraceae > Lactuca > Lactuca saligna. The sequence goes on along the minus strand of NC_136425.1, from coordinate 152,463,622 downwards.
AAAACTTTGTTTAAATTCCCAATTTTAGTTACTTTAGGAAAAATGTGAATATGGTGTTAACCCATGAAATTGCACTTTACACCTTGTTAAGTCGTTAGTAGAGCGTGACAGTGCATGGAAAAGGGTAGGTTGATGTTAACCATATATCAATGGAGCACGTGTGCTTAAACGGCCCATTGATTAGGTGGTTGTAACATTGAGCATACCCAGTTAATTTGCATGGTTATTCACACCTTGTATGTGATCCTCGGTATCCCAGTCACAAACTTGAAGGGAACAATTGAGATTTAAACATGCCATTGAAAAGTTTAATAAATCTCAAAGGATATAGGAATTTCAAAACCAATTAAGACTTAATAATCATTTCATTTTTCATGTTGGAAACTGGTAAATCGTCATTTACCTACCTTCAAATATTTTTCTATTGGATTACGACATCCCTCTTCCGAATTGTGAAATATTGTGTTGGGTAGTAGCCTTAATATATTCATATTGGGTGTTATATTAAGGACTTAAATCAACTAACTTGAATTTATCCCTTGTAGATGTCTAGTTCAGACAACTATGGTCTTCCCAAATCTTTTGGAATAAGCTTTCCTCTTGAAGATGATGCTCCACGATTGGATCATGGAAGTGGAAATAATACTTCACTCACTCCACCTCATCCAATTATTCTCCCTAACCCACAAGCTTAAGGACTTGAAAATTTCAAGGTCATTCAAGCCATACTTGTAATGAAATATCAAGATGGAAGGCCTGTGTGTACACATGTATTGGAGATGAAGTCACACATTTACAGGCTGGGACAGTTGGGTGTCGAAGTCTCGAGGAAGTTGGCTATTGATTGGGTTCTTCAATCACTTCACACGTCATTTAGTGAGTTCATTAAGGACTAGTATGTGACAAACCACAACATGACCCGTATTGATCTTACCAATTTTCTTGTTGCCGCTGAATCAACAATGATTTGGTGCACTGGAAAAGCAAACTTGATTGGAAGATCTACTGCTCAAACTTCCATGGACATTGACTATGGTAACATTGGATGCCCAAAAAAGATTTCTCTTCCAAATGGAAAGGGATCAACCATAGTCAACCAGGTTGACCAAATGGAAAAGAGAAAGGTTAAGTCTGAGATTGTCTCATGTGCTAATGCAAAAGAAGTCATTTGTTTCTACTGCCATTTGTAGGGACATTGGAAGCGATGTCCTGACCACCTGAAAGATCTGAGAGAAGGTAGAATCAAAAAGTTTTACTTTGCTTCAGGTAACTCTACAGTCTAACTCTATTAAGTTCCTAATTGTTGATTCTTAATCCATGATGTGACAAGGTTGCATTTTGATGTTTTTAGGATCATGCATAAGTAATGAAGCTTAAAGGAAGAGTATACTGAATCTGGTCACGAAGATGGATTTCAATCACATGGTTTGATGATCTTATTTTTGAGTTGCTGCTTAAGAGTTACGATAGATTGCTTAGAAATATGTAGTAACATAGTTTTCATTTGTAATTGCATTGTAAGGAAAAGTTTTTCCGCATTTTATAAATAAATAAAATTTCATTTTTATTATTTATTATATCTCAATGCAATGGCATTTGTAAAAATTTATGTTTGTATGTTTCTATGTTAGCAACATGAATTTGATTCTTTCGTTTGTGATTGTGTCGAGATTTTGCCAAACATGGAAAGATTCTCATCACCCAAGTTTCAGTTGGATAGAAACTTGAAATCATGCAACTTGTAGTGTGTGATGAATGAGAACCTTTTTCTTTGGGAAATTAAAGACTAATTCATTGTTCACATGAATATGTGAGTCAATTGAAGAACTGGGGGATCGGGTACACTGGCCACTGGGTGTACGCTGGTTAGGTGCACCAGAAAGAACAATAAGACAATTCATCATGATTTACTAAAATTTAGTATATATGGTTATGCTTTCAAGTTTAAGTATAATTTTGAATAATTAGAAAAGTTCAATGTATGGCAGAACGAATGAGAAGAATCAAATTAGGTAGAAAGATAGAATTTTCTCCAATCTGAAAAGAGGGGAGAGTACTTTAGTATCGTGTTTTATGATCGTCTTAATGATTATGGAATACCATGTCACAATCGACCCTCTATGGATATATTAGTACCTTTTTATGGCTAAGAAGAGGAATCGTGAATTGTTGAAATGATTAGGTCAAGAAGATGAGCCATACTTCGTTCCAAAATCAAGTATTAGAGTTATTCTCCAAGATCGAGCCTTGAGTGACATAATCTTAAGAAGGTTTATAACACTTATCAAATGTAAAGTAAAATATTTTTGCTCTTGTACATTTGAAATTGGTAAGTTGTGATGTTTTGGATAAAGCAAAGACCAACTAAGACCAATTGTGTGAAGTGTTTGTCTTGATGAGAATCTGCACTAACTCTTGAATATTTGTTTGTAAAGGAATTGTTCTTGATAAAATAATCTCATATGTCAAGAAGTCAGTGGCAGTCTTAAATATCTTGGAAAAGTTTCAAGAACTAATCAAGAATAAAACCTAATTATTTATCACTAGCACACGACTTGAATTTGTAACCTATCTTGTTGACATGTTCTTATTTATGTGCTCATTACAGTTAACTATGCATGTGAGTTCTATGAGCTCTCAATTTTTTGCATAAAGCAAAGCACCTAGATCAATGAAAGTTTCATTGATCAATGTGGGTGAGCTGCTTAACAACTTGGAAGACATGGTGGGCCCTTGTGCTGCCATGTGGCAAGAAATTAAGATTGAAAAAGTTCAGTCCATATGAGTTTGGATTTGTCACAAATGTTGACTTATGATTATGGTTTGACAAATTCACATGGATAGGAACACATACACCATAAAATATCAGCGCCGTAAAGTTTCTCCCTGCTTCATGAAAATGATTGTGAGGAAACGCTTTCACTAAAAAGATTTTAAGGAGGTAGAAATTATGATATTTGCATTCTCAAATTTGATTATAATTACGACATCCCTCTTCATAGTTCGAATTTTGAGAAATGGAAATATGTCTAAACATTTGATACATATTGTTATAAGTTTTAAAACTGTTTAGACACACATGTGAGCTATCTAATGAAAAATTGTATGAGTTTGAGAAGGCTAGATAAAGTCTTATCGAAGCACCTCGTATCAGAAATCCGAACTTTGGTAAGAAAGTCAATAAGTATTGATTTCTAGAATTCCAATTGATTTCTAAATACATGTCAAAGTTAGTGGGAGCATAAGTGTTATGCTAGTAAGATAATAATTATTATGCTAGTGGGAGGATAATTATTATGGAAAGTGTTGCAAGTTTACAACGTTAATTATATAAAAACATAAGGTTTCAAATCACAAAGTTGAAGGTTTGAAAAGTTGTTTTTCTATAATTAAGAGAGTGGAAATTATACTTCATTTCAAAATTTAAACGCTTAGATTGAGTTTTTAATCAAATTTAGTCATATATATATATATATATATATATATATATATATATATATATATATATATATATATATATATATATATATATGAATGTTATGTTAGAATGGTTCTACATAAGGAAATTCTATATATGCATATGTTAATTACATTCTCAAAATTTGAATATGAATACGACATCTCTCTTCATAATTCGAATTTTAAGAACATGACAAATAGAAATATTGTAGCAAAAGACCAGTCAAGTATCGTGTCTTTATGAATCGTGTCCAATATGCTTAAGGTATAGGATCAATTACATGTTCTATAATATTTATCCGTTCTATATTTTCCAAATGCCTAGGGCATTATGAGGGAAAAAGGACTAGAACCGAATATGACTAAAGTGGTTAACAACTGTTAAGGACAATCTAAGTTTCGCCAAGGATTGGTCGCTTGTAGTTGGAAGTATAAAAATGGACGCAAGTATAAAAATAGAGGGACCATATTGACATACTCTGAAAAGAGGCAACTCTTGTTCAGAAGTGATAGTCAAAATGGGAATATGAAAATGTTTCCATAAGTGTAAATTATTCTTTAAATCTATGTAAGATTTGAAAACTTAATGCAAGAAGGATGTTCAAAAGAATGTACTTTAAATGTGAGACTTCAATTCAATGGAATTGCTATCCATTGGAATACTTTGTAATGTTTGTTGCCAAGTCCCTGTGATGTTTGTGCATAGTCATTATAAGAGTATCATTGCATGTAAGTTTAGAATCTAATAGATTACAATAAATGTCAATAATTTGATATTCTTACATTTACGATAAGGATTTGGAATTGTGAAATGGGCATCATTGAAATGCTGTCATTTGATCTATTTCACAAAGTAAGGATCATAGGTAAACATAGTATGCATGCTTGGAGAATGGGACAACTATTGTTTTAATTCAAGTATTAAGTTGATTATTCGAAACATTATACAATGAATAATGAATAATCAATATTGCACTCAAAAGTTTTGGGACCATATAGGATTAGTATTATTCTTGTTCTTCATTTTACATGTTTTAACTTCCCGAATAACTTGGTTACTCAAACCATCTATAGTCGATCATACTTTGGAAGTAGGTATTGAGGCAAGACTGACATGAATGGTTCTGTAATTTGTTTAGGTGTTTTGGAAATAACTGCAGTGTTCATGAGTACTCCTGAAATAAGATTCGAGTATCGGATTCAACCCACGCTCATCTAAATCACTTCATGGATTTTATCACGAGCAATTGTCAGACGATAGTATCTTATATTCGTGAATCCAAGATATGTGAGTTGTTGTTTAAAAGTAGGTTGCACATTGACGTATGTAAACGCACCAGTAACTTGGTGTTATAAAACATATTGTTGTGTGTGATTTGATGTGTAAGTACAAGAAAGCATTTGAGTATAATTTTATCCATTCCTTTTACACAATGAGGGATAAAAGCGATATATGTGGGCCCCTCAAAGATTTAGTGATGATAACCCTAAGCATGTGGCCAAGCCTGGACAGATTTGAAATAGTTAGTCATCATAAATTGGAATCGGGAAAGAACAAATGGATAGAGAGAATTATTATAATCCATGTCTCATGTCCATATGATATCTAGAATAGAGGAATATATGATCCCTTATCTAATGGACACGTCATTGACTAGGTCAGAGTTCGAGAGCGGCTTTTAAGAGCTACAATTACTAGTCGAGATTTTGGAGTGATACTTGCAATAATAGTTATTAGACTTATCCAAGTGGGAGACAGTTGGATTAGGTGTCTAAGCTCATAACTATTATTAGTATGTACTTGACTCGAGAGCAACATGGTCCATTTGGGTTGCATATAACCAGGACAATTTGGTAGGATGGACTTGCCCACAACATCCTTCTAGAATCCCTAGCTTGGACGATTTCTATAGGGGCTCCCATATAAAATCGTTCATTCCTTTCTTAAGGGATCCACAACCCATATTACAACTATATTAAAATTACAATATCAGTCCCCTAAATTTAATTAATATCTTTTTGACCACTAAATTAATTCTTGACCAATATTAATTAAACAAATATGATTTCTCCTTTAATATATTATTAATATATCATATTAACAAACCATAATAACCTCATTCTCCATTATTCATCCAGTCAAGTTGCTTTGGTAAAGACAACCCTAAAGGACCATGCTACAACTGGGTCAACTACATACCAAATATAGTTATCGCTTAGACACCTAATCTAACATAACCAAGTTAATGGCTAGTTCTATTGGGAAAACGACACCTAATCTATTTGTTGGAATAATATTCCTTAATGATTGATAGATTCAAGAAGAAAAGAAATAAATGAAACAAAAAAGAACACAAGAATGGTTTAAATGATGTCGAATGATTAAACTCTAACACCCCAGAAGAGCTCGATTAAGAACTTCGATTGTGGAGGTGTTTAGGGTTACAATGCAAAAGATAATCAAAAAAATGACTAGCCCTTTTTAAGGCATACATGCATGCACTATATATATAATACTACATAAACCTAATCACGGTTAGACAGACCCAAACCGAATATACAAAAGACTGGCCCATGATGCAACACATAATAGTCAACAATCTCCCCATTTGCGTCAATAGAGCCAAGACCTCAGTTTGGTTGAGCTATCACTGACTTCTTCATAGTCTTGAACACACCCGATATAATGGCCAAAAAAGTTTGTCTGGAAGTAATATACCACATGAGTATGTCTTTAAAGCTCTTCTTATCTGATACGGAATTCACCTTGCACCGATGACTGACATTGATGATGTGTTCTAGGCAGTCAGTAGAGAACAAATGTTTATCCACTAGAGCAAACAAGAACCTTTCCCCTCTAGCCCATGTAAACATGACTGTGAGGTGAGCAGAATCTATTTGACCGAGAGTCATTTTGTTGACATCTCCTGGCTTTGTAGTTGGCTTCATCGTCAGTTTCTTTCTCAAGACATTAGCCACTTCCTGATCCATTTTCGCAACTTCATGGATATAACCAGTTATCATTCGTTTTAGATGATCTAAAATTGATCCATACTCCTTTTGCATTAGTAAGCAAAATGTTGAAGATTAGGATCCAATCATGAGGATTCTGGTTAGGAAGATCTGCTAGGGAAATGACAGAAATCGACTTATCCGAACCTCGGTTTATCTTAAAAGAGACATTGATAAACTTCCATGCATGCGACGACTTCAACACCTTGACCGTATTAATCTTCTGAGCACTCCAGGTTAGATACTGAGGCTGACCGAACTTGAGGTAAAAATCAATCAGTTCACGGTCGACTTGAGGATGAGGTGAAGGAACTTCAATAGTCGAATCAAAGCAGTGAAAAACAAATGCGTTTTTTTGTTATAGGCATATTAAACTGTGAATACCTTGTATTATCACAGTCAAACAAAGTCACAGGTTCCAGCCAGAGTGTGCTTGGAGACTCTATGGCTTCTTTGATCAGCGTATCCCTAGTCCATGGAGGGAACAACATCTTCTTGCAACTTAATGCAACATCCTCTTTTTTTCTTCTTCTTTTCTCTTTCCTTAGCTTCCTTAGCAATTCGAAGATTTTTATCTAATTCCTCATCCTTTTTCTTTCGCTTCAGGATCTTAGAGATAGTTTCTTGATCTTCGACATCTTCATCATCTTCTCCAATAACATGCTTTTTCTTTTCTTTGATACCAGAACCCGAAGCTAAATTATCCTTCGGTTCGGTTTTGACCTTCAGTTTAATTGAAATAGGTTGTGGCTTCTCTTCTCCCCCTTATTGCGGAGGAACAATTCTCTCTGAATCACCCTTCATTTATCGTAAGAGTTCAAGTGATGGAAGGAGTTTGGAGGTCAAACGATTGCGAATAGTAAGCATCAGAATGGGATCATGAGCCTAAAGCACATTATGTAGCTGAGAAAGAACATCCCCAGCACAGCTGCAAAAAACAGGTCGCTCTGTTTTTAACAATGAAATCTCATGTTCAGCCTTGGCAAGTGTTGCTTTATGCACTGCATTTAGTGTAGTCTGTTGAGCAAGATCATCATTTAGTTGCCTTTCCATGAGAAGATGAGCAGTGAGATTTTCGAACCGTGAGTCAATAGAAGACAGGAAGGTCTTGTTGTCAGCATCGATGTTGGAACAGACAGTCTCAAACTTGGTCTACTCAGGTTGAACGGATTGAGAAAGCGAATCGATGGACTCTGTGACCTTGGCAGCGATTGAATCAGCATGAACCTTGAAAGAGTCAATAAAAACTTGGAGTCATGGATGAGATCTTTAACATTGGAGATGGCTCGTTTGCACAGAGAAGTATAATCATCCATAGCAACAGTACATTTTTCGATGGATTCTATATATTGGTGCAGGGTTGTATCCATGAATGCTTTGAGAACAACATATTATACTTCTTTGTCGAATCGATCAGTGTATGAAACTTTTCGTGAACACTGTCGATTTGCTGCTTGGTTGCAGGAGCAAATTCATCTTCCTCACTGGGGATTCGGTAGGGACTGTAGTAAGTAGAATCAAACTCAAATTCAGATCCTCGAATAATTGGATTAGAATCACAAGAAGGAGTTGGGGAAATTGGCTCAGTTGTGAATTGAGTAGGTTCTTCAGTCTTCACCCCCACATCAGATGTGTTGACGTTGACAGAAGAATCAGTGGTAGAGGTGATGATAGGTGTAGTGGTGAAGGTTGCCCTGAAGAAAATAGGAGGTAGTAATGGAGCAGTGAAGATAGGAGTAGACCTGACAGGCGGTGGTGGAGTAATTGTAGAAGCGGGGGTGATGAGGATGGGGGTGGAGGAGCAACGGTAACGTGAACTGTTGTCTTGGGTGGAGATGAAGAGGATGTAGGAACAGAATAATCGACAATTTTCACCAGAGTTGGAGGCTAAGGAGGTGTATTACCCCTAGGTGAACCTTCATGTTGCTCTTCCTTATCCTCACCTGTAGACTTCTCATGTTTCTCTTCTAAATAGGAAGGTGAAGGAGTTTGTTTTTTGTGATCCATTTTCTTGACTTTCTTTGGTGCAGAGGAATCACCTTTGTCAACTTTTCGTCTGTTTGACTTAGTGGGTTTGGAAGAGGGCTCTTCGATTGCTTCTTTCTTAACAACAACTTTCTTCCCTCATTTAGCAGGTTTCTCAACCTCGTCTAATGCAACTTGCATCTCTGGAGTTAATTGTCGTGGACCCTTTGGAAGAAGCAGTTTGCATTCAGAAATAATCCTACTCTCCTGTGAAACAGACCGGTACATTGACTCCGGAATGGAACCATTATGGGAAAACCTCGTTGGATCAGCTGCAATGATCTTTGTAGTTTGGAAGGAGGAGACAGAGGAGAGCAGAGAGTCCTTCATGACCAGAACCTTGAGGGAGGTTATTTCCCTTTGAGCGACGGTGGTCCAAAAGCGACCACAGGAAATTTATGAATGATTGGTCGAGGATGACAGACTCTGTACCAGTTCGGACCAAATTAATGACTCGTAGTCCAGGTTAATTCCATTATAGATACCATAGAGGATCTTCCTGAAGCATTTGTTTGATCCATCAGATCCACTAACACGCTCAACCAATCCCTTGTGAAGAAGGGTGATCAACCCATTCCATTGAGGAGGTAAGTAAGATTTATTGAACTTGGTGAAGGTGGTAAGGACCTTAGTGTATCCCATCTTGTAGAACATCGAGAACAATTGAGTTATGCTGATGAAGTCTGGTGAGATAACGGAGGCGTCGACTGCAAGCCCTAGAAGAGAGCAAAATCGTCCTTTTGAAATAGAAGCTTTGTGAGAATGAATATGAAAGTAGATGCGCTCTTTGATTTTATCGTAAGATGATGTGGACTATACGTGACACAAGAGTGACATGGGAACGAATTCCACTTGAGTTAGAGCGACTGCGAGAGGGGAATACTTGAGACTTTCTCATACTTGAAGCATGTATGGATCATATATGAATGGATTCATCTGAATGATCATATTCTGGTTGGGCTTGATCGAAAGTAGGGATGACGATGCAGTTTCATCCTGGAGAGATGAAGAACCCGCCATTGTTATGCTTTGTGAAGAATATGAACAATTGTTAAAAAGCGTCGGGGTGTTTGAGAGAAGTGGAGTGTGGTAAAAGGTACAGTAGAGCGAGAACTCCTTTATATATGATTTCCATGATACAGAAAGAATCTGCAATAATGATTAAACGATCTCAAAAACAAAAACTAAACTGGATCTTTTTCGGAAGAAATGTCTTGGTGTTAGACAATTTCATAAAGATCACGCAAGAAAAATAAAAAGGACTTCTTTTGGGTAACAAGTGAGTTCATGAATATAAATATTCACCGTCAATTCAATATTGGTGTTGGATTTGGGTCTCACTTAGCACGTGGTGTACGCATCTAAGATCATAAACACAGAGTTTGTGTAACCATAAACCACAATGGTAATTCGGGAGAGTCTCGAGGGTTAAATTGATGAACCGAAAGTAGATGGAGAATATAGATGAGGTGGTTAAAGAGCTGAATGCACCCCTGCTTTTAAAAGAGTGACATAGCAGAAACCTCTTGAATCATTTCAGAAGAGTAGGGTAGCTCAGGACTTAAGTGAATGGTACAGCCTAATTGGGAAGAAACGATAGGTACAAATCGAATCATTAAGGCGTCACTCAAAGTTTTAAGAGGCTTTAGTCTAAATGCAGCAACATGCTTGTAGGGACACCTAGCTAGTTTATAGTTAGAAATGACATACCTACCCCTCCACGAGTTCATAAGATGTCTTGGCACTTGATACCTAGTATGTAAGAATAGAGAAACAAACCACACACAAAAAATAATAAAACAAAATCTTTTTAAATTTTGTATTTTCTTACAGATTATGAAAATAATAAAAATAGAAAAAAACTTTAAAATGTAACACCCCAAATTTTGGAAAGCCAAGAAAAGAAAGAAAAACCTCGAGTTTAAGGGGAGACTCGGCGAGTCCATGGAGGGACTCGGCGAGTCCGAGCGGGATCCGGGTTGTGGTGTAAGCGACCGACTCGGCGAGTCGGCCAAGGAGAGTCGACGAGTTGGGTCTGAGCGAGGAAAAACCCTAAATCCGGGATTTGGAGCCTATTTAAGCATCTCATTCTCTTTCCTAGGGTTCCTTTACTGCCTCTCTACCCCATAACACCAAACCCTAGCCGCCATATCCGTTTTTGAGCTAGATCTTGCCTTGTAGAGTGCACTAAAGCTTGGAGAAGGAAGAAAAGCCTTGGAGGTGCAAGAAGGGACTGTAGATCCGAGATTGAGAAGACATTTCAGATCAGTTGGAGGTAATAAGTTGTTGCTTGGACTCCCTTTGCACCTAGATCTATTCTTATATGTGAGTTTTGGTCATTGTTGGTATGATATGTAACCAATCCGAGTTGGAGGTTCAGATCTGAGGTTGCTACCTCAGATCCATGTTTGTTTTGGTCTTGAAATCCTCTAAATTATCAGCCCTTGGTATGTTGAAGAAGTATGTTTGCCATAAACCCTAGTTTAGGTTGTTTTGAGCCTAGATCTCTTAATCTACACGTAAAGTTTGCCACTTTATGTGGGGGATAGTCCCTAGAAGTATGAATCTATGAGTTGGAAACTCTGTTTGGCTCGAAAAGCCACTGCATGGATTGATGACTGGATAGACTCGGCGAGTCCTTCAAGTGGACTCGGCGAGTAGCTTGAAGATGAGGAAGAACTTGACGAGTAGGATGAACAACTCGTCGAGTCGGATGAAGTTAGGCATGGACTCAGCGAGTTGGATGAGCAACTCGACGAGTTGGTTGAAGATTGTCTAGGACTCGGCGAGTCTGTTCTTGGACTCGGTGAGGCAGATCGTGAAACCCTAAACCCTTCGAGTTGGGGCTCGAATCAGTGAGTCGGGTGGTGACTCAGCGAGTTGGACAGGACAGGACTTGGAACTAGTTGGACTCGGCGAGTCATGGACTGACTCGACGAGTCGAGTCGCGAATAAGAAAGACCCAGAGCATATGAACTCGGTGAGTCAGTAGGTAGACTCGGCGAGTAGGGTTGACCCGGAAGGTTGACTTTGACCAGGATTTAGACCTTGACCAGAATTGACCTAGTGACCTTTAGAGGTCAGTTGGACTAAGTGTTATATTGATATTGGTAGCTCGAGGAGCTAGTGGAGCAGCAGTCGAAGTCAGAGGTCAGGTAGCAGTCAAAAGGATTAGCAGCAACAGTTTAGCAGCATCAGGTGAGTTTCCTTCCAGTAGGGACGGGTCTAAGGCCACAATGCCGGCCCGTTCAGTTAGCAGTAGTTTCCGAACTTCGATCGGATGCAGTAGTTAGTATGTTTGATGCCTTCGTGGCTCAGACAGGATTTATGTGTTATGTGTTCCGGGCTACGGTCCGATGTAGTATGTAGTATATGTGTTCATGCTAGTTGATATGTTATGCTATGCTATGTTCAGCCAGCTGATATGTTATGCTATGCTATGTTCAGTCAGCTTCCGAACTTCGGTCCGATGTAGGGGACAAGGCCCCAGTTAGTCCGGACTTCGGTCCGAGGTGGGGGACAAGGTCCCAGTCAGTTTTCGGACTTCGGTCCGATGCATGGGGAAAGGCCCCAGTTAGTCCGGACTTCGGTCCGATGCAAGGGACAAGGTCCCAGTCAGTTTCCGGACTTCGATCCGATGTAGGGGGCAAGGCCCCAGTTAGTCCGGACATCGGTCCGATGCAGTGGGCAAGGCCCAGTATGTGCTTTATATGTTATTGCATGGTATATGTTAGATTTGGGGAGCTCACTAAGCTTCGTGCTTACGGTTTTCAGTTTTGGTTTTAGGTACTCAGTTTTCAAAAAAAGGAGCTCGGGAAGATTGCAGTGCACACACCATAGACAGATAGCCTGGGAATGTTTGACTCTGATAATGATATTATGTTTTGAATTAATACTCGAGAATTTATGTTATGACTTATGATACAGTTTTTCTAAATATGATTTTAGTAATGTTTTGAAAGTCACCCTCTGAGATCAGGAGCTTCCTTGGGTTGGTAGGGTACTATCGGAGATTTATCAAGGATTTCTCCAAGATCGCGGTGCCACTCACCAGATTGACCCGGAAGGGTGTTGCATTTTCATGGGGTCCTGAGCAGCAGACCTCCTTTGAGACGCTTCGCCAAAGGTTGTGCGAAGCCCTGGTATTAGCTCTTCCGGAAGGGATGGAAGATTTTGTGGTATTTTGTGATGCATCGATTTTAGGGCCGGGAGCGGTACTAATGCAGAAGGGACATGTGATAGCATATGCATCGAGGCAGTTGAAGCCTCATGAGATGAGATATCCCACGCATGATCTAGAGTTGGGGGCAGTGGTGTTCGCCCTCAAGGTTTGGCGTCACTACTTGTTTGGGGTTCGTTGTACGATATACACGGACCATTAGATCTTGAAGTACTTGATGGATCAGCCTAACCTAAATATGCGGCAGAGGAGGTGGTTAGATGTGGTCAAGGATTATGATTGTGAGATCCTGTACCACCCGGGCAAGGCTAATGTGGTAGCTAATGCGTTGAGCCGCAGGGCGGAGAGTACTCCACTACGAAATGTATGTTTGAGATTGACCGTGATAGCTCCAGTTCTGGATGCCATTCGTGGGGCACAGGTCGAGGCTGTGCATCCGGAGATGCAGAAGATTGAACGGGTCGTTGGTTTGGTTTCAGAGTTCGTTTCGGATAGTCGAGGGCTTATGACTTATCAGGGCCGGATTTGGGTACCGTTTGTGGGCGATACGCGTACTACTTTGATGGAGGAAGCACATAGATCGAAATTTTCGATCCATCCCGGGGCTACGAAAATGTATTTGGATTTGAGGAAAGAGTATTAGTGGCCCTGTATGAAGAGGGACGTCGCATGGTTTGTCGAGAGGTGTTTGACCTGCCGAAGGGTTAAGGCCGAGCACCAGAGACCGCATGGCAAGTTACAGCCATTCGAGGTTCCCGAGTGGAAGTGGGAGCAGATCACTATGGATTTCATCACCAAATTGCCAAGGACTTCCAGAGGAATTGATGCAATTTGGGTGATTGTGGATAGGTTGATGAAGAGCGCTCACTTCCTTGCCATCAGTGAGAGTTCTTCGGCGGAGAATTTGGCGGAGGTTTATGTGAGAGAAGTGGTATCTCGGCATGGGGTGCTGATCTCGATTGTTTCGGACCGTGATGTGCGTTTCACTTCCAGATTCTAGAAGAAATTTCATGAGGAGTTGGGTACTAAACTGCATTTTAGTACCGCATAGCATCCCCAGACAGACGGACAGAGTGAGCGGACAATTCAGACATGCTTCGAGCATGTGTGTTGGATTTCAGGGGTAGCTGGGATGCGTATTTACCCTTGGCGGAGTTTTCCTACAATAACAGCCATCATTCGAGAATCGGTATGCCGCCTTTTGAGCTGTTGTATGGTAGGAGGTGTCAGACCCCCATTTGTTGGGGTGAGGTTGGGCAGAGAGTGATGGGCAGTACAGAGATCGTGATTCGGTTCAGGAAGAGTGGCAAGTTGGGGCCCCAGTTTAAAGGACCATTTCGTGTGATTGCGAGGGTAGGTCGGGTAGCCTATCGGTTGGAGTTGCCAGCAGAGTTGGGGCAGATGCACGACACTTTTCATGTGTCGCAGTTGAGGAAGTGTATAGCCGATGAATCGGCAGTGGTTCCATTAGAGGATATTCAGGTGGATGCAGGCCTGAATTATACCGAGAGACCAGTGGCCATCAGAAATCGGAAGATCAAGGTTCTGAGGAATAAGGAGGTACCTCTGGTGTTGGTTCAGTGGCAACACCGGAGGGGATCGGAGATGACCTGGGAGCCAGAGCGTATGATGCAAGAGCAGCATCCGGAGCTGTTTTTAGAGTGAGACTTCGAGGGCGAAGTCTAGTTCTAGTGGGGGAGAATTGTAACAGCCGGATTTTTCAGGTATCTTGTATAGTTATGTTTTTGGTGTTTTGAGAGGGGACTCGGCGAGTTGGAGCTCAGACTCGCCGAGTAGGGTCGCGGATCCCGCCTGAACTCGGCGAGTCCAGGATATGGACTCGGCGAGTCAGCAATGTGTAATGAAACCCTAATTTCTCGGGTTTGAGACCTATTTAATGGGCCTTATGGCCGTCATTTGTGCTCACCAGTCCCTTGAGTGAAACCCTAATCGAGTGTGAGCATTTGGGAGCAAAGCAGAAGGCCATTATTGACCTTGGAGGTGTCATTTTTGCAAGAAAGGAGAGAACTAGCTAAGGGAAAGCAAGTGGAGCCACTTCTGAGAGTTTGGAGTCCAGAGCATCACTATTATGGTAATAATTTCGAGTTATCTTCTTCCTTGTTGATGTTTATTTAGATTTAGGGTTTGTTGAACCCTTTTGTGGCAAGATCTAGTGCCCTCTTGGTCCCTTATGTGGTTTAAACCATAGATCTGGATCCTTGGAGGTCCAGAGTGTCCCTTTGCCCAAGCTTTTTGGGAATCAATGGAGGTTTTGGATTGGAATCCTTATGCCTTAGGTCAAAACTCTATTTATGAGCCATGGGGTGTGTTATGGGCACCAAGATAGAAGCTTTACGTGATGAATCAGTCTAGGGAGGCCAGATCTATAGATTGTGGAAACAGATCTAACCTTAGAAGCAAGTTAGAGTGGTTGCATGGCATGGACTCGCCGACTCTGTTCATCAGACTCGTCGAGTAGCTTGAAGATTGCCTTGGGTTCGCTCAGTGAGTGGTCCAATCGAGTCATGGGTTGACTCAGTGAGTCAGGGTGAGTTGGAGAGGGCGACAGGTGGACTGAGTCGAACTGGGACTCACCGAGTTGTTCTTGAGACTCGGCAAGTTGAGTCGGGGTGGCCTCGCGATTCTTCCAGGTGAAACTCGTCGAGTGAGGGGGGGATACTCGACGTGTAGGAAGGGAATTTTAGAGAGTTGGTGAAAACATCTAGACTCGTCGAGTCGCCATAGCGCACTCGCCGAGTCCGGTCAAAGTTGACCGTTGACCGTTGACCGAAGTTGACCTATGTTGACTTCTTAGGGATAGTCAACCTTAGAAGATATAAAGTGTTAACTAGAGACATATGATGTTATAGGAGGATTAGAGCTCGGAGGATCGAGCACGAGGGATTTCTAGGATTCGTGAGATATCGAGATACGCGAGGTGAGTCTTCTCACTATACCTTACCTTGAGTAGGTAACCAGAGTTATGTGATAGAGTATTTGTATGCTATGTATGTTATGTGTTGTACTGCATTATTTCTATGTGATTTATGTGGTGCATGTTTATCAGAGCTTGAACCTGAGGGTTCACAGAGTTTGGGTGCACGGACCCACAGAGTTATAGCCTCGAGTGGCTATTATGTGTTATATGTGGTATTTTGGGGAACTCACTAAGCTTTGTGCTTACAGTGTTTGATGTTATTGTTTCAGGTACTAGTGACGACCGCGGGAAGGCGCCGACTTGATCCGTACACACACACTCGGAGTTTCTAACATTTGTGATCTTGGGATTTTGTATTGACTTGAATTGGATAATTAATATGGTTGTTTTATGAATATTAATTGAATTGTGTTTTATGAAAATTTCAAAAATTTGTTTTGAAATTTACGGTGTTACAAGGGGCAAGGCCCCAGTTAGTCCGGACATCGGTCCGATGCAGTGGGCAAGACCCAGTATGTGCTTTATATGTTATTGCATGGTATGTGTTAGATTGGGGGAGCTCACTAAGCTTCGTGCTTAAGGTTTTCAGTTTTGGTTTCAGGTACTCAGTTTTCAAAAAAAGGAGCTTGGGAAGATTGCAGTGCACACACCATAGTCAGATAGCCTGGGAATGTTTGACTCTGATAATGATATTACGTTTTGAATTAATACTCGAGAATTTATGTTATGACTTATGATACAGTTTTTCTAAATATGATTTTAGTAATGTTTTTAAAGAAATTTTTGGGTTGTATTTTTGGGTCGTTTCAAGTTGGTATCAGAGACTTGGTTTGAGGGATTTGGACATGCTCTCGAGCGTGTCTGGATTCAAACTGAGGGATTGGTATAAAGATTTTCAAAAAAAAAAATGAAAAGACGGTTTTGTAAAAAGAGAGTTTTGAGAAAGAAAACGGTTTTAGAAAAGTAAAAAGAATTCAGAAAGAAGGAACTTTGAAATGAAAAAAAGGTGTGGTGCATGCAATCAGCCGAACTCAAGTAAGTACTCCCAATTTACCCATACAAGTTATGTTATGATTATCATTATCAGCTTCAGTTTCAGTTTCAGTTTCAGCTTCAGTAGAACAGCATGCTAGAATAGGACTAAGGATCTAGGATGATGCCTTATGTGCCTGTTTTATGTGTTTCATCTTGATAAGAATTGCATGCTAGTATTGAGTAGACAGTAGTAGGATAGCCTGTGTAGGTTATGCCTGATAGCATGAGCTTAGCATTGTATGCTAGTGCAGTTTCTTGTTATGCGAATTGTTTTGCCTGAGTATGTTTCCTTTATCCGAATGCTGCTTGCTTTGTGCTTTGTGGGACTCTGAGTGATGGGAGTTAGCCATTAGGTGAATACGTCACATCACATGTGGTCAGGGTTGGATAATCTCAGAGTGCTGGATTTGGCCCTACTACGCAGCTCCCGTCTGAGTCCAACCGTTGTAGGGACGAGACTTTTACTCGAAGGATTATCCGAGCCTCATTACATGTGATGGTATTCAGGTGGTGGATAATTGGCATTACAAGGAGGCCTTCAGCAGCTGAGGACTGTTTGGGTAGAGTCAGAGGTTCCCTAGGGCAAGCCTAGGATGAGAGTAGCAGAGATCAGTAGAAGAGTAAAGGGGACTTGGTGGAGTTGATGTAACTCTTGAGGAAAGTACGGGTAGATGTGGAAGGTAGTAGGGGCCCATACTACTGAAAGCAGAGGATCCGTACTTGATTCAAGAGGGGCCGAGGCAAAACCAAGGAACTAGTAGAGTGTGTGAAAGATCCCTCAGCGGTAGTGTGTAAATTGATCAGGAATTGTTATATTTTCAGCATGGTGACGTTGTGCGAGATATCAGTTGGCAGTTCAGGTGCAGGGGAGGGGTCTGGCTCAGGCTTTAGAGCCGGGCAGCTTGATGATCAGATGAGGGATTTCATTTCCGCAGAGATTATGCGCAACATCATTGATCAGACTCCAGTGATCTTCGGTTCAGTTAAAGAGGCCATTGTGGAGCTCATGGACAGTCATCTTGAGGCCTTTAAGGTCGGGATGGTTTCAGGACAGATTGGGGCTCGTCTAGGTCCCGAATCTTATGGAGTTCAGGGATCCATCAGGGAGGGAGATCCCATTTCTACTTCCTGCCATCAGGGGGCAGGGGTGAGTGGGGCATTATGTCTCCAAGAGAAACCTTTGCATGATTGGATAGTTGAGGAAGTTTCGCGAGCCATTCGTGAGGATCTACCCGACATGGTTGTGAGGACCACTGATAGATTGATAGCGAGGCTCCAGGATCAGACAGTTGTTGTTCAATCGGCAGGCGTTGACGTTGGGGTAACGCAGGAGCGAGAGTCGGGCAGGGGGTCGGAAAGGAAGAGGAAAATGGATGAGACTCAGGTAGCCACAGGTTCGGGTAAGAGGCCAAGGGGTTCGGATTTGAGGACGAGGAACTACCAGAGCCGCAGTCGATGTGGGAAGTGTGGAAGGACGCACATGGGTGTGTGCAGGCGTAGGAGTGGTGGCGATGTCGGATGTTTCAAGTGCGGCCAGATTGGCCATTTTAGCAGGGATTGCATTATTACCATCACCCAGGGACTTGATCCGATATGTTTCCATTGCAGTCAGAGGGGCCACAAGAAGGCCCACTGTCCGAGTTTGTATTCAGCAGGGCAGGTGCCAGCTCCTACCCTTGGGACTTCAAGTACCGTCAGTGGTTGTCAAGGCCGGGCAAGGGTGCCTACGGCTCGGAGCCGAGTTTCTCTGGTAGATTTCAGCAGGGATTCGAGCAGCATTGAGTAATGGAGGTATGTAACTTTGTTTTTTTTTTCTGTCAGCTTATGTTATGATTATATTGTTATGGTTCTGCATCAATTGTGGTATAAGTGTTGTGTTATAGAGTGGCTTGCTTGTGATTATGTTATAAACCATTTTCATACCTCGGATAATTGGTTGGTAGTTAGTGGATGTGCTCTTATGGAGAAGGTTTCGGAGGATGCAGTAACTGTAGCATGGTTGGGAGAAATTTGGTTTGTTTCGCTAGTTCGGAGTGGTTAGTGTTTGGGATGGATTGGTTAAATTCCTACCTGGCGGGCTTGGGTTCCCCAGTAGATGTTTTGGAATGGTAGTAAAGGTCAGGATCTCTTTTGAATGTGAAGCAGCAAGGGGTAAGCAGGATCGAAGTGGGGGAGAACCCTCCGGGTATACATGGATAAGAGTCACGTAGACCCAGAATGAGTGCGCGGCCTCTGAGAAGAAGTGGTAGTAGCACAATGATGGATGGATTGAGAAGTTCAGAATTGGGAGTTCGAGAACTTTTCCCAGCAATTAGTTCATGTAATGGAAATGGTTAGAAGCTGGTTGGAAATCCAGGATATGAGGACCACCTGTAAAGGCTCAAGTGAGTCGGAATGAGGATCCGGAGAAACGGTTAGCAGGAGATGTCTTTGTATTAGTAGCCAGTGGCAGAGCCAGCATGCAGGATTATGTGGATTCAGGAGTTGGGAATTTGGAAACTTCCCAACAATAGCTTCTTATATCTGGATTAGTAGACGGTTGGTTCGGGAACCAAGCCGAAGAGTTCCTCAGCGAAGCGCTGAGCATTCAAGGATATAGGATGTCGAGGATGATGCAGTAATTCAAAGACTGAGAGCTGGTTTTGAGAAATCAGGATGAGGATTCACGAGCAGGACTAGGGATAGTTAGGATGTCCTCGGGATAGTAGTAGAGTGTTGTAAGTCTGCGAGGGTAGCCGTAGCATTCACTAGTAGTCAGATAGTAGTAGTAGTGTTGTAAGTCTGCGGGGGGTAGCCGTAGCGTCCATTAGCAGCCAGATAGTATTTGAGAGTTGTGAGTCCGCGGGTGTAGCCGTGGCTTTTATCAGATTGGCAGCAGCATGAGCGCGTTGTTGAACGCGGGAACGTAGTAATTCCCACCCGTTCAGGTGCAGCAGTGGGAATATGGGAATCCACGGGTTAGATTCGGATTTCCCAAATGGTTCAGTTATGGCTAAGTTAGTAAATTTTGGCTATAGATCGTCACATCAGTTATGAGATCAGAGTAGCAGTGGACCGTTGGGGTTCGGGTATGTTACGGGCTACCGTCAGTCTGGGAACCATCATGTTGTTAGCCATGGAATGGATGATGTCAGGATGTGATGTATGGACCCGATCGGTTGGATCAGAAGGTTGTTAGAGCCACAGCGACAGGATAACTAGTGGTAACTAGTTCCAGAGAAAGATTTCATTCAGAAGTCGTGGAAGCGACTAAGTGAGGAGTCCTTAATTTCGCGTTTGAGTCGGAATTCAGTGTTTCAGTTAGTTTAGTGTCTCAGGCAGTTTAGAGTTTCAGGCATGATCAGTATTAGTATTTCTGTTGGAATGCAAGTGCTGGCGGTATAGTTGGTTGATTTGGAAATGGCAAGTCTCCCTCAGCAGGATCAGTTGAGCCTTCGGCCGAGTTTAAGTGATATGTAAGGATAGCTAGGCAGGTAGCTTTTCTTCAGGATGAAAGGTTCGAGTTAGTACGAGTTGAGTAATCAGGGAGAGATAAGCAAGCTGGTTCCAGCAGCATCGAATCAGTATGGATGGCAGAATGAATAGAACAGTTATAGACAGTCGAGGTATCTTCCGGAGTCGCTGGGAGTGGCTAGGAGGTTGCGATGGAGTGTAGTGACCGGTGGGAGTTCGGTAACTCAGATATTGGCAGAATAGTTGAACAAGGGCAGTCTCAGTGCATCCAGTAGGCAGATGAGAGGCAACAGGATTCTCAGTCCGAGGAAGTAACGTTGAGGAAATTATGGAAAAGAAAAGGATTCAGTATGTACCAACGGTAGTGATCAGCATTGTGAATGGTTGGAGTGAAGGACAAAAAGGGTGTTAGATTTCCCAGACAAAGAGTTGGAGGCAGTTTGCAGGCAGTTGGTCATAGTAAACTTCGAGGACGAAGTTTAGTTTAAGTGGGGTAGAGTTGTAACACCCCAAATTTTGGAAAGCCAAGAAAAGAAAGAAAAACCTCGAGTTTAAGGGGAGACTCGGCGAGTCCATGGAGGGACTCGGCAAGTCCGAGCGGGATCCGAGTTGTGGTGTAAGCGACCGACTCGGCGAGTCGGCCAAGGAGACTCGACGAGTTGGGTCTAAGTGAGGAAAAACCCTAAATCTGGGATTTGGAGCCTATTTAAGTGTCTCATTCTCATTCCTAGGGTTCCTTTACTGCCTCTCTACCCCAGAACACCAAACCCTAGCCGCCATATCCATTTTTGAGCTAGATCTTGCCTTGTAGAGTGCACTAAAGCTTGGAGAAGGAAGAAAAGCCTTGGAGGTGCAAGAAGGGACTGTAGATCCGAGATTGAGAAGACATTTCAGACCAGTTGGAGGTAATAAGCTGTTGCTCGGACTCCCTTTGCACCTAGATCTAATCTTATATGTGAGTTTTGGTCATTGTTGGCATGATATGTAACCAATCCGATTTGGAGGTTCAGATCTGAGGTTGCTACCTCAGATCCATGTTTGTTTTGGTCATGAAATCCCCTAAAGTATCAGCCCTTGGTATGTTGAAGAAGTATGTTTGCCATAAACCCTAGTTTAGGGTGTTTTGAGCCTAGATCTCTTAATCTACACATAAAGTTTGTCACTTTACGTGGGGGATAGTCCCTAGAAGTATGAATCTATGAGTTGGAAACTCTGTTTGGCTCGAAAAGCCACTGCATGGATTGAGGACTGGATAGACTCGGCGAGTCCTTCGAGTGGACTCGGCGAGTAGCTTGAAGATGAGGAAGAACTCGACGAGTAGGATGAATAACTCGTCGAGTCGGATGAAGTTAGGCATGGACTCGGCGAGTTGGATGAGCAACTCGACGAGTTGGTTGAAGATTATCTAGGACTCGGCCAGTCAGATCGCGAAACCCTAAACCCTTCGAGTTGGGGCTCGAATCAATGAGTCGGGTGGTGACTCGGCAAGTCGAGTCGCGAATAAGAAAGACCCAGAGCATATGAACTCGGCGAGTCAGTAGGTAGACTCGGCGAGTAGGGTTGACCCGGAAGGTTGACTTTGACCAGGATTTTGACCTTGACCAGAATTGACCTAGTGACCTTTGGAGGTCAGTTGGACTAAGTGTTATATTGATATTGGTAGCTCGAGGAGCTAGTGGAGCAGCAGTCGAAGTCAGAGGTCAGGTAGCAGTCAAAAGGATTAGCAGCAGCAGTTTAGCAGCATCAGGTGAGTTTCCTTCGAGTAGGGACGGGTCTACGGCTACAATGCCGGCTCGTTCAGTTAGCAGTAGTTTCCGGACTTCGATCCAATGCAGTAGTTAGTATGTTTGATGCCTTCGTGGCTCAGACAGGATTTATGTGTTATGTGTTCCGGGCTACGGTCCGATGTAGTATGCACTATATGTGTTCATACTAGTTGATATGTTATGCTATGCTATGTTCAGCCAGCTGATATGTTATGCTATGCTATGTTCAATCAGCTTCCGGACTTCGGTCCGATGTAGGGGAAAAGGCCCTAGTTAGTCCGGACTTCGGTCCGATGTAGGGGACAAGGTCCCAGTCAGTTTTCGGACTTCGGTCCGATGCAGGGGGAAAGGCCCCAGTTAGTCCGGACTTCGGTCGGATGCAGGGGACAATGTCCCAGTCAGTTTCCGGACTTCGGTCCGATGTAAGGGGCAAGGCCCCAGTTAGTCCGGACATCGGTCCGATGCAGTGGGCAAGGCCCAGTATGTGCTTTATATGTTATTGCATGGTATGTGTTAGATTGGGGGAGCTCACTAAGCTTCGTGCTTACGGTTTTCAGTTTTGGTTTCAGGTACTCAGTTTTCAAAAAAAGGAGCTCGGGAAGATTGCAGTGCACACACCATAGTCAGATAGCCTGGGAATGTTTGACTCTGATAATGATATTATGTTTTGAATTAATACTCGAGAATTTATGTTATAACTTATGATACAGTTTTTCTAAATATGATTTTAGTAATGTTTTTAAAGAAATTATTGGGTTGTATTTTTGGGTCGTTTCATAAAACATCTTAGAAATAAAGAAAAAAATAATAACGGAGGAGAAAAAAAATAGAATATAAAAAGATACGGCCGAACCTACACCTTAAATAATTGAAGCTAAATAAACCGAGCGCTCAATTCATTCAGTTCCCAAAAATTAAGGTGCTGAAATAAGCAGAGCGTTCGGTTCATTTCGGTTCCCTAAAATTAAGGAGCCGAAATAGACCGAGCGATCAGTTAATTTCACTTGCCTAATTTTTTAGAGAGAGGTTTGAGGATTCAGTACCGACTCTGCTTCCATCATTCCCAAACCATGCAAAATTCTATTGAAGCTTGCTTCTGGTAATGCTTTAGTGAAAATATCTGCAAGTTGATCTGAGGACCTTACGAAATTGACTTCCACGTTGCCATCTTCAACATTGTCCTCGATGAAGTGGTACCTGAGTGCAATATGCTTTGTGTTTGAGTGCTGCACCGGATTGTGACAAATTCTTATCGCACTTTCATAGTCAAAATAAAGAGGAATCTTCTTCATACTCAGTCCATAGTCTCTAAGTTGACTTTGTATCCAGACTACTTGTGAACTACCCGAAGCAGCAGCTATGTATTCTGCTTCGGCTGTTGAGAGAGACACATGTTTTCTTCTTTGACTACCAGCTAACTAGTTTTCCATCAAGGAACTGGCATCCTCCAAGTGTGCTCTTCCTATCTAGACTACATCCACCCAGATCAGCATCAGAAAAGGGTTGAACAAAGAATCCGGATTTTTCTGGATACTAGAGACCGAGCGACGAGGTTCGCTTCAAATATAGAAAAATATTCTTCACTGCCACCATGCCATGTTGTCTAAGATTAGCTTAAAACCTGGCACAATAATAGACAGAAAACATAATGTCCAGTCTACATGCAGTTAAATACATGAGAGATCCTATCATTTGACGATAGAGAGTCATATTTACAACAGGCATTTCCATAGATGGTGTCAACTTAGTGCCAAACGCCTTAGGAACCTTCACCTTCGAGTCACCCGTCATACCAAAATTTTCCAATAAATTCTTCGTATAAGCCTCCTGGTTGATAAAAATACCTTCAGGTTCCTGTCTTATATTCAACCCAAGAAAAAAATTAATTGGACCCACTGCGCTCATTTCAAATTTAGTCTCCATCAGCTTCCTGAATTCAGCTGTTAAGCTGGGATTCATGGAGCCGAAGATGATATCATTGACATAAATTTGAACTATCATTAGATGTTCGCCTTCATTCTTGCAAAAGAAAGTTGGGTCAAACGAACCTTGCTTGAATTTAGACATTTTTAGAAAGCAAGTTAGTGTTTCGTACCAGGCCCTTGGTGCTTTTTTCATTCCATACACAGCTTTATCTAACACATAGCAATGATCAGGGTATTTCTCATTCACGAACCTAGGTGGTTGCTCAACATACACCGTTTCTTCTAGTTCTCCATTCAGGAAGGCACATTTCACATCCATTTGAAAAACTTCGAAGTTTTTATGAGCAACATATGCTAGAAAGATTCGAACCGATTCCAATCTGGCTACAGTAGCAAAGGTCTCCTTCTTCTTGGAAATATCCCTTTACCACCAGCCGGTCCTTATTCCTAATAACGTTGCCTTCTTTATCCATCTTCTTCCTGAAGACCCACTTCAATCCGACCACATAAGCATCCTTTGGAGTGGGTATTAGTCTCTAAACTTGATTGAATTCAAACTCATGAAGTTCATCTTGCATTGCCTATACCCATCAGTATGATCAAGTGCAGTGTTAACTATCTTTGGTTCGATTTTAGAGACAAATGAATTAATCATGTAGAATTCAACTTAAGAGAATAATGCACTTTGCTTCGCTTTCAACTGAGACCGTGTGAGAACCCGTTCGGATGATTCACCAATTATCTGTGTTTTAGGATGATCCTTAGTCCATTTTGTGAGAGGAGGGTAGTTCGAGTCATAAACAGGATCCAACTATGCATTAATCTCTTCTTCAAATTCTGATTGATCATCTTCGTCATTTGTATTTGCATTCTCCCCCTCAAATGGCAAAGTGTGTTCCTTTTCAGGTTTAGGATCCTCCTCCTCGATTGGAGTTGGATTCTCTTCTTCGGTTGGAGTTGGATTCTCTCCTTCGGTTGGATGAGACACAGATGAGCCCTCCCCCTTGAATATTGCATTGTTATTTGGAGGTTAATTTGAGGGTTGATCATCAGCTTGGTTTGAAGGATCTTTTGCCATGTCTTTCACACTATTTTCGATGATCTTTTTCAGATGGTCGATTTTGTTGTCTGCTGCTTTCTCCTCTAAGTGTAAAGCTTTTTCTGGTTCATCAAATAACCTCGTATATTCTTCAAACAAATTTGAAATAGGAACCGATACTTGTCCTGATTTAGGAAATATTTCACCCATGGCACTTTCTTTTGCTTGATCTTTCTTTATGTAGCAGTCATCAAAGGTTACGTAATAGGATTCTTCAATATCTTTGGAGTGTTTATTCAAAACCCTATAAGCCTTTGAAGTGAGTGAATAGCCTAGAAAGATTCACTCATCCGCTTTAACATCGAACTTGTTTCGGTTCTCTTTAGAGTTGAAAATAAAGCACCTGGAACCGAACACGTGAAAGAACTTGATATTGGGTTTTCGGTTGTTGAGAATCTCATACGGATTGATTGAGAATCTCTTGTTAAGTAAGGATCTGTTTTGATTATAACAGGCAGTAGCAACAGGATCGGCCCAGAAATATAATGGGAGAGAAGCGAAGCTCGGCATGGTTATGGCTGCTACACATACGGAACGATTCCGTCTTTCAATGATTCCATTCTGTTGTGGAGTATACGGAGTAGAGAAGTTATGAGATACTCCCTTGTCAGCAAGAAAGTCTTCAAACTCTTTATTTTTGAACTCAATCCCATTGTCGCTTCTGATGTTCCTTACCACTTTTCATAACTACATTTCTACTTGCTTGATGAACATCTTTAACTTGGGAGTCGCTATTGATTTCTGTTTAAGAAAGAATACCCAAGTGAAACGTGAAAATCATCTACTATAACAAGAATGAAGTTACTACCACCGATGCTTTCAATAGTTGAAGGTCCAAATAAGTCAATATGAAGAATTTCAAGTGCTTTAACGATCTTGGTATTGATACGTGATGGATGGATCTTTCTGCTATGTTGACCCATCTTACATGCTGCACACAGGTGTTCCTTATCAAACTTAAGAACCGAAAGACCTTGAACATCATCACCAAGCACCAACTTATTGATATCTTTAAAGTTTAGGTGCGAGAGATGTCGGTGCCATATCCAGCTTTCATCAGAACTTGCCTTGGACAGCAGGCAAATAGCTGGTTTTCCTTTAATTGCACTGAGGTTTAGGGGGTACATCTCTCATTTTCATTCAGATTTTAACAAGACTCTTTTGTATTGCTTTTCGACAATTTCTGATCCTTCATCATCGAATGAGACTTTCAGCCCCGTACCCACAACCAGTTGAGATACACTAATGAGATTGTGCTGCAATCCTTCCACGTACGCCACTTTTCGAATTGTGAACTCTCCATTGGTTATCATTTCATATCCTTTGATTGTTCCATAAGAGTTGTTGCCATACTTCACGTATCCACCATCCGTAAGAGACCGAAACTCCCTTAGCTCTTCTTTTCTCCCTATCATGTGACGTGAGCAGCCACTATCTATGTACCATTCATCGTCAAACTGCTCATCACTTATAACCTGCAAATTTAAGCAGATTTAGGAACCCAAAGTCTCTTTTGGCCCTGGTGAGTTTTTCACTGAAAAAGAAATAGAAACAAATATATCGACAAGATAGGTTCTTTCAATGAGTGTGGTTTTGTCTTTTCTTTTGATGGTGTACACTTTTAGTTTATTTTCATGTTGTTTAAATTGCAATGTACTACATGGTGTTATCACAGTTGAAATCCATCTTGGATCCCTAGGGTTAGCTTCTTTTTTATTATGATTGATGTCTGCTTTAGAATCAAGTTTTACTTTCCCTTTAACATCCTTTATTGAGTTAGGTTTATGTTGGGAAGAACCGAAACATGACCTTCGGTTCTCTGTTTTGGAGTTGGGACCAAACCATGAAGTTCGGTTCTGAACTCTGTTATCGAAACCGAAACCGGATGTTCGGTTATGTCCTTTGGAGTCTGAATAGAGTTTGGATGTTTGGTTTTGCGATTTGGAATAGTAAGAACACGGACTAAATTTTTTTCTCTCTTTTTATCTCTAGTTTTTCATTTTCTACAACATTTGCTTCTTTCTTCGAGGGAACATGGTTAGTGTTTTGAGATTGCCAATACCTTTTTCGCTCATTTAGATTCTTCATGTACCTTTGATTTCTTTGGCGTTTCTGTTCAGCCAACTCCTTCTAAGATTTATGAATGTTGAAGCTTGATTTCTGCTTCTCCTTTTGAGCTTCGGTTGAATTGGAAGATATATTCGAAGTCTTCTTTGATTCTTCCGATTTCTTTCCCGGTTCTTCCGGTATCTCTTTGGTTCCACTTGATCTTGGTATGTCAAAGCTTGAGGGTTTGTTGATTGGTTCGGCAACATATCTGGCCTTTACCCTCCATGAGGTTTGCTCTGACAGACCCACTGTCTCGTCTGCATTATCGATAGGAGCAGACCAAAAATAGTTGTCACACCCTTCAACATTGTCTTTGTCAACCAGGATTTTTAGTTGAACTATTTGTTTTCCAGTGACCCCTGTGACAACATAAACCTGATTTGGCACGGTTTGAACCTTCTGGTAAACCACTTCTTTCTCTTTGAGTTTCTTTGACTTATCCCATGCCAAACGCGCATATTTAACTAATTTTTCGGAGATAAGGGGTTTCTCATTTTCACTTTTCAAGAACTCGGAGCAATCATCTTCATCTTCCACTGAAATTTCACTCATCTCACTCCCCTCATCAAATACAGATGCATTTTCAACATTCATTTTATGTTCGGTCATTAATTTTGAGTTTGAAGAGTGAAATGATTGTAAGGTCTCTGTCTTAATTTTCAGCTTATCATTTTCGTCTAAGAGCCTTTTAAGCATGCATTTGTGTTCTTTTGAGTCAATGAAAGACTCAATTTTGTCAAGACTGATTTTATAAGTGATAGAAGTCTCTTCTGAGGACATTATGGATTCACATTCAGCAATGACCTGATCCTCCTTAAACTCAAGGAAAGGTAAGATCATCTTATGAATCTTTTTCCCTATTTTCATAATCTAAATGAAATTGAGTAATATTTGTATATAAGAGTTAATCAACTAAGAAAAAAATGTTTCTTTGTTTTAAAAACTTCAAATTGTCTCTCTGCAAATAGATAATCTCATCCCTAGCCCTAGTTAACTCTGTCTTCTTCAACTCAATCCACATGCGTCTCTCCTCACTCTTTGATGACTCCCTGCTGAGTTGGTCAGTTAGGTTAGAGTTCATTAAGCGAGTTGCATGTGACTACAACTGAGATTAGAGAATTTAAATTTAAGTTCGTTTAATTCTTCTTTGTAATTTATGATGGGACCTTTAAGAGATTCGAGGATGGGCTTTGCTCCGAAGTTTTTAATCTTTTCACTCATGGGCTTTGCTCCGAAGCACTGGTCCTCCTTCAACTTTGGCTCCTTACGCTCATCTTCTGTTAGTACACCTTTAGTTACCATCAAGCACTTCCCAGCTGAACCATTAACTTCCTATATTGCCACATATGCTTTGCCATGTGTAGGCTTCTTCACTTCTTCATCCTCAGAGTCTGTTGACCAGACTTCAACACGTCCAAACTCATCATCAACCACATTCTCCTGCACAATCAAGACATTCACAGAATTTTTAGTTGCCTTCCTTTTCTTTAGCTCTTCCAGCTTTCATTCATGATAAGCCTCATCATCTTCACCATCCCTTTTCTCTGCTATCTTTCGTAACATTAAATCTTTGGCAAAGTGATTCTTGTCGTGACAATAATTGTAGTTGTATCAAGAATCTCCTACTATCTTGCTTTCCTTCTTATCATCATCCTTTTGTGAGACGTTCTTCGATTCTTCTTTAACCTTCTCGAAACTATAACTTCCTTGCTATTTTGGTATTTTTTGGCAGGAAATTTCCTTCTTGCAAACTTCTTAGGATTGGAGACCATCATTGCATATACTTCACCGATCAGGTCACACTCAGACAGATCTGAGTCATCTTCTTCTTCCTTCGCATTCTTCCCTTTTGAGATAAGGGCTAAAGAGCTTATGCCAGACACCACCCTTGCTTCTTTTTTTACTGTCCTTTCATGGGATTTTAAAATTCTTATCAGTTTTTCAAGCGAGTAAGATTTGAATTGCTTCTTTTGTTATTGTGCTTTCATGGGATTTTAAAATTCTTATCAGTTATTCAAGCGAGTAAGATTTGAATTGTTCATGAGCCTTTATAGTTGAGACCACTACCATCCACTCAGGTCTCAGGCCATTCATAAACGTGACTTTCTGCTCATTCTCCTTTCTTTCAATACCATGCTTCATCATCTTGCTGAAAAGACGATTGTAGCGATCAAATGTCTGAAGAAGAGTCTCATCAGGTTTTTGGGCAAAGGCACCGAACTCAGAGAGTAGCAAGGTTTGTATCGAGTGCTCCAGATCTTCATCAGTCGAATATAATTCTTTCATCGTGTCCCATATTTCCTTTGAGGTAGTGCATGAACTCACCAAACGGAAGGTATTTTCTTGTAGGGAAAATCTGATCATCCTCAAGGCTTTAAGATTGCATTGCTGCTTTTCTTTTTCATCTTGTGGAATCTTCTCTACGTCCACTAAAAGCTTATTGTACTCATTTTGAGTCTTCACCTTCCTACTTGTTCCAGCATGAACAAACGGACCGATTGTAATAGCTTCCCAGATGAGATACCCATTGTCTTCAGATCTGACCACGTAATCTTCAAAGTGATGCACCCACACTTCGTACTGTTGAGTGTAAAGAATGGGAACTCTTGTGGATTATCCATTGCTATTCGAGATGTTGTTGGGATTGCTTTGAGAGTCTTCGTGCGACATGATGATCTTGTGCTCTGGATTTGCTAGAATCAGACTTGTAAACTTTAGATTTGGGTTTTATCAAACGCTGAAGTTATCTTCGACAGGTAGAAGACGGACTTTATGTATTTGATAAAAGTGGAAACCCTAATGAATTCTTCACACAGAAGGAATGTGTATGAGTAACACAGTCTCCTGCTCTGATACCAATTGTTGGAATAATATTCCTTAATGATCGATAGATTCAAGCAGAAAAGCAATAAATGAAACAATAAAGAACACAAGAATGGTTTAAATGATGTCGAATGATTAAACTTTAACACCCCAGAAGAGCTCGATGAAGAACGTCGACTGTAGAGGTGTTTAGGGTTACAATGCAAAAGATAATCAAAAAATGACTAGCCCCTTTTTAAGGCATACATGCATGAACTATATATAATACTACATAACCCTAATCACGGTTGGACAGGCCCAAACTGGATATACAAAAGCTTGGCCCATGACACAACACATAATACCCAACACCAGTCAATATACGGTTTCATTTTCAGAACATGCACACAAAGTTTCCATCTTGATGTTTAGATGCCAATAGTCATTGAGTAGTATCATATCTTTCAACTTAAGGAAAAATGTGATGTTGGGAGAGTCATAGGAGGATGAGGTGGAAGATCTGAAGAGAGAAGATGTCTAGTGCCACCATTTCCCAAGGAAGGGAAAACAATTTCACCTTCACTTGAAATTAGACGACCATCTCCAGAAGATTGATGGAAAACAATTTCCATAGGAATGGGGAAGACCATTTCTATCTTCATAAGACATTTTAAAATATGAGAAAAGATAATTCAAGTTAGTGGATTTTAATCCTTAATTATTAACCCACAAATTTAAATTAAGTCTAGGATCCATATTTTCGTTTCGAAATTAGAAGAGGCATGTCGTAATCATATTTTGAATCTATTTCAGGTAGGTAAGGCTTTTACCAATTCCAATCTTATGAGACTCCGAGATCCTTTGAGATTCATTGAATCTTATCAATGACATATTTAATCTCAAACTATGATCTCACTTTTGTGATTGGGATGTTGAGGATTACAAACGAGATGTGAATAACCATGCAAACCCACTTGACAACCTATTTATCATCTCACATTGATGTGTTGGTTAACCACAAATTCTCCATCAACAATCTTAAATTTCAAAATGCTCATCATTTCTCTTTAAGTCCCT
This sequence comes from Lactuca saligna, assembly GCF_052625555.1. Classification (NCBI taxonomy): domain Eukaryota; kingdom Viridiplantae; phylum Streptophyta; class Magnoliopsida; order Asterales; family Asteraceae; genus Lactuca; species Lactuca saligna. Next base: position 152,432,742 of record NC_136425.1, on the reverse strand, counting down.
ATTAGTGTGTTAGTTAACCACACACACTCCACTAAAGAAATATTAGAGTATGATATGTGTTAGCATACTATTTCACATTTTTTATAAAGTAACTATAGTGGGATTTTTTTAAAAATGTTTTACTTTTATATCATTATACTTGTTAATGAGAATATGTACTATCAAATCCATTTGGTTAATGACCCTCCACCATACAAGGGAGTGGTGGGTGAGAATGGACACCCAATAGCGGTCATTTTATAGGTCGTTTCCTTAAACTCTCTTTATAGCATGGCTTCATGAATTTGATGTACTAGCGATTTAACTAACTTGTCTTATACATATAATACATTAATCTTTTAAATATATATAATATAAGGTGTATTTTAAAATATTTCTAAAGTACTAGGTTTAAATTTAAAATTTTGAAATTAATATTAAAAATTACTTCCATTTAAAAATAAACTAATTTTGAATTAATATTTATCTTTTAATTAAATAATTAGTTAAATCATTATGGATTAAATAATTATTTACAATTAACTAACTAATAAAATAATTCAAATTTATTCGTAATCCCAAGCCTCGTAATTTTCGAAAACAGGGTAGGGTTTATCAGGTTTTAATTGTTCATATTTGAAGGCTTTTTAAAATAACAAATAAGGAAACAATGTAAAGCCTAATAGGGACTCCTCAATTTTCAAAAAGGGTTAAAGCAAGTTAGGGTTTCTAAAACCATTGCAAAAATCAAAAATATGAGGGTGGAGACTAAGGTTTCATGAACCCTAGTAAATTTCAAAAAGATGAGGGTGGAGACTAGGGTTTAGCATCTATGAACCCTAATTTTGATATATTCAACTTTGTGCAAGATCAATGAGAGCAATGACTTTGATACCATTGAAGAGTTTTATAGGTTACAAAAATCTTATTTTCTAGAAAAACTTAAACCCTAAGTTTATATGCAACCTAAAAGATATATGTTCTCACTATGATTTGCAACAAAAATCTTATTTTAGTGGAAAAACTTAAACTTAAACCCAAAGTTTGCTATTTTCGAAATTATGAAAAGGGTTATTAGAAAAACATATCTTTTTTTTATTATAGCAAGTAAACAAATATTCCTTCTTGATTGGTCTTTAGAAAGCAAGCACCAGAAGTCATGTACCTCTAATGGCTCATACCCAAACCCTAGTAGTTGGAAGCTAAAGAGGAGAGACGGGGAGAAGGAAGAATTTCAAATCTAACCTCTTACAATGAGATAAATTTCGAAATTCCAAACCCTTAGAGGTTTATATAGGTGTTAGGATACTTGTATGTAAGAGATGTTCCTTTTAAATAACGGTTACACCATTGGTACTCCCTAAGGTATTCTAATCTTGCTTAGAGCCCAAGAATACTTCTAGAAACCATCCCCTATATGGGAGGTTCTATAATTGGTCAGTGCTCAACTTTTAAACATTGTCACCATTAGTCCTTCTACTTTTAATTAATCTAATTAATTCCAATTAATTTCTGATTAATTCTTAATTAAATAATACTATTTCTAATTAATATATTATTTTCATAATATATTAATAAATTATTCATTTTGATTTCTAATTAGTTTATTAACCATGTAATAAATTAATAAATCAGTCTCTGTCTCTCTCCAAAAAGCATTCCAGTCAATTACCAGGCTAAAGGAAACACAGAGGACTTTGATAATAATTTAAGATTATACTAATGTAGTTATTGGCCTAGACACCTAATCTAAAACTTTCTACTGTAAGCCCCTTCGGCAATCTCCCCCACCAATCACAGGTAATCAAACGGACCATATGAATACAGTCATAGGTAATCATGCTAAAACAGCGCATAAAATCATAATAAGATACTTTGTTGGCTATCCTAGGATTCCATTATCCATGCGTGCTGGAAGAGTCTCTGCTGGCACAAACGGTCACCGAATGAATGCAAGTCATATATAATTAAAATAAAATATATGTTCGAATAATTGAATCTACCATAAGGCCTTCATCAGACAAGAACATGCAATAGGTTTGAATCAAACATTCCAAGGTTATTTAGTCTTAACTAAGTACTACCCTAGTACCTTCATCAAACAATTTCCATTATCAACATAACCTCTAAAGTACATATCCATATAATAGGCATATAAAGGCATCTATCCTAATTAAGAATTGTATCATGCAAACCTGAGCATATCCTTAGCCTTATACTAGCATGCAACTTACATAAGACCGTACTAAATCATAACATTCATGTACGATATTTTGGGAATTACTTACTTAAGATCGGTTGATTGCGTACATTTCACCCTGTTCTTTGTAAAAACCTTTTTAGAAAAATTGTGTTTTTTTTAAAGATAAACCAATTCATTACTTTAAGTTAATAAATACTCGAGAGTGTGCCTGAATCCCTCAAACCAAGTCTTTGATACCAACTTGTAATGTCATAAAAATGCTAGTAAAAAATTTCATTTTTAAACAACCAAAAACCATACAATCATTAGTTCAAAAGCCAACCAATGTGTAAAGTAATCTCAAACATCAAAGTAAATCAAATAGACAATGTTGAAAGAAACTCCAAGGGATACAGTGCGATCAGCCTAGGCCCTTCCTTTTGGAACCAGAAGTACTGTAAACATTTAATCAAAAAACTGTAAGCACAAAGCTTAGTGAGTTCCCTAAAATACCACATAACCATACAAGCCCCTCCCACAAACATAACGAGCCCCTCCCAATGAGCATAATAGGCCCTACCCATCACACATCCAGGAGTCACAAAGACAACCATCATCCAACATAGTATAGTGAGAAAAATCATATCACAAGAACATTGGATAGCTAACAGGCACACACAGTTAGAAACTGGATGCTACACGGCTCATATAGGGTAAATCCTTAGTTTACCTTTTAAAACTAGCAACATGACCAAAAGTCAACCATGTCAAAAAGTCAACTATGAAAGTTCAAAGTCAACTTATGAAGGCCATCATGTTGTGGCCTACACTTGGCCACGTCATGGCTATTTAACCTAATCGCAACCAATTGGACTTCCACATCATGGCAGACATGTCACTATGCCATGGCAGAATCTCAACAAAACCGTTACGAAACCCTTTTTCTCCACATCGTGGCAAACATCATGACACGAAGTGGTTTCTGATTGAAATAGTTTATTTGATTAAGCTCTTAATCTGGTAAGCCTCCTTTTCTTAAACTTTATATAGGGATTTTAGTGATTCCAAGGTCTCATAAAATTAGAACTTTATGGACATCCATGGCCCATGCATGTCCTCCACACAAACTAGGTCAAATGGTAAGAAAATGACCTATTACTCATGTAAAGCTCAAAAATCTCATCCAACTACTAGATATAGAAAATATTAGGTTCAAGGGACTCTGGTGAGCCATAAAGTTGCAAACTTTAACTCATCTCATCATTTAAACTTCATATATGGACAAAAACATTCTAGGAAACCTAGCTCTATAAGAAAGGAATCACCAAAATGGGGACTTCAAGACTTAAAAATAATCTAGAAGCTGCACAAAAGGATAGCGACTATACACTCCTTCTTCCTTGCAAGGTCACAAAAACACCAAAGATAAGCTCAAAACTTGAAAGGACACTAGGGTTTTGTCAAAGGAACTTTGAAGGTGATAGAGGCTTAGGGTGGAAGGAACCCTATCCATCACTTCCCTTAAATAGTGCAAAAAAAAACCTAGAAATCTTGGGTTTATGTTGTTGTCATCACCATAATGTGGCTAATGAATGTCCACGTCATGGTAGCTAAGAGAAACATGTATTTCATGCAACGCAACAACATTGTGGGGATCCTTTCACCATGTCGTGGACACCCAAAAATTCAAAGATTAAAGATTTTAAATTCATACTTGGAACCGGGCGTTATAATAACGCAAACCAAAATTCTTTAGAACATCAAATGCATAAATATTGAATTCTTCAGTACTTCTTCTAGGTTTCTTGACATTCCCTTTCTCTCTGGATCTCCTTTTCTGCTCCAAAAACTCTCCATGTAGTCTAACCTCTTTCATTTTTTTGAAAATAAACTAAGTTTATATCTTTTTTGGACCAACTTAAATTGTGGCGCAACAAATAATTTGTGGCATGAATTACAAGATCTTCAGAAATTTTCAAAATCTTCTACCATTTTTGTGATATGTTTAATTTAAATGTTACTTAATCTTCTAGTTATGAATTTCATCCAAAATATGCTCTAAATATCTTCTATTTTATCTTTTAGTCCTTATAATTTGCAAAATAGAAATTTATATATTTTAAGTTTCCAATATTTTTTAAATGTGTAAAAAAGTATTAAATATGCTTCTTAAAATATTTATAATTCATCACATATCAAAATACCCATGCTTACCTTTTGCTAGTCCTCGAGCAAATTATTATTAAATCAACAAAAAATTCAAGATAATCCTTAATTAAAATCTTCTAGATATATTCAATTTCAATGTGCATATATATGTCTAATCCTAAATAACTTTCTCAATTTGAAATACTCACAATTTTCATAAATGCTTACTACTTACTATGAACAATACGCACTTCTGAATTCCTTCGAGTATACCATTTTTATAGACATTTAATCTCAATATATTTTTGTTAAGCTCTAATAATTTTTTACTATCCCATTTGATATTTCTTTTCAGAATACCACTTTTCACATTTCCTAATTACATATTTTCCTTGATATATATATATATATATATATATATATATATATATATATATATATATATATATATATATATATATATATATATATATATATATCATATCAAATTTACTAGCTTTAGCTCATGACTCTTTATGGGAGATTTTTGGATACTTGTTATTGTTCCTCCCAAGGGCCATTAAAAGAAGTTCATGACTATATATATATATATATATATATATATATATATATATATATATATATATATATATATATATATATATATATATATATAATTCTGTTGTTCATTCCAAAGGTCATAGATTGACTTCTCCTCTTTAGCTCAAATATATATATATATATATATATATATATATATATATATATATATATATATATATATCCATATTTCATAATTTAAACTCTTTTTTCCTTCCTCTTGTAATCCGTTCTGAACATTACCTCAAACCTTACTGATTGACTAATATTTTTAGGTGGGGGTATGTTTTAGAAAACAATGCAAAATTTATAATATTCCACATACCAAACAAGGTTATATTTTTATTTTATGATTTCACTAAAATTAGAAAGCCACATATATATATATATATATATATATATATATATATATATATATATATATATATATATATATATATATATATATATATATATACTATAACATATCCATGAAATATATCCTTCCAAATTGCTTCACATTATCCATCACAAGTTAACAATAAATAAAAAAATTAGATTCAAAATTTTTAGACTTTAATTAATCTTATTAGAGCTCATAACTATTGTTAATTCATAACTCCTACCAATTCATAACTCATATCTCACACTTAAACTATGCAACAAACTCAATGCATATAAATGTAAAAAATAAAATATCGAAAAGAATAATACTCCCCTTGCAGTGGCAATATTATTTCTCATGGCATAAGTTCAGGATTACTCTTTTGTTATATGAGAAAAATGAATAGTTCTACAAAGTCATGTGATTCTTTTTTAGAATAAATTATCGGCTAGAATATCAATTATCAGTAGGAATTTTGGTCTGAAATACTATACGATAAATTGCACATTTTCTCAACGATATCACCATATTCTCGGAGCAATTCTCATTCAGTAAGCTTCTTTAGTCTTTAAATATTAGTAGAGAGGTTTGTGTTGATCATAACTAAATCCGTTATTCTTATAAATAAGTTCAACTCCTTTTTGTAGGATGTTAACCCCTCACATAGTCTTGTTGTGAATTCCACATAGATAAGTAGTTGAAAACATTTGCAGGTGAGTCCTAGTTTACAAAACAAAAGACAAATTTGTTGCATTATTTCATATGAAGATAAGAAAAATGAAACACGCCAAAGGAAAAAAAAAAACTTTAAAACTTAAAAGATAAACTGAAAACCTAGATGATTAAATTAGCTAATTTTAAAAAAAATAACTTAAATCAAAAGTTGGTGCTCTTTTCGATCTTTATTATCGAAAATGTTGTAGATATCCATTAGGTCATCATCTTTACAAAGATTAGATGGATCACCATATGATAGTTCTTTCTTAAACTTCTCATCATTCCTTATTTTATCTTTATTCTCTTCATCATCATCATCTTCACTAGGATCTTCTTCAGGTTCATAACTCCTACCAATTCATAACTCATATCCCAAACCTAACACCTAGTGAACTGTTGGATTAGTGTCTAAGTCCAAAACTATTTTGGTATGTACTTGACCCGATGGTGCATGGTCCTTTTGGGTTGCCTTCACCAAAGCAACTTGATTGGAGAAATAAATAAAGAGAGAGAGGTTATTATGATTTATTAATATGTTAGAAGAATAATATATTAAAGGAGAATTCATATTTGCTTAATTAATATTGGTCAATAATTAATTAGGAATTAATTTTGTGATCAAGTGTAATTAATTAAACTAGAGGGGCTGAATTGTAATTATGTGATAGTTACAAAATATGGTAATGGTTATCCTAAATATGGGTTGAATGAATTCAAGGAGATAAGGATCCTTGAAATCGTCCAAAGGATAAACGATAAGGGTTTTCAAGGCTTATCTTATGGTTGCTTTGTGGATAAGCAACTAGATAAGGATAATGAATGAAACCCTATCTCTACACCTATATAAAGACCCTAAGGCCTTAGAATTCGTGTACTTGTTCCCAAGAAGTCCTAAGGACGAATTCTAACCTCTCTCCTCTCTCTTTATACCTTCTCCATTTGCTCTTGGTGTTTGTAAGCCATTAGAGGAGTGACACTTGTAACTCTAAGCATTCCAAAGTCAAATCAAGGAGATTTGGGATTGTTATTGCTACATAACAATCAAGGTAACATTATAAACTCATTCTTATGTTAATATGATTATTTATATGCTAGAATTAGGGTTTATAGTCTTGGATTCAAAGCATGTACAATAGAGAAACCTAGATCCAAGCATTAGGGTTTGTATAAGCACATAGGATGTCTTATGACCAAAACCCATCAATGGTATCAGAGCCATTGGTTTGGTTTCAATTGTATGAACTTGATATATTACGGTTTATTGCCAATAAACCCTAAGAGGCTAGGGTTTTTCGAGATTAGGGTTTGCAAACCCTAATTTGCAAGAGTTTGAATAAGATCTTCAAATCCTTTCCTTAAACCCTTAAATTTCGAAATCTAGGGTTTGTTATAATCCCTTGATTTTCGAAATTTGCCTCCTCCCCAAGATAAGGTCCTAATTTTTAGGGATTTGGATTATCCCATATCTTGTAATTATCCTCTAATTGTTATATATGGTAATTCAAGATCTTGCATTATCCATCCATATTTTCGAAATCTATATAGATATTTAAGGGATTAGGATAACTTAAATGTCTAAATGGTAATTATCCTCACTATTTAGATAATCCCTTATGATTTAATAATTAAACTAATAGTCTAATTCAAGGTAATTATTAAATCAAGAGTTTTAATATTTAAAATTTTAATTTAAATGTCATAAATTCGAAATTTTAAGATAGATTTAAACTAAATTGTTTTGAAATGTTTCAAAACTTGCCCTCAAGTTTTGGAATTTAAAAGTTGATTAAAAGTTTAATTAGGAATGTTGAATTCTAAAACCCTAGTAATGTTTTGAAAAGTTCAAATCACACCCTTATGGTTTTATTAATCAATTAAGGTGTATAATTAAAATAAGTTTAATAAATCCATAAAAGTTTAGGTTTACAATTTAATTGAATTAAAAGTATAATTGTTAAATTTGATCACCTAATATTTTAAAAGTCTAAAATGCACCCTATACTATATATAACATTAAAAGTCTAACATTATATATATGTATGAGTAAAAGTCAGTCTTACCGTTAGTAGGCCTCATTCACGAAGCTGGTCTATAAGGGGTGTTTAAGGAAATTGCCTATAATATGGCGATTGAATGGGTATCCACTCTTACCCACTGCACTCTTGACTAGTGGAGGTTCGTTAGCCGAACGGGTAGGATAGGATGAAACCTTCCATTATAAGTATAATGAAATACAAAGTAACTAAATGTTTTTCAAATTCCCAATCTTAGTTACTTAGGCAAAAGTGAATTGATGCAATTCCATGAAATTACACTTTGTGCCCTTGCGAAGACGTTAGTGGAGCGTGTGTGGTTTACCGGCACACTAAATGGTTCTAAGAAAAGGTAGAAAAGGGTGACTCAATGTTTGTCATAGTTCGGTGGAGCGTGTTTGGTTTACCAGCAAATCGAATAGGTAACTGTAACATGTGAGGGCACCATGTAATTTTGTATGGTTATTCACACCCGCTTTGTGATCCTCGGCATCCCAGTCACAAACAAGAGGGGCATATCGAGATTTAAACATGCCATTGAAAGTTCAATGAATCTCAAAGGATCTAGTAGTTTTCATAGATTTAAAACTTAAATTTCTTTTTCGTTATTCGTGGTGGAAATTAGTGAATCGTCATTCACTTACCTTCAAATATTTTGCAATTAGGGTTACGGCATCCCTCTCCCGAGTTGTAGAATATTGTGTTGGGTCCTAGCCTTAGTATTTCATTTGGGTGATTTACTAAGGACTCAATCTATCAACTAACTTGAATTCGTGTTTCTCCCATTTTGTAGATGTCAAAGTTCGACAACTATGGTCTTCCCAAATCCCGTGGAACAAGCATTCCACATGAAGATGATATTCTACAATTCGATCAAGGAACAAGAAATCATGCTTCACTTCCTCCTCCTCCTCCTCCAATTATTCTCCCTAACCCACAAATTCAAAGGCTTGAAAAGTTCAAGATTACTCAAGCCCTTTTGGCAAGTGAACATAAAGAAGGAAAGTCGGTGTGTGCACACGTCCTAGGGATGAAGTCACACATTGATAGATTAAGAATGTTGGGATCCGTTGTCTGTGAGGAAATGGCTGTTGATTGGATTCTTCAGTCACTTCCTAACTCATATAGAGAGTTCGCAAGAGAGTACTATATGATAAACCACGACGTGACCCTTATAGATCTCACCTATATGCGTATTGCTGCTGAATCAGCAATGGTTTGGCGCAATAGAAAAGCAAAGTTGATTGGTGAATCTGCCTTCAAGACCTCTATGGATATAGACAATGGCAATGAAAGACATGCAATGATCGAAAAGTTTGATCATAACAGAAAGGCGATGTCTGAAGTAGTTCCATGTGTTGTTCTAAAAGAGTCAATTTGCTTTTATTGCCAAGAGAAAGGGCATTGGAGACGAAGTTGCCCTATTTACCTAAGAGATCTAAGAGATGGGAGAGTCAAAAGTATGACTACACTTCAGGTAAAATCCACTATCTAACTCTGTTAAGTTCCTATTCATTGATTCTTAATACATGATGTAATAAGATTGCATTTGAATGTTTTGAAGGATCGGTGAAAAGAAAGGAAGCTTGATAAGAGAGCAAGATGAATCTAATCACAAGAGATGGATCTTGATCGCATGGACTTGAAGATTGGATTTTGAGATTAGATAGTTATGATAGAGTTGTTAGAAATTTTCCTTTTACATAGTTTTCAATAGATTTTGCATTGTAAGGACAAATGTTTTTCCGCTGCTTTTATAAATAAAATAAATTTTGTTTGACTTATTTATTTATTTATTTATTTATTTATTTATTTCCTTGTGATGAAATCGTTATGAAAATTGATGTTTGCATATTTCTACAACGAATGGATATGATTCTTAGTTATGTTATTTATGGAAATGTCGAGAATTTACCAAATAGGGAGAGTTTCTCATCGCCCAAATTTCAATTGGACTGAAATTTGGAATCACGCAACTTGGTTGCATAATGAATGAGAAATTTCATATTTGGGAATTAGACAAATTCGTTGACAAAGTGTCAAGTGAAGGACTAGGAGATCGAGTACACAAAGTTGTGTGTTGATCAAGTTCACCATAAGAGTAACAAAGATATTCGTCATGATTTACTAAAGGCTTAGTAAATATGATTATACTTACAAGATTAAGTGTAATTCTAAATTAATTAAAGGGTTTAGATCAATAGTAAAACGAATAAGAAGAATCAAGTAGGCAGAAAGATAAAAGTTTCTCCATTATAAGAAGAATGGAGAGTAGCTTTTATGCTTTATGATAGGTCTTAATGATTAAGAACCATGTCTCAATTGATCCTCTAAGTAAGTCTTAGTACAATTGTATGTTTAAGAAGAGGAATCAAGGATTGAAGAAATGGTTAAATCAAGAAGTCTATCATACTTCGTTCCAATAACAAGTCTTAAAGTTAAGATTGTGACAATGAGTAAAAAGTATTAAAGGTTTATAACATTCATCAAATGTGGAAATTTTTGATGTCTTGGATAAGACAAAGACCAACTAGGACCAATTTATGAAGTGTTTTGATAAAAGCTACACTAACTCTTGAATATTTGGTTGTCAACAAATGTTTATTGACAAGAGAATCTTATATGTCAAGGAGTCAGTGGGAGTCTTAATGGTCTTGAAAGGTTTCAAGAACAAATCAAATAAACCTTATTGATCATCACTAGCACACGAGTTGAGGTTTACAACCTATCATGTTGACATTATTTTGTTTCTGTGTTATTCCAATTAAGTTAATTATGCATGTGAGTTCTTTGAGTTCTCATTTTGAATGCATAAAAGGCAAGGCACCTTGATCAATGAAAGGTACATTGATATGAAAAAGGTGAGATGCTTAACTACTTGGAAGACGTGGTGGGCAGTTGTGCTACCATAAGGCAAAAAATCAAGATTAAGAAAGTTCGGTCCATATGAATTTGAATTTGTCGTAAACTTTGGTTTTAACATATTTACATGAATAGAAACACATACACCGTTTAAAATCTAAGTGTCATAAGATTTCCTCCTTCATGAAAATGATTGTGAGGAAATGCTTTTCACTAAGAAAGATTTTAAAAAGATAGTGATTGTAAAATTGCATTCTCGAATTCGATCATGGTTACGGTATCCCTTTCCATAGTTTGAATTGTGAGGTTTGGCAATTAGTCTTAATTGCTAAGACACACATATGCACTATCTAAGGCAAAAGTGTATAAGTTCAAGAAGCCTTGATAAAAGATTATCAAAGCACTATGTATTAGAAACATGGACTTAAGAAATTCAATAGGTATTGTCTTTCTGAAAGTTAAGATGTTTATGAATACATGTCGAAGCTAGTGGGAGCATAAGTGTTATGTTTTATAGTAATCATCATGATAGTAGGAGCATAAAAGTTATGATTGTATGATTATTATGGAAAGTTTTGCAAGTTGGCAATATTAATTATAGAAAACAAGAGTTATACCTTGCAAAGTCGTAAGGGTTGTATAGTTGTTTTGCTATAATTAAGGGAGAGAATATTATGCTTCATTTCAAATCTAAAGGATTAGGTTATGAAACGTTAATAGATTTAGTCAAAGGTACATAGTGTGTTCTTAAAATTTTGATTATGATTACGACATTCCTCTTCACAATTCGAATTTTGAGAACATAGCAAATAAAACATTATACATCGTGTCCCTTACGCTTCGGGTATAGGATCGATTGCAAATGCTTTAATGTTTAACCATTCTTAAATTTTCCAAATGTCTAGCGCATTTAGAGGGAAAAGGGACTAGAATCGGTTTTGACTAAAATAATTAAACAACTATCAAAGGACAATCCAAAGTTCGACGAGGATTGGTCGCTTGTGAGTAGTTGGAAGTATAGTATTGGAAAATATGGAAATGTTTCCATATTGGATGGACCATATCGACATCATTACAAATAGAAAAGATTCTATTAAGAAATGAGTCATCATCTGGAACATATGGAAGCGTGTCCATACTGGGAAGTAAATATTGAAGAATTTATGACTAAACCTTTATGCAAAAGGATGTTCAAAGGAATGTACTTTGAGTGAGAGACATCATATCTAAGGAATTGTATTGTAACAATCTCAGATAAAAGACTTTGTAATTTCATTGTCAATAGTCTTTGTGACTTTGGTTAGTGATATTACGAAAGAATCATTGCATAGAATGTTAGAATCTAGCATATTCTATAAGTAGCAAGAATTTGATATTCTTACACTTATGAAAAAGGATTTGGAGTTGTAAAATGAGAATGATTGGAAATGTGTTCAATTTGTCTACTTCACAAAAGTAAGAACTATAGGTAAACATTGTGTGCATGCTAGGTGCATGGGACAAGTGTAATAATTCAAGTAAGAAGTTGATTACCCGAAACGACAAATAATGAGTAATCAATATGGTGATAAATAAAAGGCGTTTTATTTATACTCAAAGGTTTGAGGCCATATGGGATTAGTATTATTCTTGTGTTTCACATTTGCATGTTTTGACTTCCAGAATAATTGAGTTTATTAAGAATAATCAAATTATTCGAACGGGCCACAGTCATTCATATGTTGGAAGTAGATATGAATGAAGACTGTCGTGAATTGGTGTGTGGATTGTCTAGAAGAGTATTAGACATAAGCAAATGTTTTCTGCAATGTTCATGAGTGCTTATGAATATGATTTGAGCATTGGATTAAACCCACGCTCACTTGGATCACTCCATGAATTGTATCACGAGTGATTGGTGAGAGGATAACATCTTATATTCTTGAAACCGAGATGTGTGAGTTGTATCTTGCTAATCGGTTGCACATTGATAATATGAAAACGCACTAGTAACTTGGTGTTATAAAACATATTGTTGTGTGTGATTTGGTTAGTGAGTGCAAGCAAGCATTGTATCAAAGTTTATCCATTCCTTTTATCCAAAGAAGGATAAAAGCGATATCTTTTGGACCTCTCGATGGTTTAGTGACGACAAACGTAAATGCTCGGTCGGGCTAGGGCAAATTTGATTTGTTCAATTAGTCTGTCGTCATAAATCGGAAATCGAGAAGTAGTACAAAGAGAATGATTTGAAATCATATCTCATACGATATCTAGAATGGAGGAATATATGATCCCTTATCTAAGGACACGCGTATCTGATAGGATCAGAGTTGACAGCGGCTTTGGAAAGCTACGATTGCAGATTAGGATCTGAAGTCATACACAGAATAGTTATTAGACTTATCCAAGTGGGAGACTGTTGGATTAGTGTCTAAGTCCATAACTATTTTGGTATGTACTTGACCCGATGGTGCATGGTCCTTTTGGGTTGCCTTCACCAAAGCAACTTGATTGGAGAAATAAATAAAGAGAGAGAGGTTATTATGATTTATTAATATGTTATAAGAATAATATATTAAAGGAGAAATCATATTTGCTTAATTAATATTGGTCAATAATTAATTAGGAATTAATTTTGTGATCAAGTGTAATTAATTAAACTAGAGGGGCTGAATTGTAATTATGTGATAGTTACAAAATATGGTAATGGTTATCCTAAATATGGGTTGAACGAATTCAAGGAGATAAGGATCCTTGAAATCGTCCAAAGGATAAAGGATAAGGGTTTTCAAGGCTTATCTTATGGTTGTTTTGTGGATAAGCAACTAGATAAGGATAATGGCTGAAACCCTGTCTCTACACCTATATAAAGACCCTAAGGCCTTAGAATTCGTGTACTTGTTCCCAAGAAGTCCTAAGGACGAATTCTAACCTCTCTCCTCTCTCTTTATACCTTCTCCAATTGCTCTTGGTGTTTGTAAGCCATTAGAGGAGTGACACTTGTGACTCTAAGCATTCCAAAGTCAAATCAAGGAGATTTGGGATTGTTATTGCTACATAACAATCAAGGTAACATTATAAACTCATTCTTATGTTAATATGATTATTTATATGCTAGAGTTAGGGTTTATAGTCTAGGATTCAAAGCATGTACAATAGAGAAACCTAGATCCAAGCATTAGGGTTTGTATGAGCACATAGGATGTCTTATGACCAAAACCCATCATGAACATGATCGAGTGTAGTATAGTTTTGATAAGCAAGGATGTCGAACTCATGGCGAACAATAATGAATTAACATTAAAATGCTTGATTACAGGTTATACTAAATAAAAGAAAGCAGTAAGGTTTATTATCAAATCTTAAACAAATAAATAACTAAACTAAACTAGATCAATTGACTGGAACCGAATCACTTCTAGTAGTTTAGTGCCTTGATCATTTATTTATCATTCATCAATTCCTAATTGATTCATGTATTTGGTCCATACATGAATACTAATGACTCTAAGTACTTTTAATTTCATCATCATGCAATTAATTATCCCTAAATTCATTGTTGAGTTCGTATCATGGAAGATTCAATTTTTATTAATCCTAAAAGTTATTATAATTAAATCATTCTAAGATTGGTCATATAAAACATGTACTAACATTAAAGTTGTTTGCTTTATTAACTTAACCCTAGGCTTTGATCCAACACTATTCATAATTATTTTATGGTAATAAAATAACTATGATTCAAGAATATATAACTAGATTGTTCTTCTAATCACATAAACTTAACAATACGAAATAAAGCAACGAAATATTCCCATCATGAATCCGCTCTTGAAAAGAAAACTGAAAGATTCCCATCATGAATCCACTCTCGAATCTATAATCACATAAAACAACTATGATTCAAGAATCTATAACTATATTGTTCTTCTAATCACTTAAACTCACAATAACTTTAACACATATGGATCCTCAAAAAAGCAAACCAAAAGATTACCATCATGAATCCGCTCTCAAATCCTTCAAATCTTCGTTCCATATTAGCTTAACAATCCTCTCACTACCTTATAGACTCTCAAAATCACATCTTTCGGGTTAAGTTTCGCAGAAAACAAAGTGAAATGTCAGATCTATTTTTAGGGTTAATTTTCAGCTAAATTTATAGGTTTCACCGTCGCCACGATGTGGTAATGCCTTTGACAGGTCGTGGTATTGTATTTTCATGTTGGACACGATGTCGTAAACTGCCTCTGGAAAAAAATGCAATTTTTGCAGAATTTTAATAGGGCTTGGCGCGCCTTCAGCATCTATTTCTAGTTTTGCCAATTTTTTGTCCGTTTTAGCTCTGTTCTCCTCATTTTGCATCTAATCTCTGATTTTAATTGCAACTCAAAATTTCAAAATATATTAAGTATCATATATCTTAAATAACATGTTAGATAAATCTGTTTAAAAAATGTCCTAAAATATATAGTTAAATAAGACCATATCAAATTACTCCATAGTATTTTTTTCTTGTCCTCAAGAAAACTATATTCATTATATTAAATTCATTTCAATATCACACATCAAAACATCACTCACCTACACCACATAAAATAAACCAATTTGAAGTCAAAAAGTAAAAGCAAAAGGAACACAATTGGAATACTAATCTTGATCAAAAAATCATATTGAAAGATTCTCATCATGAATACGCTCTCAAATCCTTGAGATCTTCACTCTATATCAGGTTAATGGCCCTCTAGCCATCTTCTCGACTCTTAAAATAAAAGTTTGTGGTTTATATTCATCAAAAACATAGTGGAATGTTAGATCTATTTTTAGGATTAATTTCTGACTTAATTTATAAGTTTCAGTGTCGCCACGATATAATAATGCCTTTTCCACATCGTGTTATTGGGCTTCTTTGTTGGACACAAAGCCATAAACCACCTCAAGAAATAACGAGATTTTTGCAGAATTTTAACAGGTTGTGTCGCGCCTTCAACATCTTCTCCTGGTTTTGCATATTTTTCATGCGTTTCAGCTCCTTTCTCCTCATTTTGCATCCCAACTCTGATTTTTAAATGTGTACGAACATTTCAAGGCATATTAAGTTTCATATATCTTAAAATATAACATTTTAGATAAATTTATTAGGAAAATAGCCTAAAATATATAGTTAAATATGGTCATATCAACATACCCAACACTGTTCTTTTGTTTGTCCTCAAGCATACTAGTATCCTTATGATTTCATTTCAATATCAGAATACTAAATATTACTCAGCAAAACCACATATAATAACCTAATTTGAGTTTGGAAAGAAAAAACAAAAGGAACACGAATGGAATACAAATTATGATCAGAAAAGCAAACTGAAAGATTCCCATCATGAAACCACTCTCGAATCCTTCAGATCTTCACTCCTTATCGGTTTAACGGTCCTCCGGCCTCCTTCTAGACTCTCAAAATCATAGCTTTCGGTTTTATTTTTTTAGAAAACGAAATGGAATCTGAGATCTATTTTTAGAGTTAAATTTCAGCTTATTTTATAGGTTTCGGCGTCTCCACGATATGGTAATACCTTTTCCACATCATGCTATCAGGTTTCCATGTTGAACATGAACTCGTATACTTCCTCGGGAAAAAACATGATTTTGAAAAATTGTAATAGGGTGTGGCACACCTTCAACATCTTTTTCCGGTTTTGCCAATTTTTCGTTCATTTCAAAGCATAGCAAGTATCATATATCTTAAAATATAACATTTTAGAGAAATTTATTAAGAAAATGGCCTAAAATATATAGTTAAATAAGGTCATATCAATTCACATCCATAAATTATGGCGCATATCCTTTCATGTTTGTTCTCACTTTATTTGATAAGATATCAAATAACCTAGAAATCCTTATTATAAAATTCCCTCTAGTGATGACTTTGTTATTTGGTGGTACTCTTCTATGAATACTAAATTATTAAATTCATGATGAGAAAAGGTGTTTTCTATCACTTGATGCATGATCCTATGTGCAAGGCTTTTGATCCTTGTAGAGGATGCATTTATATCAAATTCTCTATAACCATACTTCTTCCAAGTCTTCTTGTAATCAAATTATTTTGATATCTTCCTTCACAGTTGATATATGTAGTAGTGGCAATCCTTTGTCAAAGCTTCTGTATTGTGGTTATTCCACATCTCCATACTAGCTCTAATTTACTACATTCGATGAGTGCTTTTGTGGCAAATTTCAACAATACATGGTTTCTTTTTGTAAGATTTTATATCATCCATAAGTTGCCTTTTAGTTTTGGCATGATCTATAGAAATCCCCTCGATCGCCTTGTTAAATCCTTGTACTGTGCCCTCAGATTTTATATCAATCTTCACCCAAAAAAATATTTGTCTTGTTTTATTCTCTTATCATCACATGAACCCTTTATTTGACTTGCACCAAGACTATGTCATTGAACTACATCTCCCTTGATTATATCCTAGATACTCGGTCCATAAGATGATCGAAATTGGCAACGCGGGTGAATTGATGTTTTATTGGTTTGATTTCTTTGATAGAGGATGTTAGATGTACATGCTCAAGAATCATTATTGAGTGATATTCCTAATAACATATGATCCTATAGGGTCACACCTTTATCAAGTTGACACATTTTATATATTTATTATTAATATGATTATTAATAAATGATATCAACTGTTATATTTAATTAGGGAATAATTACTATTTATTGTGAAAATAATAATTAAAAAGAGTATAACTAGTTATTATATCATATGATATGATTTAATAAGTTATGTAAAAAAGTTTTGGACACTTTTTTTAACCATGGACTTACTATTTATTTAGTCTTTTAGTTAAAGAAACTAACTTGTCATTTTAGCCTTTTTTGGAGACCATAAAGCCGAAAGTTGGAAGAGGTGTGGGAGGTTGCTTGTCAGCCTCCCTCTTTTGTCCTCCATTCCCCTGAAGTAAGTTCATTACATTATATTATAATGTGGGACTACTTTTGACTTGCGTGGAAGTTTTAAAAGGAGTGTAAGGGCTTGCAAAAGTTGCTAGTTGTTGTTGATTCTCTTCTTTTCTTCATTATGGTTGAAACTCTCTTCACCCCCTCTTCTTGTTGTCTTTTGAATTATATTGAAAAGTTGATGCTTTGAAGCACTTAAGGCTTAAGAAGTACTTCAAATACAAAAAGGAACTATCATTCCAAGTGCCTTGATCTTCATGGTGTGTACTTGTAGAGAAAATCATCCTCTTTGATCTTCCTTTCTTCATCAACAACCCAAAACCAAGTTTGTCAAAAGGATCCAAAGGTTTTCATTATAAAACACGTTAGGGTTGGTTTTAATATCATTATAACCACTATAAATGGATCCTTGGTGGTTTTATTTTGTAAAATAGTCAAACATAAAGTTATTATGTTTAAGCTTTTGTTGCTTGGGTTTTATGAAAAACGCTCTTATATTTTGTATCAAAACCATCAGTTTTATCATAGCTATATTTTACATGTTAGAATGATTTTTTATTTTTGATAATCTTCGGTTTTTGGAAAACGAGCATGGATTTCTTTTGGCTAAGAAATGTTCATATTTGTCTTATTTGGCATTTTTATATAACTATTTTTTTCATGTATTTTTGTTAAATAAAAGTTGCCTTCGAAAAAAAATTGTTTGTTATTATATTTCATATGAATATCATGTGCATAAACTAGCCCTGGACCATTGTGTTTGTTGTATGTGTTATTTTGTTAAAAATGGTTGCAATATTTACTTATTCATATGGTATGTAATAATTAAATAGATTATTTTCCTACATTTATTTTTATAAATAATAGATTAGTTTTTTGTCACACCCCAAAACCAAGAATGACGGAAACGTTCTGGGGCGAAGGACGTCATGTATAGTATCACAACAATGAAAAGTAGTAAACAAGCAACAACATCATCCATTGAATTAATAATATAATTATTATACAAGTGTTCTATCAAATTTTGATAAATACTAAAGCATACATCAAAATGAAAGATGAGTCTCGAACGAGCTCCATCTTCCTTTCTCCTTGCATCGGTACCTATCTATGATGACCTAAGGATACAAGTAATTTTGAAAGCTAGTATCAGCTTTGAAGCTGGTGAGATCATAAGTATTTTAGTGTCTTAATTTGTATGTAAGAATTTGTAAGTTTATGAACTGTAAGTATAAAAATGTTTGTAAAACAACTGTAAACGTTTGAAAAACTCTAGAAATCCCTATGATTCCTACTATTATATAAGAGTGTCTTCTACCAAGACCTAACTATTCTCAATGTAGTCTTCTACCAAGACTTAACTGTTCTAAATGTTCATTTCATGTAAAAGTGTGTAATTTTCCCAAGTGTAACTATCATTAAGAAAATATAGTTTTTACATTTATAGTTTAAGTGAATAGATCACTAAATATATTACAGGGAAAATTAATGTAGTACTAAAATGTAGCGCTATAAGAACTACTCCTGTACTAACTACCTTAAACCGGATTTATATTAAGGCATCATGTGATTAATTGTACCATACTATTGACTGATAACAATGACATAAGAATGGTTGTAAAAAGGTATGACGTTTGGCACCCGCAGACCTGCAGTTCTGGCTGTAGCTAGCAGCAAGGTGTAGGATAGTCAATCCAGTATAGATCTATACGCACATGCACGCTCTCCCTCCAAGAGAATTTTGGCTACAACTCGGGCCATGACATTTAAGGCATGCTCCGATACAGTGGATCACAATTGTTAACGTATTCATGTATATTTAATGTAATGTTACTTGTTCTAGTATCGTTGTATATGTTCTCTTCCTAGTATAGTTGTATATGTTCTTCTCTAGTATAGTTGTATATGTTCTCATAGTAGTAAGTATTGACTCATGAATGAACTGACTCATAGTATGATATTGTGTTCTAGTAATAGTTATAATATCTTCCTAAACCACCCTTATGGTAGTTTACTAGTAATCTAAATGGTAAGTATGAACATGGATGTATACCCTTGCTACCTAAGGGCATTAGATGAACTGGAAGGACCTTTATGACTATATATGTACATATGTTATATAACTAATATTTAAACGACCTTCAGACGAGTACACGATATCCCACCAGACCACATCTCAAGCGCAAAAAGGAAATAGGGTGGATAGCCTTCCTAAGTCTTTTAAACATTTCTTATATAACTATACATATAGAGGCATGCAATTTATAATATAAAAGCATAAATAAGTTTTGTAAAACCTTTGAACATAATTATTATCTTAAGAAAAGATCGACTTGATGTCAATCTATAAAACGGTTTGAAGGCATGGGTTTGATAAAACAATTTAGTATAAGGAAACATTTGTTTGAATCACAATTGTAAATAAGTTTGAAATAAAACATACAGAGTAAAATGTACAGTGTAATAAGGAGTTTTAAACATATAAAATGTTTATAAAAATCATTTGCACGAAATTGTTCAGTAAAACGGCTAATGAATAGCCAATCATTTGAATGCTACTTATTAATCACATATGATTGATATAATAATTTGCATAATTCTACTTGTATCCCCCCCCCCCCCCCCATAAAACATTTAAAAATTGTGAAACATTAATTAAGGGGTATGAACTCACCTGCAGTAAGTGATTGGAATTGAACGGAAGGTTATCGTAAGGAATGATCAGACAAGTGCTTGTTGTCAAGTGAAGACTTTAGACACACACAATGATCCTAATTACATATGAAGACATATGTATATAAATAATTAGTGATTAAAACACTAATTATACAAGTATAAGCATTTTAATGCGAGGAAAATGCTTTTGGTCAAGTGTTAGGAGGCAAATGGGTTGCAACAAAGGAGTACAAGACCTCTAATGGGGGTATATGGTCAAATGACCATATAATTTGGAGTTTACGGCCCAGGGGAGTAAACTCTTGGTCGTAAACTCACAATAAGGTCTCTAAATGAAGCTTAGAATTAATACAACTCTAGTGGTGAATTGTTCCAAGGCTTAAACAATTGATTGGGCTTCCTATTGACTCCATTGAGGAGTTCACGGCCCTGGGACCATATCCCATGGAGATTATGGCCGTAATCTCCCTTGGGGAAAGGTTTATGGTGCTTTCAAGTCCCTAAATTATCCAGGAATGCATTAAGGCAATTGTCCAAGGCTTTAGGAGGATTTATGGCACCATTTGGCACCATTTATTGGAGTTCACGGCCCTGGAACATCTTGGGCCGTGAACACCCTTTTCTTGGTGTTTTAATGGTGTTTTCTAGCCCCAAACACACTAGGGTACTTGTCCTAATTTATCTCTTGGCTTAAGGAAGGTTTTTAAGGCATTTTTGACACCTAAACATGGAGTTCACGGCCCTGGAACATCCTTGGCCGTGAACTCACTTTCATCCTTGATTTTAATTGATTTTGGTGTCCTAAACATGCAATGGTGGGTTCTAGTTCGAGTTCCAAGGCTTTGAGGGACATTCGGACACTTTTAGCCCTTAAAATGGAGTTTACACCCCAAGTGTTCTTGGGCGGTAAACTCCCAAATCTTGGGGTTTTGGTCCGATGTGATGTTATAATACACAATCTAAGCTATATAATATAGCTAGATCGAAGTACTCACGATTTGGGATAAAATCCAAAGATCCGTGAGAGAGAATTTTGACTTTTCTCTAAATGGAAATGTAACTAATGAACGAATATGGTTCAGTTTTCTATATTTAGTCCTGGGATTTTTGGCAGAAAATATTTTTATTCCCAGAATGAACTCTAATATCATAAAGTATCGGAATAACAGTGTTGCACGAAACCCTAGTGCATCCACTCTCCTGATATTTCCTTAAGTGTAAATCCTGAACAACTGCCAAACTTATACTCGAAGTCTGGAATTTCACTGTAACTGTTCTAACTTCTATTGAATTGATATGGTTTGTTCAGAATGGAAATTTTGGGTTGTCACATTTTTTGAAATAATTTATTTGTACAAAAATATAACAATAAATAAATATGGAGCCATTTTTTGAAGAAAAAAAGGAAATTTTTGCAATAAATAAGTGTACAACGAAAATACTGACAGTTTTTGCAACCTTTTCTGAAAAGTGATGCATGTTGTTGAATTATTTACCTTTCATTGAGTTTTCCAACTTTTGCAAACAGTGAATATTTTTTCAAGTGGGAGCTTCAACAACAAAATTACTAGAAGATTTTGGTCTCTTTAAATATCCCTTTAGTAATGGACCTAGCATTTTGTGTTTGCTCACAAAATTTCACTAGAATTTGTTGGTTTATGCACATATGTTGTAATACGTGCTTGTAATATTTATTTTATGTATGAAAAATAGTTTTTACATGTTAAAAAATATTTTATAATAAAATAATATCACTTGGACTTTTTGAAATCAATATTTAAAAGGTAACATAAGATGTTTATAAATAACTATTTACAAAAGCCATTTTAACCGGTAAAATACAGTTTTTTGTTAAAAATAGTTTTCAGTAAAACTTTTAAATAACCAACTTTAAAATATTTGAAATGGTTTAAAAAGTATTTAAACATTATCTAAACTTCATGTCTTTATAATAAATAAGAGTTTTTATTAAAAAGACAAATCGATTTATAGCATTATAACGGAAAATAATAATACCAATGATTTTTTTACGTCGGAACTTAATATATGATATTAGTTTTTTAAGATCAACGCAACATGTTATATTATATTTTATGAATGTCAAATGAGATTTAAAACATAGTTGTCTTCACTTAATTTTTGACTTATTAAAATATGACTTTTGCCATAAGATATATAAATTTGTGTTTATAAAATAAAATGACTTTTATTCTTCAAGTTCTTAAAGTCAAAAGATTTTGATTATTAAAGGGAGATTTAAATTTTTAATTTTAAAACTCATCCGAAAAACCAAGTTTTAAGTATAAAATGAAATTTTATTCAAACACTATAATCGGTTCTTAAAGCGTTCTACGACTTAATTTTAAATATCGGATTCTTGTTTATAATTGATTGTTGCTATTGTTAAAAAAAATGAAGATTTATTTGGTATGTAATGAACCCTATAATAAGTGATATGATTTTTACAAAAATGGTACATGAAGAGTTGAATGCATAAATTTTCATGAGACCATATTTTTATAACTATACTTTTCTTAAAAATTCAACTTAATGGTGTCCTTTTAAAGAACTCGCGGGCATCGTTTATACGGTCTTAGTGGACGGTGGGTCACCTAACCACTAGGATTGTCTTATGAAATTTCGGGATGGTTTTGTATTTTCTAGTGACATCAGGGTCACCTAGTCACTAGCTAGTTGCAATACTAAAAGTTGTTTCAAGTAGGAAGACTTGATCAGAATCTTGTGTGATAAAGGTCACCTATGCATAAAAGATATGAGGCATAGATGGGATAAAACATGCCAAGATAAGCAATAGTTGTTTGGGATCCCATTATCTAGGAATTACATATTTTATGAAATTGGTAATCGCTACCTACCGAGTTTGAATAAATGGATGAGACAAATCTCACTGAACCATTTACTTGTTTTGTTACTTGGATACTAGACTTTAATAAATTAATGTTTTGGAAACAATAAAAGGTATTAATTTTTAAAGACTGAATACTGAAAATACAAAATGAAATTTTGTTAAATTTTTATAAATAAGTGTTAATACTCTTATGCCCATCTAAAACCTTTTATCTTGTTACAAGTTGGTATCAGAGCCATGTTGTGAGTTAACTAAATACAGAGGTCGGTGTTCAGACTCATAGTGTTATAGGATAATAAATGTAGTTTTATGAGCTCTCCTTCCTGAAAATTTCTGTGAAAACCTAAAAATTCTTAATTATTTAGGAATGTGTCGTGTGTGGATGAGGATGCCACTGTTAGGGGTGCTGTCGGAGACTAGGTCAACCGTACCCTAGAGACACCATTGTTCATATTTCAGACCACAATTGCTAGTCGTCGGTGACATGCCTAGCCAGCACGCGGCGAGCATAGCACTACAAGTGTTGTTGTCATCGTCGACCTTTAGGAGTAGCTCCATGCGTAGGATGTTGAGTTGTTGAGGTGTGATTGAATCATAGACCATATGCGGTAGGCTATGCATGTTGTTGGTCTTCCACCCCCAAAGGATTAGGACAAAGAGGAGGAACCACGCAAGGTGATAATTTGAGAGCCGCTCAGTTACCCGGAAGTAGAATAGGGAGCCCAACAGAGATTGTGAACAGGGGAAACATAGACCGTTCAGAGCATTCATGGACCTTATGTTGGGTTTTGAGTATTCTAACACTCCTAAGTGTACATGCAACCCTAAATACCTTGGATCTATGTTTTCTCTATTATACATGCAAATAAGAACATCCAAGGTATTATCCTAATCTAGCATACAAAACAATGAGTGTAACAAGATAGAATACATACCTCTTTGATGTAGAAAGTCTTCATGAAGCTTGAGTGCCTAGCCCCAATAGTGTGGAAGCCTCAAATGGAATCACAATCATCAAAACACTTAGAATAACTTGAGAGAGTTCTACACTTCATGAAATCGGCTAGCCCTCTTCTTCACTTTCTAATGTGATGCTAGTGGCCGATTTTTGTCAAGAATAAGATCTTTATATAGTGTTAAAATTAGGGTAAATCCTTAATTGTCATGGCTTTCCATTTCCTTGGATCCATGGGTTCAAATACACCATGGAGCATCCATGGACCATCCTATGGGTTTTAGCCCAACTTGATTATCCATGGAGCATTAGCCCACTATATAAGTATGGATGATTTACACAATCAACCCATATATTTAATTAGTCTTCTTTTGATCACTTAATTAATCCTAGATTAACTCTTGATCAATACTAATTAAATAATCTTATTATTCTTATTATTAATATACTAGAACTTATAATATATTAATAACCATAAGTGTCTTATTTCTCTCATTATAGTCTATCCAAGTGCATGATGGTATGCAACCCAAATGGACCATGCCGGGTCGGGTCAAGTCTTACCAATTATAGTTATGGACTTAGACATTAATCCAACAGTCTCCCACTTGGATAAGTCTAAAACTATTATTGCGTATGACTTCAGGAACCAACTAGCAATCGTAGCTCTCAAAAGCTTCTGTCGAACTCTGACCTTGTCAATGACTTGTCCATTAGATAAGGGATCATATAATCCTCTGTTCTTGTGATATCAGCCGGACAAATACATGGAACAACGTCGTACTTATTGTCCAGTAGTTTGTTTCCCGATTTTCGATTTGTTTGACAAAGAACTTAATCGAACACATCAATTCAGTTCTGACCGGCCGGTACATAGGTCACAACAAAATCATCGAGGGGCCCAGATATCGCTTCTATTTCTAGAAGGAACATATAAACTTCGACTCATATGCTTGTTCTACTACTTGTTGAATTGTACACAAAGGCACGTTTTATAACATCAAGTTACTGATGCGTTTACGTGCAATCAACGCACAACCAACTCATAGGTAACAACTCATATCTCTAGGTTTGAAAATTTATACGATATTACCATCTCACGATCACTCG
The DNA here is from genome assembly GCF_052625555.1 of Lactuca saligna. Lineage (NCBI taxonomy): Eukaryota > Viridiplantae > Streptophyta > Magnoliopsida > Asterales > Asteraceae > Lactuca > Lactuca saligna. The sequence continues at coordinate 152,407,316 of NC_136425.1, read as the reverse complement.
AGATAAATTCCATGAAGTGATACAAGTGAACGTGGGTTTATTCCAATACTCATAACTTATGAGCACTCATGAATGTTGTAGCAACCATTGCTATGTCTAAACACATTTAGCCATCTCCAAACCCGATTCATGACAGTCTTGATTCATACCTACTTCCAACATATGAACAACTGTGGAGTGTTTAAATAACTTAGTCATTCAGAAAGAATAACCTAGCTATTTTGGAAGTTAAAACATGCAAAGTGAAACACAATAATAATCAAATCCAATATGGTCTCAGAACCTTTTTGAATATAAATAAAACCACCTTTTATTTATCACCATATTGATTACACATTATTCAATGTCTCAAATAATCAACTTAAGACTTGAATATAAACAACAGTCGTCCCATGCTCCTAGCATGTACACTTTGTTTTTCTAAACAATAGTTATTCCATACCCCAAGTATGCACACTATGTTTGTCTATGATCCTTACATTGTGATGTAGATCAATTGAACATGATTCCAATGATACTCATTTCACAATCCCAAATCCTTATTGTAAATGCAAGAATTCCAAATTCATGTCATTTACTGAAATCTGTTAGATTCTAAACTTATATGCATTGATCCTCTTGTAATGATTATGCACGAAGTCAGAAAGACTTGACAACAACCATTACAGAGCATTCCAAAGGAGATCAGCTCCGTGGGAACATCCTTCTTGCATTAAGTTTCCTAATCTTACATAGATTGAATAATTTCTAACTTTGAAACATTTCCAGATCCCATTTTGACTATCACTTCTGAACAAGAGTTGCCTCCTTACTGATTATGTCAATATGGTCCTTCCAGAATTATCACTATACTTCCAAATGTCCTTGAGCAACCAATCTTTGGCAAATCTCAGATTGTCCTCAACAATTGCTTAATCACTTTAGTCATATCCAGTTCTAGACTTTTCCCTTCTCAATGCCTTAAGCATTTGGAAAAATTTAGAAAGGATGAATATTATAGCACATGAAATCGATCCTATATCCGAAGCATATGGGACACGATTCATGATGTTTGACATAAAGACATGATACTAGACAAGTCTTTTGCTACAATATTTTTTATTTGCCATGTTTTCAAAATTTAACTATGAAGAGGGATGCCGTAATCATAATCGAATTTTGAAAATGCAATATATATAGAATTTCTTCAAGTTGAACCATTCCAACACAAAATTCATATATATTCTTGACTAAAGATGATTAAAATCTCAATCTAAGCTTTAGAATTGACATGAAGTATAATTTCCTCTCCCTTAATTATAGCAAAACAACTTTTCAACCCCTGCAACTTCACGAATTGAGACTTTGTTTTCTATAATTAACATTGCTAACTTGCAATACTAATCATAATTATCATGCTCCCACTAACATGATGATTATTAGCATAACACTTATTCTCCCACTAACTCTGACATATTTCCAGAAATCTGCTGGACTTCTGAAATTTAGATTCATACACCCTTTCTTAGATAGCTCACATGTGTGTATAAACAATTTTCAGAACTATGAAAAGGGATGCTGTAATCATAGTCTCAATTGCTTAGGCATTGCCATTTCTCACAAGTCCATGTTAGCGTGTCGGTTAACCACACGCGCTCCACTAACGACTTTTGAAAATGCAAATAACACAATTGATATCTACGTAAAATCTACTTAATGAAAGTGTTTCCTCACCATCATTTTCATGAATCGGAGAGAAACCTTATGACACTTAGATTTTATAGTGTATGAGTTCTTATCCATGCGAATTTGTCAAAACCATAATCACAAGATAAGGTTAGTGACAAAATTCAGCCTTTCATGGATTAAACTTATTCAATCTTACTTTCTTGTCACCTTGGTAACACAAGGCCCACCAATGCTTCCAAGTTGAACTCTGATAACTCACATGCAAATCCAACTTATTTAAAGTAGGTACAGAAATAAGAATTATGTCAACACGATAGGTTGCAAACCTTAAGTCGTGTGCTAGTGATAAACTACAGGTTTCACACTTGATTAAATCTTGAAACTCTTTCAGGATCTTTAAGGCTCCCACTGTCCCCTTGACATATAAGTTTTCCTAGTCAAGAACCATTCCTTGACAAAACAAATATTCAAGGGATAGTGCGGATTCTTCATGGTGGAAATTGGTGAATCGTTATTCGCCTACCTTCAAATATTTTATAGCTTGGATTACGGCATACCTCTTCTAAGTTATAAAATAGTTTGTTGGGTCCTAGCCTTAATATTTCATATTGGGTGTCATATTAAGGACTTTAAATCAACTATCTTGAATATCTCCCAAAACATGTCTGGTTTAGACATTTATGATCTTCCCAAATCTCTTGAAACTAGCTTTCCTAAATGAAGATGATGTTCCAATGGAAATCATACTTCTTCACCTCCTCCAATTATTCTCCCTACCCCACAAGTTCTTGAAAAGTTTAAGGTCGCTCAAGCCCTATTGGGAAGTAAAGGTCTTGGTGTGGTCACATCTTGGAGATGTAGTCACATATTGACAAGCCGGGAGAGTTGGGTGTCAAAGTCTTGAGAAAGTTGGTGGTTCAATCACTTTCTAAGTCACATAGTGAGTTCTTATGGAACACCTATGAAAAGGACTATGACAAGACCCTTAATGATTTTATCTATTTGTTAAGATCAACTTCCTCAAAACTTGATGGACATTGACAATAGTGACACAGGAAATCCAGAAAAGCATTCTCTTCCCAATGGAAAGGGACCAGCCATAGTCAACTCGGTTGACCAAATGGTAAAGAGAAAAACTAAGTCTGTGATAGTCCCGTGTACCATTATCAAAGGGTCCATATGTTTATATTGCCAAAGAAAGGGGCATTGGTTGCAAAGCTACCATAATTTACCTAAGGATGTTAAAGTCGATAAGTTTGACTCTACTTCAGGTAAAGTCCACTATCTAACTCTGCTAAGTTTCTATTCTGAGATTCTTGATACATGATGTGACTGGGTCACATGGTGATGTTTTAAGAATCAATGAAAAGGTAAAGAAACTTAAAGAAAGAATATGTTGAATCTGATCGCGTAGATGGATTTCTATCGCGTAGTTTGAAGATCGGATTCTTGAGCTGTTGCTTAAGAGTTATTATATATTGCTTATGAATAGATAACAACAAGGTTTTCGTGTGGATTGTAAGGATAAGTTTTTCCGCAAAGTTTTAAAATAAAAGGAAAAAAAGGTTTTAATTTTATTTATTTTAAAAAAATATCCTTATAATGGCATCTGTGGAAAATTGTTGCTTATATGTTTCCAGTAATAGCAATATTGGAAAGTGGATTTGATTCTTTCATTTACGGTAGTGTCTGAATTTACCAAATGAAGAAAGTTTTTCATCACCCAAGTTTCAATTGGACAGAAACTTGGAATCATACAAGTTGTATTGTATGATGAATGAGAATTTTTCATCTTTAAAAAATTAAGACTAATTCTTTGATCACATGTATATGTGAGTCAATTGAAGGACTAAGGAATTAGGTACACTGGGTGTGCACTAGTCAAGGTCCACCACAAAGATTGATTTGTCATGATTTACTAAAGATTAGTAAATATGATTATACTTATAAGGTTAAGTATAATTCTGTAACATTGGAAAGGCTTAGATTGAGGTCGTCTTGGATCATACAATCAAGAGTCCAAGGAAGACTATGGATATTGTTGATGTGGAGCTGTTCAGGGAGTTTAGTGATGCTTTCGCTAATATGTTGCTTGGTTTACCACCACCACGAGAGGTATATTTCCAGATAGATCTTGTTCTTGGTGCGGCCCCAATAGCCAAGGTGTCATATCAGTTAGCCCCATCTGAGTTGAAGGAGAAGTTGACTCAGCATCATGAACTATTAGAGCAGGGGTTTATTATACTGATTTCCTCACTCTAGGGAGTGTCCTTTCTCTTTGTGAAGAAGAAGCATGGTTCTATGCGGATGTCTATCGACTATAAGGAACTGAATAAAGTGATTGTGAAGAATAAGTACCCACTCCCATCAGGTGCAGGAAGCTAGTCACTTCTCAAATATTTGTGATTGGGGTATCATCAGGTGCAGTTCTGTGAGCGGTATGTTCCCAAGACCACTTTCAAGACCTATTATGTGCATTATTAGTTCTTAGTAATGCATTTTGGTTTGACGAATGCACCTGCGGTCTTTATGGATCTAATGAATTGGGTATGTCGACCATTTCTGGATTAGACAGTTATAGTATTTATCGAAGACCTATTGGTATATTCTCAGAGTGTTGAGGATCATCATAGGAATTTGTAAGAAGTTTTGGAGACTCTATGAAAGGATACACTTTATGAAAAGTTCTCTAAATGCGAATTCTTGTTAAGGGAGGTCAAATTTCTTGAGAACATAGTTGGTGCGGATGGGATCAAGGTCGATCTAGAAAAGATAATGGCAGTTAGGGAGTGGCCTAGAACGAAAACTATGAATACAAGTAATCAATGCACATGGACAAGGCTTGCAAACTAAAACCTTGAGTTAATATTTAAGATCAATGTCTGCTCTTAATAAATGGTTCCATTCAAATCTAGTAATACCAGTTAGGACTTGAATGAAATATTCAACAAAGTATACAATATTAAATGAAGTAAATTAGGAGTATAATCAGTGTAAAGACATTTAATGAACAAGAAGAATCTTTTTGAAATATCTTGACTTGAGAGAAAGGTAGAAGTAAAACAAAGAGAATTTTTGCTATCTTTGGAGTAATAACGCTTGTTTTTCTTGTCACTCAAATCACTCCTTAAATAGGCTAAGGATGAACATTGTACATACTTTGAAACATTCCTAGGTATGTTTAATAATCAGTCACTGATAATCTAGTTATCTAAAATATCCATAAAGTAAAAGGCCTATGAAACGTTACATCAACAATAAGACAATAAATATTAAATGCTTAAACATACTGTAGATCTCGAAACTCCCTTCCATCTTGGAGTGATCTCCATCTCGTACTCCATCTCTATCTCGAACTTCACTAATCTCGGACTCAGTTGACTTCGGATCTTCATTACTAGTGATTGCTAGATGTTCACTTTTCAGGTTCCAACAATCTCCTCTAAGTGAACTTAGCAATAAAGTCAACTTATTTGGCTTCTTATTTGATGAATACATAAGCTCTATATAGCCAATCTCCGACTTCCAGATACCACTGAAGTTGGCTTATGAACTTGGACTTCACATGCTCTGGGGCTTTTAACTTGGCTGCAGTTTTTATGAAGTTTTGAAGAGCTTTGGAGAGTACGATATCCTTCTCAAGGACTTGGAAGAAGTCCTTGTTTGTCTTCTTTTGCAAGTAGACATATCCCAGCAACTGTTCATAAATTGGACCTTCTGCCAAAATTTCAGCTTCAAGAAGCTTGCAGGCAATCTTTTCCAGAAATCATTCAAATCCAAACAAATCAGCCAGTTCGAAGTCACATAGACAAAATTCAGCCACATAGTCATTCAGATAGTTCATAGCAACACTATATGCAGCAATGCTCATTTGGTTGTCTTGGCTAGTTCGAAAATGTGCAACAATTGTTAAGATGTCATTTGGATTTATGGAGGGGAAGTCAGCGTCCGATATGGTGACATGTTTTGACTTGTTCCAATAGAAGTGATACCGGTACAACATGAAATTCATTTCAAATTTACTTTGAAATTTTTGACCAATCCAATAAATTCTGTGACTCTTTTCCGAGACCACATTTCCTTTTGTGGTTGAGTATTGATGGAATAGAATGTCTTCAGTCTTTCTCTTTCGGTTCTGATGATCATTTGAGGATCATCTTCTGGGTGGAGAAGACCAAACTTGATGTAGAACTTGCCATACGGAGAGACGCGGAGATCGATCTGGTATGAGTCTTGGGTTTCTAGATCATAATACATGAATGACACGATGTCCAAATCATGAATTATTCCTTCACGGAGGAGTAGGGAAAGCCCTAGCATTGGATTGGGGTTGTCTTTACGAGCTTGAATTCTAATGCTTTCTTTAAGGGCTTGTTCTATTTGTGCTTGAGACCACCCTTTAGACTTCTTGGCAGTTGGTTCATAGCTTTAGGGTTCTGAGATAGGCTTCTTTCCTTTGTCTTGTTTTTTCAAGTCATCAATAAGTTGTTGAATGTTCTCAACAACTTTGAATTCAGGAAGTGGAGGAATGAGAGGCTCTTCTAGGATGTTGTCGGGATTCCGAAGTAGAGTGCCTTCAACGATTGGAACAATTATCATAGAAGCAATCAGAGGCAACATAGACTGGGTAGCTCAAAATGTTTCAATTGTGAGCTTATTCTTTGTCTTGGCCACTTCACGGCTTCTTTGTAACAATTCAGCTAAGGATGATAGACAAGTAACTGTAGACCATATCCATCATTCTTCCTCTGTGAGAGTTTTCACCGAAAAGTTCCTTGTAGATTCAATTCCAATCACAGCATTTGTGATGTAGTCAATTTCTTCATCACGATTTGAAGAAAAACCTATAGACACAATTTGAACATCATCATCATCAGATTTATCTCGGATTTTAAATTCTGTGACAAGTTTCCAGGAGATGGTATGATCTTGTTTTATGGGTCGTTCTCCCCTTATTGCATCGGATGGCCCGACAACCGAGGCAAGCATAGCTGAGCTCTGAATTTTTGAGAGCCTATGAAACACCTTTTGGAAACCGATGTTCATCTACAAAGGGAGGGCATCATTGGCTTCATCAGTTGGAGCATGAGCTTCCAAATGGGCAAATAAAGTGGCAATGATTAAAAGCATTTCATCGAACTTTTTGTTCGGAACGTCCACTATATTCTAGCAGTCTCAGAGGAGTTTGATAAGGACTTGCTGCATTATAAGAATCATTTCGTCTCTCTTCTTGATCTTTTTTTATCTATCCTCTAAATTTTCTTTTCATGCCTGACGTGGGTTTGTTTGATCAGCTCATTGGTGGCACTGACCATGTCATCATGAACCTTGAGCATTTTAGTGATTGTGTCAAGGTAGTGGTCAAGAGTTGAGGTATACTTTTGCTCAACCTCCTCGATGGTGTGCTTGAGTCGGAGGGAGATGAGTTGGTCCGGTTGTTCTTCCCTTTTTGCATCCGAGGGCCTTGGTTTCTTGACTTCGGATAGGGAGATAAGAATTTCATCAAGCTTGGTGTCGAGAGCATACACTTTGGCATCAATTTTGGATTCAAGCTAAGAAACTAACTTGTCTAGAGGTTCCACTTTTGAAACAGTAGCAGACACGTTGTCTCGAAGTTCCAACAAGGTGAATGGATCAGCATAATTTCTAGGTGATGATTTAGTGTCCGAGGTGGAACTCTCAGACTTGGCTTTATCAATGTCTTGATGGAATGGAGGTTTAGAAGGACCAGGATTGTTTGCAGTGGCTATTTGATCTTCCTTCGGAGGATTCGTTTCTGTTTCACCTCCAAGTGTGGTGTGAGCTTGATCATCAACATGAATTTCTTCATCAACGGGCTCTGATGAAGATGATGAAAGACCGAAGTCATAGATGGGCCGAGATGATGATGGTTTCTGTAAAAAAAAAAAAAAAAAGAAGAGAGAACTGGAGGAACAGCAATGAAGAAGCTGTCTTCATCAAACATAAAATCAGTTGAATGCTCTTCATCAAGATCATGATGTAATGCATCATGGCGGGTAGACTTCGGAGGATCGTCCAAGATGATGTTTTCTTGATGATATTCCCATTATGCAAATTCTTGATCGGTAACATCATCATATGGAGCAACAAACTGAAGGTTGCTTTGAATAGCTCTATTCCTTATTGAGATGAGAATAGCTTTGACTTGTGATCAAATAAGCTATGGATGTCTGGAGTGAGCCATGCTAACAAAATCTAACCAGTCATTAGTACCTGGTCGTACTTTACCTGAGCTAGGTATCAGACCAGTTGTGGCATCCGAGGTAGGAAGCACTACTCCAGCTTCAAAATGCTTAGGATCCAAGGCAGGGGCCTCGAATCGTTCTTGTGTATAAGAAGAAGGAGGGATACACAAGGTGACTCGTGGGTATGTTCCACGGGGTGCAAGAAATTATGTTCAACACTGACATCACCTTGTTAGGAAGGTGAGGGTGGATTAAGAGGAGACTCCCCGTGGGTATGTGTGTGTGTGTGTGTGTGCTATAAAAACTCTGAAAGGTACTTCGGAAGAGTAGCTATGTGGGGTTTGAGGATGACCAGATACATTCGGAATGTCAATGATATATTCCTTTTGAGAGGAAGTATCAACTTTGGATCTCTTTATGGCTTTTGGTTTAGATGGAGAATTCTTTCTCTTGGCATGCTTCTTTTTTCATTCCACCAGTCGAGACTGGCTTGGTCACATCTGAGGTCGGCTCTGTAGGGACCGAGGTAGATTGTGTTGGGTTGTACACAATCGGAGTCTCCAAATGATTTTTTTTAGGAAAAGGGACTCAAATGGTAGTGAGGCCAACATATGTTCAGGAAATCTACGTACAGATCCGAAAGATGTTGGCTCGGAAGATGATAAGTTTTAACAACTTTAAAGTTTAGAAATACCTCTTTCAGAATGGTGTCGATTGGGATTGGTTCTTGCCTTTCTTTGTAGAGATGTTGGATGGTAAGATCTTAGAATCTCAGACTCGAAATCTCTTGAGGCTTTCTCTTCACAGGGAACTTTCGAAAGTCCTGCCATAAGACTTCAATTAGGTCAACAACATTTGTCTTCCCTGAGTAGATGTTGTAGATAACTTAGAGCCAACCTTTTCTCATAGTGTCTGTTCCTGCATGTTTACCAGAAAGAGTTGAAAGGATGAGGTGCATAAGTACTCTCCACAACCCAGGAACTACCGATTTCTTAAACTTTTCGACTTCAATTCTTCTGCATACCCAATCTGGTTAAGGAATATCTGAAACTCTTTAAATGATGGCTCTTGAATAGTGAAACCCTTAGGGTTTTCTGGAATCCCAATAGCTCTAAGAAATGTTTTTTCGGATACAGGCACAATATGATCTCTAGTAATCTTAATTGCGAGAACTCCATCCTTAATCTTGATTATTTCAAAGGCTCTATAAAGGAGACAAAGTGGAATAGGTGGATTTGGGGATTTCCGTGAGTTGCACAGCGATGCGATGATGATATATGAACTCGATCATAACCTGGATGGAATCATCTTAGTCCATGGGATCCAGAGAAAAAACTTGTGTGGTGTAACGAAGGAAGGGTTCAGTCGAAGAAGATGAAGAGAAACCCTTGGAGGATTTCTTCTTGTGAGCAGATTTTGAGGTTTTGGGGGCAATTTGTGAGGAAGCCATAGTTGTAGGTTTTTTGGGCTAGAAGAACAATTTTGCAGAGAGAAAGTGAAGAAGATGAGGGGCACGTAAAGGGTATAAAGTGGATTTTGTGAGCCTTGTATAGTTTTAAAGGAATGGGTTGGGTTAAGAAATAACGGGTAATGATTAAACCCGATTTTGGAAATAGATCGCATTAAATGTGTTGCCACATTTCATATGAGTTGACCTGCATAGAAGAAAAATATAATGGCATGACATGCAAAATGAAAACCATCGTTTCATTTGAAAAGATGTTTACTTTATTGAGACATGTGCAGAACAATGCGATTTTTAAGGATTAAAGGATAATCATCATTAAAAAATAACCATCTGAGATATTAAGAAAAACGTGTCAAAAAAATGATGAAAAACCTTTTGAACTTGATTTTAGGAAAGTGATCTCAAAGCAAGGAAGTTCCGAGATGAATTGTCATAAGATGCTTTCGAGGTGAAAATGAAAAACACTTGTACATGATATAGAGTCTGAGATTGCACAGACTTAGACTAGATATTAGAGGTAAAAAGCAAGAAGATCTTAGAGGACATATTTTAAACAGATTTCAAGTTCTGAGACAAAGGGATTCAGGTCTCAGATAAAAGTAATAGGTGAAGACCCATTACCATTTTGGACTTGAATTATGAGGTGAACTCTATAACTCACTTTTTGAGATCGGTTCTGAGGTGAGATCTAAGAAAAGTACCAATGTAACTATATTGGTCAAATGAACTACAAAAGACGAGGTGAGCTACACAACTTAAACTAGAAGAATACGCCAGACAAAAGACATATAAAATGATCCTCTATACTCCAAGATGAATTGATTCCGAGATGGAAAAGATTTTGACTTCGAAATTGTTTTACTTTCCAATGTATCCATTAGAGAGTACAAACCTCTTGGAAGAATTGAGAATCAGGCAACATCATACCTTATTTATTAAAAAAAACCATTAAATTTGGTTTAGTCTAATACCTTAGTAAAGACATTAAAAATTTCATCATCAGATGGAACAAAAATAAGTTCAGTGTTTCCTTTTAAAACATGTTCTTTAATGAAATAGTGACGAATATCAATGTGCTTCATCATGGAGTGTTGAATTGGATTGTGAGAAATCCCAATGGCACGTTAAGAGTCACAATAGATTGGAATATGCTGAAACCAGTAACTGTAATCCAAAAGCTATGATTTCATCCAAAGAACTTGAGAAGTGCAACTAGCAGCAGCAATGTATTCCGCTTCGGCTGTTGAAAGTGCAATGTAGTTTTGTTTCTTAGAAGACCAGCTAACCAATCTTTCACCCAAAAATTGATAGCCATCAGAGGTTCTCCTTCTATCCAATTGAGGACCGTCATAGTTTGAATCGGAGTACGCTTCTAAGAGGAAACTCTCATTTGCTAGGTACTAGATTCTAAGACTCTTTGTACCTCTGAGGTATCATAATATTTTTTTCATAGCCAAAAAGATGAGACATCTTTGGATTGACTTGAAATCTGCCACACAAACATGTAGAAAACATGATGTTCGGTCGACTTGCTATTAGGTAGAGTAGCGATCTAATCATTCCTCTATATTTCTTTTCATAAACATCAACACCTGATGGGTCCGAAAAGATCTTGTGTCTGAAACCCATAGGTACCTTGTTAGAGGCACAGGTGTCCATTGAGTGCTTCATAAGGAGCACAAAGATGTATAGTTCTTGGTGAATAAAGATTCCTCAATTGGTTTGTCTGATTTGGTGACCAAGGAAGAAACATAGATCATGATGCATACTTATTTGGAACTGACTAATCATAAGTTTGGCAAAATCAGCAACCATTGATGAATCCGTAGATTCAAAAATGATATCGTCAACATAAATTTGGACGTGATTGAGATGTTTTCCATTTGACCTTCGGAACAGGGTAGGATCAAGAATTCTTCTTTGAAAATCAGAACGCTTTATAAAGCCGGTAAGAGTCTCGTACCAGGGGCATGGAGCTTACTTGAGGCCATACATAGCTTTTCGAAGTTTGTAACAATAATTCGGATAAGATGGATTGAAAAACCTGGGAGGCTGTTGGAGATACACTTCAATATCTAGTTCACCATTAAGAAAGGAATTTTTGACGTCCATTTGGTAAACTTTGAAGCCTTTATGGGCTGCATAGGCAAGAAAGATTATGATGGCTTCAAGGCTAGAAACATGAGCAAATGTCTCGTCATAGTCGCGTCCTTCAATCTGATTGAAGCCTTCGGCCACTAATCTTGCCTTATTTCGAATGATTACTCTAGCATCATCTACCTTGTTTCAGAAAACCCATCTTGTGCAAATAATAGGTTTATCCTGAAGAGGAGGGATGAGAGTCCATGCTTCTATCGAATTCTGCCAACTCTTCTTGAATGGTTGTAATCCAGTTAGCATGTTCTAATGCTTCCTTGATGGATTTTGGTTCAACCATTGAGATGAATGCAAGGAAATGACATTTATTTTGGATGCTAGTGGCAGAGCGAGTTTGTAAACCAGAGATATACACGTTGTCTTCAGTCGGAAAGTCAAAGAAGTCAGCATCATCGTCGTTGTTGGTCAGAAAAGGATTGAATTCGGCAAACTGATCCACTGCATCTTGGAATCCATCAACATTTGATTCAAGATAGGAAGAACCATTCTCCCACTCAACATGATAATGTTGAAATAGATTGGAATCAAATGGAGGAAAGGATGGGGTTGGATCATAAACATTTTGAGAAACTTTTGATGAGGTTGATGATGGTCTTGATCGAGATTCTGAATCAAGAGATGTTTTTTGACGGTCCGAATAGGGTTTCAAATTTAATCTCATGAATGACTTGAGTATTCAGACATGTTGGCCTAGGAGCATCAGACTCCATGATGTGAGTTGTGACAAGAGTTGGGCCAGAATTCCGAACATAATTGACATCAAATTTTTCTTAAAAAACATGAGTCCAACGATTCAGGACTCAGTGAGCTTTTAATTTTGTTGGGTATCCAAAGAAAATTGCTTCATCTGTTGTAGGTTGAAATTCCGTGAGCTGATAATGATTGTTTTTGATAAAGCATAGATGGCCAAAGACATGTAAAAAAGAGATACTCGGATTACGACCATTCATTGCTTCATAGAGCGTCATGTTGAGACGTCAATTACTGATGCTCTGATTCTAAGTGAAGCGGGCAATGGACACGACTTCATCCTAGAGTTAAAGTGGAAGACTTGTAAAATTTAGCATCGATCGAGAAACTTCAACTAGTGTTTTGTTATGTCTTTCGACCAAACCATTTTGTTGTGGAGTGTAGGGAGCTGATAAATTGTGGTCAAAACCTTTCTCGGAGAGGAATTTCTCAATGGTGACATTGGTAAACTTTGAACCATTATCACTTCGGATTCTTCACACCAGCAATTTGGCGAGAGCTTCAACTCCATTGATAAAATTTATGAGTTCCAAGGTCGTCTCATATTTCATCCTGAAGAAAAAGACCTAAGTGAACCTTGTAAAATCATTCACAATCACAAGAATGTACTTTTTGTGATGTAGACACTCTATAGTGGAAGTGGCTGACCTCTGACCATTTCACCAGAAACAAGATCATTCATATATTGGAATTTTAAGTGAGCAAGCCTCCGATGCCATAACCAACTTAAGTCAGGAACAAATTTTGAGAGTAGACAAAGTTGAGGTTTGCAAATAATCACGTTGATGTCTAAAGGATACATATTATTGCCGTGATCCGATTTGATTATACATTCTTTCCAGTCTTCGGTCATGACATAGCTATGTTTCTTCCAAAATTCAACTCGATAATTTGCATCAGTGAGTTTAGCCATACTGATTAGGTTATGCTTCAGTTCAGCTACGTACACCACATTTGAGACATAGAAATTTCCATTGGTAAGGACGCCATATCATCGAATCTAAGAGTTGGAGTTGTTGTCATATGTCACATATCCAGTATTTGGTGAGAGTTTAAGATCATGTAGAAAATATTTTTGCCCTGTCATGTGCATGAACAAGTGTTATCAATATACCATATTGTATCATATTCCAAAGCACAGAGTACCTGCAAAAGTTAATGAATTTTTGAGTTTTTAGGCTCCGGGTTAGCTTTTGGGACATGGGCACTAGCTTTGGACTAATTTTATGACTTTTGAGCAACAGATGTCTCAGAGGGCTTGTTCTGAGATCCTTTTGGAAAGAAACAAAAAGCCATGGTTTTTTCATTAATACATAAATCATATTCAACAACAGGTTGTTTCGGAACAACTTTTCTTGGACCAACAACTTTTGGAGTTGTAGGAATCACAGTGTTACTTGGAGTTGCAATCTCTTTTTTGAAATTTTTAACTTTCCACTCAAATTTTTGTTTCGAATCACTTGAAGATTTTTTAGTAACAGTGTTTTTGGCAACTCTTTCTTTGGTTAGTACTATTGATGGTACACTTGATTTTGAAAGTTGTTGTGGTTTAAAAATTGTATCATCAGATTTAGCAATGAACACTATAGAAACTGTCCGAGAAGAGTTAGTATTGGTGAGATGAAAATCTACATACTTTTTCAGAATGGGACTAAAAACTTTGCTTTAAGCTACCGAACAAGGAGGATTTGAAGGCCTTTTAAGAATCTTAACATGTGCAAAGGTGTTGTGGTTCCTACTGAATGGGCTCACAGTCTGAGATACTTCCTTCTTAGAATTCTCAATAAATCTGGAATTATGTCTTGACCAAATTTCCTTTTTAAGGGCATTTTTGGCTTCTATCTTAGGATCGACGACATCTTTTCTATTTAAAATAGGTTTATTCCTGCAGTCAGATGATGACTTGGAAGTTTGGTGAGCAGCTGGGTGGTTGAACTTAGGCTTAATTGGCACTAAGGTGGTTTTTGAAATAACTTGAGAATCAAAAACATAAGAATCATATGAGTATCCTACACTATTTCTTCATCAACGTCACTATCAAAAGATGCCCGGACAAAATCCGGTTTATCAGAATCAGATCCAGTTGTCTCCAGAATTATTTCCTCAATGACACAATTGTTATGTGATCTGTGGTTTGGAACTTGAACTACAATATGGGTAATGTTAAGGATGGATTCCGAGGTCTGATGCAGGTCCAAGGGTATCAGAGGCAGAAGAGGCGTGGAATCAAGACACTTGACAACTATTGGTTGAAACTCAGGAATTAGGGACGAAAATCAGTATGTGGTCTCAACAAGGGGTGACAATGGTGTGACAGGGGTATCCGAATATGTGTGGTTCAGAATGTCTCCCATAAAAGTTAAATCTCATAACTCCTTCAAGGAATGAAAAATTGGTTTTGGAAACTCACTTTCGAGACCAGATGCTTTGCACCAAGGATGACAAAAATTATGAGTCATCTGTTCATTGGTTTCAAGAATGTCTATGGCATTATGCAAAGCATCTACTTTTAGCATTGAAAAGTTTGTTATCAAAAATTAATACATTCATTTCATTATAAGTGATTTCATAGTTATCCTTTAGAATGATACATTCATCTTTTGACATTACAAGTTCATGTTCTACAGACTCTATTTTAAGCTTCTTATCCTAAGACGGCTTAATTCACTTTCCATCTTCTCACCAGCTTCTATGGCAGACTCATAGGCTTTATAGATGATGTTTTGTATTTCATTGAATAGAGGTTAGATCTGGTTCACAAAGAGATAAATCAAAATTATTATCAATAATAATAGATTTTACTTATTGAATGATGCTTTGTCCTGGTGGATCGTTGGTAGCCATGTAGCAATAATTTGGCTCAGCATCTTCATCATCTCCTTCTGACCCAAATGACTTGTAGCCTTCATCACATTCGATGGTTTTTCTAGCCATAAGACACATGTTTCTACTAGTACTCACATCATCTTCATCTCCATATGACCAATAGCCTTTCACATCTCTCGATACAGTGGTAACAAATGCTTTCTCACTGGCAGCCATCTCTTGGGCTCATCGTGCATAGTATGTAGAGTACTTGATATTTGGTTTTTGTAGTGCTTCAGCCAAGAAGTCTTTCGCATAGTGATTTGCATGACCACACTTGTGACAAAAGATATTTTCTTTTTCTGACTTCGAAATCTCGTGAGGTTCCGAGGGATGATTTGGTGTAAAGAGGTTAGGTTTATAAGGAGGTGGATTTTCTGAAGGTTTAGGAAATGGTTGGGGATTACTTTGATGAGGACCTTGGAAATGGTTGTGATATGGTTTGTGAGTGGGATTGAAAGGACGCTTATATTTCATGGAAAGTAAAGCAAAATCTTGTTGAAAGTGAAGTTTGGAGTCCATTGCTTCAGGTTCGAGGTCTCCATCAAACTGATAATTTGAGATAGTTGGAGCATGTAATGTAGGTGAAGAGGGTTGAACAGGATGGATAGGTGGGATAATGGCTTTGAAACGGTCCAAAACATAGAGGTTCGAGACGTGAGGATCAAAAGAACTAACAAGAGCAATAGGACCTCCTTAGATTTATCTCATTGTTTGAGAAACATTTGATTCATGTCCTTGAAGTTCATCAAATAGTTGGTAAAGCTTTAGCTTCTTCAAAGATCCATTACTATGAAGACACGATTTGACATTTCCCCATCCTTTTCGAAGACTATTATTTAATTTGATATTTTATTCCAACGGAGTTCGAACAATCCCATGAGCTGTCATGTTGTTGTTGATTATTCGATATCTGTTGGAAGCCGAGGCAACAGACTCACCGGGAGTTATAGTGAGGTCAACCGCTTATCCTTCATATTTTATGATCCCTCGAACAGGGCTTGTAGAGTGTCCCAAATATCTTTAGCGGACTTGCACAACTTAATGTGCTCAAAGAGAGAAGGAAGAACACCAAACACCATCTCTGAAAATGAAACTTGGTCTGTGTGCAGTTTCTCTAACTCGGCAGCTGTTAGAGGTGTTTAATGCTATTGATCTTGGCCCAAGAGACTTGTAGCAGTATCTCTTACGGTTTGTCTGACTGGAACATGTGGACCTTCTTTCGTAGATCTCGAAATTTCATCAACTTTTTCCTTACTAAGTAGGAACCTTTCCATTCTGACTTTCTTGTGATCATACTTTTCAACAACTAGAAATGGGGCATGAGAAGGGCAACCCATGCTATTTTCTATTTGCATTGAATACATTTGTTAAGAATTAGGAGCATTCATTGAAGTTAACATATTAGAGCCGAAGTGGTATATAGAAGAACATTTATCCTGAACACAAAAATCACTAAAATACCAAGGTAATTTCAAATCAACTATAATTTCTTCTTATGGATTCAAAGGACAGCCACTCAAGCTCTGATACTAATTGTGAATACATGTAATCAATGAGCAAGAACACATTTTGAAAACTCCAGCCTTGAGTTAATCTTTAAGATCAATGTGTGCTCATAATAAATGGTTCCAGTCGAATCTAGTAATACCAATTAGGACTTAAATGAAATATTCAACAAAGTACATAATATTAAATGAAGTAAACCCGGAGTATAATCAATGTAAATATATTTGATGAACAAGAAGAATGTCTTTGAAAGATCTTGACCTGAGAGAAAAGTGAAAGTAAAACAAAGAGAATTTTAGCTATCTTTGGAGTAACAATGCTTGGTTTTCTTTTCATTCAAATCACTCCTTAAATAGGCTAAGGTGGAACATCGTACATACTTGGAAACATTCATAGGACTAGTTATTAATTAGTCATTGACAGTCTGATTATCTAAAAGAGACAAATTAAAAGCCCTATGAAACGTTACATCAACAATAAGACAAAAAATATTAAATGCTTGAACAGACTGTGGATCTTGGAACTGCCTTCCATCTTGGAATGATCTCTATCTCATAATCCATCTCTATCTCGGACTTAAAAATCTCGGACTCAGCTGACTTCGGATCTTCATTACTTGTCATTGCTAGAGGTTCACTTTTTAGGTTCCAATAAGTACTCCTATGGACATTTGTGATTTCATGGGTTTAACGGGTTATTTTCATAGATTTTTCAAGGATTTCTCCAAGATAGCGGGTTCATTGACCAAACTAACAAAAAAGGTGGAATCGTTTGTTTGGACTAATAAGTAGGAGGATCCTATTCTATCTATTCCCGAGGAGAACGTCAATTTTGTGGTTTTCAGTGATGCCTCGTATTCAGGATCCGGTTGTGTACCCATGCAGCACGAGAAAGTGATTGATTATGCTTCCCGACAACTGAAGAGTCTTGAGCGAAATTACTCGGTGCATGATTTAAAGTTGGCGGTCGTGGCATTTTCACTCAAGTTATGGTGACATTACTTGTATGAAACGACGTACACACTATATACTAATAATAAGATCTTGCAGCATATTCAGAACCAGAAGGAGTTGAATATAACACAACGATGATGGGTGGAGTTACTAGCAGATTAAGATTGTGAGATTAGTTACCACCTAGGAAAAGAAAATTTGGCAGATGATGTTATTAGTTGTATGGAGCCAAGGGTGTCGTATCACATGAAGTTTGATAGTTGTTGTGATACCGTGTATATTTGAGCAGTTACGGGCTGCACAGTCTGAGGGTTTGAAAGAAAATCATGTGAAAGAGGAGTTAATGGTTAAGCAAGAGGAACGTTTAGTTGAGGATGAGTAGGAACTTATGAACTTCCAGGGTTGATTATGTGTCCCAAAGGTAGGTGGTGTTCGTGTCACACTGTTATGATACATGCATAGATCAAAGTATTATGTCCAACCAGATACATGTATCTAGCCCTGAAATCCATTTATTGGTGAATGGGTATGAATCGATAGACAGCAAAGTACGTTGCAGAATGTGTGACTTCTGCACAAGTCAAAGCTGCTCACTAGCAGCCCTATGGTGAATTGTAGCAACCTGAGATTCCCATGTGGAAATAGGATAAGCTTACGATGAATTTATCCCAAATTTACCTAATACGTCGCGAGGTAATGACATGCTTTAGGTGATAGTGAGCTGGTTGATGAAAAGTGCCAATTTTTTTGCAACTAGAGAGAAAGAGAAGTTAGAAAAGTTGGCTAAGATAGCCATGATAGTCGCTTTTCTTTGTGATTCTGATAGAAAATTCATCAGGAACTGGTTATGAGAGTGCATCTGAGCACAATCTATAATCCCCAAACTCATGGGCAAAGCAAGCGGAAAATACAGACTATAGAGGACATGATATGATCTTGTGTTATTGAGTACAGTGGAAGTTGGGTTACTCATTTTCATTCAGTGGAGTTTACCACAAAAACACATACCATTCTAGTATCAACATAGCCATGTATGAGATACTTTATAGGAGGAAATGGCATACTCCCACAAATTGGTTGGTGCTGGGAGAAAAGCAGTTCGTGAGCTCAGAGATTGTGCAAATTACTAAAGATAAACTGAGAATAGTTCATGATCGTTTGTGGGTAGCAGAGAGAGGAAAAAGAAATATTCATACCAAAATCACAGGCTAAAGACTTTTGGGATCAGCGGAAAATTGATGTTGAAAGTCTCACCTTGGAAGGGAATTATTCGCTTTGGAAAGCGAAGCAAGTTAGGTCCTCGATATGTTGGTCCACTTGTCATATTGGAGCATATCGGTGACCTGGCTTATAGATTGGAGTTACCACGAGATTTAGATGGAATTCATGATGTGTTCCATATATGTTATCTACGGAAATACCTAGCTAAAGAACCAAGCTTTTTTCCCTTGGACAAGTTACAAGTAGATGACCCTAAATGATTAGTAAACGAGACCGAAGCAATCTTGGAGCATGAAACTGTTGGATTAGTGTCTAAGCCCGTAACTATATTTGGTAAGTACTTGACTCGATTGTGACTAAAACCCTAGCAGCACAAGTATAAATAGACCCCTTATGCATCAGTTTTTGGCCACCTGGAACCCTAGAAGATTACATAGCCGAGTTTGTGCCTCATCCCCTCTCTCCAATATCATCCTCTTGCTTGTGGTGTTTATAAGCCATTAGAGGAGTGACATTTGTGACTCTAACCTCCAAGAGAAGAAGATCCAAGCCATTCATGAAGAGGTAATCATCTAGATCTGATTTTATTTGATAATTTAGAAATATGTATGCTAGATCTAGGGTTCATAAGTCTTGGATAAATTTCATGTACAATAGAGAAATCTAGATCCAAGATTTAGGGGTTGCATGAGCACATAGGATGTTCTTTTGTGTAAAACCCATCAGTTGTATCAGAGACTTGATAGGTTTCTATTGTATTGATGCCTTGTATACTCATCATGCTGAAAATCATTTTTCTGCCCTCTGCCCGACCTGACTCGGCGAGTCGTCCCAACTCAGCAAGTCCAGTGAGTGACTCGGCGAGTCGGGGAGTCAGACAGAGAGATTTTCGAGATTTCTTGTTGTTTTGCTGAAGGATAATTACCAAAATTGTTTTTGACTGATAAATTTTGATTTTGATTGTTATTATGTGATTATCCTTACCAAAACAAAAGATAATTACCAATTAGTTGAATAATAAATTCCTTATATGATAAAATTTGATTATTTGATTTATATGATGAAATATCTTGTGAATAAAATGGAATAGGTCAAATTTAGATAATCATTAAATCAAATGTTTGATTTAAATTATTTACTATTTGATCCTATGTGTTTTCAAAAGTTCAAAACTTGCCCTTAAGTATTGGAATTTAAATTAAAAGTTTAATTTGATATATTTAAATTTCAAACCCTACAATTTTACAAGTTTAAAATCCACTCTTTACTATTATAATATTATAATAATAATTATTATATATGTATAACTTGAATGCTAGTCTTACGGTTAGTAGGCCTCATTCACGAAGCTGGTCTATAAGGGGGGTATAAGGTTATGGCCTATAAAAGGGTCGTTTAATGGGTGTCCACTCTCACCCACTGCTTCTTTGAATGGTGGAGGGTCATTAGTCGAACAGGTAGGATAGGGCCAACCTTTTCCTCATTAAAAGTATATGGAATTATAACGTAACTAAATGTTTTGTTACAAAACTCCCAATCTTAGTTACTTTAGGAAAAAAAAATGAATTTGATGCGATTCCATGAAATTACACTTTTTATCCTTGCTAAGACACTGGTGTAGTGTGTGTGGTTAACCGGCACACTAATTGGGCTCTAAGCAAAGGTGGAAAATGGTGACTCGATGTTTGTCATAGATCGATGGAGTGTGTGTGGCTAATCGGCACGTCTATTAGGTGACTGTAACAATGAGGGCACTATGTACATTTGCATGGTTATTCACACCCGCTTTGTGATCCTTGGCATTCCAGTCACAAACTTGAGGGGCATATCAACATTTAAACATGCCATTGAAAAGTTCAACGAATCTCAAAAGATATAGGAGTTTTCAATACGTTTAAAACTTAATATCTTTTTTGTTTTTCATGGTGGAAAATTAGTGAATTGTCATTCACTTACCTTCAAATTATTTGCATGTTAGATTACGGCATCCCACTTCTAATTTGTAAATAATGTTGTTGGATCCTAGCACTAATTTATCATTTGGGTGTTTAATTAGGGATTCATTTCTAATCAAACTTGTTTCTTTTCTATTTCAGATGTCGAACGTGAACAACAATGCTTCCGGCTCAAATTCCTCAGGCTCATTCTCACTCATGAATTTGTGTGGGAGAGTAATCTTTGACTAGTCCAATTTCATTGATTGGATCCACAACATCCAAATGGTCACTCGTTATGAAGAAAAAGAGTATATCCTTAATGAAGTTGATAAAGGAAATCAACATCAACACTGCCTCCGCTAAAGAGATCGCTGCCTTTGAGGCCCATGAGCGTGATGCTACGAAAGTCCATTGCATCATGCTAGCGACTATGACTACAGAAATCCATAAGTCCTATGAGGACATGTATCCCTATGAGATGCATCAAGTTCTAATGGACAGGTACCACCAAAGCGCTAGGCAAGAAAGGTAGGAGATCATCACTTCGATGATCACTACCAAAATGGGTAATGGAGAGTCCCTTACTGCTCATATGCAAAAGATGCAGAGATATGTTGATCGCCTGCTAAAGTTAAATGTTAACTTTGATGAAGAGCTGGAAATTGACATCATCATTCACTCCTTGCCTCCCTACTATAACCAGTTCCACATGACCTACCATATGAACAAGAAGGAGGTTACTTAGAGCAAGCTTGAAGGCTTGTTGAGGACTGTTGAGAGCAACCTCAAAGACAAATTTGTTGCATCAACTCCTACTCCTGATGCTACCCCAGTCATGGCAATTAGGCAAGGAAAGGGTAAGAATAGGAAAGCTCCCTCAAAGAGCAACCGTAAGGGAAAGTCCTAAAATGGTACATCTTTTAGTGGAACCAAGGCTGGTTCTGCTAAACCCAACTTCAGCCCCAAGGAGGTAGAGTCCCACTACTGCCACGAAATAGGGCATTGGAAATGAATCTGACTGAAGTATCTGCAAGATATCAAGGATGGAAAGATCAAGCCGTCCTTCTTAGGCACCTCAAGGAATGCGGAATCGTTTCACAATTCACGCCACCTAGGACACCGCAGTTGAATGGTGTGGCTGATAGGCGTAATCGAACTTTCTTAGGCATGGTTCGTTCCATGATGAGTCATGCTTCGCTACCTATCTCGTTCTGCGGGTATGCCTTAAAGACTGCCGCACATATCCTTAACTTAGTCCCTACCAAGAAGGTTGCCAAAACACCTTACGTGATGTGCACAGGGAAAGTTCCCTTGTTGGCACATATCAAGGTTTGGGGTTGCGAGGCTTTCGTAAAATGAGAGACTCACAACAAGCTCGAACCTCATAGTGAGCGGCGTATTTTCATCGGCTACTAGCAGAAGGCCTTTGGATATCTCTTCTATAGACCGAGTGATAATGTTGTCTTCGTTGCGAGGAGAGAGGTTTTCCGAGAGCGAGAACTCATAAGCCAAGGGGAAAGTGGGAGGAAAATCGATCTTGAAGATATTTAAGAGTCGAGGGATGAATGAACCTCTAATGCTGGTGCTCAACCTGAGGAGGAAACTCCAGTTGAACTTATTGATGAGTTCTTACCTATTAGACGTTCCAAAAAAGTTAGGGTTCAACCGAAGTTTTATGGTTTTCATATTACTACAGACGGGGATATGTTCATTAGTGATGCCGGTTTCAAATCGACATGGACAACTACTGTTCGCAGACGGGCTGGGTCTTTACCCTTACTGGAGGAGCAGTGACTTGGAAAAGTTCCAAACAGGATACGTAGTTGATTCAATGTGCGAATCAGAGTACATTGCAGCGAGCAAAGCGTCAAAGGAGGCAATATGGTTGAAGAACTTCATTAGAGACCTTGGAGTTATACCAGCCATACAGGAGCCTATGGAAATTTTCTGTGATAATGAAGGTGGGGTTGCCTTGGCCAAGGAACTGAGGGATCATGGCAGATTCAGGCATATCGACAGGAAATACCATTTCATTAGACACCGGGTAGAAGAAGGACTCCTCGCAGAGAAGAGGGTATCATCATAGGATAACCCAGCAGATCCCCTTACGAAGGGACTGAGTAGGGTGAAGCACCTGCAGCACGCTAGGAGCATTGGGTTGATGGACGATATTAGTTTTGATTAGATAGTTTAGAAACGTGTAAAAGATAAACTGTAATTAACACTTGATGATTAAATAAATGGGTATTATTTATGAGTAAAGTTACTGTCTTATGTTAATTATTTACCTATTGTTTCATTTTGCATATTTTGACTTCCTATATAATAAGATTATTCGAAAGGTCTACAATCGTTCATATGTTGGAGGTAGGTATGAAAGAATACTATCATGAATTGGTGTGTAGATTGTCTACAGTGTAATAGACATAGAAAAGGTTTGCTGCAACATTCATGAGTGCTTATGAATTAAAATTTGAGCATTGGAATAAACCCTCGCTTACTGATATCACTTCATGGAATTTATCTCGAGTGATTGTAAGAAGATAATATCATATAGTCTTAAAACCTAGATATATGATTTATTGTTTGCAAGTTAGTTGTGCATTGATAATGTGTAAATGCATTAGTAACTTGATGTTATAAAACACATTATTGTGTATGATTCAGTAAGTGAATGGTAAATGCATATAAGTCGAAGTTTATTTGTTCCTTTTATCCTAAGAGGGTAAAAGTGATATTTAGGCCCCTCGATGATTTGGTTTGACTGGTGTGTCGGGCCCGGTCAGGACTGAATTGATGTATTCAATTAAGTTCTATGTCAGACGAATCAGAGATCGAGAAACAAACTGCTGGACAATAAGTATGACAATGTTCCATGTAATTGTCCACACGATATCTAGAACAGAGGACTATACGATCCCTTATCTAAAGGACATGTTACTGATAAGATCAGAGTTTGACAGCATCTTTGAGAGGTACGATTGCTAATCGGATTGTACTTGCAGTATAGTTACTAGACTTATCCATGTGGGAGACTGTTGGATTAGTGTCTAAGCTTGTAACTATATTTGGTAAGTACTTGACTCGGTTGTGCATGGTCCTTTTGGGTTGCCTTCACCAAAGCAACTAGATATGATGATTTACGAAGAGAGAGGTTATTATGGTTTATTAATATATTAAAAAAGAAATCATGTTATTTAATTAATATTAGTCATGAATTAATTAAGAATTAATTTGTTGGCTAAAAGAGATTAATTGAATATAGGGGACTAGACTTCAATTATAAGATAATTGAGTTTTAGGTTGAGAATCCTTATGGACGAACTTAAGATGAAGTCCATCTTGAATGCGTCCAAGGAGTCCTTAATCCAGAAGGTTCCTTGGACTACTTAAGGCCTAAGTTTTCCATTTGGGTTTTGAGTGAAACTCTAGCAGCACAAGTATAAATAGACCCCTAGGACATTAGTTTTTCGGCCACTGGAAACCCTAGAAGAGTTTATAGCCGAATTTGTGCCTCCTCCTCTCTCTCCAATATCATCATCTTGCTTGTGGTGCTTGTAATCCATTAGAGGGATGACATTTGTGACTCTAAGCTCCAAGAGAAAAAGTTTCAAGCCATTCTTGAAGAGGTAATAATCTAGATCTGATCTTATATGATAATTTCGAAATATGTATGCTAGATCGAGGATTCATAAGTCTTGGATGAATTGCATCTACAATAGAGAAACCTAGATCTAAGTTATATGGTTTGCATGAGCACATAGGATGTTCTCTTATGTAAAAACCATCTGAAACCACATAACTGTGAAAGAATCGAGTGAAACTTGTGGAAGTCTTATGGAGGAACAAACACGGTGGTGACTTGACATTGGAGCTTGAGGATGATATAAGGACCCGTTATCCTCGCATGTTCGTTAGTTCCATTATATGTTCATGTTAAGTTACTTTTCTATTGATTTCAGCTAACTTTTGGGGGCTTAAGTGTAAGAAATGGTTACTTAATCATGCATATGGTTCATATAGTCATGTTTACACACTTTAAGGCTCTAACATGAAATTTTCCCATGTATTTATACACTACTTAAACCTAATATGGGATTAATTATCCATATCCAACTAACAAACCGTTTTCTAAGATTCGATCTTGTTGAGAGAGTGTTCTAAGTTTCCTGCCTTTGGTGGGGAGTTTAAGTGAAGAAGGAAGGGGAAGTCATTGGTGTATTTTTAGGACTCTTGGTGGAATTATTGAAGCTCCTCCATTCGCATCATTGTTGTGATTCATTTTTGGATTTCTTGAAGGTAAGCATGTCTATCTTTGATTCATTTTTGTTATCCTACAAACCATACATAAGAAGAAATCTTGAATGATGCAAAATTCTTGCTTTTGGTGTGTCAGTTAGCCCTATTCTTGTCCCTATCATTTTAGAGGTTTTGATTGGACCCAAATCGAGCAGATTAATGTTATCAATCGATGAGAAAATCTATAACTGCCCAGTTCTCACGATGTGAGCAGCCACTTACCACTTCGTGACGACGTGTCTTTGAATGATTAGGGTCGCGTATTACGTTTTTCCATAATGTGAGCATCTATTTTCCACGTCGTGCCGATGTGGAATTGACTAGTCAAATATTAACGATTATTCTTATCACGACATGGA
The DNA here is from genome assembly GCF_052625555.1 of Lactuca saligna. NCBI lineage: Eukaryota > Viridiplantae > Streptophyta > Magnoliopsida > Asterales > Asteraceae > Lactuca > Lactuca saligna. The sequence goes on along the minus strand of NC_136425.1, from coordinate 152,381,924 downwards.
CATCCATGTGCCACAACATGACGACCGAAACTGATCGGGCCAGAATCGTGATGAACACTAAGCTCACGACGTGACACCTTCTTGGTCAAGACATGAGACCTGTCTAGATTGAACCATTTTTATTTTATGATCTGTTTTAATTAGTTCTTTGTGTATTCTTTTAGGAGTGTTAAACTACCTATGTGAAGACGATTTTCCTCTGTTCATAGCTCTACATTACTTGGACTAGAGGTAAGTCATTTCTTGTAGTGGTTTAAGCACTTGATTGGAAAGAAACTAATTAATTTTGTGTGGTGATATAAACTAATCGTCAAGAGTTAGTTATAACCTGGACATATAAAGTTATTGATTATGCAATTGAATTTAGGAATCATTTATATGCTAGAATTCATAAATTAATCATTTGGTTAAAATTCAAAGAGTTAGGTCCATGATAGAAGTGAGGGTTATTTTTGTGGTTAAATTGTGATGTTACGTATGTTATATTTCTATTTTGTTACTCGTGAATGAAGGTAGGATATGAAATCTAGAGGCTTTTTTATTGAAAGATGTACCACTTTACATGCTACTAATTGATGTTATGTAGTGTTTATGTAAATATACCTTTGATGTATAATTAGAGATGTCCTATGCCATTGATTAACTATGATAATAATTCACTATCATTATTACATAATAATATCGGTGAGATGTGTGTGCCCTTGTTAATGAATTAATCAATTATACCAATTAGTTAAATAAAGGGGAAAATATATGTTGGGGATAAAAGGGTAGTATCCTAACATATGTGCGTATTGTTAATGGTTAAGAAATTAATTCAATGGCAAAAATTATTCTTCAAGAATAATACAGTTTGCATTCCTGGAAACGTATTTAATGATAAGACTACAGAACATTATTTTTGAAGAATAATACAGTTTGCATTCCTGGAAACGTACATTTACAAGGTTTTACACAAATACAATTTCATAACATTATTTTTCGGTATAATACATTTTATATTACTGGAAACATATAGTTACATGGTTTCACAAAGATACAACTATAGAATATTATTTTATGGGAACACTCATTCCAATGGTTTATATAAGTATAAAATCACATGTTACTATTTAAGTATGGAAAAATACTTGTACACTACGGTCTTGGAACATTAAGACTATACTACATACAAAAGAAAATATTGGATTTTCTGAAAGAACACACTACTATTTTCAAAAGACATATATTTTTCATAAAAAATGCTTATGAACTCACCAACTTAAATGTTGGCACTATTTTCAAAACTACTTGTATTCTCATGGAACCAATAAGACATATAACAGCAGGCTTTTGAAGATGCGACGCTAAATCGTCAGTCAAGTCTTAAATCATCATATTGTAATTGATTTTTGAAACATGTAATACATACAAACCATGTAAATTTATCAATTATATTTATGATGACTGTGTTTACTTTGATCTCTATTATACAATGGTTATAATATTGTACATGACGTCATCCGCCCCTGGGCGTTTCCGCTGTTTCATCAGTTCGGGGGTGTGACACTAGGTCACGTTAGTAGCGAATGGGTTCTTCATTCGGGGAGTTTTAGCGATGTAATAGACCCTAGTTAGAGGGGGGGCATTAACATTAATTAAATTGAAGCAAATAAAATAATAAATATTGTGATGACAGAATGTTTGGATTAATGTATACATATATATAAATAATTATTCATGTATGGTGCATGGATTGATGTGATTACATGATTTGACATAGTGTATGTGTATGGTTTGTTTCCATGCTTATATGCTTGAGAGTGACTCACTGTATTGATGCTGATACTTGTTTCTTTTATGTTGTTACGGCTTTTGCATTGATACATGTAGCTTGACACTGATGGCCTAGTTAGGTTGGGATCTTTTAGGTAGTTATAGTCTTTTTGGTTACTAGTGATGATACCAATTTGAGACTTGATGTGATGTTTCATTTACACTTGGTTTCGATACTTGTTTTGGTTGGGTTGTACAACTTTGGGTTTTGATGGATTATTTTTAAAAGATTTTCGAAGTATCAATGGTGATGTTTTTCTTATTAAGACTTCCGCTAACGTTTTCTTATATAAATTGGTTTAAAATAAAAGAAATTTTTTGCGTGAAAAATCATGTTGTTATATTATAAAATGAAAACGAGAGAGATAGAAAACATATACTTGTGTTTTTTTTTTCTTTGATTTCACCAGTTGATCGGACTTGGAGGATCCTATGGAGAATCCCTCTTTTTTATCACGCCCAAAAAGAAAACAGCAGACTAAAAAACACCCCAACAAAAAGCACACCAAAAACCAAAACGGTCTTAATCTGGAACGGCTCTACGATGCTTGTGGGATGAGCTACATAATGCATGGAGAGACTTGTGGTTTTCTTGATTTTTTAGAGCACCACTAGATTTTCTCAAGTTTTGATTGATTTTTCACTAATTCTTAAACCAAGGTATTAGCCTATTTATTTATAGGGCAATGATTCAAACCCTAACAAATAAATATCAAGGCTCATACTTTGGTAATTATCTTATATTTAAATCCTTTATCTGGAATATTCATGAATCTCTAAGTTTCATTTAATTTTAACTCAAACTTTGGTAATTATCTTATACTTAAATCCTTAATCTGGAACATTCATGAATCTCTAAGTTTTATTTAATTAATTAATAAAATAATTAATTAACAAACTAGTCCCTATACTTTTAACTTTTCTAATTCCACTCATATTTTTTCTTGCATGTAACTAAATAAGGATATTGTTATTTATATTAATATTACCGAATTATTGTGGCTATAGGCACCATCCTCTAACAAAATGAACTGTTGTAATACCCTCATTTTTCGTTAGACAAATCGTCGTCGTGTACATTAACGAATTAATGTAAAATTTTAATATAAATAAACAAATAAGAAATATTCTTACATGTTGTGTGCTTAAAAAAGTGTGCTTTATATATAATATTGTATTTATGTTATATAGATAAATATTATAATGATATAAAATTTGTATGAAAATACGGTTAAAAACGTAAAGAAAAAAAATAGAAATAACAATTAAAAATAAAACTTTATTTAGGATAAATGTTCTAAACGAAAGTAGTAGTCGTGAATATAAAAGCATCAATATAAAGAATACTAAAATCTAACTTCATTTGAGGAAGTTATAATTTTTCAAAGTTTCGCGTTCGACACAATACAACTAAGTGTGTCATGACAATCTAAATGAAATTTGTGGTAGTTGTCGATATGGAATTGTTGATATAAAGAACGTCAAAAATGGAGCTCGTATGAGGAAGTTATGAGTTTCGCAGTGTTATTTATAGTGTAATCTTCTCGGATTATAAAATGAAAAATAAAATGTGAATTAGCCGATAAGTCTAAATAAAAGTTGTAGTACTTGTCGATACGAAAGTGGAGATATAAAGAATATCGATAACAGGGGTCAAATGGTTGTTTTAAAATTATGAGAATACATGTGCATGCCACGGGTTGCCACCAGAAACCATGGTTATTCCCTACACCTAAGACACGGTGCGCCCTCCTAGTAGACCCCTATAAATAGCACTTCAAGCCTCCTTCATTTCTTGTTCATTCATTTTTCAGGTTTCCCTCTCTAGAATTCTGGCTTTTGAGCTTCGAAGTATTCGCAACGAAGTGTTGGGGCGATAAAAAGTTAGACATAAAGAAGTATTCAATGTCAAAGTTCTGCTCGCGACTTTCTGAATTTTTGCTAAACAACCTATAAGTTGACTTATGCTTATCGTACTTTAAGTAGAACTTATATTTATGGTTATAGTCGTTATTATGAACTTATAAATAAGATTTATCAGTATTACTAGTCGTTATAATGATTAGTCTACTTATGGGAGTGATGTCTAGGCTAGATCTGTGAGAGTTTAAAGTGGATTTCCAAACAATGTATCTCTATATACCAAGCAGATCCTACTTCCAATCTGATCTTACCCAGTTGTTCCATATTAACTACTATAAGTCAGCATTCTTTTGGAATTATTGATAGATCTAAGAAACTATAATATAATCACAAATAACATAAACAATGACTAAAACATAGTAATATTTATATATAGGTCTTTTTAAAGAAAAAGTTGAAGTGTTAGTCGGAGTGCATACTTAACAAAAACTCTTTCACCTTTAACCAGGTGAGTGTGTAGTTAATTTTAAGAGCATAATCATAATAAAGTATTTATTGCTCGAACGATTAATTATATATATTAACTGTCTACTATCTTTGTTTTTGTGTTGATTTATATATTGAATTATAATACTATCGTATGATCAAAATTATTTATTTGAAGTCGATTTCTTTTATTATAGTCTTGTTTAATTATAAATTAATACTTATAAATGATGTTCACTTCGGTAGGGTATGGTGCTTGTTATGCAACCAAAGCTATAGGGCCTCCTAACTTATTGGTGTGTAGTTCTCTGTATAGGTGCTAAAAGGATAAAAATTTATCTTTCCAATTATGTGTATTATTATCTTAACCATAGTAGATGGTTTTCATAATCCATTGAAAAATATAAGATTGGTTTCATGGTTGGATTTTACTATGCCAACATTAGATGAATGGGTTATTATCATATCGAACCTCTTAAATGAGTTGGCAAGACTTTCATTAGGAAATAACATGAATTCAATGAACTCATTCAAGGTAGAGGTGAGCTTCTTATTTCTGGTTTGCTTTGTTCTATCAAACTTGTTATGCATGATGTTCCAAATCTGCTGGTTTGTAGTGCAATTGATGATGAGATTGAAAACGTCTATATGACCACTATACAAGAGTTCATGGAAACAGATCTGGTCATTTTTCTTTTTTTTCAAGATCTACAACACTAGGTCTTGTTGTAGGCGGTGCACCACCAAATGCATTTATAGTGTCGTCGCTTTTTGGAGCATTGATTGTCATATGTGATCCATGTTCTACTGATATATGTATATCTTGTCCTTGTCTCTTTAGATAGTTTTCATCCTTGTTGACTAGTTGTGATGTAACATCCCGACTCCTGAATATAAATTTTAAAGCTTTTTAATTTCACATTTTAGAACCTACTTAACGAGTTGGTTGCCCCAACTTGCCATGTAAAGATTGATCAAGCTGCGTGGATTTTAGAATCTACTCGACGAGTCGGTGAACCTAACTCGACGAGTAGAGGTTGTGCATGCAAACCCTAATTTTTAGGTTTTGCACCCTATTTAAAGGACCTTAAGTCCTTTCCCCCAGCCACCCTTGCCACTTTCACGTCTAGAGAGCAAACCCTAAGCAAACAAATCCATATTTTCAGTGTGTGTGTGAGAGAGAGAGGATAAAGTGGGTTTTGGGTGCATTTCTTGAAGAACCTTGAAGGTTGAGGAGCTTGGATCAAGAATAAAGATTGTAGATCCGTTACCTACTTGGTGTTGGAAACCAATCTGAGGTCATTCATTAGATCTCTTCTTATACAAGTTTATATGCATTTTGATGCAAAATGGGGGTCATTCTCGGGTTTGAGCTTGTCACAAGGACTTGGCTTCGGATCTAGATTCCTCTAGGCCCTCTTTGACATGAAGACTCAAGCTTTATGAAGCTTTGGCCCTTCTTCATACCCTAAACTTCTTCTTAGACTTAGTTTTGGTTTCTTAAGCCTTTTGATATCTTGCATGCACGAAAAGTTGGCAACTTTACGTGGTAACTTCACCCTAGAAAGCCAGATTTGGATTTTGGAGCTATGAATTCGACTGGAATGAGCTGAATGTGAAATGGCTGAAGGAACTCGTCTAGTTGACTTGGTTAGGGTTTACCCACTTTCTGGATTTTGAGTAAACTCGATGAGTGGTGATATGACTCAGCGCCGTAATGAGGGTTTTCCCGATATTTTGGATGTTGCATGGACTCGACGAGTTACTTGGTAATTTGGCGAGTTGATTGGGGCTTTCACGACTTTCTGAGTTCTGAAGGAACTTGACGAATCTTTAAGCTGCACTCGACGAACTGGGTCAACATGGAGTTGACCTTGATAGTTGACTTTGACTTTGAACAGGGTTTGACTTCTAAGGGCATTTTGGTAATTTGGGAATTTATGGAATTGGATCAATGGTGGTTGTAGGTGTTTGAGTTTGGAGCCGTGCTTCGGGATTTTGATTTTTTCAGTTTAGTACAGTTCGACATTGTGAGGTGAGTTGTCCTCACTATACTAACAGGGTCGAAGGCACCAATGTCAGCCCTTATTAGATTGTCGTCCTGGTTATTTCATGATGATATGCTTAGTTGTATGTTAGGTCGGTATCCTTGTATATAGGATGATATGTTAGAGACCTGTTAGGTCAGTATCCTGTTATATAGGATAAGGCTATTATTAGTGATCTATTAGATCGCTCTGGCTGTTTGTACATGCTAGCTAGCTTATGATATTATGTGTTGATTATGTATGTGGGGTTGCATGGAGGCGGACCTGCTTTGTGTTGTAAGACAGCATACCCAGGGCGGCCCAAATAGATTGCAGTACATGGGGGCATATCAGTCAGGCTAAAGGCCTGGAGAACGGTCCAGACATGCTGAAGGCCCAGGTGGGCGGACCAGACGTGCTGAAGGTTCTGAGAGTGGGCCAGTTAGACTGCAGGACCAGTAGGGGCAATCCAGTCTTAATGTAGACTCTATATGCATGTTGTTTACTTGTTATGATATGGTTCTGATTTGTATGGTGTTGGTATTTTGGGGGCCTCACTAAGTGATATGTGTATTTTTATATATATTTTTATGCACTTTATCTTAATATTTTGGCCTTATTTATTCTATTTTAGAACTAAAGAGTGCTCATAATACTTTGAATTATGTTTTGCAGCTATTTGTTGTCGATAAAGCACAAAAGAAAAGATTGAAGCGGAAACCGGGCTTAGAAGCTGAAAGAAAGAAAAGAATGCTGAGGTAGCGAGTACGCCCCGCGTACCTTAAGGTTACGCCCCGCGTACATGCTTGCACCTGATAGACTTGATCGCGTGATTATCCAGAGTACGCGCTGCGTAATCCTAAGTACGCCCAGCGTACTTAGGTCGGCCACAAAGATTATAAATGTTGGTTTTTAGCTAACCAGGAGGGGGGATTCGACTTCTAACCTAATTTAGTCGACAATTAACTTCTGTTAAGCCGTTTTGAGGGTCTAGAAGGCGGTCGGAAGGCCATTAAGCTAACGGGAGCAGAGATCTGAAGGATTGGAGAGCGGATACATGTCGGTAATCATATGGATTGCTAACGTGACCATGTTTAGTACTTCCTTATGTTACTATTCTGTATTTAGTTTCTGACTTGGGTGTAAAAACCTTTTACTTTGTGTTTATGATTGAATGAAGCTTTGATTATTAGACTAATTGCTATATTGAATAGTTTGTTTGTGTTTAATTTATCTTGCCAAGCTTGTTAAAAGATCCTTACGTATTAATGATAATTATTTGTTGTTAATTGTTAAGTGAATTGAGTTGTATGAACATATGCTTGATTGCTTATCTCTTATGATTTTGGTGACCATCGAGATTATAAGTCTAGGAATAACGAATGTGAAACTAGGATTAACTTGGGAATAAATAAGTTAATGTGTGAGCCTTGTTTGATGACCATCAACAAGAGGTTAATTGAATGCCTAATTTGATTAACTATATTTGCAAGTCTTGCTTGTTACGAACTGAACACTAGGAAACATGTTAGTTTAACCAATTGATCACTGTTTGAATTGACTTGTTTGCTAAAGGATTAGTTATAGTGAACATGAATCTAATCAATTTAGGAATCGGTGAACATGAATAAATGAATTTGTGTATGCAATTGTTTATGTTTTCAAGGTGGAATTAGTCTAAACCAAAGTACCTAAAGAGATTTGTTTTCCTGTTAGTTTATCGAGGATGGGTAATTAATTATTAGTTTGAGGTTTATTAAATTATGTCTTTTATTCTTTTCGTGTGACCTATAATCAGATATATTAAATTGATCCACCGTTCCCTGTGATCGACACCCGATTTACCTAAGCTATACTGTAATCTGACTAGGTACACTGCCTATAAGTGCATAGTTAGTCTAAGTTTGTTAGGTTATAAATATTAAAATTAATGGGTACTTTTGTGCACATCACTAAGCTTCGGACCTACAGTTTTGGATTTTAATTCATGTACTTCGGATGATCGCGGGAAAGCGTGATCGTGCACCTCCTCGCATTTTTTTGATCTGATTTCTAAGATGCTCTGATATGGAACTATTTTGAAAACGTTTTGTAATAAGTATGTTTTTTTTTTTTTTGAATGCTTGAAAAAGTTTTAAATTTTCATGAATTTTATGGATGTTACATGTGATATTATTCTAAAATAAGTATGGGAGCTCTAGTGAAGCTACCTACGATGTTGGAAACATTCAATGAATATTGTTGTTGCATATTCTGGTTAGTTTCGGTTCGTGAAATTATGCTTAGTGGTATATAAAGCTTCCTTTCCCAACCCCTCGGAAGTGCATGAAACCAGGGTCTTATACAGTTATAATTTAAGTGTTTAAAAAACATAACAGCGTAGGCTATGATACCAATTATGGAATCTGGTGAGACAATTGTCAAGTACAGAATAATATAATCTTGAAGTTAAATTAATGAACAATATATATATATATATATATATATATATATATATATATATATATATATATATATATATATATATATATATATATATATATATGTTCAGGTTCATTTGAGACCATTCTAATTTTGTGAGACCGTGAGACAAAATCTAAAAATAATTTTAAACTGCAAAATAAATGGAAAAATCCAAAAATTATTTTTTTTAAATATTGTTTTCGGAACTTAAATTAACTAAAAAAATAAAAAAAATCCCTTTTTTTTAAAAAAAATACGTGAAATATTCTAAATAGAATATTACACTGATATATTCTAAAAAATAATTTTAAAATGCAAAATAAATGGAAAAATCTAAAAATTCTTTTTTTAAATATTATTTTCGAAACTTGAATTAAGTAAAAAAAATAAAAAAAAATAAAAAATCCTATTTTTTTTAAAATACGTGAAATACTCTAAATAGAATATTACACTGTACATATTCTAAAAATAATTTTAAAATGCAAAATAAATGAAAAAATCAAAAAAAAAATTAAATATTATTTTCGGAACTTGAATTAACTAAAAAAAATTAAAAATAAATAAAAAAATGCGTCTCACGGTTTCACAAAATTAGGTCGTCTCACATGAACCTAACTATATATATATATATATATATATATATATATATATATATATATATATATATATATATATATATATATATATATATATATATATATATATATAATTCGATAGTTTCATAAACATATTACTCTAAAAAACAAAAGCAAATGATCATTACATCTCTATTTATAGGAGGGAAGAAAATCTTACAAAATATAAAAAGAACATTATCACATATTTATTACTTATCATTGTAAATCATTTTTTGCTCCAACAAAAAAGGTTTTGTATATGTAAGTGTTTGAGAGAGAGTATTGTACGAAAATATACCCAATAGAATTTTACAATCTTTTAAAGTGTTTGAAAGTCTAGAAAATGTACAAATTGAATTTGAATGGTGAGATCGGTTTGTTAAGTTATGTAGACTCTTTTATTCTTTTTTGTTTTGGTTTTCATTAATATTTTTGTTGAATGGACAATTTATTAATTTATTTAACATATGTTAGATATTTCTAATTTATATTTATGTTTTTGTTTGGGTAGTGATTAACTTAGTTTTAGTATCGAGTTAAATTATTTAATCTTAATTTGAAAGTTTTGTGTCAAAATAAAATAAAAAGGTTCTAAGACGATGAACTCATGAACATATATTCTTTCACCTATATAACCTTAATGGCTTATGACCCCTCAGAGGAATATTATAATGTGTTATTAGATTAAATTTACAATTAAAAAACACAATTATCTAATGAAATGATAATAGGTAATAAATACTTTAAAATTAAAATGTACCTTTTTTTTTTAAATATAACTTTTTAATTTGAGATGCAACATATATACATAAAACGTTTGTGGCAAAATAAATAAATAAATAAAATAAAGTTCTAATATCTTATGGCAGTTTACGGTTTAGTCACAAATTAAATATTGTTTACAAAAATGGACAGAATACCGGCTAAAACTTCATAATAACTCTCTGTAGCTGGTTTCGCAGATTTAACCAATATTCCGGCTTTTTTCGTTAATTCGTCAAAACATTGGTACTTTTTCGTTAATTCAACTAAAACTTCGGAATAACTGTTTTGTCAATATATTAAAATTGGTTTGTTTTTTAAATGAGTGTATTTTTTCATTTCTTTTTATACAATGTTATAATTCAATTTTAAAGTCACGAAATTTATAAAAAAATATCTATACAATCCAAAAAACTAACAAACTTCATAAATTTGTCTGAAAATTTTTACCGAAAATAGAGTGCTCCATGATTTCAAGATGAAATTCATACAAAAATATTGTATATTTTCTGTTGATTTCAACATTGATATAACTATTGAGATAACCATAAAACATACATACTAACACTAATCATGTATACTTAAATCTATTGGATGATCTTTCTCGTTAATACTCATTTTCTTCTTCGTTCTATTGGATGTTTAAAACCTTGATTCATCTGCTCTCTTTCTCCCTCTGTTTCTTTCTATTTATTGCAAAATTAGGAAGGATGAGATAAAAGATACATATACACACCCCTCAGATAGATCTCTGTCTTTCCTTTTTAAGTGCACACACACATAAAAGTTTCTAGTCTGAAACGTGTGTGTGTGTGTGCTTGTGTGAAATGAGGTACCAAAGTTCAAAGGAATCTGTGTTTTGTAGTCTATCCAAGGCAAGACTAGCTGCTACCAAGATGTTGCTACTGTCCTTGACAAATTGATGTACGGGTTTAACATGAGCGTGTTGAAGTACATGATTCAACCCGTTTATTTTCGTTTCAGTCAATATATTTCGTGTCAGCTTGAGTAGTTTAGAGTATAGACCTTAGAAGTATGTCGTTTCGTACTAGATTAAAAACACTAAATAAGTTGAAAGAATACAACTTGGAGAGGTGGATAAGAAAAAGTGAAAAACAAAAAGGAGTAGTAGTTTGAGACGCGAATTAGTGAAGTTCATAATAAGTTTAAGGGTAATTGATCAATTAACGAAAAAGCCCTAAAATCTTGATCAATACGAAGGGTTATTCCGAAGTTTTAGCCGATATTCTGTCCTTTTTGTAAACAAAATTTAATTTGGGATTAAATCGTAAATTCACCCAAAATATTGGGACTTTATTAGAGATTTCTCAAAAATGGAGGTGGTGGTTCAACAAGCAAATAAAATATTAAGCTATTAAAAATAGTTAAAATCAGGAATTTAACAATCTTTTCGTTTCTAAAAATACGGAGGTTTTTATCATAATATGTGCCCTTTTAGTAATATTTAACACATTTAATTATCTACTCGATCAAATTTACAAGAAATGATTGTGACATGGATGATGTAGAGGCTTCATCAACATTGTGTTAGAAGAAAACATTGAAACGTTTATTTGTTTCCTAAATAAATTTTACTGGTCGAAAAACTTAATTGAAAAACAAAGTCTTTATATTTTGGTTTTATAATCGATTTAATTGTTATATATTTTTGTACTCAATTAAATCCTAAAAACTCACAATTATATTTACTTTGACTATTTTATCAGGTCCACAAGTTATCATACTTTTTAAATTTATATTTTTACTCAGATTTTAAAGTTTTTTACAAATTTATTAAAAAAATTATATTTTTTTCCCGATTTTAAAATTTTGTTACAATTTGATTATATATATATATATATATATATATATATATATATATATATATATATATATATATATATATATATATATATATACATGGTAAAGCCTCATTTTAGCAATGTGGGACATTAGCTTATTCATTCCATTTGATCGATCAGATTTATTAATTAAAGAAAATGTCATAATAACCCAACGAACTTTTCATGTTTGTTTTAAAATGTCATTTATGGATTTTTTTTTTTTTTATTCTAGGGGCATGAACTTTGGTTTTACCTATTATTTTGAACACGTAACCTATTATAGTGGGTTGTAATGTCACATAAGCCCAAACTAATTACATTTGGATTCTACATGTAAGATAGTCAAGATGAAATATTCCAAAAAAGTCAGACCGTCAATTTTATTTACCTATAAGTCAAAATTAAAACCAAAGATCATGTGTTTCCATCATCTTCTCCACACCATCGATATTTATATCAAAACCTTCACAAAACCCACGAATCAAACACTTGTATGTGAACCTATCTGGTTTAATGCATTCCTTCAATTTGAAAACAATGTGTTTGGCTTCTTCAACAAGTTTTCACCCGCATAAAGTCTCAATCGTTTTGTTCAGAGTTCCTAGATTATTCGTGTAACCAAATGGTTATGCCAGATTTCATTGATCAAATCCCATAAAAAGTCTATGTTTATTGATTTTCTAACGACGTCGTGAATTTTTTTTACTGCAACGGGAGTGTGATGGAAGGTTTGGGTTTAGGAGAATTTGTGAAACTTGTAGACGGGTGCAACGTCCCAAAAATTTGTAGTAAAATTTTCATTTTAAAAGCACTTAAACCATACAAATGAGTTGTTCCAAAACAAATCAAAGTTATTATTGTTGGATTATGTGTCTAAGTCCATAATTATAATTAGTATGTATTTGAATTGATAGTAGCACGGTTCTTTTGGGTTGCCTTCATACTAGCAACTTGATAGAATGACCTATTGAGAAAGAAGAAGAATTTACTATTTTGAATAATAAATTAATATAGAAAAATGATTTCTTAATATATTCTGAAAATAATATATTAATTAGAAATCATGTTATTTAGTTAATATTTAATCAGAAATTAATTTAGAATTAATTTTAGGGGTTAAATGAATTAATTAAAAGTACAGGGCTATTGAGCAATTAATTAATAATTGTAGTTTTAGGATCTTAGACCATCTTAGAAAGGATGGATGAAAACTTTTAGGGAGGCCCTAGAATTTTCTTCCATGGCCTTAGGGATGGGGTCCATGGGATGCTTAGGTCATAAGTTGTAAATTAGGGTTTTCTCCAGTAAACCCTAGCTTTGGCTCTAAGCAACATCAACTATTTAAAGAGCCTCAACCCTATGGGTTTTGTCCATGCCATCAAACCCTAAGGATAGCCAAAATTTGAAGTATCTCCCTCCTCTCTCTCTCTCTCTCTCTCCTCTCATCCTCTTGCTTGGTGTGTTTGTGAGCCATTAGAGGTGTTACACTTGTGACACTTGCTCTCAAAGTTCAAGATCTTCAAGAAATCCATTGTTATTACAACATAAAATGAAGGTATGTATTCTAACCCTTGGTTTGTCAATTCTGATAATTTTAGTTGCTTCCTAGGGTTTATCATTTTGTGTTCAATGCTTGTATGTCTAATAGAGAAAACATAGATCCAACATATTAGGGTTACATGCACACATAGGGATTGTTTGCTATACTCAAAACCCATCAGTGGTATCAGATCTTTTGGTTTTTATTTTCAATTAGATTTGATGCAATTGATTGAACTTGACAAAATTAGGGTTTATGGCAATAAAACCCTAGGACTAATAATTTTTGCAAATTAGGGTTTCATAACACTAGTTTTCGAAAAGTTGCTAAGGGTTTTTAACCCTTTTCCTTTGGCCTCCAAAATTCGAGATTTAGGGTTTCCTAACCCTAGGGTTTTCGAAAATAAGTCAAATATTGAAAGCCTCGCCTTACATCCCAAGTCTAGATTTCGAAAATTAGGCTTATGGGTAGGTTTGTTATTTTTAGTAATTATCTTCTTAATTGTTTAATTATATAATTAAAGATTTTGATATATCCATTCCATATTTTCAAGATTTAGAGGATAAGGGATTAGGTTAAATTAAATTTGTTTTATTTAATGGATAATCCTTAATTGATTTAATAAATTAATTAAAGGTTTAGTTAATAGATAATTATTAAATCAAAATTTTAAAATTTTAAATTTTAAATTTAAATTGTTTTTAATTTTTGAAATTTTAAATAGATTAAAAAAAACCCTAGTAGTTATGAAATGTTTAAAATACACCCTTATAGTAAATGTAAAATTAACAGTTTAATATTTATTATACGTATAAGACAAGTAAGTCGAATCGCTAGTACGCCTCATTCACGAAGCCGATCTATAAGGTGGGTATAAAGAAATTGTCTATAAAATGGTAGTTGAATGGGTGTCCACTATCACTCACCGCTTCCTTGATTAGTGGAGGGTCATTACCCGAACGTGTTGGATACGACACTTAATTCTCATTAAAAGTATAATGGAATAAATAAAGTAACCAAATACTTTTTAATAAATTCTCAATCTTAGTTACTTTAGGAAAGTGTGAATTTTGATGTTAATCCATGAAATTGCACATTTCATTTTATATAAGTCGTTAATGGAGCGTGTGTGGTTAACTGACACACTAATATGGACTAATAAAGGGTGAGAATGGGTGTCTCGTAAATTATCATTGATTAATGGAGCGTGTGAGGCTAACCGGCACTATAATTAGGTGGTAAATGACATCGAGAGTACCAAGCTAATTTTCATGGTTATTCACATCTTCTTTGTGATCCTCGGTATCCCAGTCACAAATGGAAGAGCATAATCAAGCTCTCAAAAGATCTAGGAATTTCATTTAAATCCTAATACATTTAAATTTCGATTTTCGTGGTGAAATTGGTAAAACATCATTTACCTACCTTTAAATAATCTACAATTAGATTACGACATCCCTCTTCTAAATTGTGAATTATCTAGTTGGATCCTAGCCTTAGTATTTCATTTGGGTGTTATATTAAGGATTTTCTTATCTAATCAAAACATGTCCTTCTTCTTTTTAGATGTCAACTTCCAACAATGCTTCTGGTTCCTGCAACAACAACAACTCCTCCAACCACTTCTCGCTCTTGAGCATCCGCTCAAAAGTCACTTTTGATGGCTCCAATTATAATGATTGGGTGTGTAACATCAAGATGGCTTTACGCTTCGAGGACAAGGAATATGTACTAAAAAAAGAGTTGAATGAGATTGATGAAACAACTGCTACTCATGAAGAAATAGTTGAGTATATGAGACATTGCATTGATGCTACCAAAGTGGCATTCATCAAGGTGGATACTATGACTCCTGAGCTACAAAGGTTTTATGAGGATTTATAGTCGTATGAGATGAACAATGACTTGATGGAAAAGTACCATCAATGAGCTCGTCAAGAGAGATACGAGATAGTAAAGTCCTTCATAACCAGCAAGATGAACGACAGAGAGTCTGTCACGGCCCACTTGCAACACATACAACATTATGTGGATCTTTTGTTGAAACTCAATTTGAACTTCGATGAGGAATTGGCTATTAACATAGTCTTGCACTCAATGCCTAGATATTATGATCAGTTCATTATGACTTATCATTTAAACAAGGAGTTAACCATGTTGAGTTAATTTCAAAGCTTTCTAAGAACTATTGAAAGTGGAATAAAAGGAAAAGGTATTGCCTCCACTCCTGCTGCTGTTGCTCCCGTCTTGGCCATTGGGCAAGGGAAGGGGAAGAAGAGTAAAGCTCCTCCAAAACAAAATTGGATGGGAAAGTTCCAAGTAGGATCCTCAAGAAATGGACCAAAAGGAAAAGTCAGTTCTGATGCTCCTCCTGCCTCTGACCCTAAAGAGGCTACCTACTTTTATTGCCATGACAAGGGGCATTGTAAACGAAGCTGCCCCAAGTAATTGTGATACATAAATTATGGCAAGGGTAAGCCAACCACATTAGTTATTTACACTATCTTATCTAAAAAGTCGTCACATTATAATTTGTGGGTCCTTGATACAGGATATGGTTTTCACATATGCTCTGAATTGCAGGAATTAAAAGGAAGTAAGGATGTGGAGCATTGGAAGATGAACCTGATTATGGGCAATAGGAGATCATCACATGCTACCAAGATTGGTGTTTATTATTTAGTGTTTAGTAATGAGTTATGTTTAGATTTGAACAATTGTTGCTATTCATCATAAATGATGAGAAATATTATTTCATTTCCTGGTTTATATAGACAAGGTTTTAGATATTCTTTTGATAATGAGAATGGTTCTATTTATGCTTATAAAAATGGTGTATTTTAGTTTGAAGCATTACCTTGTGATGGCATGTATGAAAATGTGATGGTTGTAGACAATTTAGGTAATATTGTTTTGATAATTGATTCGTCTAATGGTTTAGACAAATCATGCTTGTGGCATTGTCGTCATGGACATGTCAACAAGAAACTCATTACACAACTCCAAAAGGATGGAGTGTTGGAATCATTTGACTTAAGGTCCGATGATACATGTGAATCATGTTTGCTTGGAAAGATGACTAAATCACCTTTCACTGGTTCTTTTGAAAGAGTTGAAGGATTGTTGGATCTCATACACACAGATGTGTGTGGCCCCTTCAAATCTACCACAAGGGATGCAAATCGATTCTATGTGACTTTTACTAATGATTATAGCAGATATGGCTATATCTACTTAATTAATCATAAGTTAGAAACCTTTGAAAAGTTTAAAGAGTCTAAACAAGAAGTCGAGAATCAATTAGGCAGGAAGATCAAGATGCTCAGATCTGATAGAGGTGATAAGTATCTTAATATCGAGTTCCACGACCACCTCAAGGAATGTGGAATTGTTTCATAGTTGACACCTCCTAGGACACCACAACTTAACGGTATGGCTGAGAGGAGTAACCAAACCTTGTTGGACATGGTTCATTCCATGATGATTCGTGCTTCACTTCCAATCTCATTCTGGGGGTATGCCATAAATAATGTCGCCCACATTCTTAATATTGTCCCAACAAAGAAGGTTGCCAAAACACCTCACGAGATGAGGACATGGAAGGCTCCCTCGTTGGCACATATCAAGGTTTGGATTTGTGAAACTTTCGTTAGGCGATAAACTCACAAAAAGCTTGAACCTCGAAGTGAGAGATATATTTTCATCGGCTACCCACAAAAGTCCTTTGGATACTTGTTCTATAGCCGTAGTGAAAATGTGGTCTTTGTAGCACGAAGGGGAGTCTTTTGCAAGAGAGAGCTCATATGCAAAGAGGATAGCGGGAGTACAATTGATCTTGAAGAACTTCAAGAGTCAAACAATGAAGGAACCTCTAACACTAGCACTTAACCTAAGGAATAAATTCTTGTTGAACCAGTTGACGAGTCATTGCCTCTTAGGAGTTATGGTAGAGTTAGCCTTCCTCCTATGTTATATAATTTCTATATAACTGCAGAAGGTGATACGTTTATCAGTGATAGCACACTGGTAAATTTGGATGAACCTGCTAACTACAAGGAAGCAGTGGCAGGCCCTGAGTCTACCAGGTGGAAAGAGGCAATGGACAGCGAGATCAAGTCCATGTATTAAAACCAAGTTTGGAATTTGGTTGACAATGTACCAGGTCGTAAGACAGTTGGGTGCAAATGGATCTTTAAGAAGAAGACTAGCGTGGATGGAAAGGTACACTTTCAAGGCTCGATTAGTTACGAAGGGCTTTACTCAAACCCCATGGATTGACTATGATGATACATTTTCACCAGTGGCTAAGATCAAATATATTAGGGTTATGCTATCCATAGTTGCGTTTCAAGATTATGAAATTTGGCAGATGGATGTCAAAACCACTTTCCTAAATGGTATGTTGGCTGACGATGTTTTCATGAGTTAGCTAGAGGGTTTTGTGGATGCTAAGTACCCCAATAGAGCGTGTAAGCTTGAGAAATCAATCTATGGATTGACACAAGCTTCTTGCAAATGGAATCTTTGCTTTGATGAGAAAGTGAAAGTGTTTGGATTCTCTATAAGTGAAGATGAGTCTTATGTATATGTCAAAGCTAGTTGGAATATACTCACCATCCAAGTATTGTATGTTGACAATATACTGCTTATAGGAAATGACATTCCAACCTTGCAGGAGGTTAAATCATGGCATGGAAAGTGTTTCGCTATGAAGGATTTGGGAGAGGCTGCTTATCTTCTGGGGATAAGGATTTTGAGGAATATGAGTAAAAAACTAATTCAACTTAGTCAAATTACATATTTGGATAAAGTGTTAAAGCATTTTAGCATGGAAAATTCCAAGAAAGGAGAGTTGTCTATCCAGAGCAATACCAAATTGAGTAAAACTCAGAATTCGGGTACCGATGCAGAGATAGAAGAAATAAGTTGTGTTTCATATGCTTCCTCCGTTGGATCGATCATGTATTCTATGAAACGTACCCGCCCTAACGTAGCTTTTTCTTTGAGCATGGTTAGTCAATATCAGGGAAATCCAGGTAAAGCTCATTGGATAGCAGTCAATAAAATTCTTAAATATCTACAAAGAACAAAGGATTGGGTCCCTGTGCTTGGTGGTAGTAATGACTTAAGAGTTACTGGGTATAGTGATGCCAACTTTCAGATAGATAAATACAATTCTCAATTTTGTTGGGTGTTTACCCTTAATGGAGGAGTGGTGATTTGGAAAAGTTCCAAGCAGGAAACGGTGGCTAATTCGACCTGTGAATCAGAGTACACTGCAGCGAGAGAAGCATCGAAAGAGGCTATATGGTTGAAGACTTCATTGGAGACCTTTGAGTCATGCCAACCATTAAGTAGTTGATGGAGATTTTCTATGATAATGAAGGAGCGGTTGCCTAAACAAAGGAACCCAAATATCATGGCAGATCTAGACATATCAACAAAAAATACCACTTTACAGACATCGAGTAGAAGAATGACACCACATCGTGAAGAGGGTATCATCTGAAGAGAATCCTACAAATCCCCTTACAAAGGTTCTAAGTAGGGTTAAGCACATTCAGCATGCGAGGAGCATTGGTCTGAAGGATGATATTAGTTTTAGTGATTAGATAGATATTTAGAAACTTGTAACAAATAAATGTAATTGACATTTGGCGATTAAGTATGGAGATTTATTTATGAGTATTTTTTTTACTGTCTTTTTTCAACTTTTTATCATTATGTTTCATTTTTTTCATGTTTTACTTCCAGAATAATTAGATTATTCAAATATCCACGGTCGATCATACTTTGGAAGTAAGTAGTGTATTAAGGCTGTCATGAATTGGGTTGTAGAATGTTTAAGTTTTTAGACATAGCAATGGTTTGGTGCAACATTCATGGGTACTTTTGAAATGGGGATTTAAGTATTTGATTAAACCCATGCTCATTGAATTACTTCATGGAATTTATCACGAGTAATTCTGATACAATAATATCATATAATCTTTAAACGGAGATATATGATTGTTGTTTATGAGTTGCTTGTGCATTGATAATACGTAAACACATTAGTAACTTTTGATGTTATAAAATGTATTGTTGTGCATGATTGGATGAGTAAATAATACAAGCATATAAGTTGAAGTTTATCTATTCCTTTTTCCATAACGGGAAAAGTGATATCTTGGACCCCTCGATGATTTGATGTTGACTTATGTGTCGGGCCCGGTCAGGACTGAATTACAAATCAGAAATTGGGAAACAAACTGTTGTATAATGAGAATGATTATGTTTCATGTCATTTTTCCACATGATATCTTGCAAAACGAAGGGTTATATGATCACTTATCTTAGGACACGTTACTTACTAGGTCAGAGTTTGACAACGGTTTTGGGAGCTACAATTTGCTAGTCAATTTTTGAAGTTATACTTGCAATTATACTTATTAGACTTATTCAAGTAGGAGACTATTAGATTAGGTGTCTAAGACCATAAATATAATTGGTATGTACTTGAACTGATAGTAGCATAGTCCTTTTGGGTTGCCTTCATACTAGCAACAAGACAGGATGGCCTATTGAGAAAGAGGAGGAATTTACTATTTAGAATAATAAATTAATACAAAAAATGATTTATTAATGTATTACTATTTAGAATAATAAATTAATACAAAAAATGATTTATTAATGTATTATGAAAAATAATATATTAATTAAAATCATGTTATTTAATTAATATTTAATCAGAAATTAATTTGGAATTAGTTTTGGTATTAAAGGAATTAATCAAAAGTACGGGGGCTATTTAATAATTAATTAACACTTGTGGTTTTGGGCTCTTGGACCATCCTAGAAGGGATGGAGAAAAACTTCTAGGAAAGCCCTAGAATTTTTGTCTTTGGCCTTAGGGATGGGGAGTTCATGGGCGGCTTAGGCCTTAAGATGGAAATTAGGGTTTCCTCCAGCAAACTCTAGCTTTGGCTTTAAGCAACGTTAGATATCTAAAGAGCCTCAACTCTATGGATTTCATCCATGCCATTAAACCCTTAGGATATCCAAAATTTGAAGTATCTTCCTCCTCTCTCTCCTCTCATCATACTTGCTTGGTGTGTTTGTGAGCCAGTAGAGGTGATATATTTGTGACACTTGCTCTCCAAGTTCAAGATCTTCAATGAATCCATTGTTATTACAACATAACAATAAAGGTATGTATTCTAACCCTTGGTTTGTCAATTTCAAAAATTGTAGTTGCCTCTTAGGGTTTATTGTTTTGTGTTCAATGTGTGTATGTCTAATAGAGACAACATAAATCCAACATATTATGGTTGCATGCACACATAGGGATTATTTGATATGCTCAAAACCATTGTTTATATCATTTAAACATCAGAGTAAAAGTCATAAATAGACAATGCAGAAAATGTTGTGGGATGTTGTGCATCACGTCGGGGCCCTTCCCTTTCGTACCGGAAATACCTGAAACCAAAAACATAAAACTATAAGAACAAAGCTTAGTGAGTTCCCCAAAATACCACATACCATACATATCATTAGGCCTAGCCCTCCTAATTATTGGGCCCAGCCCAGCATACTAGGGGTCTAACCCGTCATACAATGGGTCTAGCCCAACATACAATAAGGCTAGCCCAACATACAATGGGCCCAACCCTCTCATGCAAATGGGCCCAACCATACATGCATGCCAATAGGCCCAACCCAACATATAATGTAAGAGTCACAAAGACAACTAGCATCCTAAATAACACATCCTACTGGGTCAGTATTGGTGCCTTTGACCCATAGGTTTAGTGAGGAGGCTCACCTGACTCATGAATAAGCTAAACCACAACTCTATGCCTTGGAACCACTGCTACAGCCCTCTTATCACATCATACAAGGTCCAACATTAGTCTACACACTAAAACCAGCGATCTTGACCAAAAAGCAACCCAAGTCAAAAATCAACGGCAAACGTTGACTTCAGTCAACTGCTACATCGTGACCTTCCTTAGCCACTTTGTGGCCCTAATACAATCGATCAAACAGACAATTCCCAGTCGACACATCGTAGGCGTTGGAAATCCAACAACTTAATGGATTAAGCTGATTCCAAGAGCTCCAAAGTTTAGATCTGGTCCATTATATGGTCTAAATGGATAAAGTTTCCAACTTTATCCATTAAGACACCCAAAGCGATCAAGATCTCCAACCCTGGTCCAATTAAAGCCAAATACCACAATGTCTTTACCATTAAGCCCTTAACCTGAAAAAGTCCTTAACCTAACCAATCCAGAAGGGTTTATAATACCAGATCTATCATAAAGGTTGAAGCTTTATGTACATACATATCCAAAACATGTCTAGAATCCATTTTAGGTAATGATAAGTTTAAAAAAAATGCTCAAAAACTCATGAAACGAAAGAACTCCAACCAAAGTCTAGATCTACAACATATGTTGCTCTTAGGACCCAGGACAGTCATAAAGTTGCCAACTTTATAAGTTCCTTCCTTCCAAACATGCTTAATTATAAATAATATGGGACAATAACTTAGGTCTAACCACTTTAATCCATAAAGATTGAGCCTTTGACACTTACAAAGGTCTAGAAGCTATGAGAGATGTTGATGATGTTAATTCCTTGCCAATTTAACCAATATGGTACCTTTTTCTCTTTTTTCTCTTCTTTTCCAAGCCAACAATACTCCAAAAAGGCTAAAATTCATCAAGGGAATGAGAGTTAGGGTTTCTCTGAGGTATTAAGGTGTTGGAGGCTGGTAATGAACCCTAGAAATGGGTTCAAGGGGTTTAAATATGAAGCAAACTCTAAAAGACGTGTGAGATTAGGCCAGAACAACTGCCACGCCATGGCCATCATTGGCCATGCTGTGGTGGTCCACCAAGACACCCTATCCATCTTATCAGTGCCACGTCATAGGCATCCTTGCACCACATCATGGCATAGTGTTTCCCCCAAAACTTCATCTTCGGTTCCTAAAAAAAGTAAGTTTAACCAATATGGAACATAGGTGTTACAAACGGGTTTGTAGGATTAGGGGAATTTATTGTTGTTGTTAGCGTCATTGGTGCTTCAAATCCATCACCATCTTCGCCACACCTTAATGGTGTCGATGTTGGTGTCGATGTCACTGGTGCTTTAAATGATAGCCCAACTCCCCATCTGCCTCCTGTTTCAAGTTTAATTTATATGAGCTCTGGTGGAACTAACATAGTCAAAAACCAATAGTGGGTATTAATGGGTTTTGAGCAAAACATACAATCCTATGTGTGCCTAAAACCCTAATTGAATATCTAGATTTTCTCTAATTTAACATACAATAATAAACATCAAAGTATAAACCCCATATCCCTAGTATATAATCAAAATTTACATAATAAAGGGTTATGAAACATACCTTTTAGATTTTTATTGTAAGCAATCTTTAATCCTTATTTCAAAAACCTTTGGTAGCAAGCGCGACAAGTCTCGCGCCTCTAATTGTTCACAAACAAACTCAATCAAACAATGAATACTATAGAGAGAGAGAGAGAGAGTAATGGAAGAGAAATTTTGGCCAATATGCTCTTGGAGGAGTCATGGCCGAAATTTAACCCTAATGAGGGTTTATATATGTGTTAAGAATGTATTGGATAAGGCAGGTGTATCCAAGATAACCCTAATCCTTAACTTCCTCCCTAAGGCATCCAATGCACCCTTAGAGCCCAAGGAATCCCTAGGAACATCTAGAATTCGTTCCCCATACTATAGGGAGGTTATAGAATTGCCCAATGCTCAACTATTAAACAATTTCACCTTTATTCCCTACAGTTTTAATTAATTCCTTTAATCCCAAAATTAATTTCTGATTAAATATTAGTTCAACAATATGATTTCTAATTAATATATTATTTCCATAATACATTAATAAATCATTTATTTTGATTTCTAATTAATTTAATAACCAAATAATAAATTAATAAATCATTCTTCTCTCTCCAACAGTTATCATATTCAATTATCAGGTTTGAAGGCAATCCAAAAGGACTGTGCTGCTATAAATTCAAGTTTATACCAATTATACAGTGGCGGACCTTAGTAGTGCCCCAGGGTCACTGCTCCGACGCCGACACGTAGTGTAAAAAAAATTAATGTTTTTTTTAATGTTTTTTATATTGGGTGCACCGGCTTAAAACACGAGTGACACTAATAATATAGATTTATTTGGAATTTTTTTTAGTGTCACCCCTACGAAAATATTATGCATCCGCCACTGCAATTATAGTTACGGCTTAGACACCTAATCCAACATTCTCCCACTTGAATAAGTTTAATAACTATAGTTGCAAGTATAACTTTAGAATTTGATTAGCAAATTGTTGCTACTAAAAGCTGTTGTCAAACTTTAACCTAGTTAGTGACGTATCCTTAGATAAGTGATCAAATACTCCTCCGTTCTACAAGATATCGTATAGACATGAGACATGGATTATAATCAATCTCTATGTCCAAGAATTGTTTCCTGATTTTTGATTTATGATAACTGATATTAGACTATTAATTGAACACATCAATTCACTCCAGGCTTGGCCAAACACTTTAGATGTCATCACCAAATCATCGAGGGGACCACAGATATCGCTTTCCCGTTAGGGCAAAAGGAGCGGATAAACTTCGACTTATATGATTATACTATTCCCTCATCAAATCACACACAACATTACGTTTTATAACATCAAGTTACTGATGCGTTTAAATATTATCAATGACTTGTAAACAACAATTCATATATCTTTGTTTGAAGAATATAAGATATTATCGTCTCAAAATTACTCGTGATAAAATACATGAAGTAATTCTTTGAGTGTGGGTTAATCCAATACTTAAATCTCCATTTCAAAAGTACTCATGAATACTGCAGCAAACCATCCCTATGTCTAATCCCTTAGAAAATCTACAATTTGATTCATGACAATATTAATTCACTACTTACTTCCAAAAGTATGATCAACTGTGGATGTTTGAATAATCCAATTATTCGGGAAGTAAAATATGCGAATTGAAAGACAATAATAACCTAATTAACTATGGTCTCAAAACCATTAAATATAAATAAAACACTTATTATTTAATCACCATATTAATTAGACTTTATTAATCGTCTAATGTTTCGATTAATCAACTAAACACTTGAATTAAACATCAGTCATGCCATGTTATAAACATGCATACTATGTCTCTCTATGATCCTTCCTTTGTGAAAAGATCAATTGGACATAATTCCAATGATGCTCAAATCACAATTCCATATTCTTATTACAAGTGTAAGAATTCCAAATTGTTGTCACCACTAAATGTGTTAGAGGCTAACTTTGCATGCAATACCCTCTTGTGATGATGTGGCGTCATGTAACGACCCAATTTTTACGTCCGAAAATTTCATTTTTAAAATATTACTTTAGAAAACATTAATAAATAAAAACATTGTTGATCACACCATAACACATCGCAACCATGTTTTAAAAGGTCAAACCATACATCCCATCAAAATATCAGAGTACAATCCCAGTGACTCTCGTAAATGCGGAAGACAGAGTGTGTGACTACCCGGTACGGCCAAAGTACCACATACCATACAAACATACCACATACCATACAAACACATACCATACAAACACATAACATAAATACCATACAAAGCTTAGTGAGTTCCCCCAACGTACCACATACCATACCATATACCACATACGTAAGCACAAAGCTTAGTGAGTTCCCCCAACGTACCACATACCATACAAACACATAACATAAATACTGCCAGGCTATTCTGGGGTGCCTGACTACCCGGTACGGCCATTCTGGGGTGCCGACCTACCCATACGGCCATTCTGGGGTGCCGTCCTACCCGTGTCAAGCCATTCTGGGGTGCTGACTACCCATGTCAAGCCATTCTGGGGTGCTGACTACCCATCGGTCCTAACAACCGATCCTCGGGGACTGGTCCCCTCCCGCTACCTCTATCGCATAACATAACAGGCCAACATACAAGCATACCATCACATACAGTCAGATGTTTCTGGGGTGTCTGACTACCCTGCGGTCCTAACAACCGAACTCTACTACTATTGCATATAACGTATCATGAGAGCATATAACATAACAGGTAATAGCAAACCTAGATGATATCACAAAGACAATCATCTATCATACGTCCCTTACTGGTGGGCCGGCATTGTGGCCTTAGGCCCACCACTACTGGAAGGTAACTCACCTCAAAGTAGCTGCTAAACTGATCGGGAACTAACTGACTGCTGCTGCTCCGGGAGTCCTCCGGCTGCAATTCCCACAACATACTCAATCAAACACTGCTAACTGTCCTTTAGGTAAAATGACCATTTTACCCCCGGTCTAGCTCTAAGTCAATGTTAGAGTCAACTTTCAGTTGACCCGACTCGCCGAGTTGGCTCTCCAACTCGTCGAGTCCCTATCAGACGATTGTCCGGAGTCCCTGTTTCTACTCGTCGAGTTAGGCTATGACTCGACGAGTTCATCTTCTAGACTGACGTTCAACATCTTCATCCTACTCGCCGAGTTGTATGAACAACTCGTCGAGTTCATCTTCATCCGAAGAACACTTTATGCTAAGACTCATCGAGTTGTATGAACAACTCGCCGAGTCTGTTCTTGATCTATGAAGATTGCCTTGGACTCGCCGAGTCAGGGCATTGACTCGCCGAGTCCTAACATGGGTGAGTTCAGCTCCCAACTCACCGAGTCACCCCCTGTGACTCACGGCTCAACTCGATGCATCATGAAGGGACCAACTCGGTGACTCGCGACCAGACTCGCCGAGTCACCTATACGACTCGCCGAGTCGTCACCATGCATCCACCAAATACACCGATTTACCCGATTTCAGTCCATGCCATTCATAGATCTAGACTTCTAGGACACCAATCACACGTAAAGTTTCCAACTTTACGTGTGGATACTCACTAATATGGATTTTAGGGTTCAAAATGCCTCAAAAGGGTAGATCTAGGATGAACAAGCCACATGGGGCCATAAAGCTAACAGATCTGAGCTCCTGGAGCTCAATCTTGCCTAGATCTAAAGGCCAATCCACTTATTACGAAACATTAAGCACAAACAAGCTTGAGGAATTGCTCAAGAGTGTCTTAAATGAAATCTTAAGCATAGAAACAGGGGGAAAACGAGATATACCTCAATGAAACAGCTGAAAAACACAATGATGCTTGGATGGCTCTCCTTCCTCTTGATCTCCTTCCCCTTCTTGCCTCAAAACCTTCAAGAATGCACACAAGAGCCTCAAATTCACAAGAACAAGCTTAGGACGAGTTAGGACGGGGGTTGGGAGCTCTGGGGGTGAATGGGGGCTAGCAAGGGGCAGATATGGGGTTTAAATAGGGTGCAAACCCCTGAAACTTAGGGTTTCATCCAACAGCGGTGACTCGCCGAGTCCAGGATATGGACTCGCCGAGTCGCCAACTTAAATGTGTCCTGCGTCTCGTCCCTACTCGGCGAGTCGGACCTAGTGACTCGCCGAGTCCAAGGCTAAAATAGGGCAATACTCAAATAAAATTCACATACCGGAAACCAGGTGCTACAAATCTCCCCCACTTATTTTAGACTTCGTCCTCGAAGTCTGCTGCCCGGTCCTGAAACAGCTTGGGGTAATGCTCCATCATCTCGTCCATCGGTTCCCAAGTCCATTCCGAACCCTTGCGGTGCTGCCATTGCACCTTTACTAGTTCTACCCTCTTGTTTCTCAACGTCTTTGTCTTTCTGTCAAGTATTGCGACTGGGCGCTCAATGTAATTCAAGCTGTCGTCAACCTGAATATCCTCCAATGGTACTACTGCTGAATCGTCCACCAGGCACTTCCGCAGCTGCGAAACATGAAAGGTGCTGTGGATCTGACTGAGCTCGGCTGGCAGGTCCAGCCTATACGCCACCTTGCCCACCCGGGCTGCAACCCTGAACGGCCCGATGAACCTTGGGCCCAACTTGCCCCGCTTCCTGAATCGAATGACACCTTTCCAAGGCGACACTTTCAGGAGGACCATATCCCCGACTTGGAACTCCAAGTCGGATCGACGTCTATCGGCGTAGCTTTTCTGTCGACTCTGTGCAGTCTGAAGTCTGCTCCGAACCTGCTGGATCCTCTCGGTCGTCTCTAGCACCACCTCGGTGCTTCCCATGACTCTCTGGCCAACCTCCCCCCAACATATCGGGGTTCTGCACTTCCGCCCATACAACATCTTGAACGGTGGTCGGTCAATGCTCGCGTGATAACTGTTGTTGTAGGAGAACTCAGCCAAGGGAAGATAGGTATCCCAGCTACCACCGAAATCCAACACACACGCCCGCAACATGTCCTCCAAGGTCTGGATGGTCCGCTCACTCTGACCATCTGTCTGCGGGTGAAAGGCGGTGCTAAAATGCAGACGAGTGCCCAACTCATCATGGAATTTCTTCCAAAATCTGGAAGTAAAACGCACATCCCTGTCTGGGATCACCGATACTGGCACCCCATGCCGTGCCACAATCTCCCTGATATAGATGTCGGCCAATTTTTCGGCCGATATGCTCTCCTGAATTGGAATAAAGTGAGCACTCTTGGTCAATCTATCCACAATGACCCAAATCGAATCCACTCCACGTGCGGTCCTGGGAAGCTTTGTGATAAAATCCATCGTGATATCTTCCCATTTCCACAGTGGAATGTCCAACGGCTGCATCTTGCCATGCGGTCTCTGATGTTCGGCCTTGACCTTCCTGCAGGTCAAACACCGCTCGACGTACCATGCCACATCCCGCTTCATGCAAGGCCACCAGTAATCTGGACGAAGATCCCTATACATCTTCGTCGCCCCGGGATGAATAGAAAATCGGGACTTGTGCGCCTCCTCCATCAAAATCTGACGCACGCCACCATGATACGGCACCCACACCCTACGGTGCAGTGTCAAAAGTCCTCGGCCATCATAATCAAAGGAGGAAACCTGACCCACCACATGCTCGCTCTTCTGATGCTCATCCTTGATAGCCTCCTGTTGAGCCTCCCGAATCTGCTCCAACAGGGGGGTCACCACGGTCATCCTCAAACAAGCGTCCCTGATCGGCACCGTCTTGCGGCTAAGCGCATCGGCCACCACATTGGCCTTCCCCGGGTGGTAAAGGATCTCGCAATCATAATCCTTCACCACGTCCAACCACCGACGTTGCCTCATGTTCAGATTCGACTGGTCCATGAGGTACCTCAAACTCTTGTGGTCCGTGTAGATGGTACACCGAACCCCGTAGAGGTAATGTCGCCAAATCTTGAGGGCAAAGACCACCGCCCCCAACTCCAAATCGTGCATCGGGTAATTTGCCTCGTGAGGCTTGAGCTGCCGTGAAGCGTAGGCAATGACATGCCCTCTCTGCATCAGAACTGCGCCCAACCCTGAAATGGACGCATCGCAGTAAACCACAAAATCCTCAACGCCCTCAGGCAGGGCTAGGATCGGCGCCTCACACAATTTCTGTCTCAGCATCTCAAACGCAGCCTGCTGCTCGGGTCCCCACCGAAAGACCACGGCTTTCTTCGTCAGTCGCGTCAGGGGTACGGCTATCTTGGAGAAATCTTGGATAAACCTCCGATAGTAGCCTGCCAATCCCAGGAAGCTCCGAATCTCAGATGGAGACTTCGGGACCCCCCATCTCATCACGGCTTCGACCTTGGCCGGATCAACCAGAATCCCATTCTGGTTGACTAGGTGCCCAAGGAATTGCACCTCACGCAACCAAAACTCACACTTGGAGAACTTGGCATACAAGCTCTCCCTCCTCAGGGTCTCCAATACCTCCCTCAGATGCTCCTCGTGTTCCTCCCGAGTCTTGGAATAGACCAAGATATCATCGATAAAGACTATCACAGACCGATCCAGCATCGGTCTACACACGCGGTTCATGAGGTCCATGAACGCGGCAGGAGCATTGGTGAGCCCAAACGGCATCACCACGAACTCGTAATGACCATAGCGCGTCCGAAACGCAGTCTTCTGCATATCCTCCTCCCTGACCCTCATCTGATGATAACCCGAACGCAAGTCAATCTTGGAGAACCAAGATGCTCCCTGAAGCTGGTCAAATAGGTCATCAATCCTCGGAAGCGGGTATCGGTTCTTCACCGTTACCTTGTTCAGCTCCTGATAATCTATACACATCCGATGCGACCCGTCCTTCTTCCTTACAAACAGAATTGGGGCTCCTCAGGGTGAACTGCTCGGACGAATAAATCCCTTGTCCAGCAGCTCCTGCAGCTGCGTAGACAACTCCTGCATCTCGGGAGGAGCCAACCGATACGGTGCTTTGGCTATCGGAGCCGCACCGGGAATAAGGTCAATCCTGAACTCCACCTGTCGCTCCGGAGGTATCCCAGGTAGTTCCTCCGGGAAAACATCTGCAAAATCTCGAACCACCGGGACCTCGCTCACGGTCGCCTTACCCGCCTCCCGGGTATCCATCACATACGCGACATATCCCGCGCATCCCTGCTGAAGATAGCGCCTAGCCCTCGCTGCAGAACATACAGTGGGTCCACACTGCGGCCGCTCGCCATGAATCACTAACTCTCCCCAGCTTGGGGTCCTGACTCGCACTAGCTGCTGCGCGCAATCTATCACTGCCCCATTAGGGCTCAACCAATCCATACCAATAATCACCTTGCTTCCACGCAATGGGATGGGAACCAAGTCTACTAGGTAACGCTCCTCAAACAGTCGCAGAACACAATCTCGAAACACCATCGATGCTCGCACCGATCGATCGTCAGCAATCTCTACCTCTAACGGGCAATCTAACTCGCCCGAGGTCTCATGAAACCTCTTGCTAAGAGCAAGAGAAACGAACGATCGGGATGCACCCGAGTTGAACAATACCTGAACCGGGATACCGTTCACATGAAACGATCCTAATACACATGTATACACACGGAGCACATATCAATATCATAACAACATAAAACAAAAGATAGAAGGAAAGAATCGTACCCGTCACCACATCGGGCGCGGCGCGTGCCTCCTCTGTAGTCAGCTGGAATGCCCGGCTCCTCACCACCGGAGCCTCTGCCTTGCCCTGACGGCCATCCGTGATCCGCAGGGTCGTTGGAGCTGGCGCCTTCACTGGCACTGAAACTGTCAACATGGGGCAATTGGCCTTCTTGTGGCCCCTCTGGTTGCAATGGAAACACAGCAACTCTGATGTCTGAATAACTGTCGTAGGAGCAGTGCAATCCCTGCTGATATGCCCAAACTTGCCGCACTTGTAGCAGCCTGACGATCCCATCCTGCACGCCCCCTCGTGCGGCCTGCCGCACCTCCTGCAGCGGCTCGGTCCCGACTGGCCTTTCGGCCTCCCATCTAATCCCTTGGGCTTCTTCCCCGAAGCCCCTGCTTCCTGACCGTCCTCAAGTTTCCGTTTCCGGATGTGCTCCAAATCTATCTCTCTCTCCCTAGCCCTGGCAATCATGGAGTCCAGGGTGGGGCAAGCCGAGAAGCTAACATGCTCCCGGATGTCAGCTCGTAGCATATCATGGTAACGAGTCCTCCTCATATCCTCGTCACCGGCATACTGGGGCACCAATAAAGCCCTCTCCCAAAACTTGGTGGTGATCTCCGCCACGGTCTCTGTCGTCTGCCTCATGTCTAGAAACTCCCTGGCCAGCTGCTGAAGCTCGACCGCCGGTGCAAACTCTGCTCTGAACCTAGTCACAAAGTCCGACCAGGTCATTGCCTCGATAGCCGAGGCTCCCAACGAGTCACCCACTGACTCCCACC
The DNA here is from genome assembly GCF_052625555.1 of Lactuca saligna. Lineage (NCBI taxonomy): Eukaryota > Viridiplantae > Streptophyta > Magnoliopsida > Asterales > Asteraceae > Lactuca > Lactuca saligna. The sequence goes on along the minus strand of NC_136425.1, from coordinate 152,350,682 downwards.
AATCCCGGGCTCGGTCCCGTAAACATCCTGCTGCGTACCTCACCTTCGACCCCTCGGGGCAGAAGCTAGTCAACTGGGCAGACTCGATATCTGCAATCCACTGCCTGGCGACAATGGGGTCCTTCACCCCATGGAAATACGGTGCGCCACTGCCCCTGAAGTCCTTGAAGGACAGTGTGCGAGATCCTGACTGGCTAGAGGCCAAGTCGCTCCTAAATGCCCGTAGGCGATCCTCCATCAACTCCATGATCCCTTCCTTGATCGACCCAAAGAGGATGGGGGTCGACTCAAGGATGCCCCTGGTGATCTCTGACGTGATGAACTCACGTAGCCTCTCATCAATCGGCTCGGTGCCTGATCCCGAACCTGACCCCTCTCCTGACCCGCCATATGTCGGTCTCGGTCGAAGTACCACCATTCTGCAAATCATCATAATAATCATTAGTGATACTGCTACTTTCTGAGGGATCTCAACTACTTACAGATTCCTTGGTCTCGTCTTGGCCTTCCTCGGCTCAGGTACGGATCCTCTGCTTTCAGTAGTACGGGCCCATACTACCTTCCACATCTATCCGTGCCTTCTCCGAGGAATTCCTCGACTCCACCAGATCCCCTTTACTACTGCTACTCTCTGTTATTCTCATCCTAGGCTTGCCCTAGGGAAAACTCAAGTTCAACACGACTGGTCCTCAGCTGCTGTAGATCTCCTCATAGTGCCAGTTAGCCACCACCTAAACACCATCACATGGGACGAGGATTAGATAATCCTTCAAGTAAAAGATCCGTCCCTACAACGGTTGGACTCAAACAAGAGCTGCGCAATAGGGCCAGTTCCAATACTTTGGGATTATTCAACCCTGATTACATGTGGTGTGACGTGTTTACCTAGTGGCTAACTCCCATTACTCAGAACCCCACCAAGCACGAAGCAAGCAGCATTCGGATAAGGGGAAACAGACTCAAGCCAAAACTATCCTTATAACAAGAAACGACACTTAACATAGGATGCTAAGCTCATACTATCAGGCATAACCTAAACAGGCTATCCTACTGTTGTCTACTCAATTCTAGCATGCAATGTTCATAAAGCTGTAACACATAAGCAGGAACATAAGGCATCACTCCTAGATCCTTAGCCCTATTCTAGCATGCAGTTCTACGTAAGCTGATAAACATAACATAAGCTTGTCTGGGTACTATGGGGAATACTTACTTGAGCTCGGCCGGTTGCGCACGTCACACACTTCGCTCTTTCTTATGACTCTTTTCCAAGTTTTAGAGAACATTTTCTTTCGAAAAAATTTTCAATCCCTCGATTTGAGTTCAGACACCCCCGAAGGCGTGTCCGAATCCCTCAAACCAGGGCTCTGATACCAACTTGTAACGACCCAATTTTTACGTCCGAAAATTTCATTTTTAAAATATTACTTTAGAAAACATTAATAAATAAAAACATTGTTGATCACACCATAACACATCGCAACCATGTTTTAAAAGGTCAAACCATACATCCCATCAAAATATCAGAGTACAATCCCAGTGACTCTCGTAAATGCGGAAGACAGAGTGTGTGCATTACGTGCCGCTACCGCGCCGGCTTCTTCCCCTTCGGTGCAGAGGTACCTGAAAACAAAACTGTAAACGTAAGCACAAAGCTTAGTGAGTTCCCCCAACGTACCACATACCATACAAACACATAACATAAATACTGCCAGGCTATTCTGGGGTGCCTGACTACCCGGTACGGCCATTCTGGGGTGCCGACCTACCCATACGGCCATTCTGGGGTGCCGTCCTACCCGTGTCAAGCCATTCTGGGGTGCTGACTACCCATGTCAAGCCATTCTGGGGTGCTGACTACCCATCGGTCCTAACAACCGATCCTCGGGGACTGGTCCCCTCCCGCTACCTCTATCGCATAACATAACAGGCCAACATACAAGCATACCATCACATACAGTCAGATGTTTCTGGGGTGTCTGACTACCCTGCGGTCCTAACAACCGAACTCTACTACTATTGCATATAACGTATCATGAGAGCATATAACATAACAGGTAATAGCAAACCTAGATGATATCACAAAGACAATCATCTATCATACGTCCCTTACTGGTGGGCCGGCATTGTGGCCTTAGGCCCACCACTACTGGAAGGTAACTCACCTCAAAGTAGCTGCTGAACTGATCGGGAACTAACTGACTGCTGCTGCTCCGGGAGTCCTCCGGCTGCAATTCCCACAACATACTCAATCAAACACTGCTAACTGTCCTTTAGGTAAAATGACCATTTTACCCCCGGTCTAGCTCTAAGTCAATGTTAGAGTCAACTTTCAGTTGACCCGACTCGCCGAGTTGGCTCTCCAACTCGTCGAGTCCCTATCAGACGATTGTCCGGAGTCCCTGTTTCTACTCGTCGAGTTAGGCTATGACTCGACGAGTTCATCTTCTAGACTGACGTTCAACATCTTCATCCTACTCGCCGAGTTGTATGAACAACTCGTCGAGTTCATCTTCATCCGAAGAACACTTTATGCTAAGACTTGCCGAGTTGTATGAACAACTCGCCGAGTCTGTTCTTGATCTATGAAGATTGCCTTGGACTCGTCGAGTCAGGGCATTGACTCGCCGAGTCCTAACATGGGTGAGTTCAGCTCCCAACTCACCGAGTCACCCCCTGTGACTCACGGCTCAACTCGATACATCATGAAGGGACCAACTCGGTGACTCGCGACCAGACTCGCCGAGTCACCTATACGACTCGCCGAGTCGTCGCCATGCATCCACCAAATACACCGATTTACCCGATTTCAGTCCATGCCATTCATAGATCTGGACTTCTAGGACACCAATCACACGTAAAGTTTCCAACTTTACGTGTGGATACTCACTAATATGGATTTTAGGGTTCAAAATGCCTCAAAAGGGTAGATCTAGGATGAACAAGCCACATGGGGCCATAAAGCTAACAGATCTGAGCTCCTGGAGCTCAATCTTGCCTAGATCTAAAGGCCAATCCACTTATTACGAAACATTAAGCACAAACAAGCTTGAGGAATTGCTCAAGAGTGTCTTAAATGAAATCTTAAGCATAGAAACAGGGGGAAAACGAGATATACCTCAATGAAACAGCTGAAAAACACAATGATGCTTGGATGGCTCTCCTTCCTCTTGATCTCCTTCCCCTTCTTGCCTCAAAACCTTCAAGAATGCACACAAGAGCCTCAAATTCACAAGAACAAGCTTAGGACGAGTTAGGACGGGGGTTGGGAGCTCTGGGGGTGAATGGGGGCTGGCAAGGGGCAGATATGGGGTTTAAATAGGGTGCAAACCCCTGAAACTTAGGGTTTCATCCAACAGCGGTGACTCGCCGAGTCCAGGATATGGACTCGCCGAGTCGCCAACTTAAATGTGTCCTGCGTCTCGTCCCTACTCAGCGAGTCGGACCTAGTGACTCGCCGAGTCCAAGGCTAAAATAGGGCAATACTCAAATAAAATTCACATACCGGAAACCAGTTGCTACACGTCAAAGTCACCAAGACTAGACAACAATCTCACAAAATTCTCCATTGAAACTTTATTACTAAAACAATTTCATGGTGATGAAGTATCAAATTCAAGATACACTCCTTGAACATCTTCCTTGCATTAAAGTTCTTAACTCACATATAGATTTTATCGACAACTTCCACTATGGAAATATTTCCATATTCTCATATGACCATCAATTTCGAACACGAATCATCTCCACTCCGAATTATGTCAATATGGTCAGTCCAAATACTATAATATTTCAATATATTGAATTTCTTATGTTGAAACATTTCAAAACCATATTCATATATGTCCAAAATTAAGTTTTATTGAATCCTTCAATCTAAACTTTTAGATTTGAAATGAAGTATGAGTTCCCTCTTCCCTAAGCTTATCATAGTGAAACAATTCCAAACTTTTCAACTTGCAAATTTGAAAAACTTTGTTTCCTACGAATCGCATTGCCAACTTGCAATACTTAGCATAACAATTACGCTTCTACTAGCATAACAATTATGCTTCTATCTACATAAAAATTATACTCCCACTAGCTTTGACATGTACCCAGATATCAACTAGACTTCTAGAAATTAATACTTTTGACTTTCTTACTAAAGTTCAGGTCTATGATATGTGGTGCTTCGATAAGTCTTTATCTAGAATTCTCAAGCTCATACACCTACATTAGATATCATATGTGTGTGTTTAAACCCATTCAAAACTTACAGTTATAAGTTCTGAACATTCAAACTATTTCTTGCCATTTCTCACAATTCAAACTTTGAAAAGGGATGTCGTAATCATATGCGAATTTGAGAACGTAATTTCATAACTGCTAACCATAATGATATTAATCAGATTTAAAATCTACTAGAGAAAGGGTTTCCTCATAATCATTTTCATGAATTATAGAGAAACCTTTTTCAACCTAGATCTTATGGTGTATACATTCCTATCCATGTGAATTTATCAATTCCAACCTATACTCATAAGATAAGGTAGATGACTAAACCAAAATCAAATGTTGTTTCATGGACTGAACTTTGCTCATTCTTAATTTCTCGCCTTCTGGTAGCATAAGGGCCTACCATGTTGTTTAAGCAGGTCACTTCCATTGACCAATATACTATCACTGACCAACGTACTCTGCCTTTTACAATCGTAATCATTGCCAACTCAACTAGAAGATGCACAGAAACAAGAATGTGTCAACTTAACACGATAGGTTATCAACCTTAAGTCGTGTGCTAGTGATAACATAAAGGTTTATTCTCAATTGACTCCTGAAACTCTTCATAACCAATAAGACTCCCACTGAATTCTTGATATATAAGTTTTTCTCTCAATGAGCATTCCTTGACAAGCAAAAACAAATATTCAAAACTTAGTGTGGACTCTTGTCAAGAAAACACTTAATTGAATTGGTCATAGTTCATCTTTGTTTTTAAATCCAAAAACATCACAACTACCAATTCAAAATACTCTAGAGTATGAAACATTATTACTTTATATTTTATGAGGTGTTATAAACCTACTTAGTATGAAATAAGCTTCAAGATACGATTTGTATTTAGTAGAGTATGACTCTAAAACTAGATTGGAAAATGAAATATGACTCATCTCTCGATTAAACCATTTCAACAATATTTAATTCCTCTTCTTAGTCATACAAATACACTAAGATGTCCTTAGAGGATCGATTGTGACATAATTCCACAATCATTAAGATGATCATAAAACATAATACTAAAGTACTCTCCTTTCTTTCAGATTGGAGAAACCATTATCTCTCTGCCTAATATATTCTTCTTATTCATTCTATTACACTTTGAAAACCTTTTCAAAGTGTTAGAACTCTGCATAACCTTATAAAACCAACCATGTTCACTAAATCATCGGTAAGCATGATGAATAGAGTTATCGTTCTTTGTGGTGGATCTAAATATTCCATATCAATTTTAGTCATATCAGCTGCAGGAGCTGCTAGGCAAGCAGTTCATCCGTCCGAGCAGTTCTCTGTGGGGAGCGTCGATTCTTTTTGTCAAGAAGAAGGATGGTTCGCACTGGATGTGCATTGATTATAGGGAGCTGAACAAGTTAACAATGAAGAACCATTATCCCCTTCCTTGGATTGATGATATCTTTGATCAATTGTAGGGAGCATCTTGGTTTTTCAAGATAGATATGAGGTCTGGGTACCATTAGGTCAGGGTGAAAGAGGAGGACGTGGAGAATACCACGTTCCAGACTCATTATGTGCATTACGAGTTCTTGGTGATGCCTTTCGGGATCACCAATGCCCCTGTAGTATTTATGGATTTGATGAATTAGGTATGCAGGCCGATGCTCAATCGATCGGTCATCGTGTTTATTGATGATATCGTGGTGTATTCCAAGACCAGAGAACAGCATGATGAGCATATTCACGAGCTTCTAGGGGTTTTGAGGCAAGAATGGTTTTGGTTGCGAGAGGTTCAGTTCCTTAGACACCTTGTTAACCAAGATGAGATTTTGGTCGATCCAGCCAAAATCGACGCGGTGATGTAGTGGGAGGTTCCAAAATCTCCCTCGGATATCAGGAGTTTCTTGGGGTTCACAGGGTACTACCGGAGATTTATTCAGGATTTCTCCAAGATTTCAGTACCCATTACTCTTCTGACGAGGAAGGGGTGGATTTCTGGTGGGGCTCTGAGCAGCAGTCAGCGTTTGAGACCCTTCGACAGAGACTTTGTGATCCCCAGTCTTGACTCTTCCAGGGGGAGTTGACGATTTTGTAGTTTTTTGTGATGTGTCCATCACCGGATTGGGAGCAATCCTCATGCAGAGAGGACGAGTGATAGTTTATGTGTCATTAATTTTTGTAGAAACTGGGCACGAGACTGCATTTCAGTACATCTTATCATCTGCAGACCGACGACCAGAGGGAGCGGACCATTCAGACCTTTAAGGATATGTTGTGTGCCTGCGTCATTGATTTTGGTGGGAGTTGGGAATCCTACCTACCCCTTGTGGAGTTCTCCTACAATACAAGCTTTCATTCCAGCATTGGTGTTCCACCTTTTAAGTCGTTGTATGGGCGGAGATGGCGTACTCCGGTCTATTGGGGTGAGATTGGTCACCGGGTCATCGGTCGAACCAAGGTGGTTCTACAGACTACAAAGATGATTCAGCAGATCAGGCAGCGATTGCAGACTGCTCAAAGTCGATAGAAAAGTTATGTTGACCAGCATCGATCTATGTTGGAGTATCAGGTTGGTGACACGGTGTTACTAAAGGTCTCACCTTGGAAGGGTGTGAACTGCTTCAGGAATATGGGAAAGTTGGGTCCCAGATACATTGGTCCATTTCGGATTATTGTCAGGGTTGGCAAGGTGGCGTATAGATTGGATCTTCCGGAGGAGCTCAGTCAAATCCATAACACTTTCCATGTTTCGTAGTTGTGGAAGTGCGTATTGGATGAGTATGTAGTTGTGTCACTAGATGACATTCAAGTGGATGAGCGCCTGAATTTTGTTAAGAGACCCGTAGCTATTTTGGAGAGAAAGGTGAAGGTTTTAAGGAGCAAGTAAGTACCTTTGGTGACGTTACAATGGCAACATTGGAAGGGATCCGAATGGACCTGGGAGCCGGAGGCTGAGATGCGGGAGCATTATCCGGATTTGTTCATTCCAGCAGGCTTCGAGGATGAAGTCTAGTTCGAGTGGGGGAGAGTTTTAACATCTCAATCTTCAGGTATGAATTTAAAGCTTTATATATATATATATATATATATATATATATATATATATATATATATATATATATATAGAGAGAGAGAGAGAGAGAGAGGATGGTTCAATTGAGAAAAAAAAATTGAGAATCGGGGAATCATTCTCAGTCAATCATTTATTTTTGCCGTAAAAGCCTCCAACCTACCGGCGGAAATGGGAAAGGAATGCACATGTGTTTTCCAACAAAACATGTTTCCTTAAACTATGCTAAGCATTACCTTAATATATACAAAAACATAGTTTTTTTGTTTTTGTAATTTTTAAAAAGCTATTTTTATCGAAAAATGATTTTAAATATACCAAAATTAATGATTTTTTATTCTCTACAAATAGACATTCATATTGATATAGTTTTAAGATAAAATAAAAAAATTATATTTTCAACTATCATTATTCATAAATAAATTAAATGAATCAGGTTTTTACTACAGTACATTCGTTATTCAATTATGAATAAAAACTTTGATTAATTTTTTTTATAATTTAAGTATCATTCATATATGAATATAGCAAATACTAAACATAGTATATTCATATTTAAATATTAGACGATGCATTCACTTGTGAATATTACATAGTATGTTCACTTCTGAATGTTAGATGGTATATTCACTTATGAATATTAGATGATATTTTTATATGTGAATATTATATAGTATTACATGTTATATCACATGAGAATAGTACATAGTATATTCACTTGTGAATATTATACGTATATTCACTTATGAATATTAGTTGGTATATTCATATGTGAATATTGCACATTATATTCATATATGAATATTACAAGGTGTTTTCAGAAATATATATAACTTTTATATGTTATTCACATATGAATAAAATACAAACTTGCATATTTGTTTTGTGTTTTATTAATCATATATTGATTCAGGTGAAAAAACATATTCATATGTGAATATAACATGGTAATTTAGTTTATGCATTTCATCAAACAGTTGGAGCGCATACAAGTTAACTTTTTTTAAAAATGTGATAAATATGATACTTTGACTATTTAAATCTTACAAAATAGTAGATTGGTAGAGAAATATATGAAAATTTTCAAACAAAAAATGATTTTATCTTTTTCTAACCTTAATTTCGATGTTTTATTTGATGAACGATGTTGAATGAATGATACGAATTGAATTTTTTGTTGATTATCGATGATGTTGTTCTAATGATGTTGGGAGTATAATTAATCGTAGATGTTGAAGATATGTTCATATTGAAGCAGAATTGAAGGTTGGATTGAAAGAGCAAAAAACAAATGAATTTCAACCATCATTTAATTCTCTACACTTACGTATTTATCATTAAAGGCTATTATATCATATTTACAAGTTTGCCACCGTATCCTTTATGTTTAGAGGCTAATTAAATGAGTGGCTGAGAATGATTCCTCCATTCTCAACCTTTTTTATTTTCTCAACTGAACCCACCCCTCTCTCTCTTTCTCTCTCTCTCTCTCTCTCTATATATATATATATATATATATATATATATATATATATATATATATATTCAAGGCAACTCGACGAGTTTGGAGGAGTCGACTCGTCGTGCAGAGTTATGATGACCGTGCATTTTTCAAGATTTACACAACCAGTTGGAAGTTCCCAACTCGACGAGTTGAAGGCTGAATATGAAACCCTAATTTTTAAGGTTTTGCACCCTATTTAAAGACCTTATGACTCATTGTTGGCATCACTTATCATCCCCTCAGTCCAGAGAAACCCTAATTTGTGCCTCATCTCTCATTTTAAGTGTGTGTGAGCTTGGATTGTGATTTTTGATGCTTATTTGGAAGGAACATGAAGCTTGAAAAGGGTTGATTCATATGAAGGCTTTAGATACGGGATTTTCATTGTTGTTGCAGCTATTTTGAGGTATAAAGTTGATATATTGATCATCCCTTTTGAACGTTTACAACTATTATTAGCTTATTTTGGGACCATTCTTGGATTTGAGCATGTTATGAAGCTATGAATTTAAATCTCGACATCTCATGGCCTCCATGGACTTAAAGTCGCCAACTTTATCAAGTCTTGGCCCTCCTTCATGCCATAAGTCCCTAAGTAACCTTTGTTTTAGTGTTTTTGCCTCTTTATGCTATGCATGGACGTAAAGTTAGAAACTTTATGCGGTATTTCAGTTCTAAGGGACCGGGTCTATGCTTTCTGGCACTAGATTCATTTGGAAATTGGCTGAATGATTTAAGACTAGGAGAACTCGACGAGTTTCCTAGACAACTCGGTGAGTTGAATCGAGTTTTTCATTTTCTAGATACTGTAGAAACTCAACGAGTTGTTCTAACAACTCGATGAGTTGGTTCAGGTCTTTCTTGTTTTTCTGAGTACTAAAGGAACTCGACAAGTCGATAGATGCACTCGACAAGGTGGGTCAACATGGACTGTTGACCTTGGCTATTAACCTTGACTGTTGAATTTAATTTTGGCCATGATTGACCAAGATTGACCTTGAGGGTATTTTGGGTTTTTAATGGAATTAGTCTCATGGTGGTTGTAGGCAGTTGAGTTCGGAGCTATGATTTGAGAGTTGGATCTTGTCAGTTTAGCACTACTTGTGAGGTGAGTCTTCCTTACTATACTTTTGGGTCAAAGGCAGAAAGGTCGGCCCATTAGATTGATATCCCAGTAGTTATTGATATGCCGAGTATGAATTAGACATGCATGCTAGTTTGATATGCTAGTCTAGTAGATCTGTAGGACTACCTGTGATATTGTCTAATTATATTTATGTGTATTTATCTGTTACATTTCGACATGTTGTGTGGGTTGGGTTAAGGTTGTACTGCTCTGTGTGGTAGCCAACAAACCCTAAAATATGCTAGATATGAGTTGACGGCCAGGGAGGCATGTCATACTCATACTGAGGACTCATAAGCATTATAGATATGAGTTGAGGGTCGTCCAGGGTATTTCCGACGCGTACTGAGGGCAAATCATTTATATTCTAGTCTGAGGACTGAGGACGCAAGCCAGACATAAAATGTGAGCCCGAGGGCAAGCAAGACTTATGATGTGGGCTCGAAAGAAAGCCAGATATGTGATGAGGGGCAAGGAGGGCATGCTAGACTCATATTGTGGGCTCAAGGGTAATCCATTATATAAAGTTGTGGACCCATTACATGCTGATATTATGTTTATTATTTGTATGTATTGGTATTTTGGGGGAACTCACTAAGCTTTGGCTTACAGTTGTGGATTTTGTTTCAGGTACTTCGGATGGTCGCGGGAAGGCGAAGGCTTGATCGTGCACCTCCTTGTATTTTATGTCATGATTTTTGGGATTACTCTGATCATAAACTATTTTGAAAACAATTTATAGTAAATTGTGGTTTTTGGATGTTTTAAAAAGTTTAAATTTTTTATGAATTTTATGGATGTTACACTTGTGCAGCATTCAACATATATGTTAGATCAATTAGGGTCACGTCGCGGTCCCTCTCATAGAAGTCTGTAATGAACTGACTATATGAGTCAGTAAGCAAAAGTAGAACCAAATATGTAACACCCCGTTCTTTAAGTGTTTAATTATGAGTCCCTGAGATTTAAGAGGAAGAGTAATTCTGGTCCTCTTTCGGGCTGGTGTATGTGTTAGAAGCATTGGGCTTCTTGTCACCCTCGTATGAATGTAAAGTTATTTGAGAGTGGGTTTAGATTAGAGGAGTTGCGGTGTTTTGAAGTTCATCATTGTTTATAGCTCCTTGTGGTATAAGTGGAAAAAGGATCCCATGCATGCATGTAATTTTGAAGGGTGGCTGGGTACGGCCAGCGTAAGAGAGCAATAAGTTGCGGGTGGCCGGGTGAGTACACCCAACGTACCAGGGAGGTACACCCAGCGTACTCTCAAAAACCCCAAACCCTATTTTAGGGTCAGCCACTATATAAGGAACATGTTGGTTCATCCCTCAGCCTCCTTATGCTCATCCTCAACCTCAGAGAAACCCTAGATCTTGTATTCTCTCCATATTTGGGTGTGTTTGACCTTGGAAAGCTCTTGTTGGCAAAAGAAAGGCTTGAAGGAGAAAAGGGAAGTTGTCAAAAAAGAAGAAGAACGTGTGGGGCTTGTAGATCTGAAGAAATACCACCCTTTGGAGCTTGTTTGAGGTATAAAGCTTCTTGCTTGACCTTCATATTGCATAGATTTATGTATTTTGAAGCTTTGTCTCCATTCTTGTCCCAAAAGTCCTCACCTTGTTGCATATTTCGATTTGGTCAAGATTATCTGTCCTTTCAGGCCTTTGGAGAGGTCTTGAGTGATAAAAATGAGGTCCAAAGGGTTGTAGTTGTTCCATGTATGAGATATATAGGTCTTAATGGATTAAGAGCTTAAGGACGTCCCAAGTGATAAAGTCTGAGACTTTATGAATTCTAGTCATATTTGACCTATGGATCTGAAGTTTGGGCTTAAGATCTTAAGCCATTAAGAGGTTAGAAAGACTTAAGGAATCTCACAGTTACGCCCCGCGTAACCTTCGAGTACGCCCCGCGTAGCGGGCCAGTTCCCCGTTTTCTTTTGGTGATCATTGCAGTACGCCCAGCATACTCCTCCTGTGGACTTTAATTTTGGGCATTTTGAGTTTGGGCCATTTGTGGGTTGTTGGTGTTTAGGCCAAGTCTGGAAGTTATAAATAGAGTATTTTGGGCCCAATTAATGTTATGGACATTGGATCTAGGCCCATTTGGTGAGGTGGGCCCAATTTGGTAAATTAGGCCAATGTTGGACCTTGGGTGAGATTTGGACTTTGGTCTTGGCCCGATAAGTGGAAGTATGACTGACCTAATGCTTATTTTGTTATGATGGTTAGTTCGGGATTTGCGGTGAGTTGGTGGTTCGAGAGTCTGCTTCTTCCGTTCAGAGTATCGGCATTTGCGAGGTGAGTTATCCTCACTATATCGACAGGGTCTAAGGCACCAAGGTCGGCCCTTTATTGGATTGAGATTTGGATATTGTTGTTATGTTATTGCTTTGATATGTCTGCCTCCTAGTAGCTAGGATGGTATATGCTAGAGACCTGGTTAAGGTCGGTTTCCCGATATGTAAAGTGATGCTATGCTAGTGACCGGTTAGGTCGGTAACCTGGTTAGGATAATGATATGTTATGTGATCTGCTTGATCGGTTTGTTGACTATGAACTGTTATATGATTGTATGTTATGTGCACATGGTTGTTTGGACTGGAGTTGGGTTGAGGCGGGTCCTGCTTTGTGCTGTAGGCCAAGATACCCAGGGCGGACCGGTTGTTCCGAAGGCCCAGCGAGCGGTCCGGATAGGCTGTAGTCCCCACGAGGGCGGACTAGACGTGCCGAGGCTCGGAGAGTGGACCAGGCTGACTGAAGGCCCGATGCGGGCGGACCAGTCATACTGTAGACTCAGAGAGTGGACCAGGTGGGTTGAAGGCCCGGTGCGGGTGAACCAACCACACTGTAGACTCGAAGGACATGACTAGACCCAGAAGGTGGACTGAAGGCCAATACGACGGACCAGTCACACAGTAGACCCGATATGCATGGTTGTTCTATGTTCTGTTATGTTATGTATGCTTTTTATGTTGGGCCGGAAAGCAATATGTTATGGGCCGGAAGGCAATATGTTTTGGACCGGAAGGTCGTAGCCTGGAAGGGCGTATATGTGGTTGATATTTTGGGGGTATCTCACTAAGCTTTCGGGCTTACAGTTGTGGTTTAATGTTTTCCAGGTTCTTCAGGAGGCTGTGGCAAGGCAAAGGCGTGATCGTACCGCTCCTCATGTTTATGTTTATGATATGGACCTGGGAATACTCTGATAATAAATATATTGAAAACCTTTTTTGTAATAACGTTATTAAAATGGATTGTTTTAAAAAGTTTAAATTATGTTGAAATTTTTGGTCGTTACAAAATCAATGGTTAGCTCCTTATGAAAACGACACCTAACATCCCAATCTGTCCATGTGGGATTTCATTTTTACAACATGCGTACATACATACTTTCCATCTTGATGTTTACATGCTAATAGGGCTTGAGTAATTTCGTACTTTTCAACTTGAAGAAGACATGACTTATGGAGAGTTACTGGAAGAGGTGGAGAAAAAGTTAGAGAAGCGTGACTTCCAGTTCCACCATTGTTTGAAGAAGGGAACATTCTTTCACCTTGATCAACATGTGGAAGATCATCTTCAGATAGATAAGGAAAAATAGTTCCAGAAGAACGCGGAAGACCATTGTTGTCTGAACTTGGCATCTATAATAGGAGAAAAGAGAATTAAAGTTAGTTGATTTTAATCCTTAATTATTAACTCAAAATTTTAAATTATGGCTAGGATCCATATTTTCGATTCAAATTCAGAAGAGGGATGTGGTAGTCAAATTCGAATCTATTTTAGGTAGGTAAGGCATTTACCAATTTCAATCTTATGAAACTCCTAGATCTTTTAATATTCATTGAACTATTCAATGGCATGTTTAATCTCGATTATGCTCTTACTTTGTGATTGAGATGTCGATGATCACAAACAAGATGTGAATAACCATACAAATCAGCTTGGTACTCTCGATATCATTTATCATCTAAAATTAACGTGTCGGTTAACCACACGTGCTCCATTAATTCAATGATAATTTACGAGACACCCATTGCCAACAATATTAGTCTCATATTAGTGTGTCGGTTAACCAGACACGCTCTACTAACGCCCAATAAAGTGCAATGTGTAATTTCATGGGTTAGCATCAAATTCATATTTTTCCTAACGTAACTAAGAGTGAGATTTTTTAGAAAAGTGATTTAGTTATTTTATAATTCATTATACTTATTAATGAGAATTATTTTGTGTCATACCAAACTCGTTCGTCTAATGACCATCCACCATACAATAGAGCGGTGGGTAAGAATACCCAATGATGGTCATTTTATAGGCCGCTTCCTTAAACTCTCCTTATATTATAACTTCGTGAATAAGGTATACTAGCGATGCAACTGACTTTTCTTATATGTATATATTAAACTATTAATTATATATATAGTATTAGGTAAATTTTAAACATTTTAAAATTTCAAGGGTTTAATCTTTTAATAAATTAATATTTTAATTTAATTAAATTTAAACCATATACGGATTTATTAATTATCCTTTAATTAATCATTAAATTAAATTATTAACAAACTCCATAAGAATGTAATTTAAGGTTTACATTTTAATTTCAAAAATTAAACCTTTTAATTTAAATTTCAAACAACCCTAAAATTGACTTTAATTAATAATCAAATTAATTATTTAGTAACTAATTATGAATATATCATTAATTAAACAATTAATTAAATTATTAATCATATCCATAAGGATAATTATAATCAAATAAAATCAACATTATCCAATTCATAATTATCTCCTAACATTTATGTCATATTTAATTATTTAACATTACCAAAAATCGGATTATAGCATATTTAATAAAAGATAATTACCAAATATTAACAAAATAAATCAAGTTAGGGGAGAAAATCTGAAATCAAGATCTGACGCATAAACTCGTTGAGTTGGAGGACCAACTAGCCGAGTTGCAGTCCAACACATCGAGTTCGAAGAACAACTCAACGAGTTTCAAGAACCGAATGACGATCCTATTTTCTCCTCCGTGTTCAAGTTCATATTAGTATCAATTCAATAGAAAAATAAACATTGGTTTTGATATCGCTGATGGGTTTTGAGCAAAACATATAATCCTATGTGTGCATTCAACTCTAATTGAAGATCTACGTTTTTTCTAATTGAACATATAATAATGAACAACAAAGTATAAACCCTAGATCCTTAGTGTCTAATTGAACATATAATAATGAACAACAAAGTAAAACATATCTTTAAGATTGTTATTGTAAACAATCTTGAATCCTTGCTTGAAAGAACTTTGGTAGCAAGTGCAATAAGTGTCGCGCCTCTAATGGTTTACAAACAGACTCAAGCAACTAAGAAATACTATATAGAGAAAGAGAGAATAATGGAAGATAAATTTCGGCCCTTAGGCTCTTGGAGGAGTCATTGCCGAAATTTAACCCTAATGAGGATTTATATAGGTTTTAGGAAGGTATTGGATAAAGCAGCTGTATCAAATACAACCATAATCCCTTAACTTCCTCCCTAAGGCATCCAAGACACCCTTAGAGCCCAAGGAAACCTTAGGAGCATCTAGAATTCGTTCCCCCTACTATAGGAAGGTTTCAGAATTGCTCAATGCTCAACTATTGAACATTATCACCTTTATTCCCCACAATTTTAATTAATTCTTTTAATCCCAAAATTAATTTCTGATTAAATATTAATTAAAAAAATATGATTTCTAATTAATATATTTTTTCCATAATACATTAATAAATCATTTATTTTGATTTCTAATTAATTTATTAACCAAGTAATAAATTAATAAATCATTCTTCTCTTTCCAACAGTTATCATATTCAATTGCTAGGTTTGAAGGCAACACAAAGGATTGTACTGCTACCAATTCCAGTTTATACCAATTATAGTTAGGGCGTAGACAAATAATCCAACAAGTATGTCGATGGAACAACTAAAAACGGATGAGTTCTTGACAGAAACAAGAAACAATATCTGGAGAATGGAAATGAGTTTCAGGTGGGATTATTAGGGTCAAGATTGTGATTGCATTATAAACCAATGGTGATGAAGATGTGGTGATTGAAAAGCACAAGCAGACATAGTTATGTGTTGAAGACTAACTGGAATGAGTTTATGAAAGAGAACAAAAAGGATTTGAAGCCACATTTAAGGATTTGATTCCACTAAATAGATTGGATAGCTTATTACAAGCCCGTACTTCACACGACTTTCGTTGCAGATCCAGATTCAATCCATTCACAACCTCCCATTTCTCAGCTGCGACAGACTTGCTCCGTCACTGTTCAAGTACAGCTCCCTACGATGAAGCACCGACATGGCATCTGGTCCGGCGATTCATAAGAGAAAAAGAAGGTGGAAAGATCGATCGATTTTTTAGAGATAGTGGGTAATTGGATTTCACTGGGAGGAACGCACCATGTTTGGGAAAAAGAAAACCTAATTTTATTGTGGGTTTCGTAACATTGCATAGGTGGCATTGACAAAATAAAATAATAAAATGTCAAATAAATTAAAGAAAACTCGATGACTCCTTCATAGCTCTTAACGGTGTAATTTAAAATAAATATGCAAGTTTACCGATGACTCCTTCATAGTTCTTAATAGTGTAATTTAAAACAAATATGCAACTTTATTGACATGTTAGCGCAGAAAAATAATTTTGGTGGTGCCTAATTCAAGTTTACTGACCTGTCTTTCATATACTAGAATAATGTGGAATTTTAATGAATGCATTGGATATGATCTAACCATTTCATATTTTTTCGATCCATCCATTTGATGGGTTCATTTTGATTTAAGCTTTAAATTTCATCCATTTAACCTCTTGACTGAAAAAAACAACTTTTTCTGAATGTAGTTATACTTTACTTAAATAGTCAAAACTATGACATATGTCAATATGTCACCGTTTTAGAAAAAGAAAAAGAAGAAAATATATTATTTTTAATTTAGAATACGAATCCGAAAAGATGATGTGTATGAAATTGAATCGTATAGGGGTGAAATATATAAAGGCCAGGTTGGCAATGAGAAACTCATGTATTAACCGAAACATATTACCATTAAATAACGTCTCAACCTAACAATATATTAGCATGCCAGCTGTCACCCCCTAATTAGGGAAACCTCCACTATGGCATGCATACACCCCCGTTAGGTCATCATACATAATTACCGATTTACCAATAATTATCATATCATTTATATTAAAAAGTTTATTTTAATCGATTTATAAATTTTAATGTTGCATTCTAATATAAGCAATGTTGCATTAAAACAAAAGCCAATAAACCACCAATAACAATGGTTGTGATTTTTACCAATTAACGTTCATGTAATTTGAAATATGTATTTTAGACCAAATTTTATTTAAATATTGTGAATTTATCACATTAACATATAACTTGTATAGACCACTTACCAAAAAAAACATTATATTAATCTATATAATTTTGTGTCATTTAAATTCCGTTTCTTTAAATAGTCTAATTATATTTCCTTAAATAAGATGTCTATCTTATGTTGTATTTTATAGGATTTTTGTGTTTAATATAAGAGTTTTGTGTAGTATTGAAAAAAAATTAAAAAAATATTTAAGGTTTGTTTTGTTTAGTATAAAATAGGCGCAAAATTAATAGTAATTTGTTTATAATTTATAAATGGTCTATAACATTTGTACTAATATTTGTTAAAAATGTAAGAGAAAAATAGGGTAAAACAATGTGCCCTAAAGGTTGTACTATTATTGCCTTGTTCTTTTTCTATATATATCACACCATCGATGTTCTTTTCTCCCCACACCACTGCCACAATCTTTCTCTCCCTCTCTAACCTTTTTGTTTCTCTCTCTACACACGCCACCCTAAACTAAAAAACGACCACCGTCTGCCACCATGCCGGAAGCACCAAAGAATGAACCCACCACCGACTACACCCTAACTGAAAAAAACAAGAAATCTCTTCAGTTCATAGAAGATGTCACCTCTAACCCCGACGATATCCAGCAACATGTCCTCTCCGATATCCTCACCCAAAATGCCACCGTCGAATACCTCCACCGCCATGGACTTTCCGGCCAAACCGACCGGAAAACGTTTAAAAAACTCATACCAGTCATCAGCTACGAAGACCTTGAACCTGATATCACACGTATTGCTAATGGAGACAAATCCCCCATCCTCTCTTCTCACCCCATTTCCGAATTCTTAACAAGGTATTATACAATTATACAATCATACAATTATACGTGTTCATGTTATATGTATAGATATTTGTATTCATGATGTGGGTTTTTGAAATGGTGTAGTTCAGGGACATCTGGAGGTGAGAGGAAGCTGATGCCCACCATTGAAGCTGAACTTGAAAGAAGATCGTTGTTATACAGTCTTTTAATGCCGGTGATGAACCAGTTTGTACCCGGTTTAGACAAAGGAAAAGGAATGTATTTTTTGTTTGTTAAATCGGAAGCTAAAACCCCGGGCGGGTTAGTAGCCCGACCCGTTTTAACAAGTTACTACAAAAGCAACCATTTTAAAGAACGCCCATTCGACCCGTATACAAACTACACAAGCCCTAATGAAACCATTTTATGCCAAGATTCATATCAAAGCATGTACTCTCAACTACTTTGTGGGTTGTGTTTAAACCAAGAAGTTTTACGGGTCGGAGCGGTTTTCGCTTCCGGGTTCATTCGTGCGATCCGTTTCTTGGAGAAACATTGGACGCTTTTATGTAACGATATACGAACCGGATCAGTAAACGCACTGATTACTGACCCGGTTGTAAGAGAAGTTGTGCTTCGAGTTTTGAAGCAAGATCCGAATCCGGATCTTGCTGACTTTATCGAACATGAATGTTCGAAAAAGTCATGGCAGGGTATTATTACCCGTCTATGGCCAAACACTAAATATGTGGATGTTATTGTAACCGGAACCATGTCACAATACATTCCAACCCTCGATTACTATAGTAATGGCCTCCCTCTTGTTTGTACGATGTATGCATCATCGGAATGTTACTTCGGTGTCAATCTTAACCCTCTTTGTAAACCTAGCGAGGTTTCTTACACTCTCATCCCCACCATGGCTTACTTCGAGTTCTTACCAGTTGGTGTCAATGATCAAGAACATAAACAAGAAGAAGAACGACAACAAGAACTCGTGGATCTTTCCGACGTGAAACTAGGTCAAGATTACGAACTCGTGGTCACCACATACGCCGGTGAGTTTTTTATAAAAATGTGAGCTTGAATCTTGAATCTTGATGATTGATTAAAGTGATAAAGTCTAAAGATAATCTTGATTTTCCGATGATGATCAGGGCTTTACAGGTATAGAGTAGGCGATGTGCTACGAGTTGCAGGTTTCAAGAACAAAGCACCACAATTCAGTTTCATATGTCGGAAGAATGTGGCGTTAAGTATCGATGCAGACAAAACAGACGAAGTCGAACTACACCAAGCAGTTGAAAAAGCATCGAATCATTTAACTCCATTCGACGCAACCCTGATCGAGTACACAAGCTTCGCCGACACCACCACCATCCCCGGCCACTACGTGATCTTCTGGGAGGTGAGTTTAAACGGGTCAACCACCGTTGTTCCACCGTCGGCGTTTGAAAACTGCTGTATCACCATTGAAGAGTCGTTGAATAGCGTTTACAGGCAAGGACGAACTTCGGATAAGTCAATCGGACCACTGGAGATTAGGATTGTTGAGAATGGGACGTTTGATAAGCTCATGGATTACGCTATCAGTTTAGGTGCGTCGATTAACCAGTATAAAACTCCCCGGTGTGTGAAATTTGCGCCGATTGTGGAGCTGTTGACGACGAGGGTGGTGGCGAGTTACTTCAGTCCGAAGTGTCCGAAATGGGTTCCGGGACATAAGCAATGGAACAGCGTAAATTAAGAGTGTAGGTAGGAAGTGGAGATGATAATGATGATGATGATGATGGAGAAGAAAGAAGATGAAGTATTAATTATGTGTATAAAAAGATGATCGATGGTGGTTTTGAAGTTGTTTAATTTGTGGAATTTAATGTAATTGTTTTGTTTAAGGAATTAATTAATGATGTTAGAATCCAATCCAACCAGGAATCCTGCCCACTTAACTTTCATGGGGATATGTTATTAATATTTCCTAGGAAAGCAAACTACCTTTTCTTCAATTCTACTTATGTCTTATTTTTCCAGAAATAGTTATTTAATTCATTTAATGAACAATTATGAACGGTTATTCTTTCTGTTTAAAATTAAAATTCAAAAAGAAAGAGTTTGAAAACAGAATTCAAAACAATTATGAAATAGTGTAAGTAGTCTCTTCGAAATTCAAAACAAAATTCTTTTTGTTCGGGATAATGATTTAGAAGGGTAATAACGTTTTTTGTTTGTCCATTTTAGGTCTCTAACGTATTTGTTGTGCATATTATTATAAATATTTACAAATAATCTTTTTTAACAGGAAGAAACTGGTAAAATGGATTATTTCTAAACGATTATAACAACCTTAATGGTGTAATACACACAAAAAATACATTAGGGATCTAATATAGACAAATGGGAAACGTTATTACTCTCCTAAGGAATCTATCACCACCCCCCTTTCCACAGTTTAGCTCTTACCGGAATGCGATTCAAAAGCACACACCATAAAATTGTTAATTTTAATATGAACAAAACGGTTCCACCTAGTAGATATACTACCTATAGGAAGCCTTATATCATTAACCTAATTTCGTGCTGATTTAACAGTAAAGATACCCGACGATTCAAGCTTCCAATACCACTTATCTAACATTCCCCCTATGCGAATAGGATTTAATATATCCACAAGATAATCAAATTGGATCGATTCAGCCCCTCCTCTAATCCCCCGACGCCAATGCAAATTCCACCCCCCCCCCCCCCCCCGAATCTCATTATTCACTTACTAGAGCATCTTGATTAAAGGCCAAAGCAAAGAGCCTCCTGAACCGCTCCCTAAGAGCAATATCCAAGCACCAAACATCCTTCTAGAACCGCGTTTGAGTCTCATCCCCCACCACTCTATACATAAAATTAGAATGAATACAACCATTCTCATGGAGATGATTAATTGATCCTACAATCTTTTGCCAAACACCCCCTCCAGTTCCTATTTTCGAATCGTCCGAAAAACTACCACCTTCCCTATGACAAAATTTGACAATTTTAACCTACAGAGCTCCCTCGTCATTAAGAAACCGTCACTTCCATCTATAAACAACGCCGAGGTTAAAAACATCCAAACTACCAACCTTAAGACCTACAAGTTTCTTATTTAAAAAGTAAAATTTACTATAGAGGTTTATAGTTTCATACGGGGATAATGACTTAGGAGAGTAATAACGTTTCTCGCTTGTCCATATTAGGTCCCTAACGTATTTTTTGTGTGTATTACACCATTAAGGTTGTTATAACCGTTTAGAAACAATCTCTTTTACCGGTTTCTTCATGTTAAAAACATTATTTGTAAACGGTAATAATAACTTTAATGGTGTAATATGCACAAAAAATATGTTAGGGACCTAAAATGGACAAACAAGAAATTTTATTATCGTCCTAAGTTATTATCCCATTATGAACTGTTATTCTTTTCATTTTAAAATCAAAATTCAAAACAGAAAGAGTTTGAAAACAAAATTCAAAACAATTATGAAATATTGTAAGTACTCTTTCCGAAACTCAAATAATGTTTTATACGTTTTGGTATTTCATTTGTTATCATTGATTTTTTTAAGGAAAAAGACTTGCCATAGTAATTATTTTTTCGTTTTGTTTATGTTTAGGCAATTTCATTTTTTTATATATATTTAACCATTTAACTTGTTAAATAGTCAAATGTATAAACAAAAAATTATCTAAATATGAATTTTTTTTATTTTTTTTGCAAATTTCTTAAGATTTTTTATAATTTCTATTAACATTTTTATGATAATACAATATCTAAACTTTGCTTTTATAATTTTTTTTAACTTTTTTTATACTTTCATATAACTTTAATACAAATGATTATAAACCAAATATTTTATAAATGGTGTTTTTAACTTGTTTTTTTACATTTTCAAAAAAAACTATATCTTTCATACATTTATTTCTAAACCTTCTTTTACCATATTTTAAAGTGTTTCACAGATTTTGTATGACAATTTAATATTTTTTTATAACATTTTGAAATACTTTCGTTAAATACTAGTTCAAAACGTTGTATTAAAAAACTTAAAAGTTTATAAACTTCTAAATAAATAGTATTAAAAAGTTATAATAATTTTAAAACATTTACATTGTATAGATTTTTTTTTATTTTTTTATTTGCTAAGTAATATTTTCTTTTTAGTTTTTAAAAGATCTTCCATACTTACCGTCATATATTTAATTTTTTTAATTTTATTATTAGATATTATTTACTTTAAAAATATTATATATACTTAAAATAAAAGAAAAAAAGTTATAATAGGCTATATAAAATATTTCACAAAACAAAATTATATTTATTAATTAAAAAGTAAAGTTTAGAATTGATGAAAATTTAATTAATATTTAGGAAATTATGGATATTTTAAAAATAACGTTTGAAAAAAATAATACAAACAAATATGAAAAATAAAATCGCTATTAAAAGTGAGGAAAATGAGTTATCAGATTAGGCAATTTTCTTTTTTTTTTAAACATTTAATCATTTAACTTGCTAATTTGTTCACATATTATCATTGTCACTTGCTATATTCGAAAACAATAACAATATGTGAACACATATAACAAGTTAATGGTCATATGTATACAAAAAAAATGTCTAAATATAAACAAAACAACAAAAAATATTACTCTGATAAATCATTTTTCCTTTTTTTAACACATCTAAAAGGCTATTATATATGTATTTTAGGTCTAGTGAAAGGAATGATCTGATTCGGACAGTTTAGTATCATAATTCAATCTTATAGGTTTTGAAATCATACATATAAACCATGAAAGACATCTAATACATAAAGACATCATGTTCAATTTAAGTGTTTTCTAGGCATATACTTCACCTTTGTACACGAGGTTATTTGACTTGAATAAAAGGTTAACGAAGTAGATTTGATTAATTATAAATTAGATATTGTATTTTATATATATATATATATATATATATATATATATATATATATATATATATATATATATATATATATATATATATATATATATTGAAGTGACAAAGTTGACAGATATGATGGATTGAGTAACTGTTTGGATTTTGTTATGTTGTAACATTGACTACTTTTTTCATTTAACTAATTGTCGGATTAAAATAATCATAAAAATCGTAATGGTAAACTAATAATATATTTGATTATATTAAAATGTCTCAATGTCAGTATACTTAAAGTGATTTTTCCATGTGTTAAATTCATGAGAAATTTTTAGAGAAGTCCCACTATTTTGAGAAAGTATTTACTAAAGTCCAAAATTTTATTTTTTTTAACAGAAAAAACCTGACTATTTAACTTTTTGAATAGAAAAACAAAAAAAAACAGCTAATTTATTCACTTTAGTCTTTTTTGACATGTTCAACAGGTCATAGGACCAAATCGTTAACTTTTGTAAAATAATGAGATTTTTCTGCAGATTTTTTCAAAATTTATATATAATATATAAACGTATTTATATGTATTTTTATGTATTCACGTAGATTTTAAGTTTTTATATGTCTACGTTTGTTTATTTTTATGAATTCTACATATATATACGATTTTTTTTTTCACATTTATATGTACTTTTAAGTATTTTATATAATTTTTATGTATTACATATTTATATGTATTTTTACGTATTTATGTATTATTTTAAAGTTTGTTATATGAATGTTTATGTATTTTAAATGTATAAATATATTTTTTTGTGAATATATATGTATTCTAAAGTACAATAAATATTTTTTATGTGTTGCTTTTTATGTATTCCGTATTTATATGTATTTTTATGTATTTATGTATTTTTTAAGGTTTTTAAATAGATGTTTATTTTTATGTATTGTAAATATATAAAAGATTTTTTTTACGTATTTGTATGTATTCTTAAGTAATTTACATATTTTTTATGTATTTTTATGTGTTCTTTTTTTATTTATTACAAATTTATATGTATTTATGTATTTTTGAAGTTTGTTTATATAGATGTTTAAGTATTTTTATGTATTTTAAATATATAAACATCTGTTTTTAATTAGATGTTTACGTATTTATATGTATAAACTTTTATATAAAAAAGTATGTTTGAATAAATTAAGTGTGTTTTTTTTATTTAGATGTTTACATATTTATATGTATAAATGTATATATGAAAAATACATTTAAATAAATTAAGTGTGGAATATTAATAGCCAAACATTGTTCATTAATATGTCACAGATCATTATCTTCATTGTAGATCATTATCCTCATTGTAATATGTTTATTGAAATTGAAGTCTCCTTCCCCATTCTACTTTGTTGTTGTTCATTTATGTGTTGTTTTTTTTTTATAAAATCTTTTCACATCATGGACTGAAATATGTTTGAAAAAGTACAAAGTCTAGGAAAAATCTCCAGAGTTCTTTAAAAATACATAAACATCAATATCAAGAAATACATTTATACATTGAAAATACATAAAAATACATAAACATATATATACAAACCTTAAAAAATACATTAAAAAATATTTAAAATACTTAAAGATACATATAAATACATTAAAAAATATACATTTATACATTGAAAATACATAAAATTACATAAACATCCATATAAAATTTTTTGAATAATACATAAATACATATAAATACATAATACATAAAAAAATAACACATAAAAATACATAAATAATATGTAAAATACTTAAAATTACATAAAAAAAATACGTTTATATATTTAAGATACATAAAAATATGTAAATATATACATATAAAAAATTAAAATATATGTAAATTTGTAAAAATACGTATAATGGTATAAATACGTAAAAATTTTGTTTATACATTATATACAAATTTTGATGAAATCTCCAGAAAAATCAAATTATTTTGAAAAAGGTAATAATTTAATCCCATGACATGTTGAACAAGTTAAAAATGGCTAAAGTAAATAAATTAGCCGATTTATGTGGCTTTTCTATTTAAAATGTTAAATAATCAGGACTTTTCTGTTAAAAAAATAAAATTTATGGCTTTATTAAAACTTTTCTCACAATATTGGGACTATTCTGCAAAGCTTTCTAATTTCATTTAATCTAATTTTTTATTTAAGTATTTGTTTTCGTAATAAGATTGTTTATTTGTTTTTATTTTTTTGAGCTAACATTTCATATATAACCGGCAGATTCGTGACTTTTATATATGGTTCATGAAACTATATGTAAATACATAGTTTAATGTATTTAGGTAACTAACTATAAATTAATATTTCAGTAACTAGTTTATAAATCGTAGAATTAGTTTATTAAGGTCAAATTATTGAATGAGAATTTTCATATTGGTAGAACATATTTGATAATATTCATTTTATTATGTGGGTGTTTTGGATAGCTTTTTGAAAAAAAATAAAAAAAAAAAAAAAAAAAAAAAAATTATTAGCTTTTTAAAAAGCTAATAAGCTAAAAAAGTGTTTGTCTACTTAAAAGCGCTTTTTAAAACAACTTTTTTGATAGAAAAAAGTAAAGCTTTCAAAAGGCTGAAAAATCCTAGTTTTTTAGCTTTTTAACCATTTTACTGTTGAAAAAGCAGTTTTTCGCATCCAAACACTTTTTAAAACCAGCTTTTCCTAAAAGTCATAAGTTAATAAGCGTTTTTCTTAAAAATCACTTTTGATATAAAAAGCTAACCCAAACATACCCTATAACATTTTTAGAAAACCAAAAAAATAATTAGGAACTTTCCTTTGTTTTAAATCAAACTTAACCATCAATTATTGATTCTTTTCATTTAAATCTATATCTTTTTTTTTGAAATGCCAAATGCATTTATATATATAAAAGGTCACATGCTTAGCAAGTAGCTACATGAAGATACAAAAGATAAGAATCATATAATCCACCTAACTCGTATATTAGATATTTTATATTTAAACCACGTATATGTTTGTGAAATCACCTCATCAGCTATCTTTGCAGGGATTTTATGTAATTGCTTAAAGATCTTATCATTCCTTGCTTTCCATATATAACATACCAAACCATATTCAATTGCAATAAACCTTTCTTTATTGCGTGGATAGTTACCCCAATTTTCCATGAAATTGATGAAGTGTGTCACAGTATTAAGCGTATTGGTTGGTATACCAGACCAATTAATGCGAAATTAATGCGAAATTTGTCTCATAAAATGTATTTCTAAACAAAAGCATAAACAGGCTTTATAGTATCTTTGACTATCATTCCACATCTCCTTGAATATCTCATTATTCATGTACCTTTGTACTACTACCTGTGAGTGGGTCAGGTTGGAAAACCTGATGAGTAAATAGGGTTTTCAACTCACAATAATATAGTTTAATATGTTTAATTATCAAACAATTAACCCAATTACTCATCCCCGTTTTCTTCTTTATTCTTCCTTAAGGATCATCATAGTCATTGTTGTTGATAGTATTGTTACAGAGATTTCTCTGCAATACATGTCAGTAGGTTTCTTGCTACTTTCATTCCTAAGGATTTTTCATATGAATCATCTTAATCATCGTTGCTGACAATATTGTTACATGGATTTCTCCGCAATACGTGTTCGTAGGATAGAGTACATCAAATGGGTACGAAGTCCATCACCTACTATAAGGTCCTGGAAACGGATCTTACTAGTGATCAATCAATCAAACAATCAACAAGAATAAGAATGGGAGTAGAAGATATTACAATAACATTTTATAAATTGTAGTTATATATACATATATATATATATATATATATATATATATATATATATATATTGTTTATAAGTTCATAATAACGATAATAAATTTAAACCTAAGCTATACTTGATGTAGGGTAAGCATAACTCATTTACCAGGAGGTTTGGCTAGAAACCGGGCTCTATGGGGGCAGAACTTCCGAGCTGAAAAGCTCTTTTTCTCGGAGCCTTCTGATGCTCTGGGGCTTTCCTCTAGAACTTAGAAGTTACTAGAGGTTGGGAGGGTTTTAGATAGAGGTTAAAGAGAAAGAGAGGGATATATATATATATATATATATATATATATATATATATATATATATATATATATATATAATGGTTTTGGTGTGAAAAAAAATAAGGCAACCCTCACATCCTATTTATAGTGGTTGATCTTAGGTTACGCAGGGCGTTCCTCGTAGGTACGCAGGGCGTACAAGCATACATTACGCGTACAAGGGGACAGATGGTGAGGATCGTATGGGATGACGTGGATATTTCGGAGCCAAGCATTGCAAGACTGTGACATCCCCATTTTCATGGCCAGAAAAGACCAATTTTGTTTATGATTTATAAAAATCAGAGTACCTCTTTTAATAAAAAAGTCGGACTCAATTTGATATAACCACTAGGGTCGGAATAACAATCATCTTCTTAGTCTTTACCGAAACAATGGTAATGGCATACTTGAATAAAACGAATTCAATTACTAGCTCATTGGTAACCTTGTGACTTTCCTTGATCCAAGTGCGAGTCATGTGCTTCCGGTAGTATAAGCCTCTACTACCATTCACACCTACTCATACTCGTCCCAAGTATTGTCCCACAGTTTTCCAAGTCACCATACAAGAAATTCACATAACAACTTAACACATCAAATATCAAAATGAAGGTTTTATATTATTCCTTGAAATTATTACATAGGTGTTCAAGTTCACCCTAGATTATGCCTCTAACAGGCTACATCACATGGTACTATCTACACAACTACTTCATAACTCGTAGCCTTCACTCCTGAATCCTTGCATTATCATCTGCTTCGTCAAGGATCATTTGAAATGCTCTCGCCTTTGGCTTTGGCGGCACATTTGGCTTCATAGCCCCTTCTCTTTTTAGGAAGCCTTGTTTGAAGTGTCCCTCTTCACCACACTTAAAGCAGACTTCTCTCTTGGTTGTGCATTCACTGGCATAATGACCAGTCTTCCCGCATTTAAAGCAGGTCATCTCTTTATAGCATTTCCTAATGTGCTTCTTTCTGCACTTGTCACACCATTGCGTTCCTTCTTCAAACTTCTTTGAACCAGACTTCGAGAATTTTCCCTTCTCATTTGACCTTGAAGATCCTTCAATCTTTCCCTTCTCGCCAACCTCCATCTTGCTGGAGGCTCTTCCCTTGATCATATCTTCAACAGACTTGGCAGCCCAGATAGCGGACTCCAAAGTAGGTGCTTGACGTACTGGCACCGCATACTCCCAGGGAAGTACCTTTGCGTACTTGTCAACTTTTGTCAGCTCGTCTGGGACAAGGTGCAAAGAAAACACCATTTTGTCCGTGAAGTTGTTGGTGTATTCATTGATGGACATGCTTCCTTTCTTCAAAGTTAGGAATTTGTTCTCTAGCTCGAGCAGGTTTTGGGCTGAGCAGTACTTACGTTTGAATTGCACCAAAAACTCTCCCCATGTTAGTTGCACGGGCTCATGGGGGCTTAAAGTCTTCCCCAGGGTGTTCCACCAGCGAACAGCGCCTCCTCTGAATTGACATACTGCAAACGTGGTTTGTAGCTTGCCCTTGCAACCACATGTCATGAACGCTAATTCCATTTCTGAGATCCAATCCATGACTCCGATCGGATTTTCCTTCCCAGTGAAAGTAGATGGCTTGCAAGTTAGAAAATCTTTGTACTTGCATCCATTCCTCTCGAGTCCTTCATCTTGATTGTTCCTCCTAATCACCGGTGGATCAGCTTGACTAACGATCCTGCTGTCATTCCCTTCCTCAGACTGCCCATCATTCAGCTCGGACTGTTCAATAGGCATCGTAAGTTCCTATAGAGTTTGTTGAAGTAAACGCCTTGTTTCCTCCATTTAACAATCCAACATCATCTGGATCAACGCTTGGACTCCGGCCATCGTGATTGGCTCAGGAGCGGCTACTACAACAGGTATTTTCTCAATCAATGGCGGCTGATCTTGGTTCCCATTTGCATTCACGTTTCCGCTACGGGTCCTTGCCATCCTGATCTGTGCACCGAATAAGGTGAATCTAGATCTTTATTTAGGATTGACGTTTAAATCATTCTTATCACTCCGAAACGTTTATATTCTAGTTCTAATGTCATAGTTAAACGCTTAGAATCCTAAACACATAAGGTTTCCAGATCCGGTCGGCAATAGACCATAGATCCGAACAAATAACAGCATATCAGGCACAAACATTTAGCACATAAAAGCATTTTAGGCATAATTCCTAAAATAAGATAGTGCTTACACCTAATAATCATCGCTTAGCATTCTAAGTTTAAATCTAGAAATAAATCCATATTCCTAGTTCGCTTAAACTAATGCTCTGATACCAACTGTGACATCCCCATTTTCACGGCCAGAAAAGACCGATTTTGTTTATGCTTTATAAAAATCATAGTACCTCTTTTAATAAAAATGTTGCGAAATTTGTTCCCAGTAAAACATGATAAATACGTTATCAAAGCATTTCCGAAGAAAAATATTTTTATTCATTTTAAAACATTTAGGATGTCATCGTGAATACACAAACATAAGCATAAACATAACTTACATTCATTATCACTAGTGATCTACATCTCTTTAAATCTCTCAGTGTAATCTGACTTCATATCAACACCAGTGATATAAATAAATTGAGTGACTTAGGTTACGAAACCTGGTAAGTACATAGGCATTTCAATCCCACAATGTTATATATATATATATATATATATATATATATATATATATATATATATATATATAGAAAAATTCACACAATATACGATTTCCCCATATATATAATCAACTCTTACCCCACCCCGTCAGTCCTCACAATGAGACTATCCATACTCACGGACCTTAAATTTTACCTCTTACTCTGGATCTAATCCATGCTCTCAAGTCCTTGATTACCTATTCCATACTCTCGGATGAGGGACAATCGGTCTGTGTCTAAATCCATACTCCCGGATTAATGACAGATGACTATGTCCTGTCCATACTCCCGGACTAAGGAAAACTGACTATGTCTTAATCCATACTCCCGGATTAAGGACAACTGACTATGTCTTAATCCATACTCCCGGATTAACGACAGTTGATTGAGTCCAATCCATACTCTCGAACTAGGGACAAATGACTATGTCTAATCCGTGCTTCTGGATCAATGAAATCTTTAAGGGTTCTATTCCCCGTATATATCTCACTCGTAATCATAAGGAGATACTACCCAATAACCCTCATAACAAATTTTAGGTTTACTCATTAACCTAAATCATTATAACTAACCGGGTATGTTCTTTAACATGCAATTCAGACAACAAAATAATTCGCACATAAACATATATTTAATACGTTCAATCAATACTTGTATTAAAATCATGTTCATGAAAGGGACTATGCACTCACTTGATTAGGTGGTGATTCGGCACTCGGACAGCACTTCGTTACTCTTAAAATAATTTTCCTCGACAAAACCTAGTATCAATATCACTAAGGTTTAGTCTAACGTTAACCACAACTAATTAATAATCTAACTATTATTACTATTATATAAGCATTAAACAATACTTATATAGCCCATAATAATAGCCCAAGTATTTATTATAAGTTCCTAATAACGTTACTATAATTAAATAAAAGCTATATTAAAAATAGCGTAGGCGTAACTCACTTACAGCGGGTTTTTCTCAAAACCAGGCGCTGCTGGAGCAGCGTTCCCGAGCCGAAAGGCTCTTCTTCTCGAAGTCGTCGGGCACTCTGGGGCTTCCGCCTCATGCTAGGGAGGTTCCCTAGGTTTTTCAGGGGGTTTCGGGGCTAGAGAGAAGTTCTAGAGAGAGGGGGAAGTGAGGGGAGGTGTGAGGAATGAATGAAGGCCTCACCACTTATTTATAGGGGTTGAGGAAGGTTCACGTCATGAATTTTTAATATTCACGTCGTGAGACAGGCTGGCTACAGCCAGGCGCAGCCTTGTGCTCACACGTGGCATCGCACATAGGGTGGAAATCAGCCGATTTTCAAAAATTCATAACTTTCGCATATGAACTCCGTTTTTGACGTTCTTTATTTCCGCGCGTAGATAAAAACTAGATCTACAACTTTCATTTAGACTCCAGCAGCTAATTCTCGACCGGTCTTAAATTTAACAGTAGGAGGAGTTTAGACTGCTAAAATGACCGCTAAGATTTCGTAAGTCCTTCATACGGAATACGTTTTCGTATATCTTTTTACCGTTGAGTTCTTATTAATGATATATTCAACTCTCATTTAGTTTGCGTAAGCCAAAAACTGCTCGAACTAAAATTCGAGTTTCGGGTTGTGCACCGCTAAGCCGAACCTTAGAAAAATCATAACTTCCTCATACGAAGTCAGATTTGGGTGTTCTTTTTTTTGTATGTTCTTGGTTTAACGTATACTACAACATTTGTTTAGATCACTAAGGCTAAAAAGTCCTCTAACGTAAATCCACTATTTACATCTCCCGGTGTCGTGTCGGTTTTGCTGTAATACTTCGACGAGCCAT
Organism: Lactuca saligna; assembly: GCF_052625555.1. Classification (NCBI taxonomy): domain Eukaryota; kingdom Viridiplantae; phylum Streptophyta; class Magnoliopsida; order Asterales; family Asteraceae; genus Lactuca; species Lactuca saligna. Next base: position 152,319,061 of record NC_136425.1, on the reverse strand, counting down.
AACTTCTTCGTTATAACTCAGATTTCGGTGTTCTTTATATGTACGGAACCCTTGATAATCTTTTTGTCGAAAAGTCATTTTCGACCCCTATTATCTTTAAATTGACTAGCCCGAATCAACGGGCGTTACAATTATCTCCCCCTTAGGATGATTACGTCCCGAAATCATCAACGAAATAGGGTTGTATAATGACTTCATACATTATCCTTTCATCCTAGGTAATAACTGTAACTCATATGTTCCTTTGAATTAACTTCTTTAACTGCAGGCGGTGCTCGATCTTGCTCCTGCTCCCTATTTCACATTAGACTCCAATATATGACCTTCAAGTCACAATCTCAATCCTTACTAGAGAATCCTTCTTCTTCTTAACGAACTATTTGATTTCCATAATAGACCGATGGGTCATGTTCTAATGACCTCTCATGATATGTTGCAATGCTTAGACTCAGGTCTCTTAGAGTCAAATTCCAGGACAGATTATACCTTCCTTCATGTTCTAATGTGATATAATCACATCTTAAAGTAGCATTTCTATCAACAAACTTCTTTAACAACTATTGCGATACTTCTACTGGTCCCTTTGATTATCTTTATTTCAATCTTCCATCTTACGTCAGATGCTACATCGAAATTGGCTCTCTGAACCACGTAACATACTCATCGTAGTCGGACTCAATTTGATATAACCACTAGGGTCGGAATAACAATCATCTTCTTAGTCTTTACCGAAACAATGGTAATGGCATACTTGAATAAAACGAATTCAATTACTAGCTCATTGGTAACCTTGTGACTTTCCTTGATCCAAGTGCGAGTCATGTGCTTCCGGTAGTATAAGCCTCTACTACCATTCACACCTACTCATACTCGTCCCAAGTATTGTCCCACAGTTTTCCAAGTCACCATACAAGAAATTCACATAACAACTTAACACATCAAATATCAAAATGAAGGTTTTATATTATTCCTTGAAATTATTACATAGGTGTTCAAGTTCACCCTAGATTATGCCTCCAACAGGCTACATCACATGGTACTATCTACACAACTACTTCATAACTCGTAGCCTTCACTCCTGAATCCTTGCATTATCATCTGCTTCGTCAAGGATCATTTGAAATGCTCTCGCCTTTGGCTTTGGCGGCACATTTGGCTTCATAGCCCCTTCTCTCTTTAGGAAGCCTTGTTTGAAGTGTCCCTCTTCACCACACTTAAAGCAGACTTCTCTATTGGTTGTGCATTCACTGGAATAATGACCAGTCTTCCCGCATTTAAATCAAGTCATCTCTTTGTAGCATTTCCTAATGTGCTTCTTTCTGCACTTGTCACACCATTGCGTTCCTTCTTCAAACTTCTTTGAACCAGACTTCGAGAATTTTCCCTTCTCGTTTGACCTTGAAGATCCTTCAATCTTTCCCTTCTCGCCAACCTCCATCTTGCTGGAGGCTCTTCCCTTGATCATATCTTCAACAGACTTGGCAGCCCAGATAGCGGACTCCAAAGTAGGTGCTTGACGTACTGGCACCACATACTCCCAGGAAAGTACCTTTGCGTACTTGTCAACTTTTGTCAGCTCGTCTGGGATAAGGCGCAAAGAAAACACCATTTTGTCCGTGAAGTTGTTGGTGTATTCATTGATGGACATGCTTCCTTTCTTCAAAGTTAGGAATTTGTTCTCTAGCTCGAGCAGGTTTTGGGCTAAGCAGTACTTACGTTTGAATTGCACCAAAAACTCTCCCCATGTTAGTTGCACGGGCTCATGGGGGCTTAAAGTCTTCCCCAGGGTGTTCCACCAGCGAACAGCGCCTCCTCTGAATTGACATACTGCAAACATGGTTTGTAGCTTGCCCTTGCAACCACATGTCATGAAGGCTAATTCCATTTCTGAGATCCAATCCATGACTCCGATCGGATTTTCCTTCCCAGTGAAAGTAGATGGCTTGCAAGTTAGAAAATCTTTGTACTTGCATCCATTCCTCTCGAGTCCTTCATCTTGATTGTTCCTCCTAATCACTGGTGGATCAGCTTGACTAACGGTCCTGCTGTCATTCCCTTCCTCAGACTGCCCATCATTCAGCTCGGACTGTTCAATAGGCATCGTAAGTTCCTATAGAGTTTGTTGAAGTAAACGCCTTGTTTCCTCCATTTAACGATCCAACATCATCTGGATCAACGCTTGGACTCCGGCCATCGTGATTGGCTCAGGAGCGGCTACTACAACAGGTAATTGCTCAATCAATGGCGGCTGATCTTGGTTCCCATTTGCATTGACGTTTCCGCTACGGGTCCTTGCTATCCTGATCTGTGCACCGAATAAGGTGAATCTAGATCTTTATTTAGGATTGACGTTTAAATCATTCTTATCACTCCGAAACGTTTATATTCTAGTTCTAATGTCATAGTTAAACGCTTAGAATCCTAAACACATAAGGTTTCCAGATCCGGTCGGCAATAGACCATAGATCCGAACAAATAACAGCATATCAGGCACAAACATTTAGCACATAAAAGCATTTTAGGCATAATTCCTAAAATAAGATAGTGCTTACACCTAATAATCATCGCTTAGCATTCTAAGTTTAAATCTAGAAATAAATCCATATTCTTAGTTCGCTTAAACTAATGCTCTGATACCAACTGTGACATCCCCATTTTCACGGCCAGAAAAAGACCGATTTTGTTTATGCTTTATAAAAATCATAGTACCTCTTTTAATAAAAATGTTGCAAAATTTGTTCCCAGTAAAACATGATAAATACGTTATCAAAGCATTTCCGAAGAAAAATATTTTTATTCATTTTAAAACATTTAGGATGTCATCGTGAATACACAAACATAAGCATAAACATAACTTACATTCATTATCACTAGTGATCTACATTTCTTTTAAATCTCTCAGTGTAATCTGACTTCATATCAACACCGGTGATATAAATAAATTGAGTGACTCAGGTTACGAAACCTAGTAAGTACATAGGGATTTCAATCCCACAATGTTATACATACATATATACATCTATATATATATATATATATATATATATATATATATATATAATCAACTCTTACCCCACCCCATCAGTCCTCACAATGAGACTATCCATACTCACGAACCTTAAATTTTACTACGGATCTAATCCATGCTCTCGAGTCCTTGATTGTACCTATTCCATACTCTCGGATGAGGGACAATCGGTCTGTGTCTAAATCCATACTACCGCATTAATAACAGATGACTATGCCCTGTCCATACTCCCGGACTAAGGAAATTGACTATGTCTTAATCCATACTCCCGGATTAAGGACAACTGACTATGTCTTAATCCATACTCCCGGATTAACGACAGTTGACTGAGTCCAATCCATACTCTCAAACTAGGGACAAATGACTATGTCTAATCCGTGCTTCTGGATCAATGACATCTTTAAGGGTTCTATTCCCCGTGTATATCTCACTCGTACTCATAAGGAGATACTACCCAATAACCCTCATAACAAATTTTAGGTTTACTCATTAACCTAAATCATTATAAATAACCGGGTATGTTCTTTAACATGCAATTCAGACAACATCAAATAATTCGCACATAAACCTACATATAATACATTCAATCAATAATTGTATTAAAATCATGTTCATTAAAGGGACTATGCACTCACTTGATTAGGTGGTGACTCGGCACTCGGACAGCACTTCGTTACTCTTAAAATAATTTTCCTCGACCAAACCAAGTATCAATATCACTAAGGTTTAGTCTAACGTTAACCATGACTAATTAATAGTCTAAATATTATTACTATTATATAAGCATTAAACAATACTTATATAGCCCAAAATAATAGCCCAATTATTTATTATAAATTCCTAATAACGTTACTATAATTAAATAAAAGCTATATTAAAAATAGCGTAGGCGTAACTCACTTACAGCGGGTTTTTCTCAAAACTGGGCGTCGCTGGAACAACGTTCCCGAGCCGAAAGGCTCTTCTTCTCGAAGCCGTCGGGCACTCCGGGGCTTCCGCCTCATGCTAGGGAGGTTCCCTAGGTTTTTCGGGGGGGTTCGGGGCTAGAGAGAAGTTCTAGAGAGAAGGGGAAGTGAGGGAAGGTGTGAGGAATGAATGGAAGCCTCACCACTTATTTATAGGGGCTGAGGAAGGTTCACGTCGTGAATTTTTAATATTCACGTCGTGAGCCAGGCTGGCTACAGCCAGGCGCAACCTTGTGCTCACACGTGGCATCGCACACAGGGTGGAAATCAGCCGATTTTCAAAAACTCATAACTTTCGCATATGAACTCCGTTTTTGACGTTCTTTATTTCCACGCGTAGATAAAAACAAGATCCACAACTTTCATTTAGACTCCAGTGGCTAATTCTCGGCCAATCTTAAATTTAACAGTAGGAGGAGTTTAGACTGCTAAATGACCGCTAAGATTTCGTAACTCCTTCATACGGAATACGTTTTCGTATATCTTTCTACTGTTGAGTTCTTATTAATGAGATATTCAACTCTCATTTAGTTTGCGTGGGTCAGGTTAGGAATTTTAATCCCACAATGTTATACATATATATATATATATATATATATATATATATATATATATATACATATATATATATATATATATATATATATATATATATATAAATTCACACAATATACGATTTCCCCATATATATAATCAACTCTTACCCCAACCCGTCAGTCCTCACAACGAGACTATTCATACTCACGGACCTTAAATTTTACCTCTTACTCCGGATCTAATTCATGCTTTAGAGTCCTTAATTGTACCTATTCCATACTCTCGGATGAGGAACAATTGGTCTGTGTCTAAATCCATACTCCCGGATTAATGACAGATAACTATGTCATGTCCATACTCTTGGACTAAGGACAACTGACTATGTCTTAATCCATACTCCCGGATTAAGGACAAATGACTATGTCTTAATCCATACTCCCGGATTAACGACAGTTGACTGAGTCCAATCCATACTTTCGGACTACGGACAAATGACTATGTCTAGTCTGTTCTTCTAGATCAATGACATGTTTAAGGGTTCTATTCCCCGTATATATCTCACTCGTACTCATAAGGAGATACTACCCAATGACCCTCATAACAAATTTTAGGTTTACTCATTAACCTAAATCATTATAAATAACCGGGTATGTTCTTTAACATGTAATTCAGACAACATCAAATAATTCGCACATAAACATATATTTAATACGTTCAATCAGTACTTGTATTAAAATCATGTTCATGAAAGGGACTATGCACTCACTTGATTAGGTGGTGACTCGGCACTCGGACAACACTTCGTTACTCTTAAAATAATTTTCCTCGACAAAACCTAGTATCAATATCACTAAGGTTTAGTCTAACGTTAACCACAACTAATTAATAGTCTAACTATTATTACTATTATATAAGCATTAAACAATACTTATATAGCCCATAATAATAGCCCAAGTATTTATTATAAGTTCCTAATAACGTTACTATAATTAAATAAAAGCTATATTAAAAATAGCGTAGGCGTAACTCACTTACAGTGGGTTTTTCTCAAAACCGGGCGCCGCTGGAGCAGCGTTCCCGACCCGAAAGGCTCTTCTTCTCGAAGTCGTCGAGCACTCTGTGGCTTCCGCCTCATGCTAGGGAGATTCCCTAGGTTTTTCAGGGGGTTTCGGGGCTAGAGAGAAGTTCAAGAGAGAGAGGGAAGTGAGGGGAGTTGTGAGGAATGAATGAAGGCCTCACCACTTATTTATAGGGGCTGAGGAAGGTTCACGTCATGAATTTTTAATATTCATGTCGTGAGCCAGGCGCAACCTTGTGCTCACACGTGGCATCGCACACAGGGTGGAAATCAGCCGATTTTCAAAAATTCATAACTTTCGCATATGAACTCCGTTTTTGACGTTCTTTATTTCCGCGCGCAGATAAAAACTAGATCTACAACTTTCATTTAGACTCCAGCAGCTAATTCTTGACCGATCTTAAATTTAACAGTAGGAGGAGTTTAGACTGCTAAATGACCGCTAAGATTTCGTAACTCCTTCATACCGAATACGTTTTCGTATATCTTTTTACCGTTGAGTTCTTATTAATAATATATTCAACGCTCATTTAGTTTGCGTAAGCCAAAAACCGCTCGAACTAAAATTCAAGTTTCGGGCTGTGCACCGCTAAGCCGAACCTTAGAAAAATCATAACTTCCTCATACGAAGTCAGATTTGGGTGTTCTTTTTTTGTATGTTCTCGGTTTAACGTATACTACAACGTTTGTTTAGATCACTAAGGCTAAAAAGTCCTCTATCGTAAATCCACTATTTACATCTCCCGGTGTCGTGTCGGTTTTGCTATAAAATTTCGACGAGCCATAACTTCTTCGTTATAACTTGGATTTCGGTGTTCTTTATATGTACGGAACCCTTGATAATCTTTTTGTCGAAAAGTCAATTTCGACCCCTATTATCTTTAAATTGACTAGCCCGAATCAATGGGTGTTACAATTATCTCCCCCTTAGGATGATTACGTCCCGAAATCATCAACGAAATAGGGTTGTATAATGACTTCATACATTATCCTTTCATCCTAGGTAATAACTGTAACTCATAAGTTCCTTTGAATTAACTTCTTTAACTGCAGGCGGTGCTCGATCTTGCTCCTACTCCCTATTTCACATTAGACTCCAATATATGACCTTCAAGTCACAATCTCAATCCTTACTAGAGAAACCTTCTTCTTCTTAACGAACTATTTGATTTCCACAATAGACCGATGGGTCATGTTCTAATGACCTCTCATGATATGTTGCAATGCTTAGACTCAGGTCTCTTAGAGTCAAATTCCAGGACAGATTATATCTTCCTTCATGTTCTAATGTGATATAATCACATCTTAAAGTAGCATTTCTATCAACAAACTTCTTTAACAACTATTGCGATACTTCTACTGATCCCTTTGATTATCTTTATTTCAATCTTCCATCTTACGTCAAATGCTACATCGAAATTGGCTCTCTGAACTACGTAACATACTCATCGTAGTCGGACTCAATTTGATATAACCACTAGGGTCGGAATAACAATCATCTTCTTAGTCTTTACCGAAACAATGGTAATGGCATACTTGAATAAAACGAATTCAATTACTAGCTCATTGGTAACCTTGTGACTTTCCTTGATCCAAGTGCGAGTCATGTGCTTCCGGTAGTATAAGCCTCTACTACCATTCACACCTACTCATACTCGTCCCAAGTATTGTCCCACAGTTTTCCAAGTCACCATACAAGAAATTCACATAACAACTTAACACATAAAATATCAAAATGAAGGTTTTATATTATTCCTTGAAATTATTACATAGGTGTTCAAGTTCACCCTAGATTATGCCTCTAACAGGCTACATCACATGGTACTATCTACACAACTACTTCATAACTCGTAGCCTTCACTCCTGAATCCTTGCATTATTATCTGCTTCGTCAAGGATCATTTGAAATGCTCTCGCCTTTGGCTTTGGCGGCACATTTGGCTTCATAGCCCCTTCTCTTTTTAGGAAGCCTTGTTTGAAGTGTCCCTCTTTACCACACTTAAAGCAGACTTCTCTCTTGGTTGTGCATTCACTGGCATAATGACCAGTCTTCCCGCATTTAAAACAGGTCATCTCTTTATAGCATTTCCTAATGTGCTTCTTTCAGCACTTGTCACACCATTGCATTCCTTCTTCAAACTTCTTTGAACCAGACTTCGAGAATTTTCCCTTCTCGTTTGACCTTGAAGATCCTTCAATCTTTCCCTTCTCGCCAACCTCCATCTTTCTGGAGGCACTTCCCTTGATCATATCTTCAATAGACTTGGCAGCCCAGATAGCGGACTCCAAAGTAGGTGCTTGACGTACTCGCACCGCATACTCCCAGGGAAGTAACTTTGCGTACTTGTCAACTTTTGTCAGCTCGTCTGGGATAAGACGCAAAGAAAACACCATTTTGTCCATGAAGTTGTTGGTGTATTCATTGATGGACATGCTTCCTTTCTTCAAAGTTAGGAATTTGTTCTCTAGCTCGAGCAGGTTTTAGGCTGAGCAGTACTTACGTTTGAATTGCACCAAAAACTCTCCCCATGTTAGTTGCACGGGCTCATGGGGGCTTAAAGTCTTCCCCAGGGTGTTCCACCAGCGAACAGCGCCTCCTCTGAATTGACATACTACAAACGTGGTTTGTAGCTTGCCCTTGCAACCACATGTCATGAAGGCTAATTCCATTTCTGAGATCCAATCCATGACTCCGATCGGATTTTCCTTCCCAGTGAAAGTAGATGGCTTGCAAGTTAGAAAATCATTGTACTTGCATCCATTCCTCTCGAATCCTTCATCTTGATTGTTCCTCCTAATCACCGGTGGATCAGCTTGACTAACGTTCCTGCTGTCATTCCCTTCCTCAGACTGCCCATCATTCAGCTCGGACTGTTCAATAGGCATCGTAAGTTCCTATAGAGTTTATTGAAGTAAACGCCTTGTTTCCTCCATTTAACAATCCAACATCATCTGGATCAACGCTTGGACTCCGGCCATCGTGATTGGCTCAGGAGCGGCTACTACAACAGGTATTTGCTCAATCAATGGCGGCTAATCTTGGTTCCCATTTGCATTCACGTTTCTGCTACGGGTCCTTGCCATCCTGATCTGTGCACCGAATAAGGTGAATCTAGATCTTTATTTAGGATTGACGTTTAAATCATTCTTATCACTCCGAAACGTTTATATTCTAGTTCTAATGTCATAGTTAAACGCTTAGAATCCTAAACACATAAGGTTTCCAGATCCAGTCGGCAATAGACCATAGATCCGAACAAATAACAGCATATCAGGCACAAACATTTAGCACATAAAAGCATTTTAGGCATAAAAATCCTAAAATAAGATAGTGCTTACACCTAATAATCATCGCTTAGCATTCTAAGTTTAAATCTAGAAATAAATCCATATTCCTAGTTCGTTTAAACTAATGCTCTGATACCAACTGTGACATCCCCATTTTCACGGCCAGAAAAGACCGATTTTTTTTATGCTCTATAAAAATCATAGTACCTCTTTTAATAAAAATGTTGCGAAATTTGTTCCCAGTAAAACATGATAAATACGTTATCAAAGCATTTCCGAAGAAAAGTATCTTTATTCCTTTTAAAACATTTGGGATGTCATCGTCAATACAGAAACATAAACATAAACATAACTTACATTCGTTATCACTAGTGATCTACATCTCTTTTAAATCTCTCAGTGTAATGTGACTTCCTATCCACACCTGTGATATAAATAAATTGAGTGAGTCAGGTTACGAAACCTGGTAAGTACATAGGGATTTCAATCCGACAATGTTATACATACATACATACATACATATATATATATATATATATATATATATATATATATATATAATCAACTCTTACCCCACCCCGTCAGTCCTCACAATGAGACTATCCATACTCACGGACCTTAAATTTTACTCCGGATCTAATCTATGCTCTCGAGTCCTTGATTGTACCTATTCCATACTCTCGGATGAGGAACAATCGGTCTGTGTCTAAATCCATACTACCGCATTAATAACAGATGACTATGCCCTGTCCATACTCCCGGACTAAGGAAAACTGACTATGTCTTAATCCAACTCCCGGATTTAGGACAACTGACTATGTCTTAATCCATACTCCCGGATTAACGACAGTTGACTGAGTCCAATCCATACTCTCAAACTAGGGACAAATGACTATGTCTAATTCGTGCTTCTGGATCAATGACATGTTTAAGGGTTCTATTCCCCGTATATATCTCACTCGTACTCATAAGGAGATACTACCCAATAACCCTCATAACAAATTTTAGGTTTACTCATTAACCTAAATCATTATAAATAACCGGGTATGTTCTTTAACATGCAATTCAGACAACATCAAATAATTCGCACATAAACATACATTTAATACGTTCAATCAATACTTGTATTAAAATCATGTTCATTAAAGGGACTATGCACTCACTTGATTAGGTGGTGACTCGGCACTCGGACAGCACTTCGTTACTCTTAAAATAATTTTCCTCGACAAAACCTAGTATCAATATCACTAAGGTTTAGTCTAACGTTAACCATGACTAATTATTAGTCTAAATATTATTACTATTATATAAGCATTAAACAATACTTATATAGCCCAAAATAATAGCCCAAGTATTTATTATAAGTTCCTAATAACGTTACTATAATTAAATAAAAGTTATATTAAAAATAGCGTAGGCGTAACTCACTTACAGCGGGTTTTTCTCAAAACTGGGCGCCGCTGGAACAGCGTTCCCTAGCCGAAAGGCTCTTCTTCTCGAAGCTGTCGGGCACTCCGTGGCTTCCGCCTCATGCTAGGGAGGTTCCCTATGTTTTTCGGGGGGTTTCGGGGCTAGAGAGAAGTTCTAGAGAGAGGGGGAAGTGAGGGTAGGTGTGAGGAATGAATGGAAGCCTCACCACTTATTTATAGGGACTAAGGAAGGTTCACGTCATGAATTTTTAATATTCACGTCGTGAGCCAGGCTGGCTACAGCCAGGCGCAACCTTGTGCTCACACGTGGCATCGCACACAGGGTGGAAATCAGCCGATTTTCAAAAACTCATAACTTTCGCATATGAACTCCGTTTTTGGCGTTCTTTATTTCCACGCGTAGATAAAAACAAGATCCACAACTTTCATTTAGACTCCAGTGGCTAATTCTCGGCCAATATTAAATTTAACAGTAGGAGGAGTTTAGACTGCTAAATGACCACTAAGATTTCGTAACTCCTTCATACGGAATACGTTTTCGTATATCTTTTTACCGTTGAGTTCTTATTAATGAGATATTCAACTCTCATTTAGTTTGCGTGGGTCATGTTAGGAATTTCAATCCCACAATGTTATACATACATATATATATATAAATTCACACAATATACGATTTCCCTATATATATAATCAACTCTTACCCCAACCCGTCAGTCCTCACAACGAGACTATTCATACTCACGGACCTTAAATTTTACCTCTTACTCCGGATCTAATTCAGCTCTAGAGTCCTTAATTGTACCTATTCCATACTCTCGGATGAGGAACAATTGGTCTATGTCTAAATCCATACTCCCGGATTAATGACAGATAACTATGTCATGTCCATACTCTTGGACTAAGGACAACTGACTATGTCTTAATCCATACTCCCGGATTAAGGACAACTGACTATGTCTTAATCCATACTCCCGGATTAACGACAGTTGACTGAGTCCAATCCATACTTTCGGACTAGGGACAAATGACTATGTCTAGTCTGTGCTTCTGGATCAATGACATGTTTAAGGGTTCTATTCCCCGTATATATCTCACTTGTACTCATAAGGAGATACTACCCAATGACCCTCATAACAAATTTTAGGTTTACTCATTAACCTAAATCATTATAAATAACCGGGTATGTTCTTTAACATGTAATTCAGACAACATCAAATAATTCGCACATAAACATATATTTAATACGTTCAATCAGTACTTGTATTAAAATCATGTTCATGAAAGGGACTATGCACTCACTTGATTAGGTGGTGACTCGGCACTCGGACAACACTTCGTTACTCTTAAAATAATTTTCCTCGACAAAACCTAGTATCAATATCACTAAGGTTTAGTCTAACGTTAACCACAACTAATTAATAGTCTAAATATTATTACTATTATATAAGCATTAAACAATACTTATATAGCCCATAATAATAGCCCAAGTATTTATTATAAGTTCCTAATAACGTTACTATAATTAAATAAAAGCTATATTAAAAATAGCGTAGGCGTAACTCACTTACAGCGGGTTTTTCTCAAAACCGGGCGCCGCTGGAGCAGCGTTCCCGAGCCGAAAGGCTCTTCTTCTCGAAGTCATCGGGCACTCCGGGGCTTCCGCCTCATGCTAGGGAGGTTCCCTAGGTTTTTCGGGGGGGTTTCGGTTCTAGAGAGAGAGGGAAGTGAGGGGAGGTGTGAGGAATGAATGAAGGCCTCATCACTTATTTATAGGGGCTGGAGGAAGGTTCACATCATGAATTTTTAATATTCACGTCGTGAGCCTGGGTGGCTACAGCCAGGCGCAGCCTGGTGCTGACATGTGGCATCGCACACAGGGTGGAAATCAGCCGATTATCAAAAATTCATAACTTTCGCATACGAGCTGCGTTTTTTACGTTCTTTATATCCACGCGTAGGTAAAAACAAAATATACAACTTTCATTTAGACTCTGTCAGCTAATTATCGACTGATCATAAATTTAACAGTAGGAGAAGTTTACACTGCTAAATGACCGCGAAGATTTCGTAACTCCTTCATACGAAATCCGTTTCCGTCTATCTTTTTACCGTTGAGTTCTTATTAATGAGATCTTCAACTCTCATTTAGTTTGCATAAGCCAAAAACCGCTCGAACTAAAATTCGAGTTTCGGGCTGTGTACTGCTAAGCCGAACCTTAGAAAAATCATAGTTTCCTCATACGAAGTCAGATTTGGGTGTTCTTTTTTTTTGTATGTTCTCGGTTTAACATATATTACAAAGTTTTTTTAGATCACTAAGGCTAAAAAATCCTCTATCGTAAATTCACTATTTACGTCTCTCAGTGTCGTGCCGGTTTTGCTGTAAAACTTCGACGAGCCATAACTTCTTCGTTATAACTCGGATTTCGGCGTTCTTTATATGTACGGAACCCTTAAGACATATTCTACAACTAAGTTAAGATTATTTAAATAATCTTTTGTCGACAAGTCATTTTCAACCCCTATTATTTTTAAATTGACTAGCTCAGATCTACGGACGTTACAAAGACTATGGGGCGTACAGGCTATGTACATGGGGCGTACACCTCTACCCTCATAACGGCCCATCTCGACTTCTAAATTTTGTAACTTTCAAATACTAGCTTCGTTTTCGATATTCTTTATATCCACATGTAAGTGGGGACGTACTCTATGTCACACCCCAAAACCACGAACGGCGGAAACGTTCAGGGGTGGAGGACGTTATGTGCAGTATCACAACAGTGTAATATAATAAATAAGCAACAACATCATCCATTGCATTATAAGTAAAGTTTTAATACATGTGTGTTTCTTTCATTGTAGTAAGACACCAAAAATATACAATCAAAATAAAAGACGAGACTTGTCTGCTTCGTCTTCTCAAAACCTGGCCTCCGTACCTGTCTACTGATGACCTGAGAGTACAAGTTATTTTGAAAGCGAGTATCAGCTTTAAACCTGGTGAATTCATAAGTATATAAGTGTCATTTCCTTGTTTGTGAAAATCTGTTATAAAGGCCATGTAAATTGGTAAATGAAAATGTTGATGTACGTATGAAAAACCCTAGAAAATCCCTTATTTTCTATCAGTTTGAGATGTAGTCTTCTACCAAGACCCGAATGTTTTCTAAGTAAAATGATAGTTTTCCTTTAATTGTTTAGTACTAAAGTACTTAGTCTAACTCATCGTTTATGTGAAAGAATCACAAAATAAAGTAAACAGGAAAATGTACTACTGTAAGTGTTGTCACTAGGTACTAGGACTAACACATCGCATGTAATTGTTATCCCAAGGTACTAGGGTTAACACGACCTATATAACCTAATGAACATCCGAAGATTTGTCCACTCACCCTCTGTAGCGGCAGCAGGGTGGAAGGGGGGTTAATCCCATAACAGCGTTAACCTAATGATCATCCGAAGATTTTCATCTCATCCCCTGTTGCAACAGGAGATGGAGGAATGGTTAGTTCCGTAACTGACTCCTAATATCAGAAACAACCTTAGACATCCGTAGATGTTCATCATCCAGTGTCGCTAACAGCTGGGTTCCGGAATGGTTAGTCCCATATAGACATCCCATTGAACTGGGATAGGCAGGAAAATTTACACAGAAGGTACGAATAAATCTTCCTAATAACTCTAGGCACAAGTATCCACGTAAGTGAGTACAGGATAATGTATCTAAGTAACAGTATTCATGTATGGTATTCATGTATCATGTAAGTATATGTAAACGTACTCATGTATCATGTAATCAAATGTAAAGGTACTCATGTATCAGGTAATGTACTGGTATAGACTCATGAATGAACTAACTCTTGTGTGATTCCTTGTAATAGGAATTATGTTTGATATCTCCAAATTATCCCTATGATAGTTTGTTGGAAGGTAATTGGTTGTTCAAGTAGGTTTATACACTCTTACTACTCAAGGGTGTGAGAAACTAAATGAAAACTGTAAACTATAACATCAATACATATATAAGAACATAAGTGTACATGCATAGTTTAGTTTAATAATGTAAAATGGTTTTATAAGACATCTTATGGGTTTTGAAACAATAATTAACAATGACTTGATGTAATTTTTGATATACATTTCAAAGGTAAAACAATTGATAACAATGCGTTTTTAAGATTTAAAACCATTTCATGCATCACATTTTGTAGTATGTGAAATCTGTTAAAAGACAAACACAATTATAAAATACATAACAATGATTTAATAACATGTTTGTTTCTACTTGTATCCCCCCCCCCCCTTTAAAGCATTTAAAATCATTTAAAACATTGATTAGGGGTATGAACTCACCTGTAGTTGGTGATTGGAATGAACTGAACGGTATCGGATTGCTAGGTGTCAAGCGAGGACTTGTGCACACACTACGATCCTAATGAACATATAATCACACATATATGCACTCAATTAGACTCAAATGACTAATTGATAATGTTTAACACATCCTAGGCATAATAAACACTTTATATAAGGGTTTTAAGCCATAAGGATTGCATCTAAGCTATTATGGGACAGGGTATTTGTGTTTAGGGTTTCCAAAGGACCCTATATGAGAGTTTACTCTCTATAAACCCTCACACATGGAGTTTACGGTTGTAAACTCTTGAGTTTACGGCCGTAAACTCCCAAACATGTGTGTTTGGTGTGTTTTGAAGTCCCAAATGTTTTCTAGAATTGTTCTAACTTAGTGGTTAAGTCCTTGGAAAGGTTTAGGGTCTAGAAGTACTCCAATTAGGAGTTTACGGCCTCAAGGCCATTCCCCTTAGAGTTTACGGCCGTAAACTCTAAGTAATGTGGGTTTTTGTTGCTTTCGAGCCTCTTGCACTTGTGGGATATGTTCTAGACTTTTATTCCTAGCATATGAAGGCATTAGGCACACCTTAGTGCCCTTTTTAGGAGTTTACGGCCCAAGAACCATGTCTTGGTCGTAACCTCACTTGGTTAAGTGATTTTGATGTGGTTTGGTCCTTCCATTAAGTGTGTAACAATTTCTTGTAAAGGCCTAGGGCTTTAGGTGTCATTAAAACACCCTTTTGTCCATTTAAATGGAGTTTACAACCTAAGCTTCTCTTGGGTCGTAAACTCACTTTTGTTTGTGTCATTTGATGTGTTTAAGACCTTATGCTACTTGGTAAAATAGCCTAGATACAAGCCTTAAGTCCTAGTGTCCTCAAAACACCATTTGGTGTTAGAATATGGAGTTTACGGCCTAAGAGAGTTCTGGGCCGTAAACTCCCAATCTTGGGTGGATTTTTTCTTGCTTTCTTGTCCCTAACATGCATACATAAACATCTAAGGCCTTATCATAACACAAGTGTCAGTTTTGGCTTCGTTTCGGGAGTTTACCGCTCAAGAACACCTTGGGGTGTAAACTCCTAGATTTCATGTTTTAGCCTTCTAAATCATGTTATAGACACATATAAAGCTTTCTAACATTACTATAAAGAGTTACTCACGTTTAGGTATAAAAACCCGAAGATCCGTCAGAGAGAAAATGGCTTTTCTTTAGTCGCAATGTGAATAATGAATGATTTTGGTTTAGAAATCTATTTATAGTCCTGAGATATTTTGGCAAAAAATATTTTTATTCCTGAAATGATCCCTAATAAAATAGAGTGTTGGAATAACAGTGTTGCACCTAACCCTAGTGCACCCACTCTCCTGATATTTCCTGAAGTGTAAACCCTGAATTTCTCAAACTTACGCGAAGAGTCTGAAAATTAACTGTGACTGCTACAACTTCTATTGAAGTGATATAGTTTGTACAGAATGGAAATTTCAGGTTGTCACACTCTACAACTTTTGTTTAGACTCTTTCGGATAATTTTGACTTTATTTGTAAAGTTATATTTTAACAGGCCTAGACAGGTAAAGTCCGTTAAAAATTCATAAGTTTGTCATTCGATGTCCGTTTTCGTCTGTCTTTTTATCGTTGAGCTCCTATTAACGACATCTTCGATTCTCATTTAGGTTGTGGTTGCTAAAAATCAGTAGATCTAATATTCGAATTACGGGTTGCATGTTGTTATGTCAAATCTTAGAAAAAACATAATTTCCTCATACGAAGTAAGATTTGGGCGTTCTTTTTTATGCACAATCTCGGTTTAACGTATAATACGACTTTCTTTTAGATCGCTAAGGCTAAAAAATATTTTATCGTAAACTCACTTTTTACATCACACAGCGTCGTGCCGGTTTTATCGCGAAACTTCGACATGTCATAATTTCTTCGTTATAACTCAGATTTTGGCGTTCTTTATATCTTCGGAATCCTTGTCACGACCACTACAACTTTCTTCATAGATATTGGGTTTATATATTATTTTATTTTTTATGCTTATTTTTATTCTTAATTTATTTACATCGTTATAAGCAAGTTTAATGCACATAATTTCACATAATATTCAAGTAATTCATCTTTATTACTTCAAAGTAGGTTACAATTGTTGAACCTAACTATTACATCATCATACTATTGCTTAGCCTAGAAACACGGGCGTTACAATTCTCTCCCTCTTAGGATGATTCCGTCCCGGAATCATGCATCAACAAACAGATGTGGGTAGCGACTCATCATGTCACTCTATGTTTCCCAGGTGATGTTCGGCCCATTCGTATGTTTCCATCACACAAGCACTACGTTGACCATCTTGTGTCGTAACTTCTTTGTCTTACGGTCAACAATTGCATCTGGATCTTCGATTAGCCTCTTGTTTTCATCCATCCTTAACTCCGTAAGTGGAATTATATCAAGAACTTCTCCCGTGAACTTCCTCAAATAACACACATGGAAAGTGTTATGAATACCATCTAGTTCTTCAGGTAGTTCCAACTTGTAAGCTTGGTTCACAATCCTCGGAAAAACCTTGAATGATTCAATAAATATTTGACTCAACTTTTCCTCTCTTTCCGGGTCTTATAAGTACCTTCCACGATGAGACTTTGAGCAATACCGAATCTCCAACTTCAAATGTCATCGGTCATCTCTTCTTGTCATCATAGCTCTTTTGACGATCTTGAGCTGCTAACATCCTTTCTCTAATCACTTTCAACTTTTCAGCAATCTGATGGACTATCTCAGGGTTATAAACTGCTTTTCTCCAGCCTCAAGCCAACAAGACGGCGTACGACACTTCTGACCGTACAAAGCTTGATAAGGTGTCATCTTAATGCTCGAATGGTAACTATAATTATAGGAAAACTCTACCAGGGGTAAGTGTTCATCCCAGTTACCTTGGAAATCTAGGGTACATGCTCTTAGCATATTTTCAAGTGTTTGAATTGTTCTTTCGCTCTGACCATCAGTCTGCGGATGGTAGGTTGTACTTAAACACAACTTCGTACCCATTTCCTCTTATAGGCTCCTCCAAAACTTCGATGTGAAACGACTATCACGATATGATATAATCGTTAAAGGAACACCGTGAAATCTTACTACCTCCTTCACGTAAGCATTTGCAAGCTAATCCATAGACCATCTCTCACTGGCTGCTATGAAGTGTGCACTCTTTGTGAAACGATCCACAACTACCCAAATCATGTCGTGACTGTTCTTTTTCCTGGGCAATTTAGTCAAAAAATCCATGGTGATATCTTCCCATTTACCTATGGGTACAAGTAAAGGTTCTAAACTCCCATATGGTTTCTGATGTTGTGCTTTAACTCTCGCACACGTTAAACATTCTGCCACATACTTTGCAATATCGAGCTTCATCGTTGGCCACCAGTAGTAAGAGATCTGATCCCTATATATCTTAGTGCTGCCAGGATTAATTGAGTACATGATCTTGTGAGCTTCTTCCATCAGAAGATTTCTTATTTCTCTCATATTAGGTATCCAAATCCTATCTTGGAATACCTTCAATTCTTGATTATTCATACCGAACACCAACGTTTTGCCTAAATGTTCTTCCTTTCTGTCATTTTTCTCTAAAGCTTCTTCCTGAGATTTCTTGATGCTTTCCACAATCGTTGAGACAACTTCAATTCTTAACGTTCTCGGCCTTTTTCTTTCCAAGTTTACTTTTCGACTTAGAGCATCAGCTACAACATTTACTTTACCAGAATGGTAAAGTATCTCACATTCGTAATCTTTGACTAACTCTGGTCAATGTCGTTGTCGTATATTTAATTCCTTCTGATTAAAGAGATACTGGAGACTCTTATGATCTGTGAAAAGTTTGCACTTTGTGCCATAAAGATAATGTCTCCATATCTTTAATGCGAATATTATCGCTGTCAACTTCAAATCATGAGTGGGGTAGTTATTTTCGTGCTCTTTTAGTTGTCGAGATGCATATGCTATCACATACCAAGATCGGGGTGGTACAGTATTCATCATGTCGATGAGAATAACATTGCACATTGTAACTTTAGTAGATTACTCGTAAAAAATGAATTTTTTTATTACTATGTTTCTATTTGTGACATCCCCAAATTCACGGCCAGAAAAGACCGGTTTTGTTTATACTTTATTTCAAAATCAGAGTAACCTTTTAATAAAAGAGTTGCGGAATTTATCCCAAAACAATAATATAATAAAGATTTATCAAAAGCATTTCCTTATACATGTATTTCATTAAAAGACTCGGGATGTCATGTTCGATACAGTACATAAGTATAAACAATACAATATAAGACTTACTACATTATTTCCTATCTACAGGCCTATATTCGTAATCCCTCATCTCAACGCATCACAACTATGCTCGAGCGCCACTACCTGTAATATATAAAACTGAGTGGGTCAGGCTTGGGAGTCTGGTGAGCACATAGGATTTTCAACCCACAATAAATAGTTTATTAATTTCATCAACCAACAATATCCCGATTACCCGTTCCCGTTATCCTCACATTACGTCCCTAAACACCTATCATAAGGGACCTATCCTAAGGATCATCATCGGGATGGACACTACTGCTAAGGGGGTTCCTTAGCAATAAATGTCCTAAAGGAAACCATGTGGGGGATGGAGTACACCGGTGAACACATCGTTCACAACACTTACATGTTACGAGCCTGTCAGCGTTCCACTGGACTGTCTAGAAGAGTCTATGGTTGTCATCTATACTCCGCTAGATGACTGGATCAACAACAACAACATCGAGGCCTCTCATCATTTTATCATACATCGTATTATTACATCTACCCATGTTTTACCCCAACACTATTGTAGATATAAAATACATATACAGTTTAAATCATTTAAAACTTGTATAAAAACATTCAACCAGCATAGATAGCAAGTATACAGATAATATGCACACATATCATGTAATATATAAAATACTTCATATCTATGTGTAAGATGAAAGTAACTATGTACTCACCTTAGTAGCGTGATTTTATGTTATCTAAGCAAAACGGTCAGCGTGCAAGATCGTCGGGGCTCGGGATGCAAAATGACCTCAGCAAAGGAGAGAAAGGGAAGAAGTTTTGGTGTAAGAATGGCTGAAGTCGGACCTGCTATTTATAGTAGGGATTTTAGAAACTCACGTCATGAGTGTTATAAGGCTCACATCGTGAGTCTTGCATGATCACCCCGTAGACTTGCCATTTGCGTCCCTAGCTTCGGAAGGTGGCCATGTGACTCCTCACGTCATGAAAAACACCTTGTTCACGTCGTGAGTTTAGATCATATCCCCTCGCAGCCTCGTCACACCTTCTAGATTCCGAAATGTCGCAAAATGAATCCTCACGTCGTGAGTGTCATAAATCTCACGTCGTGAATTTAGTTAGCATAGGGTTTCTGAAAGCTGAATCTTCGGAAGGCCATAACTTTTGCATACGAACTCCATTTTTTACGTTCTTTATATCGACGCGTAGGTGGAGACGTACTCTACAACTTTCATTTAGACTCCTAAGGATAAAAAGTAGTTTATCATAAACTAACTTTTTATGTTTCCCAGTGTCGTGCCGGTTTTGACGCGAAACTTCGACAGATCATATCTTCTTCGTTATAACTCGGATTTTAGCGTTCTTTATATCTCCAGAATCCTTGTCCCGACCACTACAACTTTCTTCATAGATATTGGACCTATCTATTATTTTATTTTTGATGTTTATTTTTATTCTTAATTTATTATATCTTATAATTAAATATAAGGCACATAAAATCACATAATATTCAAATAATTCCTATTTATTACTTCAAAGTAGGTTATAAGTGTTGATCCTAACTATTACACCATTAAATTAATGTTTAGCCTATAAACACGGACGTTACACTATTGTTTTAGATACTTATATTCGTGAAAACAATTATGTCATTAAATACTAGGTCCATGTTTGGGGTGGACTACAGAAAATTGGTAGCACTTAACGAATGAAAACGCCAAACCTTTTCTCTTTTAGAATTAGAATTAGGTGATGTCTGTTTTTTCAGAAAAACCATTATTGATCACTTCTTGTTGCACCGCGCAACATTTGGCATTTCGCAATTGTTTGTTTTTTGAAAGACTACAAATTTAAAAATTATTGTGCGTGTGTTGTGTTGCACAACAATGAACCATCATCTTCAAACCACTTCTCACTTACTTTAAATTATATTATTCAACTTAGATTTGTTTTAATTTCTTTTTAAGCATGTTTATTATTTTAATAATATCTTAAGAATATTATGAACAATAGGAATATATTTTACATAATTTCCAAACCGTTTGGTATATTTCATATAAATATTTGTTGTGATATATTGTCTATAACCAGATATTAATAAATTATAAAGTTAATCATTAAAATTATCAAATTTATTAAAATTAACCGGAAAAATAATCATTGTCTTGAAAATTTTAACAAAAATAACATGTTTTTAGCTAAATTAACAATTTAATTGATTGTTATTTGGTATTTTATGTTTAAGTTTTTTAGATAAACATCTTTAAAAATAATATCATCATAATGATCTTTATATTTGATTTGCATATGATTAAACTAAATAAATTTTTTATTTAGATTTATTTTTAACTATTATATAGTTAATTTCAATTTAATGCAACAGTTTGTAAATGTTAAAAAAACAAACAAACTTGTTATTATATGCTAGAAGCGTTTGGTACACCTTTTCTACAACAAAAGGTTACAAATGTGGTGTACCGTTTTCGTTTCCAAAAAACAAACATCTTAAAGTCGTCACACTACTTAACTTACTAAGGAAAACAATATCAATTTTACAAAATTAAAAACCAAACAAGAGCTTAAACATATTTAAATCTGTTTTAATTTCAATATATAAAGAAAACAACAAAAGTAGTCAAAATGGAGGACTATATTAATATAGTCATCTTTGTTCATTTATATATAAAGTGGTCATCAATTTCCTATAAAAAAATATATTTTTTTTAATTAATAAAATACAAAATTCATACTTTTTATTGAAATTTTCCTTTCTGACATTTTTTTTGGTTGGGAATCTTCAAAATGTATTTACATGAAAAAAAAAATCATAATTTTAAGTTGAGAGAGATTTTGGAAATAAAATCCGTGCATGAAAATGATAGTTAACAGTGTATAGCAGTTGGCTCAATACAAAATTTATGGTTATTTTGTATCAAAAATCAGATATATATATATATATATATATATATATATATATATATATATATATATATATATATATATATATATATATATATATATATATATATATATATATATATATATGGTTAGGTTCATGTGAGACGGCTTAATTTTGTGAGACCGTGAGACACATTTTTTAATTTCTTTTTATTTTTTTAATTTTTTTTAGTTAATTCAAGTTCCGAAAATAATATTTAAAAAAAGAATTTTTTATTTTTCCATTTATTTTGCATTTTAAAATTATTTTTAGAATATGTACAGTGTAATATTCTATTTAGAATATTTCACGTATTTTTCAAAAAAATAGGATTTTTTTTATTTTTTTTAGTTAATTCAAGTTCCGAAAATAATATTTAAAAAAAGAATTTTTAGATTTTTCCATTTATTTTGCATTTTAAAATTATTTTTTAGAATATGTCAGTGTAATATTCTATTTAGAATATTTCACGTATTTTTCAAAAAAAAAAAAAAACGGGATTTTTTTTATTTTTTTTTAGTTAATTGAAGTTCCGAAAATAATATTTAAAAAAAAATTTTGGATTTTTCCATTTATTTTGCATTTTAAAATTATTTTTAGATTTGGTCTCACGGTCTCACAAAATTAGTATGGTTTCAAATGAACCTAAACCTATATATATATATATATATATATATATATATATATATATATATATATATATATATATATATATATATATATATATATATATATATATATACCTAAAAACAATATCAACATGGAATGGTTTTGAATGGTATGGGTAAAGGAGCTTTTCTTTTCACCCTCTCTTTTTGATGATTTGATATGCGAAATTTGAAATGGGTATGGAAGAAAAACTTAAAGCCTCCTCTTTTATGACAAAAGGGACATCACACTGTACCCAAAAAACGTGGCATTCTCTTGAACATGAAACAAATTCATGGAGGGAACAAAACGTACAGAGAAATGGAAGCAACAGAAGATAATGATGGGGACAAATCAAGAAACAACGAACAAATCAAAACAGGATATGGGCAAATAATTCTCCCCCGAAAAAAGGAAGAGCGACAATGTTACAGGGTCTTCAGTTAAAGCAACTGCAGTACGATAGTAAAATGCAGATAAGATGTTTGATTAAATGCCTAAAAGAAAAATATGTGCTTCCTCTTTGTTTGTCTTCTTCTGTCGTTTTCCAATTTTATTCATGACAGTTACCAGTCGACGTTCATGCATTTATTCATTTCTTGTTTTGTTTTGATATGTTTTATCTTGTTTTTTGGGTTTGTTTGAGATTAACATTATACTTTGTAAAAAGATAAATTCTTTGAAATATGAGTAAAAAATCCTAAATATTTAAAATATTTTCTTTTGCATCAATATGTTTATCAAAAAGTGATGTCTAACCAATAATCGAAAAACAAATGTCAAGCTATCTTCCAAACCCCAAATATATATCTAAAATATCATCCAAGGGTCTTTCCACAAAACTCATAAATTGTCTCTAACTTCATTCAAACTAAATTTGATTGTAAAAATCGATAATAATCGAATATCAAACTATGTGAATACTAATCCAATATTCTAAATTGAAAGGAGTATATATATATATATATATATATATATATATATATATATATATATATATATATATATATTCAAGTGTTTAAATACTTAAGTCATGATCATTATACAATAAGTCCATAATAATTTTAATACACTCAAAATAAAAGTTATTTGACTTTCCATTAATTTTGACTTTTTTGGCAATTTTGACTTTTTTACCACCTATATCGATTTTCAACCGACTTTAACGGAGTCTGGTTAATGTGACAGATTACCACTAATCTTAATCAGTAACAGATCGTCAAACACCTAGTCGGTTGCCTAAACCAATTTTTACAACACTGCTTAACATCAATATAATATATTAGGCTCATAGGTTTAGTAAAACAAACACGGTTAGACTCATAATAAAATATCAATATCACTAAAAGATTATATGTTACATACTATGATGTAGTGCATAACAATGAACCAAAAGTGTCGTCAAAATAACCAACACCTCACATCAAATGTTTGGACCATGCTAGAATCAACACATCTATACCCCCATGAATGTGATCTATCATGTATATATGATATGATCATGTGATAGAAACTCTTAACATATGAATCGAATATAAATACATCATTTCACAATCGTGAATGACACCACATTAGCAAATAGACTTATATAAGCATAGTATATAAGAATGCACATGTGTCATAGAAAAATACGTAATTTTATAAGAGTGTGAAAATTACTATGTATTCACCTTGTCGTTTAACAAGGCCACTTTCCACTATAATATTTTCACATGATAAAACCCTAAATTGTTTAATGTCGCTCTTGCAAACAACCAAACCCAAACCCTGGGTTTATCTCATAATGTTTACCACACTAATGAGAAATTTTACATTTAATAGATTCCCTCATATTTATAGATGCAAACATCATAAAATCAATAATAATTTATTCTCTTGCTTTTCCAAAATTACTACCCTCTACTTCTGCTCTCTTTGTTGAAAATTGTGAAAAATAAACCCTAATAGATTCTTTTCATCCTTTAAATGCCTCCTTAAAACCTTAAATTACCAATTTGATTGATAAATTTTAATTATTTTTCAAAAAAATACTCCATATTTCCCCACTCTTTAACCAATATTCTATCTAACTCCAAAAAAAATCCTAAAGTAACTTATCTACTATAATAAATAAAATTTCATTTTGCTATCTCAATCTTATGAATTTTAATACTTGTTATTTTGTAATATTTTTGAAATAAATATTATTCATATATCAATTTTTGATTTTTTTTCAATTCTTAAAATAAAAAGGCCACTATATATATATATATATATATATATATATATATATATATATATATATATATATATATATATATATATATGATAGTAAATTGCAAATAATACATTTTATTTATTCTTTATTTCAAAATTTTATTTTAAAAAAAAAAAATCTTATTGTTTACACTTTATATTTAATTTTTTTTAATCAACCCAAGAAATACACGGACCTTAAACCTAGTTCTATAAATAAATTACTAACTTGTCACATAATTACTTGATAAATAAATATCCACAAAGAAAAAACAAGTTGAAGAATTGTTTAAGCATAAAAATAACTAAATTTAGCAACTGATAGAATACAAAATTATACAGAACGTGAAATTCTATGAAATCATGTTGTGTAACAAAGGCTTTCTATTTTAAAGCCAAAAAGAAAAAAGAAGAAAATATAATTTTTAATTATTTTACAAAACTTAACACCTGTTTTCAATTAAATCAGCTTCTGATATACGTTATGTCTTCCTTTTCTAGATGCATCTTCCCTTTGTCTCTTCGTGTATTTCCTCTGTTTTGTCCTGGTTGACCTCGCTATACTCCAACATAAATAAATCACAAATCCAGATTTAACTCCTTTTTTTTTATATAAATAAAATACATGTATTTTTTATGTGTTGAAAGTTGAAAGTTGAAAATAAATAAATGTTATTTACCTTCCTTAAGACATATGCCAAATATAGATAAGCTACCTCCCATTCATCTGGTGAAAGTGTAGCTACGAAAAACATTCATTGTTTACTTAATCTCCACATAATGACTTAATGGATTAAGCCAAAAAAAACATTTATTTATTCAGACAACACTTACTTTGGTCTTGGTTTCCATCACCCAAGGCACCGAGTCTTCTCATGAGTTCTATAAATTCGGGTTTTTTCATGTACTCATGAACAAATGCGTGTGAATTCTTCACAAAAACAAGCTCCAAATCATACTGAGATTTCAAAGCAATTATTAAGGTAAATAAATTCTCATGTACAAAATTAAATTTTTTAGGCAAATTTTCATAATTGGTCCCTATGGTTTGCTAAATATTGCACTTTGAGGTCGTTTAAGAAAAAAGTCACACCGCTGGTCAATATGGTTTCGAAAACCGTATGAACGGTTCTTCTGGTGTTAACTTTAACTTTTGAGTAGTTAGTTTTTTCTAAATGACCAAAGTGCCCTTGGACCAAGGCTGGAAATTTTCATTTACCTTTTTGACCTTTTGTTTTTCTATTTTTTATAATTTTAATTATTTATGGATTTTCTAATGTTTTTATAATTTTAATTGTTTGACCTTTTTCTATTTCCAAATAAATCAATTCCTGATTATTCGGTTCTTGGTCCAATTTGGTCCGGATCTGAATTCGAAGTATTGAAAAATATAATTAAACTAATCATAGAGTCTGATTTTTTAATTCTCATTAAACAAAGTGTTTGATTTTTTTTTTTTTAATTTTAATTTGTCGTAACATAAATATAATAGCCATTAAATAAGAAAAAATATAAAGAAAAAAAGTTGGACGGAAATTACAAATATAAATATAACTTTTTTATTTACTTGAATTGAAATTAAAAAAATAAAATAAAGGTTAAAAAACAATACAAAAAACTTTAAAAAAATATGAACAAAAAATTTTTAAAAAAAAGTGTAAAATGTATGAATTTATTAGAATATATTACTATGGAAAATTTTTGAAACACACAATTCAATATAAACCTTAACCTAATTATTATTTTAAATTAAAAAAAAAAGTACGAAAAAAATTCGAACCTTAAGAGTATAGAGTTAAAAAATAAATAAATAAATAAAATTAAATTAAAAAAATTAAAAATTAAAAAAAAAAAAAAAATTAAAAAAAAAAAACATTACCTGTTCAATTCACAGAAAAGAAAAATTAAAGAAAAAATGATTCCGACATGGTTTCTCAAATTTAAGTTCATTTACTTGAATCAAAATAAATAAAAACATCAGAAAATTCATATATAACTAAAATCATAAAAAAAAATAATAGAAAACAAAAGGTAAAAAAGGTTAAAAAAATTTATCAAATTGTTGAAAAATTAAATAAAATAAATGAAAAAAAAATAATGTGTGGTGTATATATAATTTCAAATTTTGAGAATTGATCCTTGAGGTAGACAAAATTTTCAAATTTGGTCCAAGGGTCATTCATGCAATTTTCGAAACCATAGGGACCAGCAGCATGACTTTTTGCAAACCACAGGGACCAATTATGAAATTTTTTATTACAAAAAAATAAATAAACCACTTATTACCTCTTCTGCAAGCGATTTAAACACATGAAATGGGACAATCCACTCTGGACAATCAACAGCATCCTGCAACAAAAAAAAAAAAAAAATTGTTAATTTTTTTTTATATTTTTTATGTTTCTACATAACTTAATCAAAAATTTATACCAGAACATACCTCAAGATGGAATTTATACTTAATGCCAAAGGGACTTGAGGACTTAAATTTCTGAAAAAAATAATACAAGAAATCATTGAGATTGTTTAAAAATAAATAAATAAATGAGAAGATTAGTAAATAAAAGAAACTGAAAACTCACCTTCTCTGAGAATTCATCATCAAAGTGAATCCAGTAAACACTATTTCCAAAAGCCAATCCATCAGCTGTTCATAATAAACCAAAAAAAAAAAAAAAAAATTGAATTTGTTAAGAACGAAAACAAAGGCTAAAATAAAAAAAATTAATTTTTAAAAAAAAAATAAAAAGTAACCTGCTCTTAGTTTTTTTACTATAACATTAGCATCAGGCATTGTTCCAATAAATATTCCTCCTGGACGAAGTAATGATGAAACATTAGCCAATGCTCTTCTGGCACGTGCCTCAGTAGACCATGAATAATGCATAGCAAACTACAAAAAATATTTTTAATTAATTTACTTCAGTAAATAATATAAATAAATAAAAAAAAAATACTGATTTTATAAAAAACTAACTCACCTGACAACTACATAAATCAAAAGGTGCATCATCAGCTAAGGCTTTATCCAATTGTACCTGAAAGCAGTTCATATATATATTATAAGCAATTAAGCATCACACTGTTTTTTCAGTTTTTAGTTTTTACACAACAAAAAGATTTTAAATAACATGTTTAAAAAAATTACAGTATTGACCTCAAAACAATCTCCACTTAAAAGTCGAGCAGGAAAGGTGAATTTTTTACGGCGTTGATGATGATCTGCATCACCATTGTAACGGGTGCGACAATCTTCTATCTGTATAATTTTATAAAATTCAAATCTTTTTAACAAAATAATAATAATAAATAGTTTCATGATTATTAAACGAATGTGTAGATTGCAAGAAACTTACAGAGCCATCTGCTATGTCAATGCCAACATAGTATCCGATTTTTGCCTTGTCCCATTTGATCAAATCACCACCCTAATTTTAAGAAAAAAAAATCAAGAATAAAGTTTTGAATTTTAATTTAGTTATTAATGAACATATTTAGGAAATCGATTAAGTGTATGATACCTATAGTACCTTACCACAGGCAAGATCAAGAACTGCATCCCCCCTCTTTGCATATAGTTGAATTAGAACACTTTTGATCTACATTTTGCAAAGAATATAATATCAATAAATAATGAGAATATATATATATATACTATATGCATCAATGTAATGCTGTATTTATAGTTCTACACACCCAGTTATTGAGTTTCTTTAAATGAATAATGGGACTTGCTTCTCGTTCTTCCAATGTTTGGTTTGTTCTTGCACTGTAATGGTCTGCAACTTTTTTGGCAAAGATCTTTGTGCTTTCATCCTCCAAAAAGGAATCACCTGAGAAATATCACATTTAGGTCGAAACACTTAGCTTAGTGTTTTTCTTAATCAAATATTGATAGGGGAAAAGGATAAAGAAGTGTGTAATTGAAATCGAATTGAAGTAGGATATGAATATAATGAAACCGGATACATGAAGGATGGAATAATACCATCTGGATTGTGTCTGGATTTGGATTTGGGAGGTCCAAAGGAACCCGAGGATGATGATTGCTGATAACTTCTCTTCATGACCAGAAGTCAGAACAGCTAGGAAGATAGCGTATCATACAGTTAGTTCAAAATTTGAGATATTCGTGCCCTAATATGATTATCTAATATAAACAAAAGAGTAATTTGTTACAAAAAATCTGATACAGACAAACTAATAATCAGCATAGAAAGTATAAACAATGAAGATTGAACTGATTCAGAGGGAAAATGAATAAGATTTCGCATGACAGTATGTCCGGAACGAAATAGTACGATACCTAGTACTCGATTTCGGAACCACAGATTGGATATAAGGTCGAAGTATTGAAGTGATTCGCCAAAGTTAGCCTAGGTTTATCATAAGTGTTGAACTCGATTTTCAGATATCTTGGACTCAATTTTGCAGGAAACGCGATTTGGAAAAGTAACCCTAGATCTTACAGTAGTATTGAACGCGAACATTTTTTCTTGAACGCGAACGTTAATAGCCTAACTCGGTGGTGGGCCTGTATCCTTGAAATAGAAAATATTTAAAATATGTAAAATTTCCCAAAAAAAAAATGTAAAAAATAAGGATCAAAAATGGTTTTTTTTTTTTTTTTTTTTTGGGAAAATGACTCTTGAGGGTAATTAACTTTTGTGTTTGTACTCATTTGATTCTTTTTCTTTTTTTGTATTCAATATATCATCGAACTTGTTGTTGGTGTTTACCATAGCCCTTTTGACCGGCTTTTGACCTGTGATAGCCGGTCAAAGGGTTATGGTGAACACAAACAACAAGTTCGATGGTATATTGAGTACAAAAAAAAAAAAAAGGGACCAAATGAGAACAAACGCAACAGTTGGTTACCCTCCTGATTTATTTTCCCTTTACTCATTTACAACAAATCCCACATCATCTCCTACTGATATTAATGATTTTATGAGATTCATTCTTGCTTCTCTTCAAAAACATAACCTACGAAAGGACATTATTCATACATGTACAACTTTGTAATGCACTTGAATATTTATTAGGGGAATCTTGACTAAGTAGGCGCATTTAATGACTACATTTACATTTGCAATCAAATAATTTATCGTATCATGGATTCTAGACAAATCTACAAACGAGTGGAATCACAAGTGCTGTGATTTTTGAGTTTACTTAGCTTTAAGATCGAACTCATGGGATAAGATACAACATCAATATGTACAATATCATGCTGCTTTTGTAGACACATTACCATAATATTGTACATATTGATGTTGTATCTTATCCCATGAGTTCGATCTTAAAGCTAAGTAAACTCAAAAATCATAGCACTTGTGATTCCACTCGTTTGTAGACTTGTCTAGAATCCATGATACGATAAATCATTTGATTGAAAATGTAAATGTAGTCATGAAATGCGCCTGCTTAGTCAAGATTCTCCTAATAAATATTCAAGTGCATTACAAAGTTGTACATGTATGAATAATGTCCTTTCGTAGATTGTGTTTTGAAGAGAAGCAAGAATGAATCTCATAAAATCATTAATATCAGTAGGAGATGATGTGGGATTTGTTGTAAATGAGTAAAGGGAAAATGAATCAGGAGGGTAACCAACTGTCGCGTTTGTTCTCATTTGGTCCCTTTCTTTTTTTCTTTTTTTTTGTACTCATTATACCATCGAACTTGTTGTTTGTGTTCACCATAACCCTTTGACCGGCTATCACAGGTCAAAAGTCGGTCAAAAGGGCTATGGTAAACACCAACAACAAGTTCGATGGTATATTGAATACAAAAAAAAAATGGACCAAATGAGTACAAACGCAAAAGTTGATTACCCTCAAGAGTAATTTTCCCTTTTTTTTTCTCATATCCAAAAATTCGGGTAACGGACTTTGGTATCTGAAATATAGTGGTCGTAATATTATTACTCACACAAAAACAACTACTTTTTGAATTGTTTAATATTATTTTAGTTAGGTTTATAACATTTACAACTTTAATAATTATTTTATTTTATATTATAATATGAAAAAATATTTTTAGTATAAATTTTTAATGTGTGGTTGGAGAAAAAAAAAATTAATGTTAAAAATACACAAATTTAATAATATTTTTAGTGGAATGGTTGGAGTTGCTCTTAATGTATAAATACATAGAAAGCCCAACATAATCAACATCGTAGGTTATAAATTACACATTTAATCACTCTCGACACCAGACGACCTATTGCCATCAAAATGAGTTCCCCATGCAAATTGTTTCACACCATTTTTCATATAGTAGTTATCAAAAAACAATTGTACTATGTTAGAAAGTTATAATTTTTATTATTAAAAAAAAATCTAACATCATTGTCAACAAGCATAACTATGTTTGATTTGAAACATTAAAAAAATAAATGAATATGATTAGTGTTTAATATGGATTTAGAAACCACAAAGTTAATCAACATATCATTAGTTAAATCAACACTAAAATAGTGCAATTTAAAGCAATATAATGCATAGAATCATATACCCACTTTCATCGTCATGCACTACAAATAGGTATTTTAAAAACTTGATTATATAAAGTTATTATTGTTAATAAAAATGTAAATTTGACATTCTAAACAAATCTATAAACAAATCTATAAAGCTTAAAGAAGTGAAAAAAATGCCCAAGAACACATGATATAGACCTTTTATTTAGACAATAATGTTATTCAGAAATTTTGTACATTCCACAATGCTTTATGATAGAATGTATGTGCTTCTTTAATATTTGTACCTATAATCTCACTAAATAAGAAACAATCAAAACTATTTCAAATTGTGTTCCAAATCAAATGAATATTTTTTAAATACAATTATTAATTTTATTAATTTCTTGTTAGTAAAAACTAGTCTAATCAATATCCTATATAAATAAATAAAAAAGGTAAATTACATGGATGATCCTTATGGTTTAGGATAATCTGCGTGTTTGATTCCTAACATTTTTTTATCTCGGACCGTCCCTACTTCATAATTTTGTTGCACGTTGTGACAATCCGAAATTTCTAACTTTTACATCTTCTATCTTATCAAATTTAGCCTCGTTTTGCATTTTACAATGTAGTTTTTGGTCTATATAAGTGTATTAGGCTTAGTATAATCAAGATAGGAGTCTTAGGAAGGGTTAGAATGTGTGTAACATCACAAAAACAGGTCAAACACACCATGCAAGGTGTGTGCGCCGCACACCCCCTAGCCACACACTCCTACCTATATAAGTCAGCCTTAGTCATTTTTAAACCCTTTTCCTACTCCTTCAAAACTGGAACACGTTTTCTCTCAAGTATCATCCACATCTTCATCTTGTTCTTCATAAAAAGTAAGTAATACTTCCTTTGATTTGTTGATACTTGAACTTAACTAGCCTTCTTCCCTACTATGATCCATGAAAAACACATTTGTGGTGTTAGATCTTCAAGAACACACACTAAGTTTTGGACCATAATCACCCCTTTCAAGCCTTTATAACGTGTATACACTTATCACAACTAGTTATATGCTAAGAACACTTGAAATTATACATGAAAAACATCATTTCGTATGATCTTCAAGTGTGTGCGGCCGCACACATCTCCATGGTGGCCGCATACACCCTTTTTAGGTACCAAAATGGCAAAAAACTTCATTTAAGGCTAAGACATGAAGAATGAAACCTTCCTAGATGTCCCTTATAGCTTAAAATCATGTTTTGACACATTCCAAAAGGAGTGTGCGGCTGCACACACACATTTGTTGTGCATTTTGACCATACACTCTCTTGTATAGTCATATATCACTCATATACAATCTTATATGGTTGTAAAACTTCATAATAAGTGTTACTAGTCCCGAAGGTGGTCCCAATTCAATAATTAGTTGTTTAAAACACTAATTGTAACGCTCGCAGATTTGGGCTAGTCAAATTAGAGGCAATAAGTGTCGAAAATGACTTTTCGACAACAGGTTATTTAGAATAAATAACATTAACAAAGTTGTAGAATATGTCACAAGGTTTCCGTACATATAAAGAACGCCGAAATCCGAGTTATAACGAAGAAGTTATGACATGTCGAAGTTTCTCGACAGAACCGGCACGGCACCGGGAAGCGTAAATAGTGAATTTACGATAGAGCGAGATTTAGCCTTAGTGATCTAAATGAAAGTCGTAGAATACATTAAATCGAGAGCGTCCATAAAAAGAACGCCCAAATCTGACTTCGTATGAGGAAGTTATGATTTTTCGAAGTTTCGGATTAGCAGCGTACAGTCCGAAATTCGAATATTAGATTGAGCGGTTTTTATCCGACACAACCTAAAAGAGAATTGAAGATGTAACGCCCGCAGATCCGAGCTAGTCAATTTAGAGGCAATAGGGGTCAAAAATGACTTTTCGACAAAAGATTATTTAGAATGAATAGTCTTAACCAAGTTTTATAATATGTCACAAGGTTTCCGTACATATAAAGAACGCCGAAATCCGAGTTATAACGAAGAAGTTATGGCCCGCCGAAGTTTTACGGCAAAACCGGCACGGCACTGGAAGACGTAAATAGTGAATTTACGATATAAGACTTTTTAGCCTTAGCAATCTAAACAAAAGTCGTAGAATATGTTAAACTAAGAGCGTCGATAAAAAGAACGCCCAAATCTGACTTCGTATGAGGAAGTTATGATTTTTCTAAGATTTGGCTTAGCAGTGTACAGCCCGAAACTCGAATTTTAGTTCGAGCGGTTTTTGGCTTACGTGAAATAAATGAGAGTTGAAGATCTCATTAATAGGAACTCAACGGTAAAAAGACAGACGAAAACGGAGTCCGTATGAAGGAGTTACGAATTCTTCGCGGTCATTTAACAGTCTAAACGCCTCGTACTGTTAAATTTAAGATCGGTCGAGAATTAGCCGACAGAGTCAAAATAAAAGTTGTAGATATTATTTTTACCTACGCGTGGATATAAAGAACGTCAAAAACGGAGGTCATATGTGAAAGTTACGGATTTTAGAAGTCGGAAGTATGTTGTGCGAAAATGGGTGATGTGGCACAATCTTGGCCATTGCTTTCTCCCCAAGTCTTGCCACTAGATGGTGACATGTGGCACCAAGTTCAGCCATTTTCACCCTATAAATACCACCTCTCCCACCCTCATTTTCTTCACACCTTTCCCATTCTTTCTTCTCTTTACTCTCTCTCTAGAACCTCTCTCTAGCCCCGAAATCCCCCGAAAAGCCTAGGGAACCTCCCTAGCACGAGGCGGAAGCCCCAGAGTGCTCGACGGCTCCGAGAAGAAGAGCTTTTCGGCTCGGAAACGCTGCTCCAAGCAAAGCCTGGTTTTCTATAAAACCTGCTGTAAGTGAGCTACGCCTACGCTATTTTTAATATAGTTTTTATTTAATTATATTAACGTTATTAAGAACATATAATAAATACTTGGGCTATTATTATGGGTTATATAAGTATTTTTTTTAATGCTTATATAATAGTAATAATAGCTAGACTATTAATTAGTCTCGGCGAATAATAGACTAAAATCTATTGGTGATAATACTAGGTTTCGTCGAAGGAAATTATTTTAAAGTAAACGGAGCGCTGTCCGAGTACCGAGTCACCACCTTCTCAGGTGAGTGCATAGTCCCTTTCATGAACATGATTTTAATACAAGTATTGATTGAAGTATTAATTATATGTTTATGTGCGAGTTAATTGATGTTGCTTGAAATTCGTGTTAAAGAACATACCTGATTATGTTTGATAATTTAGGATAAAGAGTAGACCTAAATTAAATATGAGGAATATTGGGTAGTATATTCTTACGAGTACAAGTGAGTTAAACTCGGAGAATAGAAGTTAGTATATGTCACTTATCTGGGAGTATGGATTAGACATAGTCATTGTCCCTAGTCAGAGAATATGGATTAGGCATAATCATTCGTCGTTAATCCGAGAGTATGGATTAGCTATTGTCCCTAGTTCGAGAGTATGGATAAGGCATAATCATTCATCTTTAATCCGAGAGTATGGATTAGTCATTCGTCCCTAGTCCGAGAGTATGGATTTGGTTAATTCGTTCATTTCTGATCCGAGAGTATGGAGTAGGTAAAACGACTAATCTTAGGTCCGAGAGTATGGATAGCCTCGTTGCGAGGATTGACGGGATGGGATAAGAGTTGTTTATATATATGTATGGTGAAATTGTATATTTTGTGAATTTTAAACTATATATATGGTATAACATTGTGGGATTGAAATCCCTATGTGCTCACCAGGTTTCCCAACCTGACCCACTCAGTTTATTTATATCACAGGTGTTGATATGAAGTGACATTACACTGAGAGATTTAAAGAGATGTAGACCACTAGTGTGAATAATTGTAAGTTCTGTTTATGCTTATGTTCCTGTATTAACGATGACATCCCAAACGTTTTAAAATGAAATAAATACGTTTCTTCGAAAATGTTTTAATAACGTATTTACCATGTTTTTCTGGGAACAAATTCCGCAACCTTTTTATAAAATGAAGTACTCTGATTTTTATAAATCATAAACAAAATCGGTCTTTTCTGGCCGTTATTTTGGGGATGTCACAGAAGATCTCGTTATTTGTAGCGTAACGATAAAAAGACAGACTAAAACGGACGTCGGATGAAGAAGTTATGAATTTTTAACGAACCGATCCTGTCCCGGCCTGTTAAAAATATAAAATTTAAAATAAATTCAAAATTAGCTGACGGAGTCTAAACAAAAGTTGTAGAGTATGTTCCCGCCTTCGCGTGGATATAAAGAACGTCAAAAACAAAGCTCGTATGCGAAAGTTATGATTTTTCTAATTCGGGAGGGTGCTGTGCGAGTTTGGGTGACGTGGCGCGGTCACAGCCGTTGCTTCCTCCCCAAGGCTAGCCACCAGATGGTGGCACGTGGCACATTACGCCCAACGTAATTTTGAGTACGCTCGGCGTACTCGGAGCTGGTAGCCTATAAATAGAGTCGCAAATCTCCCATTTTATTCACAACTCTCCACCTCTTTCCTCCCAAATACCCCCAAACCTTCAAGGTTTTTCCCTAGCACCTCCAAGGTGTTAGAAGCAAGTCCCGGAGCACCAGGAAGCTCCGAGAGGAGGAGCCTTTCGGCTCGGGAACGCTGCTCCACAAAGCCCGGTTTTCGATAAAACCCGCTATAAGTGAGCTACGCCTACGTTATTTTTAATATAGCTTCTAATTAATTATAGTAACATTATTAGGACCTTGAAATAATTATTTGGGCTATTATTATGAGTTATATAGTGTTATTTAATGCTTATATAATAATAATAACAACTAGACTATTAAATTAGTCCCTAGTAAATACTAAACTAAACTCTAGTGGTAATGATACTAGGTTTTGTCGAGGAAAATTGTTTTAAGAGTAACGAAGTGCTGTCCGAGTACCGAGTCACCACCGTATCAGGTGAGTGCATAGTTACTATCAGCTTACACATAGATATGAAGTATTTTATATGAATTATATGTTATGTGTGCATATTATCTTAATATTTGTTGTTTATGCTGGATGAACGATTTTATACATGTTTTAAATGATTTAAAATGTATATGTATTTTATATCTGATAATGTTGGGGTAAAACATGGGTAGATGTAATAGATGAAATATGAGTTGGATGATAAGTTGAGAGGTGTTATAAACCAGGAGGTGAGGGTGAGAGGTGGACGATGTGAGAAGCCTTTTCCCCAAATGATGGCCCCGTCATTCAGCAGAGTATGGATGACAACCGCAGACTATTCTAGACAGTCCAGTGGAACACTAGCAGGCTCGCAACCTGTAGGTGTTGTGAACGATGTGTTCACTTGGTGTACTCTAAACCTTGGTGACCATGCAGACTTGGTGCCTAAACCTTGCTGACCATGCAGACTTGGTGCCTAAACCCTGGTGATCATGCATACTTGATGCCTAAACCCTGGTGATCATGCAGACTTAATGCCTAAACCTTGGTGATCATGCAGACTTGATGCCTAAACCCTGGCGACTATGCAGACTTAGTTCCCGTTGTGTAAACCGTGACAATGATGGAGTTCGTGCCGATTCCTTAGGATGATCCTTAGGAATGAGTGAACAAGAAATAACTGATTCTTAGGGTAGATCCTTAAGAATAAAGAAGATAATGGGGATGGGTAATCGGGTTGATTGCTTGATTATTTAAACATAATAATTATATTATTGTGGGTTGAAAACCCTATGTACTCACCAGGTTTCCCAACCTGACCCACTCAGTTTATTTATATCACAGGTGTTGTTATGATGTCACATTACACTGAGAGATTAAGGAGATGTAAATCCCTAGTGATAATGAATGTAAGTTCTGTTTATGCTTATGTTTCTGTATTGACGATGACATCTCAAATGTTTTAAAATGAATAAAAATACTTTTCTTCGGAAATGCTTTGATAACGTATTTATCATGTTTTACTGGGAACAAATTCCGCAACCTTTTTATTAAAAAAAGGTACTCTGATTTTAATAAAGCATAAACAAAATCGGTCTTTTCTGGCCGAGAAAATAGGGATATCACACTAATTGTATACATACATATGTCATTATCTGATTAATAGGATTTGTTTGTGCTCAAGTCCACGATTGACTCTCAACCTCCCAAAGTGATCCTACCGTAGCATCACTCACTACAAGTGAGTTCATACCCCTTAATTAACCTTTGAAATGCTTTTAAATGTTTTTAAATGCTTTATGAGGGGGGATACAAGTTAAATCATGTTAGTTATTAGATCAATCACATGTGATTAATAAGTAGCATAC
Organism: Lactuca saligna; assembly: GCF_052625555.1. Taxonomy (NCBI): domain Eukaryota; kingdom Viridiplantae; phylum Streptophyta; class Magnoliopsida; order Asterales; family Asteraceae; genus Lactuca; species Lactuca saligna. Next base: position 152,281,416 of record NC_136425.1, on the reverse strand, counting down.
AAATGGATTTATCATACTTTAAACTGTTTTACCAAACAAATGACTTCAAACTGTTTATCAAACTATTTTACATGTCAAACTCTTTATCAAATTCACTTTTGTATACTAAACCTTTCTTTTACAGTTTTCAAACTTATATACTGTTAAAACCATGTCTACTACATATATAGTTATATAAATAATGCTTGAAGGACTTATGAGAGATAACCCACTTTACTTCCTGTCCTTGTTTAGTTGTGGTTTTAAACTACCCGGTTGTTTGTCTGAGTGTCGTTGAATCCTTAGTTATATATTATGTATATATGTATAGATATAAAGACTTTTATCTCGGTTCAGTACATTCAGTCATACAAACAAGTATAATAATAAACTATAATAGGTATAGTTTAGGGTTATACTAGTTACTACTTCTAGTCCAATGAAACATACAAGAGTCAGTTCATTGATGATTCATTACTTATTACTATGAGAGCATATACAACTATACTAGGATGAGAACATATACAACTATACTAGGATGAGAACATATACAACTATACTATGATGAGGACATATACAACACTACTATGCTAAGAACATATACAACGATACTATGATGGTAAACAATACATTACATATACAAGTATACTTTAACATAAATGTGATCCACTGTATCGAAGCGTGCCTTCATTGTCATGGCCCGAGTTGTAACCAGAATCTCCTGGAGGGAGAGCATAAGTTTGCGTATAGATCTATACTGGATTGACTATCCTACACCTTGCTGCTAGCTACAACGGGACATGTAGGTCTTCGGGTGCCAAATGTCATACCTTTTGACGACTTACATTGTCGTGTTTCCCAATCGATAGGATAGTCATTGATGAGTCATTACTTATTACTATGAGAGCATATACAACTATACTATGATGAGAACATATACAACTATACCAGGATGAGAACATATACAATTATACTATGATGAGGACATATACAACACTACTATGCTAAGAACATATACAATGATACTATGATGGTAAACAATACATTACATATACAAGTATACTTTAACATAAATGTGATCCACTGTATCGGAGCGTGTCTTCATTGTCATGGCCCGAGTTGTAACCAGAATCTCCTGGAGGGAGAGCGTAAGTTTGCGTATAGATCTATATTGGATTGACTATCCTACACCTTGTTGCTAGCTACAACGGGACATGCAGGTCTTCGGGTGCCAAATGTCATACCTTTTGACGACTTACATTGTCGTGTTTCCCAGTCGATAGTATGGTACAATTAATCACATAATACGTTGATATAAATCCGGTTTGAGGTAGTTAGTACAACAGTAGTTCCTATAATACAACACTACAGTACTACATTAATTTACCCTTTACATTTATTTGGTGATTACTTCACTTAAGCATTAATGTACAAACTATATTTTGATAATGATAGTTACACTTGGGAAAATTACACACTTTTACAATAAACAAACTTACAAAACTGTTGTGTCTTGGTAGAAGACTACTTTTCGTAGAAAATATAGGATTTTCTAGGAGTTAAAAACTTTTACAAACACTTACAAACATTCACATACTTTTACTACAAACATTTACAAATTCGTACTTCAAACAACGGTTCAAACATTTTGATACAAACATAGAAACTAAATACTTATGAACTCACCAGCTTTAATGCTGATAAACTCTTTCAAAATAACATGTATTCTCAGGTCATCAGTAGACAGGTACTGATGCCAACTTTTGAGAAGATGGAGCCCATACAAGACTCATCTTATATTTTGATTCATGTTTTGGTGTCTTATATACTACAGAACACATTTGTATTAAAATTATATATTTAATGCAATTGATGATGTTGTTTACTTGTTTACTATTATACTGTGTTGTGATACTGTACATGACGTCTTCCGCCCCAGAACGTTTCCGCCGTTCTTGGTTTTAGGGTGTGACACACGTCTGGTCTCTGTCCGCTGTAAAAGGACTAATTTACACTCGTCTATTTCTTTTTTTAATTAAATTTTCATTTATTAATTATTATTTATTAATTATTAAATAAATTAAATTATTAATATATTATTAGAAAAATGACCCACCTCACATCAATCCTTTTACAACTCCTTCCACCTCCTCTGGCTTCCATCTCCGGTAACAGATCCATCCCCGGTATATGCACCAATCATCATCTCCGGCAATAAATTAAATACCATAGAAATTCAAAACTCAACACAAAGCTACATAATCTTCAACAATAAATTCGAAAATACATCTAAAACCAACATCTAACTCAGATCCAAAACCCAAATAAAACTTGAAAATCAAATTTTAAACAAAAAATAACCTATGATGCAAATCCAAATTGTAATGCCCGTAGATTAGGGCTAATCAATTTAGATACGATAAACGTTAAAAAATGACTTTTTGGTAGAAGACTATTTAGAATAAACAACCTTAACTAAGTTTTAGTACATGTCACTAGGTTTCCATGCATATAAAGAACGTCGAAATCCGAGTTATAACAAAGAAGTTATGACCTGTCGAAGTTTCGCGACAAAACCGGCATGACGCTAAATGGCGTAAAAAGTGAATTTGAGTTAGATTAATATTTAGCCTTAGCAATCTAAACAAAAGTCGTAGAGTTTGTTAAACTATGAGCGTGCATAAAAAGAACGTTCGAATCTGACTTCGTATGAGGAAGTTATGATTTTTCTAAGTTCCAACTTAGCGGTATGCAGCCCGAATACTCGATTTGAGATTGAGCGATTTTTAGCCGAAACAATCTAAACGAGAATCGAAGATCTTGTTGATAGTAGTCCAGGGGTAAAAAGACATACAAAAACGGACGTCGGACGAAGAAGTTATGAATTTCTAACGAAGTTTTTCTGTCCCGGCCTACTAAAAATAAATAATAAAAAATAAATTCAAAATTAGCACCCGGAGTCTAAACGAAAGTTGTAGAGCATAATCTCACCTACGTGTAGATATAAAGAACGTCGAAAACGAACCTCGTATGCGAACGTTATGAATTTTTGAAGATCGTGGCACACATACCAAAGCTTATCTGAAGAGTACGTCCAGCGTAACCAAAATTACGCCCAGCGTACTGAGTACGCCCAACGTACTTGGAAATTATGTCCGGCGTAATCCCAGACCCAGCAACCTATAAATATAATGCGAGAGCTGCCGATTTCTTTTGTTCAAACTCTTTCTTCTCTCTAGTTTTTTGCCTCGATTTGCGTGCCAATTATATCCCGAAGCTCCGGTATCATTCCTGAGCTCCGAAGCAAGTTCCGACGCCCCAAGGATCCCGAGAAGTGAGATTCCCGAGCCGAAGCCCTGCCCGCGAGGATCCCGGTTTTTGTAAAGATCTTCCAGATCTACGGAGGAATACTACTTCTACAAGTCGTAGTGTTGCCCGATCATGTTATGATCAAGTGAGTGTATAGTCACTTTCATCTTACACATAGATATGAAGTATTTTATAAAATACGTGTTATGTGTGTGTGTGTGTATATTGTTTATATGCGTGACTGCATAATTACTTTCTTATAACACATAAATATAAAGTATTAGCTATGAAATATGTGTTGTGTGTTATATATTAATTATCTATTTGAGATGGACTTGGAATTAATATTTTATTATACGGATGTTAAATGATTTAAATTATGTTTGTATTTATATCTACAAAAATGTTGGGTAGAACATGGGTAGATGAAATAGTTGGTAACGATGCGACTTCGTGCCTATTGAGTAAGCCTTGGAGACGATGCGACTTTGTGCCTATTGAGTAAGCCTTGGTGACGATGCGACTTTGTGCCTATTTGATAAACCTTGGTGACGATGTGACTTCGTGCCTTTTGTGTAAACCCAGGTGACTATGAGACGTAGTGCCTATTGTGTAAACCTTGGTGACTATGAGACGTAGTGCCAATTGTATGAACCCTAGTGACTATGCGATGTAGTGCCTGTTGTATAAACCGTGGTAGCAAATGGACTTTGTGCCAGTTCCTTTGGTAAATCCTTAGGAATGAATGAAGAAAGTATAATCGATTCTTAGGGTAAAACCTTAAGAAATAAAGAAGATAATGGGGATGGGTAATTGGGTTGATTGTTTGATGATTGAATATAATAAATATATTATTGTGGGTTGAAAACCCTATATGCTCACCAGGCTCCCAAGCCTAACCCACTCAGTTTCCTTTACATTACAGGTATGACACAAGAGTATAAGCTAGTGGACTTGACGAGAGATTTTGGATTATAAATCAGTGGTTATAAATGACTGTTGTAAGGTCTATTTTATATTGTTTATGCTTTTGATCTGTATCGGAACATGACATCCCGAGGTTTTATTATTTAATAAAAATACCTTCTTTTTGAGAAATATTTTGATAAATGGTTATCATATTTTGTTTTTGGGAAAAATTCCGCAACTGTTTTCTTTAAAAGATAACTCTGATTTTAAAACAAAACATAAACAAATCGGTTTTTTCTGGCCGTGAAATTGGGGATGTCACAATTGGTATCAGAGCATTAGTTTAAGCAAACTAGGAATTTGTAGGAAATTTCTAGACTTAAACTTAGAATACTAAGTAATGATCGTGAGATGAGTGTCTACCATATTTTAGACACGAGCACTAGTATATTTTAGGAAAGATGCCTAAAATGCTTTTATGTGCTAAATGTTATATGATTGCCATATGTGGTATTATTTGTTCGGATCTATGGTTTGTTGGCAACCGGATCCGGAAATTTTACGTGCTCATGTTTCTAAACGTTTAATTACGATATTAGAATTGGCATGTAACTTTCGGAGTAATAAGGAGTATTAAACATCTAAATCTTTTCTATCTATATTCTCGTCTTGATGCGCTGGATGCATGCTTCCATGAATGTAACGCCATGGTGAAGGCTCGTAGCAAAATTTGAGTAAACAGAGGAAATGAAAAAGGCTTATGATAGTGAATGACACCTATCAGAAGATATCGTAAGAGTGGTGTCTTGTCGTTAGTATATGTCAAGCAGTGCGTTTAGACGAGTATGGTACGTCCGAAGTACACCTTCGATTGGCAGGATGATGGAATATTGGTGTTATTCATAAAGTTGTCCCATCGGATGAACTTTCCACCACCAACCAAGTTGAAGCATGATTGATGACTGGAGATATACATGGAAGAAATCCTAGTATAGTCTAAGGAAACTTATATGATTATGTGGACACATTCGTATGTGTTAAATTGTTTTCTGATTTTAGGACTTGGGGACTGCGAGACAATACTTGGGATGAGTATGAGTAGGTGTGAAAGGTAGTAGATGCATATACTACCGGAAGCACAGGACTCACACTTGGATCAGGGAAAGTCACAAGGTTACCAAGAAGTTAGTGATTATGAGCTACTCGAAGAGTTGGGAGCCCCATACTCGTCGAGTAGAAACGAATTAGGATGCGGGATTTTAAGCAATCTACTCGAAAAGTTGAGAGCCCTCAACTCGACGAGTAGGTATGCCGGAGTGAAACCCTAATTTCGGGGTTTTGCACCATATTTAAGCATCTTAATCCCCACCGTATGGCCTCATTTCCAGCCTCCAAGTCCCAAACCCTAATCCATGAAACCTCAGAGCATTTTATGAGTGTGTGAGCCATTTTTGAGTAATCTTTGTGTGTTCTTTTAGTTTAAATAAAAAGAATAATGAGCTAGAAGGCTCAATGAGAAGATAGTAGATCCATAAACTTCCTTCCATCCTCATCATTTCCTGGTAATCAAGTCTCTATATTGCCTATTAGTTCATTAGATCTTCTTATGTCCATTTTATGAGGGTTTTGGCTCAAGAATCTTGATCTTTAGGATATGGACGTCCCAAGTGGCTTACCTTTCAGATATGGGGTCAATAAAGGGTTTCATGGCATAAAGGTGCAAGCTTTATGACCATGGAATCCCCATGCAAGTGTAAGGATGTCATTATGGCCTTCTAACCCCTAAAAGGTTATGCCTTGATGTAAAGTCTGAGACTTTACGTGTTCATTTGGTATCTAGGACCTGGATCTCGGTTTTCACGTTTTGGGTCGGAGTAATAAGGCTTTTGGACAAATATCTATGTCCTAGGGAACTAGGGTTTTGGCTAAATACACTAAGAAGGAGTATTAGAGGGTAAATTTGGAAACTTTACCCTTAATAGGGGCATTCCCAGTATGTAGATGAAGTAAGAAGCTTAGATGTTAAGAGTAGGGGCTTAACCCATTAAGGTGGCCCAAGAAGACAGGGGAACTTGTCAAGTCCATAGAGGAACTTGACGAGTTGGGTAGTGTTGTCTTGTTTCAGCTTAAGATAGAACTCAACGAGTTGATTCTCCAAATCACGACTATGGGTAGCAAGGGAACTCGACGAGTCAGGGGGTGAATCAACGAGTTAGATCACGATTTCGGGGTTCTAGGACTCAACGAGTTTATGGAGAAACTCGACGAGTTGGGTCAACCCAACGTGCTGACTTTGAGCAGAATGTTGACTTTGACTAGGGGCAAAATGGTTATTTTACCCTTAGAAGGATTTTCAGTTATTGTAATAATGATAGTCGGGGAGTCGTTGGAGCAACCGTCAGAGATTCCTCACACGAGATTCACAGCTAGTTTATGAGGTGAGTTTTCTCCGGTAGGAACGGGTCTAAGGCCCTAAGGTCGGTCCGTTTAGATGTAAGTAGTTCCGGACTACGGTCTGATGTCGGGTGGGGCCCAAAGTAGATTTATATGTTTCTGGATCTCGAACCGATGTCAGGGCGGTCCTTATGAATGCTTGTATGATTGATGTCTTTGTGATTCCTGCATGTGTTGTATTTGTATGTTTCCAGACTTCGGTCTGATGCTGGGGTGATACTCGAAGAATGATTGTATGTCTTTCCGAATATCGGTCTGATGTCGGGCGGGGCACAAGGAACGTTTGTATGTTTAGGCTAAGTGATTATGTTTATGTATTATTGTTATGCTCATATGTATGTTGAGCGGTGCCTGAAGCCAAACGGGGCCCGATGCCAGATGCAGTCTGATGTCGGACGGGGCTCGATGTTGCGTAAGACCTGAGGTAGTGGGGCGAGACCCAATATATGCTATGTGTTATGTATATGGTATGTGGTAATTTGGGGAGCCCACTAAGCTTCGTGCTTATGATTTTCAGTTTTGGTTTTAGGTACTTCTACTAGCAAGGAGAAGGGCTCGGGATGATTGCATGACACATACCACAACTTATAGCCTGGGAGGATTACTCTGATATTTGACATGTGATTTTGGATACTTTGATTGATGTTATGATATTTTTGAGATACACGACTTATGATTTTATATAACGAATATTTATGGTTTTATTCATGATTTTAAAATGAAAATTTTGGACTGTATTTTTGGGATGTTTCACCCATCCTATCATTCCTTTATTTTTCTTACTGGAAACATCTCTAGAAAACTCGTTGGTTTCCTATATTCTTTCGTCGGAACCCTAGCCGACGCCTTGTTTGAGTTGTGATTTGAAATCTGAAAATCAATCTGAACTCTAAATCTTATGTATAAGATTAGTTTTTGAAAGTCAATTTCCACAGGTCACTAAAGATTTATGATTTGTTTTCTATCTCAACTCCGACTGTAATACTTCGTGGATCGACGATGGGAAAATTAGGGAAATTAGGGGGGGGGGGGACTAAGGAAACAAATGAGACAAATGTCTCTTGATTCTTGGTTATAACAAGTGTATTTGATTTTGTTAAATATTTTAATTTATTTAATAATAACTGGAATAATAAAAAGAATTAACAAAATAGAAATAGTACTAAGGGCAAAATAGTTTTTTTTTAGGAGTGGTAAGGACCAAGCGTACAATGAAAATATAAAGTAGGGACGATCCGAATTGAAAAAGAAATAATTAAAAACCAAACACTAAAAGCGTGTTTGACACGAAACTTTTGGAAGTGTTTGGGAGCCTATAACTTTTAGCTTTTGACAAAACGCTCTAGTTTAAACAAAAAACTTCGTTTGACAATACGAACGTTTAGTTTTTAGTTTAACAAAACGCTAATGAGCTTTTGAAATCAATTTTCATAACTACCCTTAAAATATATTTATATATTTATTTATTTTTAATCGATTGTTCTTTTATGTAATTTTATATATTTCAGCTTTCGGTTAGTTTTATCAAACATTTATATAACAAATAAAAACTATAAAAACTATAATTTTCCATTTTCCGCTACCAAGTACCCACTAACTTCTTTCGGCTAACAACACACTCCCTTTGAATACCCTAAGCCGCATGGACCATCCTTTTAATTTACCCAAATAAAAACAACCTCTTATTACCTTCAACGGACTATCTTGCTACAAGAGTTTTGATGGCCCAAGTCACTAAATGACCAAATAAACCCATTTACAGGCCCAAGCAATATATCTTTGGCCCAATTAAGCCCTAGGTCAAGAAACGTACCCTCTTAAACCCTACAAAGCGCTTCCATTCTCCTATTTCCACCTCCCTCCATCTGCCGTCGTTCTCCGAAGCTTAACAGGTGAAATGGGTCGTGTTATCAGAGCACAGCGTAAGGGAGCAGGGTCCGTCTTCAAATCTCACACCCACCACCGCAAGGGTCCGGCGAGGTTCCGCAGTCTCGACTTCGGTGAGCGCAATGGTTACCTCAAGGGTGTCATCACAGAAATCATCCACGATCCAGGGCGTGGTGCCCCTCTTGCACGCGTCACTTTCCGTCATCCTTTCCGTTACAAGCACCAGAAGGAACTCTTCGTCGCCGCGGAGGGGATGTACACTGGTCAGTTCGTCTTCTGTGGAAAGAAGGCTAACTTGATGGTCGGTAACGTCCTTCCTCTCAGATCTATCCCAGAAGGAGCTGTTGTCTGCAACGTTGAGCACCACGTCGGTGACCGTGGTTCATTTGCCAGGGCTTCTGGTGATTACGCCATCGTTATCAGTCACAACCCCGATAACGGCACCACTAGGTATACATTCTATCATTTAAACCCTTTCTTTTTATGCATTTTGTCTAATTGCATATTGTCTATTATACCTGTTTGTTTATAAATGATTTTGATTAGTTTTCTTATCCATACTTATGAAAATTTTGTTTGTATCCACTTGATATTGAACTGTTTAATCCGATTTCAATTTTTTGTAATTCAAAATCACTAACCGGATTTGGATACCTAAGTTAGAATTAAGTACTGATTCGTATCATTCTTATTCTGGTGTTTTGTATCAAGATAATCTTTGGTTCTAAGTAGTTGTGTAATCGTTCTAAATTTAGCGTTTTTTTGCATAACTGTCTCCTGTATATTTGTGTAGCAATTCCCAAACAAAATATTTGTTATGCATTTTGCAGAACGTTTATTTCTTACTTAAGCATCATGTCTAGATCTGAACAATGGAAAACCTTAGTTAGAATTGTTTGCATTCATCCGCGTGCATTTTAATTTGAATTTTGATTATTTTTATTCCAAGTCATGGTTTAACTCTCTGTGTGATTGTTGTCTAGATAATTCATCTCAGAAGATTCATTCTTTTTTCTCTATTTTTTACTATTCAATCTGTTTTTTCGGGTTGTTGTCAAGATAACAACCTTCCCAAGATAAAACAATTGTTTTTTAGTCTGCTTTAAAGTGCAAAACTGTGTTTAAGGTTATCAAAAATGCAATACAACTTTTATTTTTAAACCTTTGAACAATATTCCAAATGTCAAGTATGTCTCCTCTATAAGCTCCAATCCATCAATTCTCTTTAAGATTCTTATCAAAACTACCAATTTAAGCAACTCTGCTCAAGGATTTTTACAAAACCCAACAATTTTCATGGGTTTTTCACAAGTTGCACTTTTTTCTTTTGGGCAACTTTCTTTAGTAAATCTTGGTGACTTTTCATTCTTGAGATCAAGATTCAAGTGTAACCTTTCAGTGAATCACAACTTTTCTTCACAATTTTTCCAAAAATTCAATCTTTTCTTTCTGGGGTTTCAAAAAAACCTATCTTTTTTCTCTGGGTATTCCAAAAGACCACTTTTCTTGACTTCTTTTTCCTTCCACTTACGTTCTATGTTTAATTTTGTGTATGTTTCATAGAGTGAAGCTTCCATCTGGAGCCAAGAAAATCGTGCCAAGTGGATGCAGAGCTATGATTGGTCAAGTTGCAGGAGGAGGGCGTACAGAAAAGCCAATGTTGAAGGCAGGAAACGCGTATCACAAATTCCGTGTGAAACGTAACTGCTGGCCTAAGGTTCGTGGTGTGGCTATGAACCCTGTGGAGCATCCTCATGGTGGTGGTAACCATCAACATATTGGTCATGCAAGTACGGTTAGACGTGATGCACCACCCGGTCAAAAGGTTGGGCTCATTGCCGCCAGGAGGACCGGGCGGCTCAGAGGTCAAGCTGCTGCCACCGCCGCCAAGGCTGACAAGTGATGAAGCTAGATTGCTGTTATGGTTTTGGTTTTGGTTTTTTTTGTTATCGATCATTGGGTACTTTTATTGTTAGTTATTTTGAGCTTTTTACTTGGAATTGTTATATTGTTATGTTGATTGTCATACATTTTGTTTTATGGGAAAGTTTTGTGGTAGACTTGTTTTTGTTTTGTTTTTTGGTTGCTGATTTGTTATACTAATGAGAAGGCTGGTGTTAAGGATTCAAATATCCTCAAATGCCCATATGTTTGAAAAAAAAGAGCCTTTATCATTATCATAAGTTTTTAATTAATAAATGATTCTCTTCAATGTCTCCATGGAATTCGAGAAGTTTCCCTTGGAATCAAAAGGGGATTTTGTTAGGTACGATATAATCTTGATGCTTCTTAAAGTGATGAAGGTCTCCTATATGTCATTGAGCAACCCTTGTGTTTTGATGACCGCATCTTCAATCTTTACTTACACATTATTTTATGTGGGTACTACAATTTAAAGTATAAATCACAATTTTGGTATCAAAAAAATTCTACGATTTGAAGCATTTCTATCTATATCTAAGGAATAATGATTGGGTCTTTTGATCAATCGACAACACCTGGTTGGAGCCATGTTCCAAGCAACAACTACATATCCTCTTTGCTCTATGTATAAGATTGGACTAAAGATACCAAAAAAGACGAACTTTTTTTTCTTAGTTTTTCTTTTGTCTAATAAACTCGTAGGTTTTATGCATAAGATATGTGAAAATGTTACACATCCTCCAAAGACCCATCACCTTTCTTGACTATTGTCGGGCTCTCACAATCCATATCAAGAACACTACTTGGTGTATAGATCCCTACTTGGACAAGCTTGTTGACTTCCATGTTTTGTTGCTACATTTTGGTATCATGTTTTTTGTGGTAATTTCTATTGGATTGGACTACATTATACATCAACATTAAGACTATGTTGGATCACATCTTTGAAAATACCTAAGTGATCGATCCAGAACCAAAACCAACAGGGGCCAAAATATACAAAGGAAAAATATAATAAAAATTAATAAAAGAATATGATTTTTTTTTTTAGTTTTTTCTTGGGTTTTTTCGGTAATAATGAGTGCCAAAGAAAACTTAACTGGGGCCAATTGTTCAATTACGTAACAATTTTTTTTTACTAAAATTTCTCATGTGAGCTATTTTTAAATGGGGCCATACACCCCACTTGTGATGCACTAAATCTGCCACTGAATACCTACCCATGTTAGGATACATGTTTTGTTCTATAGGTGTTAGTGTTGTATCCCTTATCTTGCTTCTTTCTTAGTGTACTACAGTCAACAATGTCTCGTGACAATGGATCTCTTATTCATATATAATTTTCTTCCTTGGAGTATGGATACATGTAGACCATCATCGTGTTTGCATCTTCCTTGTACGACACAAGTGCTTTGACTTAGTGTTCGACTGTTGTAGTAAGCCATTGGTTCCATATGTCTATCTTCTTCTAGATCAAGATATATGATGGTTATGGTTGTTCATGGCGAGTTCATCACGCTTACAAGTATTTCATCGACCGTTAATCGTTTCATTATAAATATTGGACATTCCTAAGACTGAGGTGGTTATAGAAGTTTGAATATGCTGGTGACATCAAGAAGAAAGCATGATAGAGATCCTTTTCCTTACTGTTTTCTCTATCATTTCCCACTTACAATGGTTTACCGAGATGATGACTTTCACAACAGTCCATACATGTGCCCGAATTATGCAATCGGCCTTGTACATGAGGCTTGACTGTGCTCTTGAGGTGGCAATGAATTTGATGGATTCAAGATCTATAAAATCACTAAAGAGAAAAAGATGCCACCTATATCCAATGAGGTATCACTTTTGATATGTTCCGACGATCAGGTTACTATGAGACTGAAGCTAGTTGCATGATGAATGAAAAAACTAAAAATAATCTGAAGACACTTACCCATTTGTGAGAGACGACTTTTTGTATTTATAGGGTTTGTTGATGTATCTGTTCTTTTTGGAATTGGTGGTGTCATGTTCGTATGTTCGTATCAAACAAGTAATGAGATTGAGCGACTCTGGATGTGAAAAAGTCATGCCAAAACAACGAGAGTTGTTTCCCATACCAAGATTAGGATCATGGTTGTCAAAATCGCGATCCTGATCGTAGGATCGTACGATCCTAGGTATGAAAAACGATCCCGGTCGTATTTGGGGTAGGATCGTAGGATCGAGATCCGATCCGATTCTACCTTCCTTTTTTTTTTTTTTTTTTTTTTTTTTTTTTGCAAATGAAAGTTTTTTTTACCATATGTCTTTTACGCTTTACCGATTTACCATTTATCATTTTGTATTGTACCTTATGGCTAATATTTTGAAGTTTTTATAACTTATGAACGAAAAATTAAATGTTTGAAATATTTTTCATGATTAAAAATTATAAATTAAAATTATATTTTACTTTGTGGGATCTTAGGATCCCAATCCCGATTTTAGAAACCCAAAAACGATCCTAGGTAGGATCCCGATTTTGACAACCTTGATTATGATGGTTGGGAAGCTTTCCATTGTTGTTTGATTATATAACAATTATAAGAGACCGAATTGTAGAATAATTAAAAGTAATTAAGAGTAAAATTATATTATTGATGTTCTACAAATAAATACTATCATTCAATAACAAAATTTAAGTTAATAATTACCCCACATTCTTTCTCTATTTTGAATAGACTTTTGGTATATTTTGCTTTTGCAACAATCTTAACCTTTCATAGTTATATAAGCAACTTAGTCAGGAAGTTCAAAAGTAACCCTAGATATTTCTCGTAAGGACTCTGCCAAAACCCTTAAACCCCAAAATGGCGATGCGGACTGCGACGACGGTGGCGGCTGCCGGTCCCCGGGGGCTGAGATCGCTATTCTCAACCCTTTCTACCAACTTCCCTTTCCCTTCACAAACCGCCAATCAACCGCAGAGGCCGCAAGCTGAACCTTCTACCAACCTCTTCGTATCAGGCACGTCCCCCTTCCCTTCGGTCTCTATTCATTTTTATACGCTCTAATCTCGTCATATAATTCCTCTTGTGTACTTATGCATATATAATATTTGTTAAACCCTACTTTATTAATCGCCTACCATGTTAATCGTTTTATATACTTGTTTGATCCAATGATCCATGGAGTTGCAATGTTTTACGATGATAAATGAATGAAAGGTAGAAGAAATTTGTCTTACCTTAAAATTTTCACACCGACGAGCCTCTTCTAGCCTCAAGAAGTGATGCAATTAGTCATAGGTCTTTCAATTCCAATTGTGGAATTACTGCTAGTTCATGTTCTTAAAGATGTTTGTGGTTTAGTGCTTGATGTTGAGTGATTCTTTAATTATGTTAAAAAGATCAAATTTTGTAATCCACAGATGCTTTTTAGTTACAGAGCAACATAGGATTGGATTCTATTTTGATTATTTAGCATCACTACCTTCTGTATCTATATATCCAAATCTTGTAAATATTGTTTTTCATATGCATTTACACTCTAAAGATTTCATCTCTGTTGATGTTACATACAGGTCTTAGCAAACGTACGACTGATGAAGGACTTAAAGAATGCTTTGAAAAGTTTGGTGAAGTTGTTCATGGTTTGTTTCTTCTCCATGAGATATGATCTTGATTCAAAAGTATGCTGTTTTTTGAACTCTAATTCTTTTTTTAAAATTACTTTATGCAGCTAGAGTGGTCAAAGATCGTGCTTCAGGTTGGTCAAAGGGGTTTGGTTTTGTACGATATTCTACCCTTGAAGGAGCTGCTGCTGGCATAGAGGGCATGGATGGAAAGGTAATTTCATATTTACATACACTATTATTAAGTGCTCATATAGATAATACTTTACATGTGTTTTGTGTAGTCTGAATCCCAATGATTGACTAAAATAAGAGAAAAGGGCTTAATGGTCATTTCTGTTGTGGTCTTTTTTTTTTTGTTGTTGCAGTTTTTGGATGGTTGGGTTATATTTGCAGAGTATGCAAGGCCAAGAGATTCTCCTCCTCCTCCTCCATCACCACCTTCTACCTATGGAAACAGTCAATATGGTCAACGATGAACTTTCTTGAATGTGATTCTTGGTTTAAAGATTATTAATGATGAATACTAATTTATCAAACTATAAAAAATATGATTTGGTATGCTGGTGATGATGATTAGTATATTATTCACATGAGCAAGAAAGTTTTGAAATTTGTTTATTTTAGATATATGTAAACGATTATGTGTTTTATTAAAATAACTTTTGATTTGCAAAATGAAGCAATGGCTTTATTATGTATTGCGACTTTACCCTTTAAGTCCCCTTTATGCCAACTCACTTAATTGATCTATTAATTTATTTGTTTATTATAAACGAAATGACTCGTCTTTTTAACACATACATTGTCACAAACACACACTCTCTCTCTCACACACGATCTCACATATAGAGGTCCTATTCATCATCTTCTTCAAGCTGCATAACCTTTTCGGATCCAAATCGGTTTCTATCGGCTCAAAAAGTGTGAATAATTGTGTTCATTACCCAACAAATATTTGTAAAACTTGATGGTTGATTCGAGCCAACAGTAAAAACCGTAGTTCACATCCAATAAAACCCTGTATTCCTCTGTGGTCGGCTCTCAGAGAGAGTTGAAGAGGCCTCTCTCTTGTTGTCCTCTAGTTGATAGCAACAACAAAAACACTAGAATTATTAAGACTTACAATACCTATAAACCCTTATTAACTTCTCATATTTGACCATAAACCAAGATGACAACTGCTTCGAAGGAGGATGGAAGCATCAAAATCACATCTTTAATCCCGAAATGAAAGAGATACTCCACCTGCCTATCCTTCATTACATCCATCAAAGTGATTCTCCAAAACCCTCGAGCGATTTTAGTTCGAAGCTCAAATTGAGGCTTCTCATATCTGACCATAGTTGGGAAAGCGAGATGACAACTACTTTGAAGGAGGATGGAAGCAACAAAATCACATCTTCCCAAAACGAAAGAGATAGTCAATCTGTCCATCCTTCATTACCTCCATCGAAGTGATTCTCCAAAACCCTAAAACGATTTCAGTCCGAAGCTCAAATTCAGGTTTCTCTTCATTTATCTTGTAAACGTGTACCTGGTAATTTTATTGAACATTCATCCGATAGGAGTTTGGAAATTTGATGTAGTTAAAAAACCTTAGAAACAACTATGATTCATTTGAGTTGAGTTAATCGGAGGAATTTGAAACCAATTGTATTTAAAAAGTCATATAATCAAGTGTGACTAGGAAGGTGAACAAACAAAAATGGTACATGACATATGAAACTGGTTGTATTAGGTTAGGTGACTAAATGAACAGATAAAAGGTAAAAAATAACGTTATTCATTTAAAAGACATTGAAAAAACTTTAAGGATTGCAAGGGTAAAATGGCAATACATAGGGCTGTTGTGTAATTTTTCATATTTATATCATATAAGTAAAGTTGCTCATAATACTTGAACAATACTAAATTAATTACCTGTGAAACTGTCCTAATGTCATATTTTAGTAAAATATATGCCAACTAACATACGTATTATATATTTTAAAAGTTTCAGAGGTTGTCAACATATAAAACTCAATACAAACTACAGAAATTTCAGAGTGTCGATATTATAAAACTCATAAAAATACTATCAAAATTCATAGGGATTGATTCTACAGAAGATTTTTAATTAACACTGAAAAAAAACTATATATATTAACATTTATACCTCTACTTTACATAAGTAATGAATAATAATAATAATAATGATAAGATCCAAAATTTCTTTTTATACCTTAGCTATTCTTGAACAGATGATTTTATACCTTAGCAATTCAATCCATCCTACAATTTCAATTATTCATCATCCTTATTGGAAAATGTTCTTTAAAAGGTTTATCATGTCATAAACTTATTGCAAAAGTAACACACTGAAAGACACACCAACAGGTATGCTAGGAACCACAAAAAACCGAATTTTCCGATTAATATACATGTACGTTACACGAAAAACTTTGTATAAAAAACAACACATGATTAGTTAAATAAATACAAAAACCAAAAAGAAAAAAAAAAACAACAAATTATAGTCTTCACTATTCATATTTCATGCTAATATTTCATTCTCTCCTTCAACCATTCCGTTCATGGTGTCATACAGCGGCTTGTTCAAAGTCTCCGGCAAATAAAACGTAAGAAACCCACCAACGACTCCACACACCCCAAACACCATAAACGGCAACCCGCCACCCATAACCACCACAAACGGCGCCAAAATCGCCCCAAATTGCGCCGCCTGTGTCGCACATCCCAAGGCGGCGTTTCTCACCACCGTCGGAAACAACTCCATCGCATATATAAACAGTAGATTGTAAGTTCCGGCCATCCCAAAAATCCCCAAAACACCACACACCATTCTCACCACCTTGCAAGCCCCTTTTCCACCCAAAAAACTTCCGGCGACACAGAAAATCCCGCTGAACCACTGCGTCCCCACCCCCAACGGCTTCCTTCCAAACTTGTCAATCAAAATCGCTGTGAAAAGAAACGCCGGCATCTCCGCCACCGCGTTCACTACCACATTCATGTAAAGATTGGTTTCCAGGTTCACCACGTTTAAACTGAGACCATAGTAGACAACAGAGCAAGTGAAGTTGATTCCGACTACGAGAATCAAACGGATCCGGGTTACCGGCGATTTAAGCGCGTCAAACACCGATCCCGACACAGCTTCACACGACCTTAACTCGTTACTTTTCTGATCACCACCATGATTAGCGTCTTCGTCACGGGAAACATACACGTTTTCCGGGAGAAATCTACCGTTGGTGACAGCAATCGAACGCATGACGCTCATAGCTTCATCTGGTAGACCTCGAATAAGGTACCATCGGGGGGATTCGGAGATGAGGGGGAGGATTAAAAACACGAAAAGGAGAGAAGGGATCGATGAAGCAATATACAGGGCTCGCCATGTTCGGAAAATATAAGCTATTCCGGCGAGGATGGCGATTCCGCCGGAGAAGAAATAAAAAGTGGACATTCCGGCCATACCACGCTTCGATGGTCCGACAGGCTCGGTGGCGAGGACGAACGCACAGAGGCCGACGCCGCCGGTGCTAAAACCGGTGAGAAATCGGAGGATGACATAGGTTAAGTAGTTTGGGGAGAGAGATGTTAGTAGTCCAAAAATGGCGTTGAGTATGCAGACTACTGTGAGAGATCCCTTTCTTCCCAGTTTGGAATCCGATAGATGACCGAATACTCCGGCACCTGAAAATTTAAATCTTTAAATAATGTCCACTTCACTTGCTTAGTAAAACATATATTTTAAAGAGAAAATGATAAAAATAATCATTTACATTAATGATATTATAAAAATAGTAAAAAAAAAATCGAAATTATAAAATTAGCCAACGATTTCACAGATGGAGATACCCCATCTGCGAAATGAGCATCTCATCTGTGAATTTACAAGCACCTAAAGCACAACTGTGCTTTAGGTGCTTGTACATTCGCATGTGCTTTTAATTTTTTTTTTTTGTATATATAAGGGTTAAATCGCAGATGGAATAGGTTCATCTGCGATTTAATCTCACTCTATCTGCGAAATTGTGATTTTTTTTTGTATTTTTTTTTTAAGTTTGACTACGAAATGAATTGGTTTGACTGAGAAAGTAAAACAATCTACAAAACTTTTTATATAGCAACATGATTTCATAGTCAAACCAATTCATTTTATAGTCAAACTATATATATATATATATATATATATATATATATATATATATATATATATATATATATATATATACAAAAAAAACCATAATTTCGCAGATAGAGTGAGAGTAAATCGCAAATGGACCTATTCCATTTACGATTTTACCCCTATATATACAGAAAAAAATTAAAAAAATAAAAAAAATAAAAGCACCTGCAAATGTACAAGCACCTAAAGCACAACTGTGTTTTAGGTGCTTGTACATTCGCAGATGAGATGCTCATTTCGCAGATGGGGCATCTTCATCTGTGAAATCATTGGCTAATTTTGTAATTTCGATTTTTTTTTGGTTATTTTTGTAATGTAATTAGTGTAAATGGCTATTTTTGTCATTTTCTCTATTTTAAAATAGAGAAAATTATAAATTTAGCCAAATATACTAATTACTTTGTGGAAAATAGAAAAAAAAAATTAAAATTGTATTTTTAGCCACTAAAATCGCAGATGCGTATAATCCATCTGCGATTTCGCCATGCCATCTGCGAACGTACAAGTGACCAAAGTACAGACATGCTTTAGCCACTTGTACGTTCACAGTTTTTTTTTTTTTTTTTTTTTTTTCTGTATATATACCTCTTTTTCAGTCTAAAATCGCAGAAGGACTATGTCCATCTGCGATTTCCTCTCCTTTTGAACTACAATTTTGTGAATTTTATTTTCGTTTATTTTTTATTTTTTATTTTTGACTATGAAATTGATAGGTTTGACTACAAAACAACCTTATTTTATATAAAATTTTTCAATAAATTATCATTTTTGTTGTTATTTTTTTGGAAAATTTGTTGAAAACATCTCTAAGGAAATCGTCCATGATAGTTCTAAGGAAATCGCAGAGAAATAGTTCTTTAAGAAAGAGTGAAAAATGAAGAAAAAAAAACTTTTTATACTAGATCCCACGAAATCACGGATGGACTTCACAAAATCACAAATGAACTTTTTCATCTGCGAACGTACAAGTGCCTAAAACATGTATGTCCTTTAAGCACTTGTACGTTCGCAGATAAGGGTAAAATCGTAGATGAGTTTAATCCATCTGCAATTTTAAGGGTTATTTTTGCAATTTGAGTTTTTTTTGGCTATTTTCCACAAAATAATTAATGTATCTGGTTAAATTTGTAATTTTCTCTTTAAAATATATAATTTTCAAGGTTTTATTATTTAGTTTAATGATAAGGATGTTTAGTGATTTTAATGTACATAAGACGAGCAATATTAAAAAAAATAAAAACTTAGACTAGAATTGTAGATAGATATAAACTATAGGGACCAAAACTATAAATTAGTCTATTATAAAAAAAGAGGACAAAAAGTACGTTCCAAATTCCAATTTGGCAACTTCGGATCAGAGTCGTGTTGTTTGTGCATTTTTCATACTCATCTTATATACTTTTTGTGCTTTCAATAGGATTTTGGATTCAGGATATTACTTTATGTATCACGATAAATAATTAATACATTAAATAATTTAAATAACATATTTGGTGTGAGATCTGGTTAGAGGTGGCAAAAATTGATACGACATGAAACCCGACACGAAATAAACGGGTTTGGGTAAGATATTTCAACCCGTTTAAATAAACGGGTTGACACGACACGACACGAAAATTAAATGGGTAAGGTTAGGGTTGAGAATTTCAACTCGAATATGACTCGAAAATGACCAATTTATTTATATGCAAGTATTTTTGAATTATTTAAACAAACTAGAGAGATACAAAATCAAAACCATAAGTAAAGAAAGCCTTCGAATTAAATTGTTTTGTAATGTTGAAATGACTTAGCCATCTAGATCAAGACTTCATTTCAATTTTTCATTCTCTCCCAAACTACCCAGTCTCTTTCACCACTCTCGCATCCTCATGACCTTTGTCATCCGCCTCCCCAACTCTCACTCTTTTAATTTTTTCATCTGAACTTGCTATGACTTCAACTATTTTGCCTCTAAAGTATTAGTTTTTCCTTTCTACCTACCTAACTCCTTCCCTTTCAACATGCTCAATCTTTTAACCTCACATGACACGACATATTTGCAGCTATAACCCTAACCCGAAACCCGACACGAACTCGACACGAAAATAAACGGGTTAACATGACACGACACGTTAATTAAATGGGTCGGGTTAGGGTCAAACACTTTCAACCCGTTTAGTGTTTCGACACGACACGAACCCGACACGCACGACACGATTGCCACCTCTAGATCTGGTCGTAAATAAAAGTAATTAAAAAAATGTTTTAATTCAGAAAAAGGTCTTGGACAGAAACAATGGATATCCATCTTCAACCCATAAGTCCGCTGTAAAGATTCCTTTCGCTTTCCACGCACACTCTAAAATCTCGCCACAAAGTAGCATTTAAAGATTATATTTTTCGAGTATAATATCCTTTATAACTTTTTGTTTTTATTTCCAAAAAAATAGCATGTGAGGTGATCTTTTTCTCACGTTGAAAATCCAAGTTTTTTGACTTTATTTAGGGGTTTCTATATTGCTACAAGGAATTACTATGAATCATAATAAAAACGATTGGTAAATATAAGAGACTTGATTGATAAGCTAGTTGAAAATTTATATTTTATTTTAAATTCCAAAAATAATAACATTTTTTTTTTTCTAAATTCCTTTCAATTATAAACTATAAATCTTCAATATAAAATAATCTCTCTTAAACGCATATAATTGAAAAATAAACTAGTTGAAACTGAAATAATACAAGTATACAACCTACTATATATATGAATAATATATAAATTAACAAAAAACAATATGTTAAAGAAAACATATGAATCTGTTTCCTTAAAAAAAATTACAAGTTTATTTATACTGAAATTAAATCATATCTTTTTTGTACTAAAATATATATTTTATTATAAGGAAATTCCATGAATCGTACATGTGTGATTTCAGTCCATTTTTTTATTTGTACAGTGGTCCAAAATCAAATACAATTGTCCATTTATAATGTGGGTCTAAATTTTTTTTAACTGAAACCAAAAATTGACACACCATTATTGCAATTTTTTCTTTATTTTAATATCTTTAAGTCTTATAAACATTAGAGTGAATTACAGACCCTTATGATTTATATCTATAATTCCAGATTTTCAAAAACCGACGTTGTGCGTCTAATGTGATTTTCAAAAGTTGCATGTGTTTTCCTTAAAGTTGTTATTGTCTAAAATTTCCGTTACTTATTACAAGTGAAATGACCAATGTACCCCTAATTGTATATTTTTATTAAATCCAGGGACCATTTCTATAAATTGGTTGAAAAGAAAAATCAAATAAGAGCTTACCTTTGACTTAACCAAAGAAAAGAAAGAAAATAAATGAAAATGAAAATAAAATAAAATAAAAGAAATTGGTTGTTTTATTAAAAGAGTGAAGTGGAAGAAATTGTAATAATTACTTTCTCTTTTAACTTTCATTCCGATTTGGAATAATTTGAAAATAAATAAAAAAAATGATTAATTTTCCTTCTACTTCTTTCCAACTCGGGTAGAGGTGTCAATTTATGATACTTTATTACAAAAATACACGACACGAAACGAAATCGGGATGAAATTAAATTTCGGGAAAAAAAAATTAATGGTTATATAATGTTATCTTTATCATGTCGTGTTTTCGTGTTTTAATTTGTTCATTTTCGTATTAGTGAAAAAAAAAACACGACATCGTATCTTGTTATATAAAACCTTCTTGTGTCATCTTGTGTCAGACAAAAACACGACGCGACTACCCGATTTGACAGGCTTAAACTCGGGAACACAAAAAAAAAAATTATTTTCATTTATTTTCTTTTTTTTTCTCTTCTGACTTTCTTTTCTTTTATTTTTTTAATCTCGTGAATTAGACGTAATGCCACTAAACCGTCATCGCCATCAACCTTATCTCTTCTTTTTTTCCTCTCTTACTCCTCTGCCACCGCCTTCCACCACCGTCAAACCACCACCTACCTCTTCTCCTTCCATATTCTTTGATTGTTGGTGGTGATGGTGGGTTAGGGCTTTCATTTTGATTTCGCTTAAGTATTCATTTTAGTTTAGGGATTTCAATTTGGTTGTGGTGGTGTTGATAGTAGTAAGGTGGTTAGTGGGTCCAATGATAACATTACTGATAGTGGTGGTTTGGTGATTGATTTAAAATATTAAGTATAAATATAATTAAAAAAAAGGTTCTATGGTCATTTTAAAAGAAATTGACAAAAGGAAAGTTAATGTAACGGATTATACATGCAATTTTTGAAAACTATGAAGACGAACGATGATGACCATTTTATAAACCTTGGACTGCGAATAGGTGTAAACCACGTGGACCAAAATGTAATTTACTCTAAATATGAATATATATGTAGTTGTTCAAACTTGAAAGACATATATTATATTTATATTAACTAAATCAATGTAATTTTTTATGGCGCCATTCATTCATGGATGTCAGAAAGATTCAGAAGAACCACCCACGCGGCTGAACCATAATTATTATTGTATGCATCAACCGATAACTCACCGGACAAATCCGACGTGTCACACCGCCGGCGTTATCTCAGTGGTATCTTTTTTTTTTTGTGGTTGAAGATAAGAGACTTACCGATCATGCAGCCACCGAAGAACAAGGCTTGGACAAGCCCCACCTTATATTTCTGGCCACAAATTAATCCCCATTCGGCCACCGTTGATATCCCAGAACCACCGTCCCACCACCACGTACCTGGCTGAAGCCCACAAACATCAGCGGCGGAAACGCAGTCGGAATCCGGTTCGCATATCCAGTCCGGTTGTCGGTCGGCGAAAATCATGACCATGGTGTGGAAAGCCTCGAGAGCCCAACCTATACACGTGAGGACGAAGTGCTTGAATTGCCAATACCCAAACTCGCCGCAGTATTTGCGTAACATGTCGTCGATGCAGAGGCGTTCGATGGGAGCTTCATGGTTTCCGGCGACGTGGGTTTTGTCGTCTGGTAAGATGAGGGGTGACCGGAGATCGTCCGGCGAGGAGGTGGGGATATTGATGGTCATAAAGGGCGGTTGTTAAATGTCGTTTTGTTTTAGTTGCAAGGAAGAGTAAATATTATTTGTAGAAAGATGGAAGTTGGATTTGGGGGGATATGCCACTTGAATTTATTTTTATCTTTAAATAAATAGTTTTTTTTTTTTTTTTTTTTTTTTTTTTTTTTTTTTTAATAATAAATTAAATTCTATATATGAATCTTCAAATATATTTACCTGCCATTAAAATATTTAAATAAGCTAAAACAACTTTTAGGACCGTTAAAATAATGATGTTTTTGAATTAGCCTTTGGTTTTATGTGTATGTGTGGTGCTTGTATCCTTGTATCATATGAGCGCGGAGATAGGTTTATTAAGATAATTTTATAGTTATAAGTTAATATTAAAATAATCGAAGTGAAACATTTATCAGTTATAACCTAATAAAGTTGTCTATTTTATTTTAAAATGTCTCCGACTAGTGTGTGCGTTACAAAGATATAAACTCAAAATTACGTTATCTGCCATTTTTACGAAAACGAAGTGTCCGGTTTTCCTTTTGTAATCAGCGAGATCAAATTTTATACTAACTTAGGCTATCAAGTCTGGTTACTGATGAAATGGTGGCTGCCTCGAAATGGTGTTTACTAGTGAAGTGTCAAGAAAAATAAAGAAAACGAGAGAGGAAAGAAGAGATCAAGTTTCTCTTTCTCTGTGAAGCTCTGTGAACGATCGTAGAACAAGCCACTCCACGAGACACCCACTAGTACTTAGGGTGGTGTTCACGCGTGAAAACTCTGCCATACCGTATAGCCTCAGGAAAACTTGTCATTATATCTAGTATATTACAAGTTGCTTGGCAAAACAATTAAACAACTTGGACCAAAGGGATTTGATTGTGCGAAAGCAATTAATAGGGATGAATATAATGGTGGACGATCGAATTCCTTGAAATTGTTTCAAATATTTAAAAATAGAAATTGATTAATCTCTTGTGTAATAATCAGGGTGATCTATAAAATTAGAATCTTATTGATAAATATATTGAAAAATGATATCTCAACCAACATAATTTGTATTTGGATTGAGATGCGCGGAAAATGGGACATACACCCAAGTTGGGTTTTGACTTGAGAACGATGAGGGGTGTAAGCTACTCCACAAGACACCTACTAGTACTCGGGGCGGTGTTCACGCGTAAAAACTCCATCATACCGTATAATCTTAGGAAAACTTGTCATCATATCTAGTATTACCAGTTGCTCGGCAAAACAATTAAATAGTTGCTTGGCAAAACAATTAAATAGCTTCGACCAAAGGGATTTGATTGTGCGAAAGCAATTAATAGGGACGAATGTAACGGTGGACGATTGGATTCCTTGAAATTGTTTCAAATATTTAAAAATAAAAATTGTTTAATCTCTTGTGTAATAACCGGGGTGAGCTATAAAATTAGAATCTCATTGATAAATATATTGAAAAAATGATATCTCAACCAACATAATTTGTATTTGGATGGAGATGAGCGGAAAATGGGACACACACCCAAGTTGGGTTTTGACTTGAGAACGACAAGGGGTGTAAGTAGCGTCACAAGATTTGGTTAAGTCCTAACGCAAATAATGTGTGATTTTTTATGAGTTTTGTGGTTGCTTACATGAGAAGTTGCTACTAAATTATTATTCATTGTTATTGATATAAAGATTTATGTTGAACGTATGAACTATTTCATGTAAAAATGGTGAAAATTAGGGTGTCACATTGTAAAGTCCCATTTTTTAAACCAAATTTTTAAAAAATTAATATAAACACCCATTTTCATAGAATAGTAATCAATGTAAGACTATTTGTTCAATAAACTCAAACTCATAATCAGAGTTATATAGAAAAGAATCGTAGAATCTCGAATCATAAAATTTCCAATGTGTGTGTACAATTACGTCTTCATATTCTGACGATCCGATGAGTACCTAAAAACATTTATCCACAACTGTAAGCACAAATCTTAGTGAGTTCCTCAAAATACCATATATAATATATATACTTAACGAGCCTCACCCAACAAACATATAAACGGGCCTCGCCCAACGGGTCTCTCCAAACAAACATATAAATAAGCCTCACCCAACAAACATATAAACATTAATGCAAGAGTCACAAAGTAAACAAACATACAATGACACTTTGTGTCCTACATAGTATAGTGAGAAGACTCGCCTAAATCATAGAGTTAAATCCGACTACCCGAAGTCCCAAAGAATCAACTACATGAACCGCCTAAACCAAATACCAGTTGAACCTTAGTATATAGTTCAAAACCTCTAAGTTTGACCCCAAAAAATCAAACTGATCAAAAAGGAAATGGTCAAGGTTAAAGTCAATGGTCAAGGACCTATATGTCGTGACCCTTGGCAGTCACGTCGTGATCCACTAAATGAAAAAAATAGTCGGGAACACTCCAAAAATCGCATCTTAACCCTTAGTAAATTGTACCGCTACATCGGGCAAACAACATTCATCATGAAGGACTTAATCCATTAAGTCTAGAATCTCCAAAGCATTAGAGTTGTATGTGCACCATATGATTATTATAGTGCTCAAAACTCATCAGTGGTATCAGAGCCTAGAGTGTTTTCTGTTATATTGATGCAATTGTATTGTTTTCAAAGTTGGAAAAAATTCATTTTTGGCCTCTGACTGCTGGACTCAACGAGTCCTATGAAGGAACTCGACGAGTCCATTGGCTGACTCGACGAGTTGGATCATCTGTTAGCATATTTTTCGAGTTTTTGGCCATATTTGGTTAAGGATCATTACCACAAACTATTTTGACTAGTAAAATTCGATTTTTCTGATAAGGTAATGATTATCCTCATCCAATCGAAGAATGATTGTCAAATTTTAAGATAATTACTTGATTTTGTGAAAATATTAATTATTTGTAGAATTTGATTTAAATCATCTTGCTATATGAAATTAGATTAGATCAATTTTGTGATATAGTTAATTATATGATTAGTTTAATTGTTCTCAAATTGATCGAAGAGAGTTTTGAAAAGTTTCAAAATTTGCCTTCAAGTTTTGTTATTTAAAAATTGATTAAAAAGTTTTAATTTTGAAATATTTAAATTCTAAACCCTAGTGTTTTAAAAGTGTAAAATTCAACCCTTATACTATTATAATATTAATAACTTAATACTTATATATCTATCTATATATATATATATATATATATATATATATATATATATATATATATATATATATATATATATATATATATATATATGACAGTCAATCTTACCGTTAGTAGGCATTATTCACGAAGCTGGTCTATAATGGGGGTATAAGGAAATTGCCTATAAAATGACGATTGAATGGGTGTCCACTCTCACCCACCGCTCCCTTGACTAGTGGAGGGTCGTTAGCCGAACGGGTAGGATAGGACATTAATTCTCATTAAAAAGTATAATTATAATTATAAAAGTAACTAAATGTTTTTCTAAATTCCCAATCTTAGTTACTTTAGGAAAAACGTGAAAATGGTGCTATTCCATAAAATTGCACTTTGCACCTTGCCAAGTCGTTAGTAGAGCGTGTGTAGTTAACCGACACACTAATTTGGACTAACAAGGGTGGCAAAGGGTTGCTCGATGTTTGTCATAGATCAATGGAGCGTGTGAGGTTCACTGACACATTGATTATGTGATAAATAACATCAAGAATACCACACATAGTTGCATGGTTATTCATACCTTGTTTGTGATCCTCGGTATCCTAGTCACAAACTTAAGGGGCATAATCGAGATTTAAACATGCTATTGAAAAGTTCAATGAATCTCAAAGAACTAGGAATTTAATAAAACTTAATTCTTTAAAATTCTAGTTTTGGGTGGTGAAATTGGTAAATCGTTATTTACCTACCTTCAAATATTTTCCAATTGAATTACGACATCCCTCTTTCGAATTGTGAAATATTTTGTTTGGGTCCTAGCCTTAATATTTCATTTGGGTGTTATATTAAGGAATTTCTATCTTATGAAACTTGTCTTTCTTTTCAGATGTTTGCTTCAAACTCAAATGCTTCTAGCTCTTTCTCCCTCATGAACTTATGTGGGAGGGTTATTTTCGATGGGTCGAATTTCAATGACTGGATTCGAAACATTCGCATGACCATTCAATACGAGGAAAAGGAATATGTCCTCGACAAAGAGCTAAAGGAGATTGATGAAGAAACTGCTACTCATGAGCAATTGGCTAAGTATAGGGCTCATGAGAAGGATGCAACAAAGGTGTCGTGCATCATGCTAGCAGCTATAACTTTTGAGCTTCAGAAGTCCTACGAGGACTTCTGGCCTTTCGAGATGCACCAAGACTTAATGGAAAGGTACCATCAGAGTGCTCGACAAGAAATGTATGAAATCATTGCCTTCATGATAACAACAGAAATGAAGGATGGAGATTCCATCATGGTCCACTTGCAAAAGATGCAAAGATATGTGGACCGCATGCTAAAGTTGAATGTCAATTTCGATGAAGAGTTGGCTATTGACATTATCCTACACTCCTTGGCTCCTTGTTATGACCAGTTTAGAATGACTTATCGTACGAACAAGGAGGAAGTCACTCTGAGCAAGTTTCAAGGCCTACTGAGAACTGTTGAATGTAGTTTAAAAGGCAAGTATGTTGTATCCACTCATACTGCTGCCCCAGTCCTGGAAATTGGACATGGGAAGGGAAAGAAAAGGAAAACTTCCTCAAAGAATCACAAGGGAAAGTCTCATGATGTATCCTCTTCTAGTGGGTCCAAAAGTGGTTCTGTTGCTCCCTCATCCAATCCAAAGGAAGCAAAGTGCTTCCATTGTCATGAAAAAGGGCACTAGAAACGAAGCTGCCCTAAATACTTACAGGACATTAAGGATAGGAAGATAAAGCCACCTTCACAGGTATTTACGCTATTCAATCTAATAACTCATCACATTCTAGTTCTTGGTTCCTTGATACAGGATGTGATTTTCACATTTGTTCTGATTTGCAGGGTCTAAGAAGAGGTAGGGATGTGGAGCACGGGAAGATGAACTTGATCATGGGAAATAGGAAAGCGTCGCCTGTCACCAAGATTGGAGTTTATTCTTTATTGCTTAGTAACGGGTTAGGGGTAGATTTGAACAATTGTTGCTACTCGCCAGATATGGCGAGAAACATTATTTCTTTTCATGGTTTGTATAAACAAGGTTTTAGATTTTCATTTAACAATGAAATTGGTTCTATTAATGCTTTTTGTAATGGTAAATTTCTTTTGAAGCATTTCCTTGTAATGGTATATATGAAACTGTGATGGTTGTAGACAGCTTAGGAAATAATGTATTGCATATTGATTCGTCCAATGGTTTGGACAAGGCATGCTTGTGACATTTTCGTCTTGGACATGTCACTAAGAAGTGCATAGCCCAAATCCAAAAAGATGGAGTGTTGGAGTTATTTGACTTAAATTCGGATCACATGTGCGAATCTTGTTTGCTTGTAAAGATGACCAAGTCACCTTTCACTGGTACTTGTGAAAGAGGTGAGAGTTTGTTGGATCTCATACACACCAATGTGTGTGGACCCTTCAGATCCGCCAAAAGGGATGCTAACCGCTTGGAATTTAAAGAGTCAAATTTCTTGTTTTCTTAGAAAGATGACCAAGTCATCATCCTCATTGAATTCAGAAGTTTTTTCAATATCAATTTTATTTTCTGAATTCAACTTGGCATTCAAAGAGTCCAATTTTTGTACAGTTTCGGTTTTGATTTTTAATCTGTCATTTTCATCCAACAAATTTTTTAGCACGTCCTTATGGTCTTTTGAGTTTATGAAGGAATCTATTTTGGCAAGACCAATTTTGTAAGTAGGAGAGATATCATCAGAAGAAACAACGTTTTCACAGTTATATGCATCGGCATCGATTTCATCCACCCTATATCACAATCAAGATGCAATTGAGTAATGTTGGAGTATAATTGTTTAGCAATCAAACAAAAAACATTTGTTGTTTTAAAAGATTTAAATTATCTCTTTGAAAATAAATTGTTTCATCCTTAGACCTAATCAACTCCTTCTCCTTTTGCTCTATCCACATACGCCTCTCCTCACTCTTCGATGATATCCTGCTGATTTGATCAGTTAGGTTAGAACTTGTGACACGACTTTGAGTTAGACTACCACTTATACTAGAAAATTTAGATTTTAATCCATTAAGTTATTTTTCATAGTTTGTGATGGGGATTTGTAAAGAAACAACAATGGATTGTACCTTCTTGATCAACTCATCACATTCGTTGACCTGCTCACTGACAGGTTTCGCTACAAAACACCTGTCTTCTTGCTCTTTCGCTTCGTCTAGCCCCCCATAAGTGGTATATCCTCTCATTTGTGACACCTCAGAGGTCACCATCATACACTTTCCTACAACGTTCTCTTCTTTCACCAACAAAGCCCTGCCATGAGTGGGCTTCCTCACTTCTTCATCTTTAGAATCTGTAGACCAAACTTCAACACCACCGAACTCATCATCAACATTATTTCCCTGCATAATAAGAGCATTCATAGTGTTATTAGATCCAACTTTCTGCTTCTTGATTTCCTCCAATCGTCGTATGAGGTTCCCTTCCTCGTCATCATCATCATTCTTTTCTGACTTCTTTCTCAACATACAATCTTTGGCTAAGTGATTTTTGCCTCCATAGTAGTGACAATTAAAACCTGAGTCAACAACAAGTTTTGCTTCCTTCTTTGGTTCTTCGGTCTGAGAAACACTCTTCGGTTCCTCCTTCACTTTCTCGGCACTGTAGCTTCCCTGCCAGTTTTGGTTCTTATTAGTTGGGAACCTTCTTCTGATGAACTTCTTGGGATTTGATACCATTAAAGCATAATCTTCACTTGTTAGATCATATTCAGAAAGATCTAAATCTTCTTCTTCTTCAACAACATTCTTTCATTTGGAGATTAGAGCCAAGGACCCCATGCAAGAAACCACATTCGTTTCTTTAGTCACTGCACTCTCATGTGAATTTAATATTCCCACCGGTTTTGCTAGAGAATAAGCCTTGAATTGTTTCTATGCCTTCACAGTAGACACCACAACCATCCATTCGGGTGTAAGGTCATTCATGAATGTGACCTTTTGTTCAATGACTTTCCTTTCAATCCCATGCTTTATCATCTTACTAAGAAGATGATTGAAGCGATCGAAGGCTTGAATAAGCTTCTCTTCAGGCTTCTGCTTGAAGTCACCAAATTCTGAGAGCAACAATGTTTGGATTGAGTGCTTAAGATCCTTATTCATAGAATACAGTTCCTTCAACATGTCTCATATTTCTTTCGCCATTGTGCATGAACTTACCAACCGAAACGTGTCCGATTGTAAGGCGAACCTTATCATCCTTAAAGCTTTGATGTTGCACTGAAACTTTTCCTTCTCATCTTGGGGCATGTCTTTCACATCATTAACGAGTTGATTGTACTCCATTTGAGTTTTGACAATTCTTGAAGTGCTTGAGTGACTGAATGGAACTACAGTAATCGCCTCCCAGATCAAGTATCCATTATCTTCTGAACCAATCACGTAGTCTTCAAAATGGTGCGTCTAGACCTCATAATCTTGAGTGTATAATATAGGAATCCTTGTTGTCGATCCTATACTGTTGGAGATATTGATTGGGTTTGTCTAAGAAAATTCCATGGACATGATGATGTTTGTTCAAAAACCTGTTTAGGATCAGACTTGTAAACAACGTTAGGGTAAGATCAACTATTAAAGAACTACGTCAATAGCAGATGATGACTTTAACAATATTGATCAAAGTGGAAAAAACCCTAAGATCTTCTTCAATAAAAAAGATCTGTATGGATTACACTGTCTCCTGCTCTGATACCAATTGATGAGTAGAAAACTCTTAGATCGATTATATCTTCAGCTGGTTAATCAGTAAAACAAACAAACAAACACTAAGAACACAAGATAGAATCAAAATATAGCTTAATGATTCAAGAATAGTCACACTTCAGCAGAGCTCAATGAAGAACTTCCACTGTAAAGGCGAGATAGGGTTTGTAGTACAACACATAGAATAATAAATGAAAGTGATTCTTACAAAGGATGCATGAATGCACCTTAAATACTAAAACCCTAATCAAAATAAACACGGTTGGACAGGCCCAAGCCGGTAATAAAACTGGGCTAAGGAGCGAGCCACAGACGCAACACTTCGGGTCCCAACAATGACCAAGTCACCTTTCACTGGTACTTGTGAAAGAGGTGAGAGTCTGTTGGATGTCATACACACCAATGTGTGTGGACCCTTCAGATCTGCCAAAAGGGATGCTAACCGCTTCTATGTAACCTTTACCGACGATTAGCAGATATGGATATGCCTACTTAATCAAGCACAAGTCAGAAACCTTTGCAAAGTTCAAAGAGTTTAAGCAAGAAGTGGAGAATCAATAGGGCAGGAAGATAAAGATGCTATGTTCCAATCGTGGTGGTGAGTATCTTAGAATCAAGTTCCATGAATTTCCTAAAGAATGTGGAATTGTTTCACAATTGACGCCACCTAGGACACCGCAACTTAATGGTGTTGCTGAGAGGCGCAATCGAACCTTGGTGGACATGATTCGTTCCATGATAAGTCGAGCTTCGTTATCTATCTCATTATGGGGATATGCCTTAGAGAATGTTGTCCATATCCTTAATCTAGTCCCAAACTAAGAAGGTTGCCAAAACACCTCACAAAATGTGGACAAGGAAGGTTCCCTCGTTAGAACATATCAAGGTTTAGGGTTGCGAGGCTTTCATAAGATGAAAGACTCACGGCAAGCTCGAACCTCACAGTGAGCATTGTATTTTAATCGGCTAGCCACATAAATCCTTTGGATATTTGTTCTATAGACCTAGTGAGAACGTGGTCTTTGTAGCACGGAGGGGTGTCTTTCGTGAAAGAGAACTAATATGCCAGGAGGACATTTGGAGGCAAATTGACCTTGAAGAGCTTCAAGAGTTAAACGATGAAGGAACCTCAAACACTAGCAATCAACCTGAGGATGAGACTCATGTTGAATTTGTTGATGAGTCCTTACCTGTAACGCCCGTGTTTCTGGGCTTGCAATTTTTAGCAATGTAATAGTCTAGGTTAACCTTTGTAACCCAATTTGAAATAAGAAGAATGTGTTATTTGAATATTATGTGTTTCGTGCTTAATTGCTTAATTGTGTGATATGATTAATTAAGAATAAAATGAGCGTAAAAATTTAAGTGTAAAATAAACTTGATATCTTTGGATAATGTTGTAGTAGATGAAACGAGGTTTCCGAATATATATATAGAACGCCCAAATCTGACTTCGTATGAGGAAGTTATGATTTTCTGAAGTTTCGACGTGGCCGTATGCAGCCCGAATACTCGATTTGAAATCGAGCGGTTTTTAGCCGAAACAATCTAAACGAGAATCGAAGATCTCGTTGCGAAACGATAAAAAGTTAGGCGAGAACGGACATCAAACGAATAAGTTATGAATTTATAACAAAATTTTCTGTCCCGGCCTATTAAAAATAAATAATAAAAATAAAGTCAAAATTAGCTGACGGAGTCTAAAAAAAGTTGTAGAGCGTAGTCTCACCTTCGCGTGGATATAAAGAACGTCGAAAACGGAGTTCGTATGAAGAAGATATGAATTTTCGAAGTTTATTAAATAATTAATAATTAAATTTAATTATTAAATCTCGGTATTATCCGAAGGCAAGTCATCGGACTCATCCGAAGTACGCCCCGCGTACAGCGAGGGGTGACGAAGCAACACTCGAGTACCTCTGATGACGCATGCGCTTACGAACCGAGGCGTACGCCCCGCGTAACCCCGAGGTCCAACCTCTATATATAGGATCCGTAGGCAGCCTTAGTTCCTTTACAAATTCCATCCTTCTCTCTAGTCTTTTTCCTCGTTTTGCGTGCCGGTTGTACCCCGAAGCCCCGGTAATATTCCCGAGCCCCGAAGTAAGATCCGAAGCCCCGAGGATCCCGAAGAGCGTTTTTCCCGAGCTGAAGCGTTGCCCGCGAGGAGCCGTTTTTGTGAAGATCTTCCAGATCTACGGAGAAACACCTCTTCTGCAAGCCGTAGTGCTGCCCGATCATCTTCTGATCAAGTGAGTGTGTAGTTATTTTCCTTCCAACGCAATATTATGAAGTATTTCATATAAAATACGTGTTATGTGTATATATTTGGTTGTTATACGTGTGAGTGTATATTCACTCTCATCTATCTTATAGATCTGATGTATTCTCTATGAAATACGTGTTATGTGTGTATGCCTCATCTGTTATGTGGAACATGTATTGATTAAAGCATGTTATACATGTTTTTAAACAATGTATAAAAATGTATATTTTTATCTACTAATATGTTGGGTAGAACATGGGTAGGTAATTGGTGTGTAATAAACAGATGAGAGGCCTCGGTGTTATTGGTGTTATTCTAGGCATTCAGCAGAGTATGGATGACGACCACGGACTATTCTAAACTATCCTGTGGAACACTAGCAGGCTCATTACCTGTAGGTGTTGTGAACAACGTGTTCACCTGTGTACTCTATCCCGCACATGTTTGCCTTTAGGACACTCATTGTTGAGGAAGCCCCTCTGCAGTAATATCCGTCCCGATGAAAATCCTGAATTAGGTTCCTTATAATAGATGTTATTTTTAGGGACGTACAGTGAGGATAACGGGAATGGGTAATCGGGTTTATTGTTGATTGTTGAATTAAATATAATTATTTATTGTGGGTTGAAAACCCTACATGCTCACCAGGCTCCCAAGCCTGACCCACTCAGTTTATTTGTATTACAGGAAGTGGTGCAAGAGCTTAAGATGGGCGAATCATCAAGTTATTTTGTTTACAAGTATGTATATGTATATATTTGTTAAATGACTTGTAATGCTATCGTTTATGCTTTATGATCTGTATCGGAACATGACATCCCGACTTTTGATTATGAAATGAAATCATATTTCTTTATGAAATGTTTGATAAATATCTATTTTATCATGTTTTGTTTTTGGGAACAAATTCCGCATCTCTTTTAAAATTAAAAGGATTTACTCTGAAAATTATTTTAAAAAGCATAAATGAAATCGGTCTTTTCTGGCCGAGATTTTGGGGATGTCACAGTTGGTATCAGAGCATTAGTTTAAGCGAACTAGGAATTTGTAGTATTTCTAAACTTAAACTTAGAATGCTAAGTGGAGATTGCGAGGTGTGTGTCTGTTAAATTTTAGACACAAGCACTAGTTTATTTTAGGAAAGTTGCCTAAAATGCTTTTATGTGCTAAATGTTATATGTTGCCATATATAATATTATTTGTTCGGATCTACGGTTTGTTGCCAACCGGATCTAAAGGTTTATGTGTTTAGGATTCTAAGCGTATGTCTACGATATTAGAACTAGCATGTAATCGTTTCGGAGTGATAAGGATAATTTGAATATCCATCATGAATGAAGATCTAAATTTCACCTTATTCGGTGTATAGATCAAAAATGGTGAGAACAAGAAGCGGTGTTGGAAACGCAAACGAGAACAGGAATCAACCGCCTGTGATTCAACAAGTAGTTGTTGAAGCTGCTGCACCATAACAGATCACCATGGCTGGAGTGCAGGCCATGATTCGGGCTATGTTAGCCGAACAAAGGGAATAAATGCGATAGATGTTGCATAGAAATAGGGACGAACCTATCATACCTAACATGGAACCCGAACCGATTCCCGAACAATCGGAGGAAGGGAACAATAGTCACATTGTGAGTCAAATTGGGACTCAAGAAGAACAAAGGAACAATCCGGAAAGGAGAAACAACAACGATGGGCGAATGTACAAGAATTTCTTGGGCGCCAAACCGCCAAGTCTTTCTGGGAGCCCAAAGCCTATTAAAATTATGGATTGGATCTCCGAAATGGAGATGGTATTTGAAAGTTGCGACTGTAGCAATAAACATAATACTATATTTGCAGTTAGGCAACTGAAGACTGGAGTCTTGAGCTGGTGGAAGTTGTTGGCAGATACTATGCCACGAGGAGAAGCTTTGAAAATGTCATGGGAGGAGTTCTTGGAACAACTAAGGGCGCAATATTATTCAGAGATAGATCTGAACAATGAGTTCCAAAACTTGAAGAAAGGGAAGATGAGTGTAGGTGACTATGCTACGGCATTCACTGAGAAAATGAAGTTATTTCCATACCTAGTGCCAACAGAACTCTCCAAGATTGAGAGGTTCGCTAATGGACTGCCTGCCGACTTTGGTCCGACAGTCAAGATGGCAACTACTCTGAAAACGGCTGTTCGAGCAGCTAAGAACGTGGAGGCCCAACAGAAGGAAAAGAGTCTGGAAAGGATAGATGTTGGTGAAAAGAGGAAGTTCGAGGGATCTTCAGGATCTAGCAAGAAAAGTAAATTCTCGAAATCTGGTTCGAGAGGAAATGGAGGAAAGGTAGAGGCGAAATGGTGCGACAAGTGCAAGAAGAAGCATCATGGGAAATGTGACGGGGAAGTGGTCACGTGCTTCAAATGTGGAAAGTCAGGGCATTATGCCAACAACTGCACCCTCACCAAGAATGTTTGTTATGGTTGCGGCGAGGAGGGGCACATCTCAAGGGATTGTCCGAAAAAGAAGGAAGCAGCAAGACCCAACCTTCCGCCAAAGCCAAAGGC
This sequence comes from Lactuca saligna, assembly GCF_052625555.1. Taxonomy (NCBI): domain Eukaryota; kingdom Viridiplantae; phylum Streptophyta; class Magnoliopsida; order Asterales; family Asteraceae; genus Lactuca; species Lactuca saligna. The sequence goes on along the minus strand of NC_136425.1, from coordinate 152,245,413 downwards.
GAGAGCATTCCAGATGATACTGGAAGTTGCTAAAGATGAAGCTGATGTCGCTCCAGGTACCTTTCTCGTTAACAATTTTCCTGCCCAAATTTTATTTGATTATGGAGCCAACTACTCCTTTATATCGCATGAATTTGGTAGAAAACTAGCTTTGCCTATAGTTAGACTAGATAATGCTTTATTAGTCGAAGTTGCTAGTGGCAAGTTTGTACCTGTTAGCCATCGTATGAAAAACATCTTAATTGACTTAAATGGGAATAAGTTCCACGAGGAATTATTGCCTATAGAGCTTAATGGTTTCGACATCGTTTTGGGAATGGATTGGTTTAGCGCCAATGATGCCGAAATTTTATGCAGAAAGAAGATAGTCAAAGTAAACCCGCCTGGGAAAGAGTCATTTATGGTGTATGGAGATAAACGCAGAGTAAATTCTAGAATCATTTCTATAATGAAAGCCAGAAAATGTTTGACCAAAGGATGTACATCATACTTGGCATTCGTGATCGATGCTAAGAAGGAAAAGAAGGTGATGCAAAATATTCCCGTTGTATGTGATTATCCGGAAGTATTTCCCGAAGATCTTCCTGGATTACCACCTGATCGACAAGTGGAATTCCGTATTGACTTGTTACCCGGAACAAAGCCAATTGCAAAAGCAGATTATCGATTAGCACCGACGGAGATGAAGGAGCTGATGATGCAACTTCAGGAGTTATTGGACAAAGGTTTCATTAGACCTAGTTCATCACCCTGGGGAGCGCCGATGTTATTCGTAAAGAAGAAAGATGGAAGCATGAAGATGTGCATTGATTATCGAGAGCTGAATAAGGCAACAATAAAGAATAAATATCCGTTGCCGAGGATTGATGACCTATTCGATCAACTACAAGGTTCAAGTTATTTTTCAAAGATCGACCTAAGGTCAGGATATCATCAGCTAAAAGTAAGGGAGCAGGATATCGAGAAGACTGCATTCAGAACGCGATATGGACACTATGAGTTCTTGGTTATGTCGTTTGGACTGACCAATGCTCCAGCAACATTAATGGATTTAATGAACAGGGTTTGTAATCCGTTCCTAGATAAATATGTGATAGTGTTCATAGATGACATTCTGATTTATTCAAAAAGCCAAGAGGAGCATGGCAGACACTTACGAGAAGTGTTGGAAGTCTTGAAGAAGGAGAAGTTGTATACGAAGTTTTCCAAATGTGATTTTTGGATTCGTGAAGTCCAATTCTTGGGTCATGTGGTCAACCAAGAAGGGATAATGGTTTATCCAGCGAAGATCGAAGCTGTGATGAAGTGGGAACAACCGAAAAGTCCCACAGAGATCCGAAGCTTTTTAGGATTAGCCGGATATTACCGAAGGTTTATCCAAGGGTTTTCTTCGATCGCTAGTCCATTAACAACTTTGACCCACAAGGGAGCTACTTATGCTTGGAGTGATAAGCATAAAGAAGCGTTGGAGAAGCTAAAGAAGAAACTATGCGAGGCACCGATACTTTCTCTACCCGATGAAGTTGAAGATTTCGCTGTTTATAGCGATGCGTCTGGTGTTGGATTGGGTTGTGTTTTGACCCAAATAGATAAGGTGATCGTGTATGCATCACAACAGCTGAAAGAGCATGAAAAGAACTACCCTACTCATGATTTGGAGTAGGCAGCGGTAGTTTTCGCTCTGAAAATATGGAGGCATTACCTCTATGGCATGAAGTGCAAACTTTTCACTGATCATAAGAGTCTCCAATATCTCTTTAGTCAGAAAGAAATGAATATGAGGCAATGACGCTGGCTAGAATTACTTAAAGACTACGACTGTGAGATACTTTACCACCCTGGTAAAGCAAATGTTGTTGCTGATGCTCTCAGTTGAAAAGTCAATCTTAAAAGAAAAAGGCCAAGAGCGTTGAGAATTGAAGTTGTCTCGACTATTTTGGAAAGTATAAAGAAAGCTCAAAGCAAAGCTTCTGAGAAGAATGACCGAAAGGAGGAACGTTTGGGCAAAACGTTGGTGTTCGGTGTAAATAGTCATGGACTGAAGGTGTTCCAAGATCGGATTTGGATACCTAAGACAGGAGGAGTCAGAGATCTTCTGATGGAAGAAGCTCACAAGACCATGTACTCGATTCATCCCAGTAGCACTAAAATGTATAGGGACCTGAAACCCTACTACTGGTGGCCGACGATGAAGCTTGACGTTGCAAAGTATGTGGCTGAGTGTGTGACGTGTGCAAGAGTCAAGACACAACATCAGAAACTGTACGGGAGTTTAGAACCATTGCATGTGCCTATGGGTAAGTGGGAAGACATTGCTATGGATTTTGTCACTAAACTGCCCAGAACAAAGAATGGTCACGACATGATTTGGGTGGTCGTTGATCGATTCACTAAGAGTGCGCATTTCATAGCAGACAGGGAGAAATGGTCTATGGAAAAGCTTGTGAATTCTTATGTGAAGGAAATTGTGAGACTTCACGGTGTTCCGCTAACAATTGTGTCGGATCGTGATAGTCGTTTCACCTCGAGGTTTTGGAAAAGTCTACAAGAGGAATTAGGTACCAAGTTGTGTTTAAGTACAGCTTACCATCCGCAGACTGATGGTCAAAGCGAACGAACAATACAAACACTTGAAGATATGCTAAGAGCATGTACCTTAGAATTCCAAGGTAACTGGGATGAACATTTACCTTTGGTAGAATTTTCCTACAATAATAGTTTCCACTCGAGCATTAAGATGGCACCTTATCAAGCTTTGTATGGGCAGAAGTGTCGTACGCCATCTTGTTGGCTTGAGGCTGGGGAAAAACAGTTTATGGGACTCGAGTTGGTTCATCAAACTGCTGAGAAGTTGAAAATAATTAGGGAAAGAATGTTAGCAGCTCAGGATCGTCAAAAGAGCTATGCTGACAACAAGCGAAGACCGATGACTTTTGAAGTTGGAGATTCGGTTTTGCTTAAAGTCTCGCCATGGAAGGGACTTATAAGATTTGGTAAAAGGAGAAAATTAAGTCCAAGGTTTATTGGACCGTTTAAAGTTCTTCAGAGGATTGGGAACCAAGCTTACAAGCTCGAACTACCAGAAGAACTGAATGGAATTCATAACACTTTTCATGTGTGTTATTTGAGGAAGTTCACGGGAGAAGTTCCTGACATGATTCCACTTTCGGAGTTGAGAATCGATGAGAACAAAAGGTTGATTGAAGAACCAGAGGCAATCGTTGATCGAAAGACTAAGAAGTTGCGACGCAAGATGGTCGAGTTAGTGCTTGTCCAATGGAAACACACGAATGGGCCGAATCTCACTTGGGAGACGGAGAGTGACATGATGAGTCACTATCCGCATTTATTTGCTGATGTGTGATTCCAGGGACGTAATCATCCTAAGGTGGGGAGAATTGTAACGCTCGTGTTTCTGGGCTTGCCATTTTTAGCAATGTAATAGTCTAGGTTAACCTTTGTAACCCAATTTGAAATAATAAGAACGTGTTATTTGAATATTATGTGTTTCGTGCTTAATTGCTTAATTGTGTGATATGATTAATTAAGAATAAAATGAGCGTAAAAATTTAAGTGTAAAATAAACTTGATATCTTTGGATAATGTTGTAGTAGATGAAACGAGGTTTCCGAATATATATATAGAACGCCCAAATCTGACTTCGTATGAGGAAGTTATGATTTTCTGAAGTTTCGACGTGGCCGTATGCAGCCCGAATACTCGATTTGAAATCGAGCGGTTTTTAGCCGAAACAATCTAAACGAGAATCGAAGATCTCGTTGCGAAACGATAAAAAGTTAGGCGAGAACGGACATCAAACGAATAAGTTATGAATTTATAACAAAATTTTCTGTCCCGGCCTATTAAAAATAAATAATAAAAATAAAGTCAAAATTAGCTGACGGAGTCTAAAAAAAGTTGTAGAGCGTAGTCTCACCTTCGCGTGGATATAAAGAACGTCGAAAACGGAGTTCGTATGAAGAAGATATGAATTTTCGAAGTTTATTAAATAATTAATAATTAAATTTAATTATTAAATCTCGGTATTATCCGAAGGCAAGTCATCGGACTCATCCGAAGTACGCCCCGCGTACAGCGAGGGGTGACGAAGCAACACTCGAGTACCTCTGATGACGCATGCGCTTACGAACCGAGGCGTACGCCCCGCGTAACCCCGAGGTCCAACCTCTATATATAGGATCCGTAGGCAGCCTTAGTTCCTTTACAAATTCCATCCTTCTCTCTAGTCTTTTTCCTCGTTTTGCGTGCCGGTTGTACCCCGAAGCCCCGGTAATATTCCCGAGCCCCGAAGTAAGATCCGAAGCCCCGAGGATCCCGAAGAGTGTTTTTCCCGAGCTGAAGCGTTGCCCGCGAGGAGCCGTTTTTGTGAAGATCTTCCAGATCTACGGAGAAACACCTCTTCTGCAAGCCGTAGTGCTGCCCGATCATCTTCTGATCAAGTGAGTGTGTAGTTATTTTCCTTCCAACGCAATATTATGAAGTATTTCATATAAAATACGTGTTATGTGTATATATTTGGTTGTTATACGTGTGAGTGTATATTCACTCTCATCTATCTTATAGATCTGATGTATTCTCTATGAAATACGTGTTATGTGTGTATGCCTCATCTGTTATGTGGAACATGTATTGATTAAAGCATGTTATACATGTTTTTAAACAATGTATAAAAATGTATATTTTTATCTACTAATATGTTGGGTAGAACATGGGTAGGTAATTGGTGTGTAATAAACAGATGAGAGGCCTCGGTGTTATTGGTGTTATTCTAGGCATTCAGCAGAGTATGGATGACGACCACGGACTATTCTAAACTATCCTGTGGAACACTAGCAGGCTCATTACCTGTAGGTGTTGTGAACAACGTGTTCACCTGTGTACTCTATCCCGCACATGTTTGCCTTTAGGACACTCATTGTTGAGGAAGCCCCTCTGCAGTAATATCCGTCCCGATGAAAATCCTGAATTAGGTTCCTTATAATAGATGTTATTTTTAGGGACGTACAGTGAGGATAACGGGAATGGGTAATCGGGTTTATTGTTGATTGTTGAATTAAATATAATTATTTATTGTGGGTTGAAAACCCTACATGCTCACCAGGCTCCCAAGCCTGACCCACTCAGTTTATTTGTATTACAGGAAGTGGTGCAAGAGCTTAAGATGGGCGAATCATCAAGTTATTTTGTTTACAAGTATGTATATGTATATATTTGTTAAATGACTTGTAATGCTATCGTTTATGCTTTATGATCTGTATCGGAACATGACATCCCGACTTTTGATTATGAAATGAAATCATATTTCTTTATGAAATGTTTGATAAATATCTATTTTATCATGTTTTGTTTTTGGGAACAAATTCCGCATCTCTTTTAAAATTAAAAGGATTTACTCTGAAAATTATTTTAAAAAGCATAAATGAAATCGGTCTTTTCTGGCCGAGATTTTGGGGATGTCACATTACCTCTGATACGTTCTAGTAGAGTTTGCTTTCCACGTGTGTTATATGGTTTTCATATAACAACTGAAGGTGATACGTTTATCAATGATAGTACATTGATAAATTTGGATGAACGTAACAACTACAAGGAAGCCATGGCAGGCCAAGTGTACGCAAAGTGGAAAGAGTCGATGGACAGCGAGATTCAGTCCATGTATGACAATCATGTTTGGAACTTGGTTGAAAATGTACTAGATCGTAAGACGGTCTGGTGCAAGTGGATCTTTAAGAAGAATACCGACATGGATGGGAAAGTACACACATATAAGGCGCGATTGGTTGCGAAGGGCTTTACTCAAACTTCTGGAGTTGACTATGACGAGACATTCTCACCAGGAGCGAAGATCAAATCTTTAAGGGTTATGCTACCCATAGCTGCGTTTCATGATTATGAAATATGGCAGATGGATGTCAAAACCGCTTTCCTTAATGGGAAGTTGGCTGAAGATGTTCACATGAGTTAGCCAGAGGGTTTTGTATATGAAAAGTACCCTAATAGAGTGTGTAAGCTTGAGAAATCCATTTATGGATTAAAGCAAGCATCTTGTAGATGGAATCTTTGTTTCGATGAGAAAGTCAAAGAGTTTGTTTTTTCGAGAAGTGAGGATGAGACTTGCACATATGTAAAAGCTAGTGGGAGTATAGTTAGCTTTGTGTTGTTGTATGTGGATGACATATTACTCATAGGGAACGACGTTACAACCTTGTAGGAAGTTATGTCCTGGCTTGGGAAGTATTTCGCTATGAAGGATCTTGGAGAAGCTGCTTACATTATGGGGATAAGGATATTGAGAAATATGAGTAAAAGACTAATATGACTTAGTCAAAGTACCTACTTGGACAAGGTGTTGAAACGTTTCGACATGGAGAATTCCAAGAAAAGAGAAGTTCCTATCCAGAGCAATACCAAACTGAGTAAAACTCAAAGTCTGAGTACCGATGTCGAAATATTTCAACCAAGAGTTTGACACATTTTACAAAGATAATGGAATTAAACATGAGAGAACTTCACCATATAGTTCCCAACAAAATGGTTTGGCTTAGAGAAAGAATAGGACCCTTTGTGAGATGGTCAACAACATGTTGAACCAATCTGGTCTACCAAACAATCTATGCGGGGAAGCATTTTTGACTACTTGTTATGTCCATAATAGGATCACTAGTCGCGTGATTCCTGCAAGCCCTTATGAGTTGTAGAAGGGTAGAAAGCCTAACCTAGACTATTTGAAAGTGTGTGGGTGTGTGAATTATTATTGGACACCTTATTCTAAGAGATCCAAATTGGGAGATCATTCTATGAAGAGTGTGTTCATTGGATATGCTCATAACAACAAGGCTTACCGATTATTGGATGATAAATCTAGTGTTGTCGTAGAATCTAGAGATGTGGAAATCTTCGAAGATAGGTTTTCTAGAGATGATGAAAAATCCAATAATACAACGTCTACAAGTACTTCTTGAGAAACAATCCCACCCCCTTCTATTGTGCAGGAAGCTAGGAAAAGTACTAGAACTAGAATAAAGAAAAGTTTTGGAGACGATTTCTATTCTTATTTGGTTGAAGGAACACAAAAGAAAGTGACAGGAGAGGTCATTTTTTCCATTAACATGGATGATGATCCTAAGACCTTACTGAAGCCATGACGTCTAGAGATGCTCCTTTGTGGAAGGAAGCCATCAATGACAAAATGGATTCAATTCTAGGTAACAGAACTTGGGAGTTTGCTGATCTACCCAAGGGGAGGAGGCCCATAGGATCCAAATGGATATTCAATGAAAAATATCATCGAGATGAATCCATATCTGCCTATAAAGCAAGATTAATTGCTAAGGGATCTAGGAAGCAAAAAGGGACCGATTATTTTGATACATATGCCCCAGTTACTAGGATTAGTTCTATCAGAACACTTATAGCAATATCAAATTTGAAAGGATTGTACATTCATCAAATGGATGTGAAGACAACCTTTCTAAATGGTTATCTCAAGGAGGAGATTTACTTGGAGCAACCTGAAGGTTTTGCAATACCTAGACCGGAAAATAAAGTGTGTAGACTTATTAAATCCTTGTATGGATTGAAGCAAGCTCCCAAATAATGGCATGGGAGATTTGACACCACTGTGACTACTTTTGGTTTTTCAACATAATAGTGATGATAAGTGTATTTATTCAAAATGCACTTCTGAATATATAGTTGTTATATGCATGTATCCTGATGATATGTTGATCATTGACAATCACCTAGAAGGTATTCTTAAGATGAAGAAATACATATCCTCAAACTTTAAGATGAAAGATCTTGGAGAAGTTGATACAATTATTGGTATCAAAGTGAAAAGGATAGGAAATCAAACACTCCTTTTGATTCAAGTGTGAAACTAAATGTGAATTCTGGTCGAGTAGTGGCTCAACTAGAATATGCAAGTGCAATTAGGAGCATGATGTATGATACACATTACACTCGATCTGACATCACAGTTGTTGTAAGCAAACTGAGTCAGTATACTGTCAATCTAGGGACAGAGCACTGGAAGGTAGTGGGTAGAGTATTGGGATACCTGAAAAGGACAATTTCTTTTGAGTTAAGGTATTCGTCATCCAACGAAATACTAGAAGGGTATCCTGATTCTAGTTGGATAGATCAGATTATTGATTCAAAATCCACAATTGGTTGGATTATTATTTTGGTTGTTGGTGTTATTTCTTGGACAAGCAAGAAACATACATGCATCTCGCATTCAACGATGGAAGCATGGCTAATTTCCTTAGTAGTAGCGGGCTAATAGGTCGAATGGATTCGAGATCTACTTGTGGATATCCGTCTGTGGGATATTCTAATGCCTTCAATACTCATGTACTGTGATAGTGAGGTCACAATGTCTAAATTATATAATGCGGTATATAATGGGAAGTCGAGACATGTAGGTCGAAGATACAATTTTGTGAGACAACTCATTGAAAGTGGTACCATCAAGGGTGTCTATGTCAAGACAAGTTGGAACTTGGCAGATCCGTTTACCAAATCTCTTACGAGAGATTTGTTTACATCTACCACGAGAGTCATGGGTTTAAAACCACAATATAACCACTTAGTGATGGAAACCCAACTTGGCATTAGTGCTCTTAATTCTCAAGTTTAAAAGGTAACAATGAAGTAACTAACGATAGAAGGTACTATCATTAATGATAGATCCATGTGAGATAGGATAGTACGCCATTGCTGAGAATGGTGTTGATTTAATACTCTTAACAATGTTTTTGAGACATCTAAGCAACGAAGATGTTGTAAACGTTTCCTATATGATCAAGAGGTGGTGCCACCTCAAGTGAATATTGGTGGTTTATCTTCTAAAGGGTAATGAATAGGATTTATAGCGCATGACCCTACTAGCGCTTAGGGAGAACATAAAGACAACATGTGATGTATGGGGGTAAAATGGAGAGATCACAAGGTTCATGGTTTATGTAACACCCATAAAAATCATGTTAATTTTGATCTTTTAAAAACATTTCAAAACCATTAATCACTACAAAACTTGTTCTCAAAATGTATAATATCAGAGTATCCCAGAAACATAAACATAAATATGAGGAGCAGTACGGTCACACCTTTACCTTCCCGCGATCACCTAATGTACCTGAAACAATTAACTGAAAATGTAAGCCCGAGGCTTAGTGAGTTCCCCCAAAATACCCATACACACAACAATACACATATAATCATAAACAAAATACTATAGGTCCAGTCAACCATTGGGTTGGAATACCCCAGGCCCTCAACCATCCGGTTGGAATGCCAACATACTATGGGTCCGATCATCATCGGGATAGAATACCCTAGGCCCACAACCAACAGGTTGGAATGCCCACATACTATGAGTCTAATCATCCTCGGGATGGAATACTCACGACCCACAACCAACAGGTTGGAATGCCCAGGTCTATTGGCTTTCGCACAAAGCAGATAAGACTCAACCGCCAAACAAACATGTGCACATATAACATATAATCACATGATAGTCTATAGACAAACAAACCGATCTAACGGATCATATCCACATAATGCACAATACCATCCTATCTACCAAGATACTGATCTGACAGATCATACTATCATAACATATCCAGATAACAATCCAAAGGGTCGGGCTTGGTGCCTTAGACCCTTGAGTATAGTGAGGATAACTCACCTCGCGAGTAGTGCTGAAGTATTGGAATCTCTGATCTCTAATTGCTGTCTCACCGAAAATCCCGAACCATCACATAATAAATATCAAGTCAATACACAAGATACTAGTCTTGAATAAGGATCCACAAAATCCATCATTTCCCTTCTCTCTTATTGGGCCAAGGCGCAATGCCAAATGCATAACCTTGAAGGTCCTTATGCAAAGCCCATTATTGGCGTAATTTACGAAATTAGGCCCAACTCCCTAATTGGGCCTAATTCCAAGATCCATTATCAAAACTTGGCCTAAAACATCATATTCATAAAGTCCAGCAAAGGCCCAAATCCAACTAGTCTATAAACAACCTAAAACCCAAAGCCCAATTGTCAAAGGCCCAACAGAGGACGTACGTGGGGCGTACTCCTCTGGTACACTGGGCGTACTCATCCTGATGTTGACCACCATCAGGGTGTTTGACCCAGTATGCTGGGCATATTGGATTTACGTTGGGCGTACGTAGTGGTTTGCTAAAATCTGAATAAGTGCTTAATGGCTTAAGCACTTAAGCCCAAACTTCAGATCTAGTGACCAAATGTGCCTAGGACCCATAAAGTCACAAACTGTATCATTTTAGACGTCCAAAAAGATCTTAATACTTGGTCTTAATCCATTAAGACCTTTCTACTCCATACATGGGACATCTTAAGCCATTGGGACCTCATTTTTAATACTCAAAACCCTTCCAAGAGTCTAGAAGGATAGTTCATCTCGTCCAAATCACACCATGCACCATCTTGGGACTTTTGGGACAAGAAATGGTTCTTTAAGGAAAAAATGGCAAGATCTATAACATATATGCATAAAGTTTTAAGCTTTTTACCTCTTGGAGCTTCTAGGGCACAAACCAACTTCAGATCTACAAGCTTGATCTTCTTCTCCAATTCCTTGATGCAACACCTTCTTCTTAAAACACTTAAGAAACACTCAATAAGCTCACACACTCAAGGAAATGGCTAGGGTTTGGGGATAACGACTCTAAGCAGTGGAGGCTGAGGTAAGAGAGGGTTATGTGCTCATAATGTTGCTTATATAGCCCCCAAACCCTAAATATTAGGGTTTCATCCTGACGTAAGTACGCCTAACGTACACAAGTGTACGCCCATCGTACTAAGGCGGACCTTAGTACGCTTAGTGTACTCTTATGTACACACAACGTACTCCTTCTTGGCCCACGGTTGCAACCTTGGCCCTTATACTTATCTTGGCTCTACACTTCCAACCCCAACGACTACAAATGATCAATAATAATAGTAAAGAGGGTTCAGAAATACCTGCAAAATCTCGGGATGTTACAGTTTAAACCTATAATGATACCATTGAATTGGTCTCCTCTTGTTTGTTCTCATTAAACTAGGGTTTAATCTACGTGACATCATATGTCTGAGTGAAAGGAAACTTTCCAACTTGGTGGGGGATTGTTGGAAATTGTAAAGGAAATATTGCAAGTTGGCAAGTTTCCTCTACCCCATATTGGTGGGGGAAGAAACCTTTTTTGAGCTTATAAACCATTTCTCTTGATAGGTTTTCAAAGCCTTTAGTGGATCAAAGGAATAGGCCAATCCACTCGTGCGCCTAGCCTAGTCGATGCCGCAATGTGTGAAATGGCGCAATTTAGGCGCACTTGGAACTTTGCACGACACATCCTTCGTTGGGCATGATTTAGGCACAACAGGGTTTCGATACCTATAAATACATCCCTCAGGGATCTATATTCCATGGATGAATTTCGAAGCGCGCTCCCTCTCTTGGTGATTTCTTCCAATTTTCTAAGTATTCACTTTGTCTTTATCTTTTCTAGTGTTGTTGGAAAACCAATAAATCTACATTAGATCATGGGGTTTTACTTTGTTGCTTACAACCAATAGCAGGGAAGTAAAAACCTTTAAGGACTGGAGTCCGATTTGTGCAGTTCTCTAAGATCAAGATCCACCGTTAACATGTCGGTTTTATCTTATTGTTTAGCGTTTACTTTCGTCCAATAATAGGACACTCTTCTTCTAACTTTCTTACAATAAGATCTAATCAAGAAGGATTGATCTGGTTTATGGACGAAACTTGGTAATCATATTAATAATCATTGGATTTCTTATTCACAACTAATCAACATATAATTATCAATATTATTTTTCGGATTCCTTGTGTGTCTATTGGTTCTGATATACAACAGATAGACCCTTATCTTCTTTAAAGAGCAACTAGCATGAGGACAATCCCTATGAGAGATCACTTAGGGGTTGTTCTTCATTATAATTCTTTGTGGAATTGTAGATGCACACCAAAATGTTTGATGAAGTGCTTGAGATCGTCTGATATACATATGACGGTCACTAGCGTTGATTAATGTGTTTCTGATTGTCCTATAAGAGAATGGAGTGTTCTGTTGGATTAGGTGTCTAAGCCTATAACTATAATTGATATGTACTTGACCCGATAGTAGCATGATCATTTTGGGTTGCCTTCACCAGAGCAATTTGATAGGATGGATATTTGAGAAAGACGTTATTTATGATTTATTATATGAATAATATATTATTATTTAATTGCTTTTGATCAAGAATTAATTTAATGATCAAAAGAGACTAATTGAATTTACAGGATCTGATTAGGTAAATCAATAATACTTATAGTTTGAGCTAATGATCCATGTTAATTATGGATGGGCTAAATCTATGTGAGAGCCCATAAAGAGTTAGTACAAAGGGCCTATAATATGGATTATTGGAATACTTGAAGTTTTAAGTAAATTAGGGTTTTATGTAAGAAACCCTAAGGATTACACACTATAAATTGAACCCCTAGCCTTCCTAAAATAGGCCAAGATTTCCACGATGAAACCCTAACCGATTTTGGTGCTTCCTAAGCTCTCTCTCATAAGCCTCCTCTTGCTTTTGGTGTTTGTGATTTATTTGGGGTATCACATTTGAGGTACTAAGCTCTTGAAAGACCAAATTCTACAAGCTACAACAAAGAGGTATTTATCTAACTTGTTTTATGTTGTAAATCTCAATATTATATGCTAGTTAGGGTTCATGCTTTGGATAATATGAAAATTGCATGTATAACTTGAGAAAACTTAGATCTAAAGCATTAGGGTTGTATGTGCACCATAGGATTGTTATAGTGCTCAAAACCCATCACGTTCATATTATACTTTTGTGTGCTAGTGATTGCAAACTAAAAAGATAATTACTTTTATCTGTATATGCATATATGAGAAAAAAGACAATAATGAACTTCAATCATACTTTGAGACATTTGACTCAAGAAAGTTTGTAAATACTTCGATATCTACGTGAGAAGTGTAAAGAAGATAGCATTAATGTTATGTTTATCATTATTATTGTATTGGAAGAGAGAAATGTTGGTAATCTTGGAATTTTAAAGAGGAAAGATTTTTAAATTAGGTTTTGTAAAGGTTTGCACATGGGTTTTAGAAAGGCATTAAAAACAATCGATTAAAATCAAATTGTTGAACCGAAGAATCTACTAATCAAATATATTACCTATTAATCAACTATATATTGGGAAAAAACATGAAACAATCAAATAGATCATTAAAAAAAAATTGAAGTTATTTTCATAATTATTTGTACTTTATTTTTATAGGTTATCTATTAAAAAATATATTATAGAATAATTAAAGAAGGGTATTTATATCATTTAACATAAATACATTTTAAATTCTTTGCAAACCAAACAACATTGTTAAAATGAATGGTTTTCTTTAATGGGAAAATTACACATTAACCCAACAAAGTTTGCCCATTTAATCTCAAAACTTTTTTTTTTGTGTTTTAGGAGGGTATAAAATAAATGTCTACCTGTTTTTATACACTACTAAATGATATTATAAACCACATTATCTTTGTTGTAAGTTTTTATAATTCAAAACAATTAAACTCACTACATCGTCAACCAAATAGTCAAAACTAAAAGTCAAAATTAAGAACTTAATTGCCGGGTCCAGGAAAAATCAAATTGGATCAAAGCAAAGGGGAATGAAGAAAATCGAAGCTAATACAAAGAGGGTCTAGTGATCCGTCGTTGCCATACAAAATGCTCTTATGCTTAGTTCCAACTCTTTCCATTTTTACAACACATGCAAACAAAGTAATCGATTGTTTTTATATGACCAGTTAGTTGAATTGAATATACAAGGAACACATCTATGTTAGTTCTTTAGAATTTCGTAGTTCTTCGTTTTGGAAGCAATAATCAATTGTGATGATGTTTTAAATTTTATACATCATATGTAGGTTTAATTTTACTTTTTCTTTTCTTTAAGTAACCTTCTACATTTCTAAATTCGCTTCCATTTCCTTCATTTTGGTACTTTGTTTTTAGCTGAAAATCGAATTGTATTATTGATCTCAAAGAGATCTCAATTGAAGATTAAACGACAACCCATTAACCTGTAATGACAGCAAATTCCAAAAAATTAAAAAATCAATCTTTCCACTTTGATTCTCAATTGATTGATTTAAAGTTGATGTGGGTTAGGGGAAAATGGGTCAACAAAATATCTATATGGTAAAGGGGTAACCGGGTTAACCTTTCATTTTGTCTAAAGTGACTAATTAGATCCGACAAAAATAAGTTTATTCCCTCACAAAGCATGCTAGTAAGTTAGGGGTCTAAATGGACAAATTCAAAATATATTATTGGGTTAATGTGTCAATTTCCCTTTTTTTCATTCCCTTTACAATTTTACCAAACAAAAACACATGAGATTTTAAATGGCTAATGACATAAAAAGCCTTTAACTTTTCATCAAATGTTTGGTTTTACCGTTTGTGGACTTTTAGGATCATTAAAGCCTGAAATTTACATACAATTTTGTATTTTCACCATTTTAATAGGTTATCCGGTTGTATTTTCTAAAAGGGACTAGGTACCCTAGTTCCCTCCTTTATTTTTTAAAATGGACGAAATGAAAAGAATGGAGGGTGATACTACCACCTGCTTTGCATGTTGTTATCCTATCTTTCAATAAGAGGGTGATACTACCACCCTCTTTGCAAGGGACCAAAACTTGTATAAAAAACAAAATAGGGACTAAATCTATAAATATATGAAAATATAGGGACCAAACTTGTCAATATTTAAAAATTTATTGACAAAGTCTGAAACCCAAAAAGTATAGAGATAAAACCTACCAATATAGAAAAGTGTTAGTGGCCATAATATGAATTACTAAACTTATCGTGGCCAAACTTAAAAGTATACTATTCATTTCTAGTTTGTAATAAGATATAGTAAATAATTGTTGCTTTCGCTGTTATTTTGTCTTTTAAAATGATTGCTTTAAATTATATCGACATTAATGTGCATAAAATTCCTAATTTTGACCCGCTATTTAAAATAAATACAACCTTAACAAACTAATTTTGCAAATTGTAACTTGTAAAGCAAAGAAAAGAAGATAATTTGAGTTGTTAAATATTTGAAGTGTTGAAGAATCGTAATTTTAGTTATTGAAATTTTTTAGTTCGTCATTACTTTTTACTAACGTAAGATTTATTTGATCTAAATTGAAAGATTTAAAAACTTTAATAACAAAATCATGGAAGTTTTGGAATGATACAAAAACCAATTTTAAAGACCTTGGACAAAACTGCTTTAAAGACTGAAAAACGATAATAACAAAATAAATTCTATCTTAAATCATGACTGTATGAGAGAGAAAAAGGACCATTTATTTGAGTAAGGCCCAATATAGTTGTACGTTTTCCCCATGGGAATGTTATATGACTTTGTAGCCCAATTCGTAGTAACATCTACTTATATTTAATAAGGCTCAATATATTCTAAGTCAAGACCGATATCATTTTTTTTTCTCTATCGCTCTAAAATCTAAATAAATATATAGCATATGAGAGAAATATTGTATTCATTAATAACATCGCTAAAACATAATTTAACGAGGTGATATGATAATTTGATATAATAGAAAAAAAATACAATTATTTATGTTTTTTTAATTAATCAATGTCACATCAATATGTCATCTCACTAATTATTTTTAGATAACTAGTTGGATTTAAATCTTTAATATTAAATAATTTGGATATTCATTGTTTTAACATCTTTTTGAATTAAATCGTATGATTTGATGTTGAATGGTTAAGAATTTAAGATAATCTCTTTATATCCGTTGTTTAAATAATTTGATTCAGTAATAAACTTCATAAATAATAAACTACCTAAAAAAATGTCTTTATAAAACAATATATGACATTTCATGAATGATAATGAATCTTGTGAATATTGTATCATTTATCAATAATTAAACATTAAATTTCTAAACAAATTAAATTATAACAGCCTAATAGTCTTATATTAATTTTAAAATGAACAAAACACGTAATAGCAATATTAATAAGAAATCAGTGTGTCACAATTTTTACACATAAGTTCACGCTTACTTGATAGTTAATACTTAGATTTTAAAATGATGATTATTTATTCAATAGACTCGGTTGATACCGATAATAATGATTTTTAAAATAAAATTAAGTACTTAGTCAAAAGTCAAATTAATGGAAGCTATATTTATGGAATAAACATTTTCCAACCAACATAACTACTGCATATCAACTAAAAAGTCCTATCTAACCACCAAAATTTTCTAACCTAACCATAGTTAACGATAACAGTTGATCCGATAAATACCAACGAATTTCACTTTTATTAATATGAAAAGAAAGAAAAAAAAAGTTATAATTTGGTATACTATCCATGTAGTGTTTGTTGGTTGGAGATGGATTGAATGTTAACAAATTTCAAGATATTAATCTAATCTTATATGAATAACGAAATAAAAATAATTGTCTAAACTATTTTGAGAATTTGTTCATAAAAACATACTTAGATAATTAAGTCGATCGTTAATTTTTCGGGGTTAAACTTGAATGAATGTATTGTATAGTCGTTTTTTGTATGTGAAATCTTACTAAATGTATATTATTTTGACATGTTAGTGATATAATATGATATGTATCAAGAGTTTGACATTATATTTTAAATTAAAAACCAAGATGTTCCATCTAAGAATATTAGTGTAACTCATTTGCTTGGGTAAGATCTTAATAGATGATATATGTCAAAACAATGTTTCCTATACTAATATATGCCTTTGCCTTTTGTCTACTTTTGTTTTTTTTTTCCTAATAAGGGTGGATGGTTGGTGACATATAGCACGCCAAACAACAAGCAAGTATGCAGAAATAGGTCAATTGGATTTTATATTTGTGTTAATGTATATTGTTAGAGATTTGGGGTTAAAAGCATTTGGAAATTTTGATATCATGTACACTTTTAAATCGAAGTATTTTGGTGGTACTCCCAAATTCTTATTTGGATAATACTCAGAAGTTTGAGAGTAAGAAAAGATAATGAGAGGATATGTTTTTGACCGTTGTACAGTAAAGTTTGACCAAAATTTGTTTCAATATGTCTCTTGTTGATAACTGTTATAAGACAGTTTCCAACGATAAAAAAACTGACATAAAACGGATATTTAACCACTGGATAAAAGCATAACCGACAAGTGTCAAAACACTGTCACCAGCAGTCAAACCTAACACAAAACGGTCGTTTTTATCACTGGATAAAACATCGAACTGACGGGTAAAACACTGAACTGCACGTGTTACGACGTAAGCTTGTTCCGATACGTTCATATATGAATTGTTCTGATGCGTTTTGATCCATCGGAATTGAACAGTATTGTTTCTATGTGTTCCGATTCTAAAGAAGTGAAGAGTACCGTTCCAACTAGTTTCGACAACGAGTTCCGATTTATCGGAGCTCATCGGAAGCCATTTCCATTTCGAAATCTAATCCATTTTCAAAAGCATTTTGTAACATCCCGTTTAAAATAGAATAATTTAATAATAAATCCGGAACCCCCAGAAGTAATTCTTATTATTATTTTACATTATTATGGCCCAAAATCAAATAATAGTTAGCGGGGTGTTGATTTCGAGGAGCCAAATGAAAAGATTTGAATCTCCGGGGGTTAAAGTGTAATTTCGGGATTTATTTTGCAAAAAAATTTAGTAGTCAGGGGGTGTTTGGTATCATTTGGACTTATATAGAATAGATTCTTAGGGGCAGGGACTAAATGGTAAATTTTGGACTTAAGTTGAAAATGATTTTGTATAGGAAGGGTCGTTTGGTAATATTGGGATTTGATTTGAAAGAAAAAGGGATAAGGAGGGACTAATATTGTCAAAATGGAACAAAGTTTGGAAAGAGATGAGACTTATAAACCCGTCACCTTGCTTCCTAACCCTAACCCTAACATCATAATGTAGCCGCCACCTTATACCTCCTTCCTCCATCATCCAGCCGCCACCACCCCATTCCCTGGAGCTCCGATCAACTAAGGTCATCGACGGACCTTTGCTGCCGGCGAAAAGTCCTTTGCTACTATTTCATTGTCGATGATGACGACACATCAGGGTTGTAGTTGTTGTCGTTCGTGGTTAGAGGGGAATGAGCCTCTCCCATCTCATTCTCTGTTCTGTTGGTGCTTCGTCGCTACTACGGTTCCAACATCTACAACGTTTGGGCATCCATTTGAAGGTAACAAGCTGTTATCTTGATCATTATAGCGTTAGATCCCCTTTTTCTTAGGTTTAAGGTATTTTTACCATATTTGTAGAGCATTTCGAGTATTGGGTAAGATTTGGAGTTGCAACTTCAGATCTGAACTGTCACACCCCCAAATCGGAACGGCGGAAACGTTCGGGGGCGGATGACTTCATGTGGTAACGAAACAAATGAATACATAGTAAAGAAAGCAATACAACCATCATATATATAATTGAAAGTTACATTGTTTAAAAGTGTACATGTTCAAAATCAATTACAATATGATGTCAAAATATGAAATTAAACTGGCGCCGCAACGTCCCTTCTCCAAAACCTGGTTGTTACCTGTAATTACTGAATCCCTGGGACATACAAGTAGTTTTGAAAGAGTAGATCAGCATTTAAGCTGGTGAGTTTCATAAGTATTTAATGACAATGTTTGTATGAAATGAAATGTTTTTGTTCTTTGTTTGCTTGTTCCTAGAAAATCCTATATTTTCTACTAGTATAAATGTAGCCTTCTTTCAGGACAAATGTTTGTTTCTAGTAAATGTATGTACGTATAAAATTTCCAATACGTCTGAAAAACCCCGTAAATCATTGTGTTTTTAATACTCTATGTGAATTTTATAACCATAATATTGACAAGGAATGCCTATACACAACGTTCTTCAGGCGTTGGAATGTTCTGAAGTTTGTCACCCTAAAGGTGGACTGTAGCTAACAGTCAGGGCGCGGGTTGTCAAGTCCGTATAGATCTATACACAAACACCATGCTCCCCCTCCAAGGGATTCTGGTATACAATACAGGACTTGAAATGTGTACTCGAACGTACGTGAAGTTAATGTCTCACAAAACTTAGTATAAAACAGATTTACGTGTGAAAACGTTCGTTTGTTATTGTATATGAAAGTAGCTTCTTGGAATAGTATTTCCATGTGTGTAAAAGTTCGTAGTATTCTCGTAAAACTATACCTAAAAGTGTGTTTCATTTGTATAATAAACCCTTAGTGAAAAATGTTCACTTGTTATGAAAAGTGTAGTTTTTGTAGTGCCAAAACCGACACACAGAATTGTAGTATAAGCAAAGTATATGATTTATATAAATACATAAATCGTTTCTTATTTCAAAAGATAAAATATTGTCGTGGTATCATTTGCATATGAAAGTTTTCTTATAATAGTTTTAAATCACATATGATTCCTTTGATAAAACGCGTATAGTGAAAGTATATATAACACACGATAATAATCGAGTGTTTTACTTGTATTCCCCCCCCCCCCCCCCCCCCCAAAAGCATGTAAAAGTACTCATAAAACATTTAAAAGTGTGTATGAACTCACTTGTAAGATCGGAGGTTGCGGGATGAAAACCGGACAAAATTTCGGCTTGAGAAAGTGGATTTCCTCGGGAATCTCGGGAGCACAAACGACCTTCGAGACTCGAGCAAAGTGATTGGGGCTTCGGGGTAGCACGGGCACGGAAAACGAGGCAAGAACGTAAGAGAATTGAGAGAAATGGTGTGATTTTCCTGGAACCCTCGCATCCCTTTTATAGGGGGCTGAGAGGTCTCGGTACGCGGGGCGTACTCGTGCGTCATGCGTGACCGAGTCCTCAACTGCCTCGGCTTCGGATGGAACGGGACGGATAGGCTCGCATACGGGCGACGTGGACGAACCGAGGCCAAGGCCTCGAGTACACGGGGCGTACGCCTGTACGCGACGCGTAACTCGGATGGACCCGGTGACTCACCCTTCGGATAATACCGATTTTTGAATTAAATTTATATATTAATTATTTAGCAAACTTCAAAAATTCATATCGTTTTCATACGAACTCCGTTTTCGACGTTCTTTATATCCACGCGAAGGTGAGACCATACTCTACAACTTTCGTTTAGATCCCGTCGGCAAATTCCGAAATTATTTTTATTATTTATTTTTAAATGGTCGCGGTAAGAAAATTTATTTTAGAAATTCATAACTTCTTTATCTGACGTCGGTTTTTGCCAGACTTTTTATCGCTGAAATACCATTGTTGAGACCTTCAATTCTCGTTTAGGTCATTCCGGCCAAAACTCGGTCGATCTCTGATTCGAGTTTTTAGCCGTCTGTCGTTAAGCCGAACTTGAAAATTTTCTAACCTTCTTATACGAAGTCGGATTTGGGCGTTCTTTTTACGTACGACCACGGTTTAATGATATCTAACCTAATAGGTAATTTAATTAGTGATTTTTGGATATTTTATTTTCAAAGTAAATTTTATTACAACTAAGGTGGTTACAATACTTGACTTTTTAGGTTGTTTACATGCAGTTGAAATATCGGGTTGTCACATCATCCCTCCGTTAGAGGGAATTTCGTCCCGAAATTTAAAGCAAGAAAGATAAAAGTGAATCAGAGAAAAAGATGCGGATACTTTTGTTTCATCTGATCTTCGTGTTCCCATGTGAATTCAGGTCCTCGCTTGGCGTTCCAGTGGACTTTCACGATGGGTATGTGACTTTGTTTCGTTTGTTTGACCTCTCGGTCCATGACTTCTACTGGTTCTTCCACAAAGTTGAGGCTCTCGTTGATCTTGATCGCGTCGAGTGGGATAACAAGAGTCTCATCGGACAGACACTTTTTCAAATTCGATACGTGGAAGGTTGGGTGTATGTTACTAAGTTCACGTGGTAGCTTAAGTTTGTAAGCTACAGGGCCAATTCTAGAGAGAATCTCGAAAGGCCCTATGTACCTTGGATTTAGCTTTCCATGCTTTCCAAAGCGTATTAAGCCTTTCCATGGCGAGACTTTCAATAGAACACGGTCTCCTACTTGGAATTCCAAAGGTTTTCTTCGTTGGTCAGCGTAGCTTTTCTGTCGGTCTCTAGATGCTTTCAACCGTTCACGAATCTGAACGATCTTCTCTGTTGTTTCTCGTATGATTTTTGGACCGGTGAGAGTGTTTTCAGTATCTCGTCCTTTAGCTAGTTGTGTGTCGCCAAATTCGGTCCAGCACAGAGGGGATCTGCACTTGCGGCCATAGAGGGCTTCAAATGGAGCAGCCTTTATGCTCGTATGATAACTATTGTTGTATGAAAATTCGACAAGAGGTAAATGGATATCCCATGCCTTTCCACAGTCAATCACACATGCTCTCAGCATATCTTCCAAAGTTTGTATCGTTCTCTCACTTTGCCCGTCTGTTTCTGGATGGTAGGCTGTACTCATGTCTAATCTAGTCCCTAAGGAACTTTGTAGTGACTGCCAGAACCTTGATGTAAATCTACTATCTCTATCGGAGATAATAGACATCAGAACCCCATGCAATCGTACTATTTCCCTTATGTAAGTTCTTGTAAGCCTTTCCATCTTGTCAGTCTCCTTGATTGGCAGAAAATGCGCATATTTGGTTAATCTGTCGATGATGACCCATATGGTATCAAGTCCACCCGTTGTCTTGGGCAACTTGGTTATGAAATCCATAGTGATCCGTTCCCATTTCCATTCCGGTATCTCTGGTTGTTGTAGTAATCCTGAAGGTTTCTGGTACTCGACCTTAACCTTAGCGCAAGTAAGACATTTACTTACAAAGGTAGCAATCTCTGCTTTCATGTTAGGCCACCAGTACAGTTTCTTAAGATCCAAATACATTTTATCTGAACCTGGGTGAACGGAATACCTCGTGTTGTACGCTTCGGTCATGACCACATCCCTGAAACCACCATGTCTTGGTGTCCAGATACGGTCCATGAGATAATAGGCTCCACCACCTTTGATTTCTAGATTCTTTTCCATTCCTCTCAGGGATTCACCCGTCACATGCTCGGGTTGTAAAGCTTCCAGTTGAGCCTCTTTAATTTGTGTGGATAAGTGGGAATGGATGGTCATATTCAGAGATTTGACTCTCCGACCAGTGTGTTCTTTTCGACTGAGGGCGTCAGCTACTACATTGGCCTTGCCAGGATGATAACGAATCTCGCATTCGTAATCATTGAGTAACTCGACCCATCATCGTTGTCACATGTTGAGCTCCTTCTAATCGAAAATGTGTTGAAGGCTCTTGTGGTCGGTGTAAATAGTACTCTTTGTTCCGTATAGGTAGTGTCTCCAGATCTTTAAAGCAAATACCACTACTCCCAACTCGAGATCGTGTGTCGTATAGTTTACTTCGTGTGTCTTAATCTGACGGGAGGCATAAGCAATAACCTTCCCTCGTTGCATAAGAACACAACCAAGCCCTTGATTCGATGCATCGGAATACACTACAAAATCTTCTATCCCTTCGGGGAGGGATAGTATTGGTGCGGTGCATAAGGCTTGCTTCAGAGTTTGGAACACCTTCTCTTGTTTTGCTTCCCAGTCAAAAACCACGCCTTTCTGGGTTAATGTAGTAAGAGGTTTCGCGATGCTAGAGAAGTTCTTTATGAATCTGCGATAGTAGCCAGCTAGACCTAGAAATTGACGATTCTCAGTAGGTGTCTTTAGTGCCGACCAGTTCTTAATGGCCTTAATTTTGGAGGGGTCCACGTGTATCCCTTTTTCACTAACAACGTGGCCCAAAAATTCGACTCTTCAAATCCAAAATTCACATTTAGAGAACTTCGCATAGAGTTTCTCTGATCGTAGTGTTTCTAAGACCCTCCGTAGGTGTTGAATATGTTCTTCCTTACTTCGGGAGTAGATAAGTATATCATCGATGAATACTATGATGAATTGATCCAAGTAAGGATGGCACACTCTATTCATTAGGTCCATGAATACTGCTGGTGCGTTGGTTAATCCGAACGGCATCACTACAAATTCGTAGTGTCCATAACGGGTTCGGAAGGCTGTCTTGGGAACGTCTTCCTCTAGCACTCGTAATTGGTGATATCCGGATCGTAGATCTATCTTTGAGAAGTAGCTCGCTCCTTGAAGTTGATCAAATAGGTCATCAATGCGGGGTAGAGGGTAACGATTCTTGATACTGAGTTTGTTCAGCTCTCGGTAGTCGATGCACATCCGGAACGATCCATCTTTCTTCTTTACAAATAAGACCGGTGCTCCCCAAGGTGAGAAACTTGGTCTGATGAATCCTTTGTGGTGAAGTTCGTTAAGCTGACTGGAAAGTTCTTGCATCTCTGCTGGTGCCAGACGATAAGGCGATTTTGCTACAGGGGTAGCCCCTAGAATTAAGTCGATTCTGAACTCGACTTGGTGTTGTGGTGGTAATCCCGGTAGTTCTTCTGGGAAGATATCGGGGAAATCCCGTACCTCTGGGATGTTGTTTATATCTTTTACCTCCCGACTCGTATCGACGATGTGTGCAAGAAATGCATGATAATCCTTCCGCAAACACTTTCGAGCTTGGATGCACGAAATGATGCGAAGGTTTGTACTTGATTTGTCGCTGTAGATCACTAATGTTTCATGGTTAGGGAGATTTAGACGAACAACTTTTTCAAAGCACATGATGTCGGCGCGAAGAGGACTTAACCAATCCATGCCAACTATAACGTCGAAACTTTCTATTTGGACTAGCATAAGGTTGATTGGGAAAGAGTGACCGTCTAAAGTTAATGTACAACCCATGTATATGCAATTAGTGTTTTCCGTTTTCCCATTTGCCATTTCTACAGTGAATGATTCTTCTAACATGCTAGGTTTACGTTTAAGTAAGTGAATAAAGTTTTGGCTCACAAATCTTCTCTCTTCTCCGCTATCTAATAGGATGCATGCATATGAATTATCGAGAAGAAACGTACTAGCAACTACTGTAGGATCAGCTACGGCTTCCTCGTGACCAATAGCTAATACTCATCCCACTCCACTGGTATTTGCTGCCTTTGGGCAATTTCTTTTGTAGTGGCCCACCTCACCACAACCGGAGCATGCTTGGCCTACACCAGCACCGGGAACTTGAGTGATCGGTTTCGCGGGGGCCTTGCAGAAATGGACAGTGTGCCCCTTTTGTTGCAGTTGGAGCACTGCATTTCCCGACACGATCTGTGGTGGTGGTAATTGCACTTGGTGCACTTTGGGAGGTTGCCCACATAAGGCTTTGTTGGGTAGAGATTTGTAGGAACGGTAGTAGGTACTGTCGCAGCATTTACGACAACCAGTTGTTGTTTCTTGTTGTTGTTGTTGTTATTGTTGTTTCCCTTGTGTGGTTCTGGTGCAGAAGTTGTTGAGTTTTGATGATTCCCGTAATCAATAAGCGATTGTGTCAGCTCCTTGGCACTTTCAAAAGCGTCAGGTTTTGAAGCTAACACGCTTGACTGAATTTGGGGCGATAGTCCCCAAATTTATCGCTCTATTTTCTTGCTCTCGGGAGGAATAATATCTGGGCAAAGGATTGCCAGCTCGCAGAATCTATTGGTATAAGTTGCTATGTTGGTACCAATCATTCCCAGAGTCCAGAGTTCGTGCTCGAGTTTTTGAATCTTTCCTCGTGGACAGTACTCCCTCATCAACATGATTTTCAAGCTCTCCCAGCTTATCTAGTTTGCCACTATCAGGGTTGTTGGGTATTTGATGTTGCGTCTTGGGCTCGCCTCTTAGCCCATTTTGTATACGGTATGGGTCTGTCCATTCGTAACTTGTTTTATTAGGGTTTGTGTATTAATAGATGCTTGCATGCATCTTTTTCATAACTGATAGATCGTTTTTTACGTGTAATTAAGAAGATATCTTTTGTAACCCTAAAATCCTTTACAACGGAAGTTATTTATCGAGCTCTGCTGAGGATTGAACGTTCTAATCATTCGACTCATTCAGATCCATTCTTGAGTATTGTTTCATTGTTTTACTTTCATTATCTACCTGTTGCAAAGATCTAATCGATCAAAGAGTTTCTATATCTCAACAATTGGTATCAGAGCAGGAGGCTGTGTAATTCATACACATCTCTTATGTGAAAGAAGCTATTAGGGTTTATTCCGCATTAACTGATATTTATTGAGCCGTCACTCCATAATTGACGTATCTCATTACTTATTCGTTTTTCCCTAATATTATATATTACAAGTCTGATCTTTCAAACAGGTTAAACGATCAAGCATGGACGATTCCCAATCAAATCCTATCAACATCTCAAACAGTATTGGGTCAACAACAAAGATTCCTATCCTTTACACCCAGGATTACGAAGTCTGGGCACATCACTTCGAAGATTATATCATTGGATCTGAAGACAATGGATATCTTATTTGGGAAGCAATCGTGTCTGGACCATTCGCTCATTCAGCAACGTCAAGAATCATTAAAACTCAGAAAGAGTATAATGATCTGTTGAAAGACGTAAAAGATATTGCCCAAGACGAAAAGGATAAATTTCAGTGCAATATTAAAGCATTGAGACTAATCAGATTCGCTCTTCAATCTGACACTTTCAGGTTGGTGAGTTCATGCAGCACTGCTAAAGAAATATGGGATAGGCTGCGAGAGCTATATTCCACAGACGAAGATCTCGAGCATTCAATTCAAACCTTATTTTTGTCTGAATTTGGTGAATTTAAGCAGAATCCTGAAGAAACTGTTACTCAGACGTTCGATCGCTTCAATCATCTTCTTAGTAAGATGACTAAACACGATATTGAAAGGAAGTTGATTGAACAAAAGGTTACGTTTTTAAATGGTCTTAGATCTGAGTGGAGAGCAGTTGTGTCCACTGTTAAAGCACATGAGAATTCAAATCTTACTCATTGGCAAATCTGGTAGGGATTTTGAAATCCCAAGAAAAGATTGTCTTGCAGGAGAAAAATGTGGTTTCGAGCTTGGGGTCATTGGCCCTTCTGTCCAAAAGCAAAGGCGTGGTGGAAGATGAAGACCTTAACTTAGAAGACTATGACCTTACCTCTGAAGACTATGCAATGATGGTGTCAAACCCGAAAAGGTTCATCAAGAAAAGGTTCCCTACCAATAAGAACCGAAATTGGCAGGGAAGTTATAGTTCTGAAAAGGTCAGGGAAGAACCGAAGGCAGAAGAACCAAAGAAAGAACCGAAAGCTGAAGGAGATTCGGGAGTGAACTGCTACTATTGTGGAGGAAAGAACCACTATGCCAAAGACTATGTCCTAAAGAAAATGGCAGAAAAGGATGAGGAGAAAGATGAAGAAGTTGTGTTAATGAAAAAGCTGGAAGAGATAAAGAGAAAGAAAACTATCACCAACCCTTCAATGAATGCTTTAATTGTACAGGGTTCTGTAGCGGATGATGAGTTCGGTGGCGTGGAGGTCTGGTCAACCGACTCTGAGGATGATGAAGTCAGGAAGCCATCTCATGGAAAGGCTTATGTTGCGAAAGATGAAGGAAGCGGTGGAAAGTGCTTGATGGTGTCGGATGTATCCCAAATGAGGGGATACAACACAAACAGTGGGAATAGAGACACGAAGGAGCGAGAGGACTTATGTTTCACAGCAAAACCTCTCAGCATGCAGTTTAATGAGCTTGATGAATTAATCAAGAAGGTACAATCTATTTTTGTTTCATTCAAAGTCCCACAAAACTCATATGAAAAAGAATTAAAAAATGTAAATTCAAGAATCTCTCATCTAGATAGCAGTTTAACTCAAACACGGGTCACCAATTCTAACCTAACTGACCAAATAAGCAGGGTGTCTTCAAAGAGTGAAGAACGGAGGATGTGGATAGAGCTAAAGGAGTCGGAGCCGATCAAATCTAAAGACGAAAACATTTATTTGCAAAGGGACAATTTAAAACTTTTGAAACAAAGAAATCTATTTTGTTTGATTGCTAAGCGTCTTTATTCTAACATTACTCAACTTCATCTTAACTGCGAAATAGGACAGAAAATTCATCGCATGATTTTGCCCTTCCTTGAGTTTCAGGAAGATGAAATCGACACTGAAGCATACAATTGCGAAAGTGTAGTTTCGTCTGAGGATGTAAATCCTACTTATATGTATGGCCTAGACAAAATCGAATCTTTCATAAAGTCCAAGGACCATAAGGACATGCTGAAAAATCTTTTGGATGAAAATGACAAACTGAATCTAAGGACCGAAACCATACAAAAGTTTGACTCATTGAATGCCAATTTGAGCTCAGAAAATAAAATTAATGTTGAAAATGCATCTGAGCTTAATGAGGATGATGATATGAGTGAAATTTCTGTAGAGGATGAAGTTGACTGTTCTGAGTTTGTCAAGAGCGAACCCGAAAACCACAAAAATCTTATTTCAGAAAATTCTGTAGAGTTTGCTCGTCTGTCCCAACAAATGTCCCCGATCCTTGAAGAAAAGGCTGTTGTATACCAAAAGGTAAGGACAACTCCAAATCAGGTGTATAAGGTCACAGGTGTAACCGAACATCAGACAGCCGAACTCACAGCCATTGTAAACGAAGATAATGCTGATGGTTGTGATGAGTTCTTCTGGTCCGCCCCTATCGACAATGCTGATGAAACAATTGGTTTATCAGAGTGAACATCCTGGAAAACAAAAGGAAGATATATTCCAGAGCCGTTGAACAAGCCTGATAACTTTGACGTGCCAAGTACTAGTGGCACTAAAGAAATCCCATTAGATGAAGTCAACCCTACAGCCAAAACCTCATCTACAACAAACGAACCTATTGTTCAAAAGCTAAAACAAAAGGCGAATATTCATAGGCAACCCAAACAGGTGAAAAACCAAAAGCAACAGAGGAATCTGAGATACAAGAAGAATCTCTCAGAGCGAAAACAGTTCTGGCAATCTCAAAACGATCGTTTTTCTGATCATAACAGGAAGTCAGAGAAAAGGGAAGTCAGACAGCAAGAAGGTATTAACAACCAAAAGCATAGGTTCGGCTCAGAGCACACAAACAACCGAAAGCATAGGTTCGGCTCAGAGCACGCAAACAACCGAAAGCATAGGTTCGGCTCAGAGCACACAAGCAATCGAAAGCACAGGTTCGGGTCCAAGAGCACAGGTTACCAAGGTTCAAGGTTCGGTCTCTCCCATGACCACCAACAAAAGAGTCACCTAGAATATCAAGTCAAGCAAAATTCTCAATCTAAATTTTCTCTTTCTAATTCTTCTCAACCCCATTCTAAATCCAATTCTGTTCAAACTCAAAATCCAAAATCTTCAACAGATTTGAAAGGAAAATCGAAGGTTTCCTCGGTCAAGGGTGATCAAAAGAATCCTAAAGTTTAAACACCTGAACCTGAAATCAAACCAACTACAACAAATCCCAATAAAATTAAAGTTTACACCATTCAGAAGAAAAATGAAACAACGTTAATAAAAAGAACATATTTCGTTGATATTTCTCTCACTATTCCTGTTCCTGTGAAAGGCTCACGTCGACCCAAGAAACTTTTGGTTCCTAAATCTGCTTAATTTTTGCAGGTTATCAGTGACGAGCAGTTCGACGAAGAATGATATATTGACAGTGGCTGCTCGTGTCACATGACAGGAAGGAAAGAAGAGCTGAGGGAATTTCGATCTCTTTCAAATGGTGGAAATGTCAAGTTTGGGAACAACTCGTATGGCACGATTAAAGGTTATGGTATGATAACGAATGGAGACTTCACAATAAGAAAGGTTACATACGTTGAAGGACTGCAGCACAATCTCATCAGTGTGTCTCAGCTTGTTGGAGGTACCGGTCTTAAAGTTTCATTTGATGATGAGGGTTCGGAAATCATAGAGAAGAAGACAAAAGGGTAATTCTCAAATCGGAGCGCAAAGGCGAAATGTTTCATCTCAATCTCAAACCTATCAAAAGAAACCCAACTATTTGTCTGTTATCCAAAGCACATTCTGATGAAAGCTGGTTGTGCCACCGAAGGCTCTCCCATCTCAATTTCAAGGATATTAATAAACTCGTCACAGGAGGTCATGTTAGGGGTCTTCCATTGCTCAAGTTTGATCGAGAACATTTGTGTGCTGCGTGTGAAATGGGGAAGCAAAGTCGTCAAAGTCACCCATCCATCATAAACACAAAGGTTGTTGAACCACTTGAGTTAATTCACATTGACTTGTGTAGTCCATCTTCTATTGAAAGCATAGGCAGTAGCAAGTATATTCTTGTTGTTGTCGATGACTTTTCACGTTTTACATGGGTGTTCTTTCTGAAGCACAAATCTGAGGCAACTCTCAAGCTGAAGCTGTTTATCAAGCAAGTTGAAGTGCAGCTGAGGAAAGTTGTACGGAACATCAGAAGCGACAATGGGCTGGAGTTCAAAAATAAAGAATTTGAAGACTTTCTAGCGGAAAAAGGAACCAGTCACAACTTCTCAGCTCCCTAGACCCCTCAACAAAACGGAATTGTCGAAAGACGAAACCGATCTTTGTGTGAGGCGGCCAGAACCATGTTAAGTTTCGCTTCCTTACCATTATATTTCTGGGCTGATGCTATTTCTGCAGCTTGTTTTACATAGAATAGGTCCTATCTCAATAAGCGTTTCACTCTCACCCCTTATGAGATCATCAACAACAGAAAACCGAATGTCAAATTCTTCCACGTGTTCGGCTCACGATGCTTTATCTTCAATTTTAAAGAACATCGTAACAAGTTCGACGTAAAAGCCGATGAAGGGATTTTTCTGGGATACTCTCTAACTTCAAAAGCATATCGAGTCTTAAACAAGCGTTCAAGGAAGATTGAAGAGACATATTATGTGACTTTCGATGACAGCTTCGTCAGAAGGATAAAAGCTACTGAAGAAGCAATTGGAGAAATTTTCACTCAAACAGGTCATGTTACGGCCTCGATTGCTAATTTGTTTGAGCAGTTTGTGGAGTTATTCGATGAACCTGAGAAAGCTACTCTCTTGGAAGCCAAGGCAGCAGGAAACAAAATCAACCATCTGAAGCAAATCGTCGATGAAGCTGCCAAACGACTGGGTGACGGAGAATCAGCTCCAAATAAAACTTCTTAGCACAATGCATTAGTTGAGGGGGAGGATCCATCCTCTTCAAAACAGTCAAGCTTGTCAGTTGAGGGAGAGCACTCTAGTCCTGTAGCACCCGAAGGCACTGTAGCACCCGAAGGTACTGTAGCACCCGAACGCTCCACAGCACCCGAAAGTACGGTAGCACCCGAACGCTCCACAACACCCGAAAGCACTGTAGCAACCGAAAGCTCAAAACTATCAGAGAGCACAACTACACCCGAAAGTCCTACTGCACCAGAAAGCTCATCATTCGAGGGGGAGAATGCCAATACGTTTTATGACGAAGATAGTCAATCAGAATTCGAAGAATTGGTGAACACTAAATTGGATCCTTCCTATGATCCAAATTACCCTCCTCTTGTCAAATGGACTAGAGATCATCCTGTTTCACAAGTTGTGGGTGATGTCTCTGAAAAGGTGTTGAGTTCTGCATGTTTAACTCTTTCGTCTCAAAGGTTGAACCAAAGATAGTAAACACCGCTCTTGATCACTCTGATTGGATTCAAGCTATGCAAGACGAACTTAATGAGTTCGAAAGAAATAAAGTTTGTCATCTCATTCCAACTCCTCAAGATGCCTCCGTTGTTGGTCTCAAATGGGTCTTTAGAAATAAAATGGACAAGGAAGGTAACGTAATAAGGAACAAAGCTCGTTTAGTGGTGAAAGGATACTGTTGGGAAGAAGGAATTGATTACGAAGAGACTTTCGCTCCAGTTGCAAGGCTGGAATCTGTTCAAATATTTCTTGCCTATGCAGCATACAAAAACTTCGAGGTCTACCAAATGGACGTAAAATGCGCTTTTTTGAATGGAGAACTTGAAGAAACGGTCTACGTGGAGCAACCTCCTGGTTTTGTCAATGAGAAGTTCCCAAATCACTGCTATATTCTGGACAAGGCAGTTTACGGTCTGAAACAAGAACCTAGGGCCTGGTATGAAACGCTAACTAAGTTTTTAAAGATGTCCAAATTCAAACAAGGGTCGGTTGACCCAACCTTCTTTCGTAAGAAGGAAGGTAACCACCTTATGATTGTACAAATCTATGTCGATGATATCATCTTTGGCTCAACGAATCCCAGCTTAACAGCTGAATTCAGAAAGCCGATGGAGACTAAATTTGAAATAAGCTCCATAGGTCCGATTAACTTTTTCCTTGGTTTAAATATTAGACAGGGACCCGAAGGCATCTTTATCAACCAGGAAGCATACACCAAAACTCTTCTTGCCAAATTTGGTATGATGGGAGACTCTAAGGTCAAAGTTCCAATGGCATTCGGCACCAAACTCACACCTTCCCTGGAGAAACCAGCAGTTGACATTACGCTATACCGCCAGATGATTGGATCCTTAATGTATCTTACTGCTAGCAGGCCTGATATCATGTTTTCTATATGTTATTGTGCTAGGTTTCAGGCGAATCCTCGAGAACCACATATGCTTGCAGTGAAAAATATACTCAGGTATCTGAAGCGAACCACCTCTCTCGGTCTATGGTATCCATCAAACTCAGGCTTCTTCGTTCAAGCCTTCTCAGATGCAGACCTTGGAGGATGCGGTTTAGACAGGAAAAGCACCACAGGGGGTTGCCAATTCCTTGATGGGAAGTTGGTCAGCTGGCAGTCAAAGAAGCAAACTTGCGTTTCCCTTTCTACAGCCGAAGCAGAGTACATCGCAACCGCTTCTTGTACATCTCAAGTCATTTGGATCCAAAGCCAGCTCAGAGATTATGGACTCAACAAGAAAAAGATCCCACTATATTGCGATTCAGAAAGTGCAATTAGGATCTGTCATAACCCAGTGCAGCACTCTAAGACCAAGCATATAGCACTGAGGTATCACTTCATTAAGGATCATGTGGAGGATGGAAATGTCGAAATTCACTTTGTTCGAACCACTGATCAACTGACCGATATTTTCACCAAAGCCCTACTTGAAGCAAGTTTCAATAAGATCCTTCAAGGACTAGGAATGATGGAATCAGAATCGGTACCAAAAACACCATCTAAAATTAAAAGTTAGAAGCGAAATGAACCGAACGCTCGGTCTATTTCGGGTTCGGTTCACATGGGAACCGAAATGAACCGAACGCTCGGTCTATTTCGGGTTCGGTCCCATTGCACATATTTTCGATCAATCTCAAAAAGGTGTTGTCTATGGTTATATCCTTTTGTAAAAAAGTTGTTTTCCAAAAATCCAAAATTTTTTTTGAACCGAAATGAACCGAGCGTTCGGTCCATTTCGGGTTCGGTTCCTATTTTTTTTATTTTATTCTGTTTGGTTTTTCTCTTTTCAAAAACTTAAAATCTCCAAAAATATTTTTTTCTTTTTCTTTCATTCTTGTTTAAATATCGTTGGGACAGGTTTCGTTCTCACACTTTATAATAGTTAAGCGTCCCTAGAAGCATGCTGCTGCATGTTGTCCAAAGCCTCAATTGATTTTGAATAAAAGCCTTAATGACTAGGTATATACAAACCTTGTCTTCCCAATAAGGCTGCTCCATTTATTCTAATCCTGAGCTACCTTACTCTTTTCTCATATGGGTTAAGAGTTTACTGCTTGGTCACTATTTTCAGCAGAGGTACTATAGTTTCTCTTCACCACCTCAATATTTTTCTCCATCATATTTCGGTCCCATATCGTAACCCTTGAGACTCTCAGAATTAACCACTGAGGTTTATGGTTACACAATCTCTGTGTTTATGATCTGAGCCTCGTGTCACTACGTGCTTAGTGAAACCCAAAATTCAATACCTAACATGAATTGACGGTAAACATGAAATCTCTTTTCGTTGTGAGATTCTTATGAAATTGTTACTTACCATAACATTTCTTCCCTTAGAATCCAGTTTTAATTTTTTTTTTTGAGATTTCATCATCACACATCTTCAATAAGTCACTATATACAAATTCCAACCTACTTGTTCAACAGACCACATCGGTCTCACAGGTACTTCATTTAATTTCGGTCTTATGTCAAGATCCGGGATTCTAAACTGAAGCGAAAGCCACCCTTTTAAGCCTTATAAAAAGATGCCTTTCAACACTTCTTAATAAGTGATTGATCATAATTCAACGGGAATCTATACAGACACTTTAAGGTCTCTTTTGACCTTGAAGAAAGTGATTCATGCCCGGGATCAACTGTTTTATGTCTATATTGACATCACAAATTCCCACATAAATATCGCTTTATTTCCTCATCTTTGACACTCTATGCACAAAAATCTTTGATTTTCCAAAAATCTAGTTCGGTTCCATCATAATCTTGTGTTTGGATGACAACTATTTAACAGATAAGATGCTGACTCAGCCGACAGAGTAGCGGCTTCAATAGTGGGTTGATGGGAACGCGTGCAAAACGGAACAGTTTTTCTCTCTCATGCGTAATCATCGGGGGTGCCAACCGTCGCGCTTCTGTCACATCTGAAACCGTTTCGTGTATCAAGAAGATTTGGGGGATGATTCTTCTCTTTCCTTTACCCACAGTATAAAAGGAATACTTCTGCTTCATTCCATACTTACAGCAATAAAAAATTAAAGAGTAAATTACACGGAAGGTCCCTATGGTTTAGGGTAATTTGCGTGTTTGGTCCCTAACTTATTTTTTTAACTCGGAAGATCCTTACTGTTTGTTTTTGTTACCCGCTTGGTCATTGTCTTATCTAAAGATACAATTTTTCCCTTGATATTTTAATTTATTTAAGTAAACACACCCCCAACCCTACCTCACTCACCTTACCTTACCTATCCCACCATTTTTTTCTTTTTTAAATAATAGTCGTTTTAGGTAAGAAAGGGACCAAGTGCGTAACAAAAACAAACTGTAGGGACCAAGCACGTAACAAAAACAAACCATAGAGACCTTCCGAGTTAAAAAAATAAGTTAGGGACCAAACGTGCAAATTACCCCAAACCATAGTGACCATTCGTGTAATTTACTCAAAATTAAACGAGCAAAATCAGGCGATTTATACTCTACTGTTTATCATCTTCAACATTCAACAATGGCGGACTCTTCTTTGTTCAGGAAACCTCTTCCCGCACCAACATTCTTCCCATCTGCGCTCAACAAAGTCTGGTGATCGATTTAAACCCTAAAGCTTACGAGAATTATATGTATCCCATGGTGGAGTGTCTCAAATACTCTCCATTGGTACTAGCCCTTTCCAAGGTCGAGCTTGTGCCCATGGTATGTCTTTCCCAGGTCTTCTCCACTGCTCATTATGATAGATCAGTGGATCAAATCTACTTCGACCTTCTTTCTCACAAGACCTCCATCTCCAAGTAACGATTCTGCTGGCTCCTAGGTTTTGAAGCCGATGAATCTAGGGTTAATCCCGATTCCATCACTGTGGGATAGTTATTTTCGATGTTCTACAACATGGGCTACACGGAAATTCTCACGACGGTCACTAAGTTCAAGAAGTCGTGTCTTCCTCCTCCATGGAATGGCTTCTTCATCATTATGTTCAAAGGGCTCTCTGAGCGCAGTTCTGGTTCTGATAGGGCCAGCAAGTTGTTCATGACCATTCTCTATGGTCTATACCATGGCATCAACCTCGACTACGGCTTGGTTCTCTGGCAACAACTCATTCAGAGCCTAGCCTCCTCCTCTCGCCACACTGAAGTGTCCTATGCCAGATTTTGGACGCTGATCACCAAGTGGGCCATGGATAAACTTCATGTTCCAACTGTTGCAGATTCACTCCTCTCCTCCATCAGTGTCTTCCACACCACTAAGATCATCGTTACTGATCCGACCAAGTTCTCCTTCGTCGGATCCATTCCGGATTCTATGTCCGCTGGTGTGTCCAAGGAGAGCGTTATAATGAAGGCCTACAAGGACTTTCGTCCTTCGGGTCCACAGGAACTTTCTGCGGAAATGGTTCAATCCATTAATGATGCAGATAAACCAGCTGCTAGAGGTAAGAAACCCGAGAAATGGAAGATCAAGAAAGCAGCAAAGGGGGCAAAGGGTCCTTCTCCTAAGAAGCGAAAACCCTCAAAGACAGATCTTTCCCCCCCAGCGAAGAAGAAGAAAGCACAACCGAAGAGGAAACCTATTCTCTCTTCTTCATCCAGCGATTCAGAAGATAACCACTCTGACTCAAACGAGTCGGCTAGAGGCGAAACTCCTCCTCACTCGCCTGCTCATGAGGTACCTGTTTCATCAAAACCTCCTTCCCCTTCTCCTATCTCCACCTCCTCCATTCCCACCATAACCTCCTCTATTTCCATTCCCTCCATATCTAACCCTATTTCTATTCCCCCCATAACCACCTCTACTACCATTTCACCCACAACTAC
Organism: Lactuca saligna; assembly: GCF_052625555.1. Lineage (NCBI taxonomy): Eukaryota > Viridiplantae > Streptophyta > Magnoliopsida > Asterales > Asteraceae > Lactuca > Lactuca saligna. Next base: position 152,209,887 of record NC_136425.1, on the reverse strand, counting down.
TTCCATACCCCCACCAATCTTCACAGAAGCCACCAAAACCACCACCAGTGAGGTTCCAACCAACGTTTCTGATACGGGGGTTCGAACTTCACAACCCGAACTCACTTCCGTTCCCGAACCCACTTCCACTACCGAACCATCCTCCGCACCCTTATCTCCCACTCCATCTGCTGAAACCGAAACCTTTTTGGGAGGGGAGGATATGGTCTTTGATTCCATCTACTACAGCCCTTACCAACTTCAGAGTGATGATGATGATGATGCTCCAGTTACTAAAAAGCACATCAAGGAACTCCACGAGAAGATTGATAATCTTGTGGCTTCTTCCTCTTCCTCAAAATCTCACTTCTCGGAGGCTGCCATTCAGGGGATGGTGGAATCTCTCTCCAAAGCACACGAAGCCTCCATCAGCTCAGCTGCTGCTGCCATTGATAAATCGAAAAAGGCTAGTGCTGTTGCGACCGAAAAAATCGAAAAACTATTTCAAGATGCCCAGATTTGGCTGGAGTCTTTGCAGGCGGCATCAGAAACAAATACCAAGAAGATTCGCACCGTTGTGGAGAAGCTGGTCCATTCTTTCGAAACCGAAAAAGACCAATTTTCCAGCTTCCGTCAGAACCTCAAAGAAGACAATCAATCTTTTCAATCTTCGGTTGCGGATCGTCTTCTTACCTTTCAAGCCACTCTTGCCGCCGAGTCCACTACCAAGGACGAGCTTGCTCGTAAATCTTCCGAGCTTACTCTTGCAACTCATCAGCTCTCCCAAGCCGAGAAGGAGATCGATTCTCTTTGGTCTGAGAAAGCTGTGGTCCGAAGTTGTGTTTCCAATGTCCATGGAGCTCTGTCCAACATTATTGAAGCCCATGATCCGATTCTTAACTATTCGGTGAGGCGCACTCTTGCAGAGAAGGTCGCTCCTGCTCTTGCCCTGCTTAGCCGCATTGAAGGGATTTCTGAGCAGGAGGAACATCCGAAACAAGGGGGAAAAGGGAAGCCCATAGCTCAATCAAAACCCCCTCCGTTTTCCAAAGCTCAATCTCTTCCAGTTTCATCACTTGTCCCTCCGAAAGCACCCAAACCAACAATTGTTCCTGCATCAGGTTTGAGTGCTCAAAGCAAAGACAAACAAATCATTGATGACAGTGATGAAAGTGATGATCAAGAACCGATTGTCAGCTTACTGAGGAAACAGGCCAGAGAGAAGGAGCTGGATTAAAATGCTCGCATTGCCAGAGAGGTTGAAGCCAAGGAGAGGAAGATAAAGGAGGCTCATGATCTCCTTGAAAGCAGAAAAAATCTATTTCCTCCTTGGACTCTCGAAGTGCTAGTCAAAGAATCCATTGAGTCCCCCTGCACTCTTTGGCTAGAACCGGTGATCTCCTTGGACTGGGTTAATTCGGTCGATTCCCAGTTTGACATGCCCCTGACCAGAAAAGCTTTTATCTTCCATGCATTCGCCCACATCGTTGAAGTTCCTCATCCTCACCCGAAGGTTGATAGGGAGCTTGTAGACTATTATCTGAGGACCGCTCAACCTCAGTATCAGATGTGGAGCGCACAGAAGATCATCAACGTTCGGGTTCTCAAACCTGTTCGGGAGGGGAACTTCATCAATGTCAGATTCATGGTCTTAAGGGGATCTGACAAAACCGAGCATTCCATCTCTCTGGCTGATCTTCCCAACTTAAACCCTCATGATTGGATAGTCTTGCACAACTTTCTTCTTGTTAATGAAGTGGAATATGGTCCGATAATAGACCATTTCAAGAGAATGTTGGTTTGTTATATTTTGGAGGTTGCTAATGTTCTCAGGAAGAAGCCCATCATCACTTCAGTCGGTTCTTCAAGCGACATAAACCGAATGAAGATGGGAAAGATGTTAGGTTTTATACAAACAATCCTATGTGTGCATACAACCCTAGTTTGGATCTGTGTTTTCACTATAAGACATACATCTATATGAACACAAAATAAACCCTGGCATGCTTCTATGATTTTCGAAATTTACATAGAAGTGTAGAAAAACATACCTTTGTTGTTATATAACAATAACAACTAGTTTCCTTGATCTCTTGAACTCTCTAGAACTCTTGAAAGCAAGCACCACAATTGTAGTGCCTCTAATGGCTCACAAACACCTTGAAGCAAGAAGGCAACTAAGAGAGAGAATGGGATGATGCTAATTTCGGCCCTAGGGTTCCCTTGGAATCAAGTGGCCTTAAATTGAAGCATAGGGCATGTATTTATACTATAGGGTGCTAGGGTTTCAGTCAAAAACCCTAATGGACAGCTTAGCCACCAAGCAGCCCAAGGAACCTTCTGGAATGAGGCCTTGGACGAAAATATGATGATCCTTCATCATAATTTCGTTCCCCCTTAGTCCATTAGGTTTCCTAGCCCAAAACTCAACTATCACACATTTGACAGTTTATACCCCTTTATTTAATTTGTCTCTTTTAGTCACCAAATTAATTCCTAATTAATTTATGACTAATACTAATTAAATAAATATGATTTCTCCTTTAATATATTATTCTTATAATATATTAATAAATCATAATCTCCTCTCTCATATTAAATTACCTTATCAAGTTGCTTTGGTGAAGGCAACCCAAAAGGACCATGCACATTCGGGTCAAGTACATACCAAATATGGTTACGGACTTAGACACTAATCCAACAGTCTCCCACTTGGATAAGTCTAGTAACTATATCTCACATATGACTTCCGTACCCGATAGCAATCGTAGCTTCCAATAGCTGCTGTCAACTCTGACCAATAATCCGTCCTTTAGATAAGGGATCGTATAATCCTCTGTTCTAGATATCATGCTAACAATACTTATTGTCTAGCATTTTATTTCTTGATCTCTGATTTGTTCGACATAGAACTCAGTTGAACACATCAACTTCATCTTGACCGGGCCCGGCACATAAGTCAAACCAAATCATCAAGTGGCCGAGATATCGCTTTTATCCTCATAGAATAAAAGGAACAGAAAAAACGTCGACTAATATGCCTTTATCATTTACTAGTTAAACCACACACAATAATACGTTTTATAACATCAAGTTACTGATGCGTTTTCGCATTATCAATGTACAATCAACTAGCAAACAATAACCATATCTCTAGGTTTAAAGATTATATGATATTATCATCTTGCGATCACTTATGATGTCATTCATGAAGTAATACCAGCAAGTGTGGGTCTGTTCCAATGCTCAATACTAATTTCATAAGCACTCATAAACTTTGCAGCAAACCTTTGCTATGTCTAAAACTTTTCAGACAATCTACAAACAAATTTATGACAATCTTTCTTCATATCTACTTCCAACATATGAGCGATTGTGGACTGTTCGAATAATCTCATTATTCAGGAAGTCAAAACATGCAAAATCGAAACAATAGATAAATAATCAACACGAGATAGAAACTTTCTTATAAATAACACACTTTTATTTAATCATCAATCGTTGAATACGACATTATCTATTACAAGTTTCCTACCTATCTAATCTAAACTAATATCGTCCTTCAGCCCTACGCTCCTAGCGTGCTGCAAGTGCTTGACCCTACTCAGTCCCTTCGTAAGGGGATCTGCTGGGTTATCCTCTGACGATACCCTCTTAACAACGAGGAGTCCCTCTTCTACCCGATGTCTAATAAAGTGGTATTTTCTGTCGATATGTCGAGATCTGCCATGATCCCTTGGTTCCTTGGTTAAGGCAACCGCTCCTTCATTATCACAGAAAATTTCCACGGGCTCCTTTATGGATGGCACAACTCCAAGGTCTCCAATGAAGTTCTTCAACCATATAGCCTCCTTTGACGCTTCGCTCGCCGCAATATACTCTGATTCGCACGTTGAATCAGCTACGGTCTCTTGCTTGGAACTTTTCCAAGTCACTGCTCCTCCATTTAGGGTAAAGACCCAGCCCGACTGCGATCGGAAGTTATCCCGATCCGTCTGAAAACTAGCATCACTGTACCCTCGTACCCTTAAGTCATCACTCCCACCGAGGACTAGAAACCATTCCTTGGTCCTCCGTAGGTACTTAAGAATATTCTTAACTGCAATCCAATGTGCTCTACCAGGATTCCCTTGATATCTGCTGACCATGCTTAAAGGGAAGGCCACATCAGGGCGAGTACAAGTCATAGCGTACATGATAGAGCCTACTGCGGAAGCGTAAGGTACTCGGCTCATATCAGCTATCTCTGTCTCTGTACTCGGGCTCTGAGTCTTACTCAGCTTGGTATTGCTTTGGATTGGCAACTCCCCTTTCTTGGAATTTTCCATACTAAAACGCTTTAGTACCTTTTCCAAGTATGTATCCTGACTGAGTCCTATCAGTCTCTTTTCCCTGTTTCTTACTATTCTTATTCCCAGAATATAGGCAGCTTCTCCGAGGTCCTTCATAGCGAAACATTTCCCAAGCCAGGACTTGACCTCCTGCAAGGTTGGGATATCGTTTCCTATGAGTAATATGTCGTCGACATACAATACGAGGAAGCTTATTATACTCCCACTGGCTTTGACATACACACAAGATTCATCTTCGCTTCGCAGAAAGCCAAACTCTTTAACCTTCTCATCAAAACAAAGATTCCATCTGCGAGATGCTTGTTTCAATCCATAAATAGATTTCTCAAGCTTGCATACTCTATTCGGATGCTTCACATCGACAAAACCCTCTGGCTGATTCATGTAGACATCCTCAGCCAACTTTCCATTAAGGAAAGCGGTCTTCACGTCCATCTGCCATATTTCATAATCATGAAACGCAGCTATGGCAAGCATCACCCTAATAGACTTTATCTTCGCAACTGGTGAGAAGGTCTCATCATAGTCAACTCCGGGAGTTTGAGTAAAACCCTTCGCAACCAATCGCGCTTTATAAGTATGCACTTTCCCATCCATGTCCGTCTTCTTCTTGAAGATCCACTTGCATCCGACTGTCTTACGACCCGGTACATTATCAACCAAATTCCAAACTTGGTTGTCGTACATGGACTGAATCTCGCTGTCCATAGCCTCTTTCCATTTTGCGGACTCTGGGCCTGCCATGGCTTCCCTATAGCTGCTAGGTTCATCCAAATTTACTAGTGTACTATCACTAATAAACGTATCCCCTTCAGTAGTAATATGAAAACCATAAAACTGGGGTGGAACACTAGCCCTAGAGGAACGTCGAAGAGGTAAGGACACGTCAACAGGTTCAACAGGAGTTTCCTCCTCAAGTTGAGTGCCAGTGTCAGAGGTTCCTTCATCGCTTTGATCTTGAATTTCTTCAAGTTCAATTTGCCTCCCACTGTCTTCTTGGCCTATCAATTCCTTTTCTCGGAAAACTCCTCTTCTAGCAACGAAGACAACATTGTCACTTGGTCTATAGAAAAGGTAGCCAAAAGACTTCTGCGGATAGCCGATGAAATAACACTTCTCACTACGAGGTTCTAGTTTGTCGTGAGTCTCTCGTCGTACGAAAGCCTCGCAACCCCAAACCTTAATATGTGCCAACGAGGGAGCCTTCCCTGTCCACATCTCGTGAGGAGTCTTGGAAACCTTCTTAGTGGGAACTAAGTTAAGTATATAGGCGGCAGTCTCTAAGGCATACCCCCAGAAAGCTATTGGTAACGAAGTCCGACTCATCATAGAACGAACCATGTCCAACAAGGTCCGATTACGTCTCTCAGCCACACCATTCAATTGTGGCGTCCTTGGAGGCGTCAATTGTGAAACGATTCCACATTCTTTTAGATAGTCGTGAAACTCAAGACTTAGGTACTCTCCTCCTCGGTCTGACCGAAGCATCTTGATTTTCCTGCCCAGCTGATTCTCCACTTCACTCTTAAACTCTTTGAACTTTTCAAAGGTTTCTGACTTTTGCTTGATCAAGTAGATATATCCATATCTGCTATAATCATCTGTAAAAGTCACGTAGAAGCGGCAAGCATCCCTTGTGGTGGATCTAAAGGGCCCACACACATCAGTGTGTATGAGATCCAATAAACCCTCACCCCTTTCACAAGTGCCAGTAAAGGGTGACTTGGTCATCTTCCCAAGTAAACAAGATTCACATGTATCATCGTCCCTAAGGTCGAATGATTCCAACACTCCATCCTTTTGGAGTTGGGCTATGCGTTTCTTGTTGACATGGCCAAGGCGACAGTGCCACAAGCATGCTTTGTCTAGACTAGTAGACGAATCAATATTCAAAACATTATTTCCGAAATTATCAACAATCATCACAGATTCATAAATCCCATTACAAGGTAATGCATTGAAATAAAAGACACCATTCAAATAAACATTAATAGAACCATTACTATTATCAAAAGAATATCTGAAACCTTGTCTAAACAATCCGTGAAAAGAAATAATGTTTCTTGCCATATCTGGCGAATAACAGCAATTCTCTAAATCTATTCCTAACCCATTACTCAACACTAAAGAATAAACACCGACTTTGGTCACAGGCGATGATCTTCTGTTTCCCATAATCAGGTTCATCTTCCCATGCTCCATTTCCCTACTTCTTTTTAGGCCCTGCAAATCAGAACAAATGTGGTAACCACATCCTGTATCAAGAACCCATGAAGTAGCAAATGATGAGTTATTAGATTTAATAGAATACATACCTGCAAATGTGGGCTTGATCTTCCCATCTTTAATATCCTGCAGATATTGTGGGCAGCTTCGCTTCCAGTGGCCCTTTTGGTGGCAATAGAAGCACTCTGCTTCTTTAGGATCGGAAAAGGGTCTAGCGGGGCCTACTTTGGTCCCACTTGAGGACGAACCATCACGGGGTTTCCCCTTATGGTGGCTCTTACATGGAGCCTTCCTCTTTTTACCCTTTCCTTGACCTATCGCCATCACAGGAGCGGCCACAGCAGGGGACGGTGCAACGGATTTGTCTTTGAGGTTGCTCTCAGCAGTCCTCAAAAGTCCTTGGAGCTTGCTCAAGGAGACCTTCTCTTTATTCATATGGTAGGTCATCCTAAACTGATTGTAGCAGGAGGGCAAGGAGTGGAGGATTATGTCGATAGCCAAATCCTCATCAAACTTAACATTAAGTTTGAGAAGACGATCAACATACCTCTGCATTTTCTGCAAATGAGAGGTTAGGGATTCTCCACTCCCCATCTTAGTAGTGATCATGTTAGTAATGATCTCATAGCGCTCTTGCCTCGCGCTCTGGTGATACCTTTCCAGCAAATCCTGATGCATTTCATAGGGATACATGTCCTCATAGGACTTTTGGAGTTCGAGGTTCATGGTGGCCAGCATGATGCAGTGAACTTTCGTGGCATCATGCTCGTGGGCCTCAAAGGCGGCCAATTCCTCAGGAGTAGCAACATCTGGGATGATCTTCTCAAGTTTTTCATCGAGGACATATTCTTTGTCCTCGTAGCGTGTGATCATGCGGATATACCTCATCCACTCGTTGAAGTTTGAACCATCAAATGTCACTTTCTGACACAAGTTCATCAATGAGAATGACCCAGAAGCGTTGTTGTTGTTGTTGTTTGTAGACATCTGAAAAAAGGAACAAAGTTTGATTAGAAATGAATCCCTAATTAAACACCCAAATGAGTAATTAGGGCTAGGATCCAAAAACATTATTTACAACTTAGAAAGGGATGCCGTACTCTAAAAGTAAATAATTTGAAGGTAAGTGAATGACGATTCACTAATTCTCACCATGAAAAACGAAAAGGCAATTTAGCTTTTAAATGTATTGAAAACTCCTAGATCTTTGAGATTCATTGAACTTTTCAATGGCATGTTTAAATCTCGATATGCATTTCAAATTTGCGACTGGGATGCCGAGGATCGCAAACAAATTTGTGAATAACCATGCGAATCAACGTGGTGCACTCAATGTCATTATCACCTAATCAATGTGCCGGTGAACCACACACGCTCCATTGATCTATGACAAACATCGAGTCACCCTTCACTACCAATGTCATCCCCAAATTGATGTGCCAGTTAACCACACGCGCTCCATCAACGTTTGACAAGGGTACGAAGTGTAATTCCATGGATTAGCATCATTTTCACATTTTACCCTAAAGTAACTAAGAGTGGGAATTTGTAAAACAATGTAGTTACTTTGATATTTCCATTATACTTTTAATGAGGAATTAAGTGCCCTATCCTATCCGTTCGGCTAACGACCCTCCACCAGTCAAGCAAGCGGTAGATGTGAGTGTACATCCATTAAGCGCCATTTTATAGGCATCAACCTTATACCCACCTTATAGACCGGCTTCGTGAATGAGGCCTACTAGCGATAAGACTATCTTATTCTTATACATATATAATAATTAATCTTATAATATCATAATTGTATAAGGGTGTATTTTTAAAACATTTCAAAAATACTAGTATCTTAATGTGTATTAAAATTTTTCGAATATTAAGGCAATTTAATTTAAAATTTTAAACACCAAAAAATACTTTGATTTAATAATTATCAAAATCAAACAATTAATTTGAATTATTAAATCTTTAGGGATTATCATAAAATTAAACTATTAATTTATTTAATCCTTTTATTTTTAAATATATGGAAAGGATAACACAAGATCTTCAATTATCTAGTTTAAACAATTAAATTGATAATCACAAAGATAGTATTATCCATATCCCTAAAAACTTGGGACCTTATCTTGGGGACAAGGGATTTTCGAAATCCCTAGGGTTTCATAACCCTAATTTCGAAATTTTGGAGGCTAGGCAAAAGGGTTTAAGAACCCTATCAAAAAATCGCCAACTAGGGTTTTGCAACCCTAATTTGCGAAAATCACCAAGCCTTAGGGTTTACTTGCCTTAAACCCTAATTTGTCAAGTTCATAATATGCATCAAATCCAATTGAAAACAAAAAACCAATGGCTCTGATACCACTGTTAGGTTTTATACAAACAATCCTATGTGTGCATACAACCCTAGTTTGGATCTGTGTTTTCACTATAAGACATACATCTATATGAACACAAAATAAACCCTGGCATGCTTCTATGATTTTCGAAATTTACATAGAAGTGTAGAAAAACATACCTTTGTTGTTATATAACAATAACAACTAGTTTCCTTGATCTCTTGAACTCTCTAGAACTCTTGAAAGCAAGCACCACAATTGTAGTGCCTCTAATGGCTCACAAACACCTTGAAGCAAGAAGGCAACTAAGAGAGAGAATGGGATGATGCTAATTTCGGCCCTAGGGTTCCCTTGGAATCAAGTGGCCTTAAATTGAAGCATAGGGCATGTATTTATACTATAGGGTGCTAGGGTTTCAGTCAAAAACCCTAATGGACAGCTTAGCCACCAAGCAGCCCAAGGAACCTTCTGGAATGAGGCCTTGGATGAAAATATGATGATCCTTCATCATAATTTCGTTCCCCCTTAGTCCATTAGGTTTCCTAGCCCAAAACTCAACTATCACACATTTGACAGTTTATACCCCTTTATTTAATTTGTCTCTTTTAGTCACCAAATTAATTCCTAATTAATTTATGACTAATACTAATTAAATAAATATGATTTCTCCTTTAATATATTATTCTTATAATATATTAATAAATCATAATCTCCTCTCTCATATTAAATTACCTTATCAAGTTGCTTTGGTGAAGGCAACCCAAAAGGACCATGCACATTCGGGTCAAGTACATACCAAATATGGTTACGGACTTAGACACTAATCCAACAGTCTCCCACTTGGATAAGTCTAGTAACTATATCTCACATATGACTTCCGTACCCGATAGCAATCGTAGCTTCCAATAGCTGCTGTCAACTCTGACCAATAATCCGTCCTTTAGATAAGGGATCGTATAATCCTCTGTTCTAGATATCATGCTAACAATACTTATTGTCTAGCATTTTATTTCTTGATCTCTGATTTGTTCGACATAGAACTCAGTTGAACACATCAACTTCATCTTGACCGGGCCCGGCACATAAGTCAAACCAAATCATCAAGTGGCCGAGATATCGCTTTTATCCTCATAGAATAAAAGGAACAGAAAAAACGTCGACTAATATGCCTTTATCATTTACTAGTTAAACCACACACAATAATACGTTTTATAACATCAAGTTACTGATGCGTTTTCGCATTATCAATGTACAATCAACTAGCAAACAATAACCATATCTCTAGGTTTAAAGATTATATGATATTATCATCTTGCGATCACTTATGATGTCATTCATGAAGTAATACCAGCAAGTGTGGGTCTGTTCCAATGCTCAATACTAATTTCATAAGCACTCATAAACTTTGCAGCAAACCTTTGCTATGTCTAAAACTTTTCAGACAATCTACAAACAAATTTATGACAATCTTTCTTCATATCTACTTCCAACATATGAGCGATTGTGGACTGTTCGAATAATCTCATTATTCAGGAAGTCAAAACATGCAAAATCGAAACAATAGATAAATAATCAACACGAGATAGAAACTTTCTTATAAATAACACACTTTTATTTAATCATCAATCGTTGAATACGACATTATCTATTACAAGTTTCCTACCTATCTAATCTAAACTAATATCGTCCTTCAGCCCTACGCTCCTAGCGTGCTGCAAGTGCTTGACCCTACTCAGTCCCTTCGTAAGGGGATCTGCTGGGTTATCCTCTGACGATACCCTCTTAACAACGAGGAGTCCCTCTTCTACCCGATGTCTAATAAAGTGGTATTTTCTGTCGATATGTCGAGATCTGCCATGATCCCTTGGTTCCTTGGTTAAGGCAACCGCTCCTTCATTATCACAGAAAATTTCCACGGGCTCCTTTATGGATGGCACAACTCCAAGGTCTCCAATGAAGTTCTTCAACCATATAGCCTCCTTTGACGCTTCGCTCGCCGCAATATACTCTGATTCGCACGTTGAATCAGCTACGGTCTCTTGCTTGGAACTTTTCCAAGTCACTGCTCCTCCATTTAGGGTAAAGACCCAGCCCGACTGCGATCGGAAGTTATCCCGATCCGTCTGAAAACTAGCATCACTGTACCCTCGTACCCTTAAGTCATCACTCCCACCGAGGACTAGAAACCATTCCTTGGTCCTCCGTAGGTACTTAAGAATATTCTTAACTGCAATCCAATGTGCTCTACCAGGATTCCCTTGATATCTGCTGACCATGCTTAAAGGGAAGGCCACATCAGGGCGAGTACAAGTCATAGCGTACATGATAGAGCCTACTGCGGAAGCGTAAGGTACTCGGCTCATATCAGCTATCTCTGTCTCTGTACTCGGGCTCTGAGTCTTACTCAGCTTGGTATTGCTTTGGATTGGCAACTCCCCTTTCTTGGAATTTTCCATACTAAAACGCTTTAGTACCTTTTCCAAGTATGTATCCTGACTGAGTCCTATCAGTCTCTTTTCCCTGTTTCTTACTATTCTTATTCCCAGAATATAGGCAGCTTCTCCGAGGTCCTTCATAGCGAAACATTTCCCAAGCCAGGACTTGACCTCCTGCAAGGTTGGGATATCGTTTCCTATGAGTAATATGTCGTCGACATACAATACGAGGAAGCTTATTATACTCCCACTGGCTTTGACATACACACAAGATTCATCTTCGCTTCGCAGAAAGCCAAACTCTTTAACCTTCTCATCAAAACAAAGATTCCATCTGCGAGATGCTTGTTTCAATCCATAAATAGATTTCTCAAGCTTGCATACTCTATTCGGATGCTTCACATCGACAAAACCCTCTGGCTGATTCATGTAGACATCCTCAGCCAACTTTCCATTAAGGAAAGCGGTCTTCACGTCCATCTGCCATATTTCATAATCATGAAACGCAGCTATGGCAAGCATCACCCTAATAGACTTTATCTTCGCAACTGGTGAGAAGGTCTCATCATAGTCAACTCCGGGAGTTTGATTAAAACCCTTCGCAACCAATCGCCCCGGGCCTCATATACGTTTGGACCGGCCCTGCGTGCGAATTATATTAATATGATAGATGATACAACGATCACGAAAATTTGACCCTTAAAAGGGTCTCCGATTACAAGAATTTAAAGGAAGTAAAAACTTTTAGCCGAAGTCCTATCTTATAACAAAATTTGAGATTTTCGCAAGTACTACTTGTGACGTGTGTTGCGCTTGGAGCTTGACTCCGCATCCGATTGCTTCGACTCCATAAGACGCCTATCGAAGGTGGCTTGTTGTTCCCTCAACTCTACGAGGGCTGCATTCGTCTGTGCTTGGAATGCTTCGGCGCGGAGGTGGATGTCATTCTGCAACATATCCAGGCGGCGGATATCGGCCGTGTGGACTTGTACTTCCACGTTGACCTCTCGGATTCGGTTCGCTTGAACCCCCGATTGGTAAGACTGGTTGGCCAATTTACCTACCATCGCCAGAAGTGCTTGGTCGGCTGAACCTCCGTCCCTGATGTCGTAGAAGTCTCGACACATACCGTAGGGAGAGCGTATCCCTTGTTGTTGGCTCCAGTGGACGAGGTGACTTCCCCAGACGGGTGTCGGTCCTTGGAAGTTCCTTCTAATGGCTGGAGGGTTGATTATCTCTGGTTCCAAGTCTGTACCAGAGTCGTCCCCTCCATCCAACGTGATAGGCTCTTCGTCCTCTTCCGGATCCTCTTCAATCCATCCTCCGTTGCCTTGGTTTGGGTAGTAGGGGTCCCCATGCGGGTGAAATCCAGCCATTTGACTATACGAGAATAGGGTTATAAGATCCGAATAAAACTTGAGACATGTAATACTAAATAGTCTATTGTATGCACCAAATACTCCTATAGTATTTAAATTGTACGTTAGATACTAGTGTTTATTTTGTTAAGTTTTGACTTGTTGCTCGCTACGATCATTCCTCGATATACGTTAGTCTAATTTCGGATAAACATAGTTGATCAGGCTATATTCGTCCCAAATTTGATTACATATCTCGAGAACTAATTGTGGTGTTCAACTTGTCTTAATACTTTTGTATAGTTCTCATCATGAAAATGTGTCGTTGTATGCATGCATTTTGGATTTTCATAACCTAAAATAATCTATTTATATGAAATAAGGATTTTAGGTACGAAAGCTTTTGTCAGACACTTTGAGTCCCTAAGCACTTATAGTTTGTATATCTTATGAGGTTCGATATACTTAGTTCACTATAAACATTGCTCTGATACCAATCTGTCACACCCCCAAACCGGAACGGCGGAAACGTTCGGGGGTGGATGACTTCATGTGGTAACGTAACAAATGAATACATAGTAAAGAATGCAATACAACCATCATATATATAATTGAAAGTTTACATTGTTTAAAAGTGTAACATCCCAACAATCACGACTAAAAATTTTCTTTTTAAAAACATTACTAAAACCATATTCATAATACCCATATCATAAATCATAACATAGTTTCGTAGCATTAATTCGAAATACAAATTATTATCAGAGTAGAACATCCCAGGCTAACTGACTATGGTGTGTGCACTGCAATCTTTCTGAGCTCCTCTTTTGAAAACTGAGTACCTGAAACCAAAAACTGAAACTGTAAGCACGAAGCTTAGTGAGCTCTCCCAAACTACCACATACCATACAATAACATATAAAGCACATACTAGGCCTTGCCCACTGCATCGGACCGAGGTCCGAACTAACTGGGGCCTTGCCCCCTGCATCGGACCGAAGTACGGAAACTGACTGGGACCTTGTCCTCTGCATCGGACCGAAGTCCGGACTAACTGGGGCCTTGCCCCCTGCATCGGACCGCAGTCCGGACTAACTGGTACCTTGTCCCCTGCATCAGACCGAAGCCCGGACTAACTGGGGCCTTGCCCCCTGCATCGGACCGAAGTCCGGACTAACTGGGGCCTTGCCCCCTGCACCAGACCGAAGTCCGGAAACTGACTGAACATTGCATAGTATAACATATCAACTAGCATAAACTCATATACTGCATACTGTATCGGGTCGTTGCCCGAAACACATAACACATAACACATAACACATAAATCCTGTCTGAGCCACGAAGGCATCAAACATACTAACTACTGCATCGGACCGAAGTCTGGAAACTACTGCTAACTGAACGGGCCGGCATTGTGGCCTTAGACCCGTTCCTACTGGAAGGAACTCACCTGAACTGCTGAATTCTACTGGTAACCCTCGGACTGCTAACCAACCACCGTCTGAAATGCTGCTCCTCTAACTCTCCGAGCTACCAATAACAAAGAGACACTTAGTCTGACAGACCTCTAAAAGTCAACTAACTCAACTCTGATCAAAGTCAAAGTCCTGCCAAAGTCAACCTTCCATGTTGACGCTACTCGCCGAGTTCACTGATTTCCGAGTTCTGACCTATCCAACTCACTGAGTCCCCACTCAACTTGCTAAACTGAGTCTTGACTGGAAGAGTTTGGGGTTCGCGACTTGACTCGCCAAGTCCAAGAGCAGACTTGCCGAGTCCAAGGCAATCTTCAACAGACTCGCTGAGTTATTCATCCAATTCGTCGAGTTCGCCTCCATCTTCATACTACTCGCCAAGTCCCTCAAAGGACTCGCCGAGTCTATTCAGTCCTTAATCCATGCAGTGGCTTTTCGAGCCAAACAGGGCTTCTAACTCATAGATCCATACTTCTAGGGCCTATCCCCCACGTAAAGTGGAAAAATTTACGTGTAGATCAAGAGATCTAGGCTTAAAACAATCCAAACTAGGGTTTAAGACAAAGAGGCTTCACTATCAACCCAAGAACAGATGCTTTATGACTTTCTAGGCCAAGATACACTCAGATCTGAAGTAGTAACTTCAGATCTGGCTTCTAACTCGAAATAGTTTCTTAAGCATGGCATAAAAGCTCCAAATCTCATAGCCAAGGTTGATCTATTAAACAAAAGAGGGAAGGTCACGATTTATTACCTTTAAATGCTCATAAATACTCCACCAACTCTGGATCCAAGGCCCCCTTCTTGCTCCCCAATAACTATCCTCTCTCTCAAGCTCCAAAAAGCTTCACCAAGGGTTAGATCTTGCTCTAAAACGATTATAGCGGCTAGGGTTTATTGTTCTGAGTGAAAGAGGCACTAAAAGAGTCTTAGGGAAGAGAATGAGGCGTTTAAATAAGCTCCAAGTCCCGGATTTAGGGTTTTCCTTGCCTAGACCAGACTCGCCGAATCACCTTGCTCGACTCGCCGAGTCGGTCGCTTACACCTCAACCCGGATCCCGCTCGGACTCGCCGAGTCCCTCCTTGGACTCGCCGAGTCTCCCCTTAAAATTGAGGTTTTCTTTCTTTTCTTGGATTTCCAACTTTTGGGTGTTACAAAAAGTGAACATGTTCAAAATCAATTACAATATGGTGTCAAAATATGAAATTAAACTGGCGCCACAGCGTCCCTTCTCCAAAACCTGGTTGTTACCTGTAATTACTGAATCCCTGGGACATACAAGTAGTTTTGAAAGAGTAGATCAACATTTAAGCTGGTGAGTTTCATAAGTATTTAATGACAATGTTTGTATGAAATGAAATGTTTTTGTTCTTTGTTTGCTTGTTCCTAGAAAATCCTATATTTTCTACTAGTATAAATGTAGCCTTCTTTCAGGACAAATGTTTGTTTCTAGTAAATGTATGTACGTATAAAATTTCCAGTACGTCTGAAAAACCCCATAAATCATTGTGTTTTTAATACTCTATGTGAATTTTATAACCATACTATTGACAAGGAATGCCTATACACAACGTTCTTCAGGCGTTGGAATGTTCTGAAGTTTGTCACCCCAAATGGTGGACTGTAGCTAACAGTCAGGGCGCGGGTTGTCAAGCCCGTATAGATCTATACACAAACACCATGCTCCCCCTCCAAGGGATTCTGGTATATAATACAGGACTTGAAATGTGTACTCGAACGTACGTGAAGTTAATGTCTCACAAAACTTAGTATAAAACAGATTTACGTGTGAAAACGTTCGTTCGTTATTGTATATGAAAGTAGCTTCTTGGAATAGTATTTCCATGTGTGTAAAAGTTCGTAGTATTCTCGTAAAACTATACCTATTATAGTTTCCTAAAAGTGTGTTTCATTTGTATAATAAACCCTTAGTGAAAAATGTTCACTTGTTATGAAAAGTGTAGTTTTTGTAGTGCCAAAACCGACACACAGAATTGTAGTATAAGCAAAGTATATGATTTATATAAATACATAAATCGTTTCTTATTTCATAAGATAAAATGTTGTCGTGGTATCATTTGCATATGAAAGTTTTCTTATAATAGTTTTAAATCACATATGATTCCTTTGATAAAACGCGTATAGTGAAAGTATATATAACACACGATAATAATCGAGTGTTTTACTTGTATCCCCCCCCCCTTAAAAGCATGTAAAAGTACTCATAAAACATTTAAAAGTGTGAATTATAGGGGTATGAACTCACTTGTAAGATCGGAGGTTGCGGGATGAAAACCGGACAAAATTTCGGCTTGAGAAAGTGGATTCCTCGGGATTCTCGGGAATCTCGGGAGCACAAACGACCTTCGGGACTCGAGTAAAGTGATTGGGGCTTCGGGGTAGCACGGGCACGGAAAACGAGGCAAGAACGTAAGAGAAATGAGAGAAATGGTGTGATGTTCCCGGAACCCTCGCATCCCTTTTATATGGGGCTGAGAGGCCTCGGTACGCGGGGCGTACTCGTGCGTCATGCGTGACCGAGTCCTCAACTGCTTCGGCTTCGGATGGGACGGGACGGGTAGGCTCGCATAGGGGCGACGTGGATGAACCGAGGCCAAGGCCTCGAGTACGCGGGGCGTACGCCTGTACGCGGCGCGTAACTCGGATGGACCCGGTGACTCACCCTTCTGATAATACCGATTTTTGAATTAAATTTATATATTAATTATTTAGCAAACTTCAAAAATACATATCTTCTTCATACGAACTCTGTTTTTGACGTTCTTTATATCCACGCGAAGGTGATACCATACTCTACAACTTTCGTTTAGATCCCGTCAGCAAATTCCGAAATTATTTTTATTATTTATTTTTAAATGGTCATGGTAAGAAAATTTCTTTTAGAAATTCATAACTTCTTTATCTGACGTCGGTTTTTGCCAGACTTTTTACCGCTGAAATACCATTGTTGAGACCTTCAATTCTCGTTTAGGTCATTCCGGCCAAAAGTCGCTCGATCTCTGATTCGAGTTTTTAGCCGTCTGCCGTTAAGCCGAACTTGAAAAATTCCTAACCTTCTTATACGAACTCGGATTTGGACGTTCTTTTTACGTACGGCCACGGTTTAATGACATCTAACCTAATAGGTAATTTAATTAGTGATTTTTGGATATTTTATTTTCGAAGTAAATTTTATTACAACTAACGTCGTTACAATACTTGACTTTTTAGGTCGTTTACATGCAGTTGAAATATCGGGTTGTCACATGAACTCCTCTGAGTCCTTAGAGTTATAACGTCTGAATTTATCAAGCATTAGCCCTCCTATTTAGCTAAAACCCCTCCCATAGCTTGGTTTTGGCATTAAGAGCTTACATGCACATAAATTTTGCAACTTTACGTGGAAACCATGCCTTAGGAGGCTAAATCTGCAATCTGGAGCTTTGGGGTAACTTAACAATGTCTGAACATGAAAAGGACTGAAGGAAATCATCAAGTCCCTTAGCCAACTCGACGAGTTGGGTAGGGTTTACCCATTTTCGAGATTCTGAGTGATTTCGGTGAAGGATGAGAGTTTTCGGTCTACATGAGTTTTCAGTCTTCTAGACATTAAGGAACTTGACGAGTCACACAGGTAACTCGGCGAGTTAACGAGTTACTCAGGTAACTCGACGAGTTGAGCTCAACATGGACTGTTGACCATGATCGTTGACCTTGACTTTGACCAGGGTTGACTTTGAGGATATTTACGATATCTCGGGATTGTGAAAAGTTATTTACATGATGATTATAGGCAGTTGAGTTGGAGCAGAGTGTGGGATTTATCTGATCTTAGCTTGTCAGTTCAACATTCACGAGAGGTGAGTCTCCTCACCATACCAATGGGTCAAAGGCACCAATGTCGGCCTATTTTATGATATGTGGTATACTAGCTGAAGTTATATGGTAAGGCATGATAGTTGATTATGTGCTAGGAAGTATGCTAGATGTATATGTGGTATGCTTGTATGGAAGACCATGGGAGAGCCCATGTCAACCGGATGTAAGACCATGTGGAGAGCCCATGACTTTCCTACTAAAGACCATGGGAGAGCCCATGACAACCGGATGTAAGACCATGTGGAGAGCTCATGGCTTTCCTATTAAAGACCATGGGAGAGCCCATGACACTTAGGTGTAATACCATGTGGGGAGCCCATGACATCCTGGAGTAAGACCCTGGGGACGATCCCACGAAATCCCTATATGTTGTATGCATGGCTTATGTGGATTGTGTAGCTTTTATAGCTAATATGATTATGTACTTATGTGGATTGTGTGGGGTATACTCTAGGGAACTCACTAAGCATTAGCTTACAGTTTGTGGATTTGTTTCAGGTACCTCTGAGCCTAAGGACAAGGGCAAGGGCAATGCTTGATGACGTGACATGCACTCTCTCTCAGGCATTTTTATGGGACACTCTGATGATTGGAATTATATTGTTATCGTTATGAATTTGAAAACAATTTTAATTGAGATTTTATGGTTTATGGAAAATGTTTTTGACTATTTAAAAATGAAAAAATTTCTTTTGAAAATTGGGTTGTTACAAATAACCAAGCCAACGCGACCATTCTATACACCTCTCCTGTAAGTAGATCAATCGGTACTATAACTAGAATTACTGATGAATCTTATTTATATATCCATAACAAAGATTGTGAATATAAATCTAAGTTACACTTAAAGCGTAGCTTAACTTACATGGATCCTAGCGAAAACTAGAAAAGTCGTGGACATAACTCTGACCCGAAAGTTAATTGGGGTTCTTAGAAAGTTTTTGGAGTGAAATAGGGGTGAGAAACAAATGAAATCGGAGCACTTTATTTATAGTAGGGAGGCATGCTGCACACTATAGAGTAGCGTCACACCTCTTGTCGGCTCTGGTGATGTGGCTCCTCTCGTATGCTGACATATGGGAACAACTTGGTGGGTTGCGTCAGGTTATCTTTGCGCACCGCGCACCTTGTCTGCGCGCGAGAAAATTTTACACTCTTCAAAAATCTGTATCTTTTTCATCTGAGATCCGTTTGTGATGTTCTTTATATTCACGCATAGCTATCGACGAGATCAACAAGTTTCATTTAGACTCGATTGACTAATTCTCAATTTATTTTTAAAGTTATATTTTTATAGGCTTAAACTATAAAAATCTGTATAAAAATCATAACTCTTTCATACGATATTTGTTCTCGATCGTCTTTATATCAACTGATAGGTATCGACAAGATCTTCAACTCTCGTTAAGATTGTTTTTCCTAATAATCAACCGATATTAATTTTTCGGTTTCTATGTCGCACACTGCTATACTGAAACTTTTAAAAATCATAATTTACTCCTACAAAGTCAAATTTCGACGTTCTTTCTATGCATGTTCTCGCTTTTATGATTATTTTGGCTTTCATCAAGATTATTTATCCTAAATAGTCATTTATTAAAAATGTCTATTTACGTAACTGGTTGTTTATACTATAAGATGAAAATGAGGTGTTACAAAAGATAATTACCAAATATTATAATAATTATCTATGAAACTCAAATCATTATGGAATATTCTATATTTCATTGTTTCTGATTAATTAATTAAACTATTAATTATTTAACAAACAAGTCCTTCATATAAATATATTTTAAGTTCTATCTTATTTTTTGTGTGTAATACAAAAAGACACTATTATTTATAGTAATATCACTGAACTTGTTATGACTATAAACACTAATTTCCATTAGCACATCCTTCATCACGATGACACATCTTGTCTATAGGTGGCACACCCTTTTCCTAAATGACACATCCAACATTCTAAGATGTTCCATTCCTTCCGAAGGTGCTCTATACCCCTTTTACTATGATCATTTTCTTTGTTACATGCTTTATCGAACTCCAAGTTCTCCATTGACTTCCAAATGCTACAAATATTGGGCAAGACATCATACCCCAAGAACAATGTCTGTGTTCAGGACAAACAACATTCCATAACACCATTCTGGAACAATTCTGCACATTTCAAGGATGTTCTTCGCATTTCGAATTTGTTCTTCGTATTCGTGAGTTGTTATGAACTGATTTTTTTTTTCTTTAAAATTTTGTAGCTGTTCTAGTGCACATATATACCTACATATAATCATACAAAAGCCTTAAAACAACTAAAATTCAAAGGAAAACGGTTTATAGCTATGTAATCACATCAATTCATACAAAAAAAACGAGAATATCTTATTTTTAATATATATTCACAAAAAAACATCTAATCATAAAAAGAATCGATATATACCCACAACAAGTGAATCTCTTCACTGCTAGAAGAAGATATTTTTTGAATTTGATGTAGTCATGAATAGTGAGTTCGAGATAAAATCTGAAAAAGTGATTTCAAAAATGAGATCCGACAATTATATATGGGGGGACCAAATTTCCAGGTCAAATCATTTTAACCGGTTACTCATTTTGAAATTTGAGTCTGAAAAATGGTCATTTTTCAAAATAAAAATCTAATCTTTTACAAAAAAAAAAAAAAAAAAAAAAAAATTACGTAATTTCTTTAAAAATTTACTATGGGCGGGGTTTAACTTTTACCAACGTAGATAATTATGATAAGGCCATAGTTGTCATATGTATATATGTGTATATTGTATTATTCAGAACGAAGTTAAATAAGTTGTATATAAATACATTTTTTTAACAATCGGAATTTCATTCAACATGAAATGAAAGTTTGATACAGACGTAGTAGATAAATGGATAACAAAGGGCGTTGCTAGTATTTTTTAGATGACGAAACTAATTCACATAAAAGATTCACAACATTTGTACAAAGAAACCAAGTATATCAAGAACGAAATATATATAAATTAATTCTTTTGAATACATTAAACATTTACAAACTTGTTTATCACCAATGCATTATTATATTTCTATTACACAGATTTTGAAAATTATATTTAATTGATCAATATTAAAAAATTAAAGTAGTTGTCAGCTCGATATAACTCTATTTTTGATTCATAAAATATAATCAATTTGATCGACATCCATTTTAACATGTATCTAACTAACTTATTTATTTTTCATTTTTTATTTTAATGTATATCAAAAGAAATAAGCGGTTAAAATTTAACGTATTATATTTTATTATTCATAAAGTTTTTATATAATATTTGTTATCATTTACGTATATTTTATGTTATTGATATCTTATATTAATGTCCTGTGATTGTTTTATATTTTGTTTTATTTACCCAACCCGTATGATATTATTGTATGATTTCTAATTGAATTTTAAAATGAAAATATATTGCTGTAATAACTTGTTATAAAAAAAAAAAAAAACCATAAAACTTAAATTTAGACAAAATTTGAATGTAAAATAATTTTAAACAAAATTTGGGGTTTCGTTGTATTTCGATAGAAAAAAAATTATATATTGAAAAAAGAATTGTTCTTAAACTAACATAGAAAAATTCTTGCAAAAATCAACCACATACGACTCCTTTACTCTATCTTTCTTTTGAAATTCGCCATTTTTGTTCCTCGAGCATTGTGGAGTATTTGTTTTGGCGAGTCTAAAACCGGATCTTGTATTTGCTTCAACTCACAGATTCCTTTACCTTCTTCCTTCAGATTCTTCAATAAAGTTAACTGGTATTGAGAACATCATCACATCAGGTAAATCATCAACTAAACTCCCGTTAATCATTCACATTACCATGCGCATGATTTTGTAGTTGTTTTCCTGTTTCGATTTACCTTCTGCACGTGTTTTATGTATAATTGGGGTCTCATTCAGTTTGATTTTGTTTTTCTTCACTGTTCTTCTTTGATTTTGACGAGTTTGATTTGTCTAGTGACTAATGACGTTAGAGTCCTTTGTTGGCTTTCGAACAGTAAAAGAAGATCTATATGATAGGAAATAATGAACCACGAGTTCGTATTTTGGTCTTTTCATCATGTTTCGTGTTGAGAAAAGTAAGAATCGCATTAATTTCTTCAACGATTGCTCTTTTTAGCACTCTTTAATGGAAGATTTACTTTCCTAATTATAAACTTCTTCACGAATCATTCAGCATTTGAACAGTTCAATTTTCCTTCATCCGAAACATGATTTACATGTTTTTCATTTCTATTTTGTCGCGTCAATGAAATTGAAGCATTCGTCCATTCACAAATCTGTTTCTCCCTTCTTCCTTCTTCCTCCTTGATCCGCTTTAAATTTACTTTTTCTACCACTTCCACAGGTGTGTTGATGGTTGCGTGGATACGAAACATAAAACCTCCAGAAAAGAGATGAGAGAGAGGTCATCTGGTTTGATCATCGGGATCTCAATCGGAGTGGTAATCGGAGCGCTTTTAGCCATAATCGGACTACTTTGCTTCAGATATCACCGGAAACGACCTCAAATAGGCAACAGCAGTTCCAGGAGAGCAGCAAAAATCCCCATCCGTACAAATGGTGCCGATACTTGTACGATCTTATCAGACTCATCAATGGGGACAGAATCATCAAGAACATCTGTCCAAACCGGCATCCCAGTATGGTTTAGTGGAGTAAAGAAGGGTCATGTAGTTGCTGCTTCAGGAATTCTTGAATATTCCTACAAGTAAGTTAAATCTAGCATCTATTCTCTCATTTCTCCTTCTCTCTCTCTCTCTCTCTCTCTCTCTCTCTCTCTCTCTCTCTCTCTCTCTCTCTCTCCTTTTCATCATCTTTTTCTTTTCTTGATCAATCAGAGATCTTCAAAAAGCAACCTACAATTTCACTTCATTGATAGGCCAAGGGGCATTTGGCCCTGTTTATAAAGCTCAAATGACTGCTGGTGAAGCAGTTGCTGTTAAAGTTCTTGCAACCGATTCAAAACAAGGCGAGAAAGAGTTCCACACAGAGGTATCAACTATCATATAATCAAACATCAACACCATTGAAGCATACATCAATTACATCTTAAATCTTACTCCTGTAATATTCTTTATAGGTTATGTTATTGGGAAGATTACATCACAGAAACCTTGTGAATTTGGTAGGATATTGTGCTGAAAAGGGGCAACATATGCTCATATATGTCTACATGAGCAAAGGAAGTCTAGCTTCACATTTATACAGTAATTCATCATCCAACTTTTTTTATATAATTAGATACAATGTACTTCACACAAATCCATATATGACTTGTTTTTTACTTTTATTTTCAGGTGAAAACCATGAATTATTAAGCTGGGATTTGAGGGTTCAAATAGCTTTGGATGTAGCTAGGGGATTGGAATATCTCCATGATGGAGTAAGCTCATATTTTAATTTTTAATTTCTTTTTCTTTAAACTTATATTATATCAATTATTGATTTTTATTTTTTAAACTCCAGGCTACTCCTCCAGTCATACACAGGGACATAAAGTCTTCTAACATCTTGTTGGATCAGTCGATGGGAGCTAGGGTTAGTTTTTTTTTTTTAATTTTAATTTTAATTAAAACTTTTATTTATTTAAAAAGATATGAATTATGTTGTTCGTGTGAAATAGGTTGCTGATTTTGGACTTTCAAGGGAGGATATGATTAATAGAAATGCTTCAAATATACAAGGGACTTTTGGGTATCTTGATCCTGAATATATATCAACAAGAACTTTTACTAAAAAAAGTGATGTTTATAGCTTTGGGGTTTTACTTTTTGAGCTTATTGCTGGAAGAAACCCTCAACAGGGTCTCATGGAGTATGTTGAACTTGTAAGCTGTTATTACCAATGATGACGTGGCAATACATTAAGAAATATTTAAATACATAGAAATATAGTTTCATATGATATGATATGGAATTGATTTATGAATTTAATTTAAATAATAATAATAATAATATATAGAAACTGTTGTGTAGGCGGCGATGAATACGGAGGGGAAAGTGGGATGGGAAGAGATAGTGGATTCTCGTCTGGAAGGAAACTTCGATGAACAGGAGGTAAACGACGTCGCAGCGCTTGCGTACAGATGCATCAATCGTTCACCGAAAAAAAGACCTTCAATGAGGGACATCGTGCAGATATTATCGCGTATTCTTACCACAAGGCATAACAAAACCCATCATAGACGTGATTCTTCTCTCGCCGGAGATGAGATTGCTCTCAATGTCGATGAGTTAGGTCGCCGGAGTCCGATGAACAGCCAACATCGCCGGTTGGAGTCTGTAGATAGCACAGCCGACTCCCTTGAGCAAGTGTAAAATGACAAAATCATCCTTTTTTTTTTTTTTTTAATTTGGTTTTGTATTATATTTTATAGTTTAGGTTTTGGTGTGTGTGTGTGTGGGGTGTTGAGTGGGGAAGTTTGTTTTGCGTTTTGTAAATTTTATGTTTGGTTCTTGGTAATTGGTATGGTCCAATTTTGTATAGTAATAGAAAATATTGGATATAAGAGTGAAAAACAGAAATGGAGGAAAAAAAAAAACTAGTTTTGATTTCTATTTTCGTGTTAATATATTTGATGTTTGGGAATTGACTAGAGTTATTTGGGTGTGTTTACTGTTTAGTAACGGGTTTTTGAACCTTTTAGTTTTTAAGAAAAAAAAAAAGTACATTTGGTAGGAAGAGATTTTAGTTTTTATTTTAGGGAAAATGTGGGTAAGATTATTTAAAAAATGTTCAAAAAACACCATTAAAGTTTTCTTTGTTTAAAAAAGACCATCCAACCGAAGGTTTTGTATAAAAAACACCAACTAAATATTCATTTTGTTGAAATATGACCTACTAGTGACCGGTTAAATGCTAATGTGGTCTAATTGACATGACATAAATGTGAGTGATATGGATGTAACTGGTACTCCTCTTGGCTCCTTCATTAATGGTATTAGGGCTTCATTCATGAACGAATTCCTCTTTTCGTCTCTATCGTTCTTCTTCTCGTCTCCTATGATTGCTTGGTATCGTTCTTCATAAATGTGGGTGATGTTTCTTCCTGCACATAAATCAAGAAGTTGTTTAGAAACAACAGCAACCATGATCTTGGCAGCACCAATGTTGAGCTTAATAAGGTGCATGACAAAAGGACATAATTGTACTCAGAACTCAAAACTTTTTATCAAGGACCTCATAAAACTTTTTATACTAAACCATTTAATAAAGGGACACAAATTCAATTGAAAAAAATGGCATAATTGTATTCTGAAATGTTGTTACTTTAATTTTTTCAATCAAAACTTTATATTAAGCCATTCATAATGTATCCAATCCTCTCAAAAACCACAGACCTCTAATTTCAAACATTTTGACAATGAGAAAAGTAATATACAAGCAATATAATTCTACTTTCATTTATTGCATCAGACCTCTCAAATCAATACATGGACAATCTTGAGTAATACTAGGAAGTAACAAGAGGGGCAATTTGGTCTTAATTACAGCAGAACCCGCAAACGGTGGAAATTTAGTCATAAATGCAACATAAATCGATCGCCTGTAAAATTTGATTTCACTAAATGAGGGTTGATCGAACCCTACACAACTTTGTGGGCTTTTGTGCTTCACTCCATCCGATCAAGTCAAAGATGATTGATTTGTATCTCTTAATCCACGTAAGACGTTCCTAATGCCATGTCATCTTTTATTTTCCATCTATTAATTTTTTGCAGGTAACATTTTTCATCTTACCTACAGATGTCGGTCCTACTGATATTTGAACAAAATAATACTTGGTTGGTGTTTTTTATACAAAGACTTTAGTCGGATGGTCTTTTTTAAATAAAGAAAATTTGAATGGTATTTTTTTAATGTTTTAGAAACATCCTTACCCTTATAAGTCATTCCCCCTTTATTTTAAACAACAAAAAAATCTAAATCCAAAAGCGATTTTTAGTTTTCATTTTAAACAATAAGAATTTAATAAAAAAGCTTTTTGTAAAACTTTTAGGTTTTAGTTTATAGTTAATTTATATATTTAAAAGCTAACAATAATATGTACGGAGTTTTTTTTAATCGTTTTGCATATATAAATAACAAACAGCTTGATTATATCACTCTCTATGGAACTTTTATAAAATTAAAATTTCAAACGTTTAGAATAAAATTGTTCCAACCATTGTAAAATATATCTTTATAAAATTTATGAAGCTTGATTTTTTTGTAATAAACATGGAATATGAAAAACCAGGATTTCGAAATATAAAAATATGGAAACATGACATTTGTTAGAACACGAGCTTAAAAATGTTATTCTTTGAGGCATGAGTGAGCATTTAGACAGGATCGAACCGAACCGACTCTTGGACCAAACCGGTTTTACAGAAATTGTTGGGCCTTCGATTAAACCTGTTAAAGCTTTACTAGTTCTAGGTCAATGTTCGGTTCCCGATTCTTAGACATAAAAGTGAGCATTTAGATCGGACTGATTCTTGGAACCGACCTGTTTTACAGAAATTGATAAATATTAGACTGGACATTTTGAGGCTTACCAAATCCAAATCTAAATCTGATTCGGATCCAATCCAAAGTTCAAAATGTTCACCCTGATTGTAAAAACCTAAACAAACCCATACCTATTTATACACAATATAGAGGGTTAAAAAGATTAATAAAAAGCCCAAGATCTCCTAAAACGGAAATATAGATAAAGGAATTCAAATATGACCCATTTGAGTTTGACAAATGCTTGTACAATATCATATTGGGCCTTATATGTTTTCAAAGTATTTTGGGCTCATTAAGGGGCCTGGCCCACTTATCTGATATCAAGCTCTATCCTTTTGAGTCTTCCTAGTTTCAGTCTCCATTCTCCAACCATCTATCAGGATAAAATTGCTCTGAAATCTGGTGCACCTTCGTTGAAGCAAATCACGGGTAAAAATGGTGGCCATGGCTGCTCTACAGAGCTCATTTACCGCTCTTTCTCTCTCATCCAAATCCTTTCTCGGCCAACGTCTATCGCCGTGTCCTTCCTCACCTCTGGTACACCTTTTCTTCCCCTCGATTCTACTTTCTTAGCGAATTCGTTTCAGAAATTGTTCTGTACCTTAGAACTCCGTGAATCCAGCGCCCCAGACTGTGTTTTCTGTTATAATTGTGTATATGTTATGCAATTTTTACTTTTTGGTGTCGAATTATCATCATCCTTTGTTCGCATTTGTGAGCAACTGGATGTGTTGTTTTGGTTTTTGGTTTCAGGAATGTAATAGAAAAATGTTGCGAGATTATTGTCATTATCTCGTTTTGAAGTTTGTGTAATTTGTAGAAGCACTTATATCCTTTAGAATGAAACGAAACACAACATCTAAGTGTTACATTTCCGAAATGAATTCGTTTCAGCAAAATCAATGCAATCATCATACAAACTTGAAATTTTCTGATACAAAACCACAAATTACACAATCTCCATGATTTAATAACATTTGTTATCAATTTGTAGATTGTGTCCTCTTTCATGGATCTTTAACCTCCAGTTCCCCACAACTATCTTCAATTCTCTACAAATTCTAGGGCTCAAACAGCTATAATTTTGTAAAGTCAACAAAACTTATTGATCTTGAATTTGATTAAACACATTGGTCTTACACCTACTTGTGTTAAACAAATGGGATGCTAAAAGATTAGTATAAGAAGCTTACATACAACTCATATGCAGGTGAAGTCTACAAAAGCACCATGTCCTCCTATCCAAGCAAAGGTTGGTATTAACTATCAATTAGTTTTTCTTCTTTTTTTCCAATTTTGAAATTGCATAGAAGACATTGAGATGCTTATATACATATTTTGTAATTCCAAATTTAATTTTTGCAGCTTAAGAGATGGGAGAGGATAAAATGCAAACCAAACAGTCTTCCAATAGTGCACAAAATGCATGTGAAGCTTGGGGACACTGTTAAAGTAATAGCAGGACGTGACAAGGGCAAAATAGGCGAAATTACCAAAATTACAAAGCACAATAGCACTGTAGTTGTCAAAGAAATTAATTTGAAAACCAAACATGTGAAGAGCAAAGAAGAGGGTGAATCAGGGCAGATAATCAAGGTTCAAATTTCATATCCTCTACAAAAACTTGATATTGATTATTGAATTTATTATCAATAATTTCTTTTTATGTTTTGGGCACAGATTGAAGCGCCTATTCATAGCTCAAATGTGATGTTATACTCAAAAGAACAAAATGTTGCGAGTCGTGTGGGCCATAAGATTTTGGAAGATGGTAAAAGGGTGAGGTTTTTGGTGAAAACTGGGGAAATAATTGACAGTGTGGAAAAATGGAAAAAAGATATTAAGGAAAGAGAGAAGAAAACAGAAGCGATTACTGTTGCTTCATGAAATGATCAAAAATTGTAATTGAAAGTTATGTGCGTTTTCTTGTTATTAAAACTTCATGTTTGTAGCTTGTGAATTGTGATGTAATGATGTATTTGGATTTTTGGCCTCTTTTTGAGTAGAAATTAGAGAGAGAGTTGATATTGGATTCTTTCAAATGTCAAATTGGAATATGGTTTTCTACTCTAAAGTTCTTGAAGTTGTGAATTTGTAATGGGTTTTCTGTGAATCAAGTGATTTACTCTATTTTGGAAATTTCTATGTGTTTTGTATATGTAACGTTTAATGAGAAGAGAGAGATTACATAGAAATAATTTTGTGTATCATGGTATTAGGGCGATTTAACTATTTGGTTTCCTCCTCATTTTGTCATCTATTTATTTATCGACTTCTCCATCCTTTTCTTGCTATGTGAGGCTCCTAATACCACAAAAACCTCAATGGTATCACAAACATACTCTCATACATACCTCTCTAGAATGATCTAGACCTCATGAATTAGGATGCATGACGTGAG
The DNA here is from genome assembly GCF_052625555.1 of Lactuca saligna. Lineage (NCBI taxonomy): Eukaryota > Viridiplantae > Streptophyta > Magnoliopsida > Asterales > Asteraceae > Lactuca > Lactuca saligna. The sequence continues at coordinate 152,180,897 of NC_136425.1, read as the reverse complement.
TTATTTGAGATTCATTGTAACGGTTTTGGCGTCTCTGACCACCCACATAAAAAATTGGTTGTCTGAATAATTGAACATTTTCGAAATTTTTTTTTTAACCTAAGCAAAACTACTTTAGTACCCATTATATATAAACTAGTAATTGAGTTCGTGTTTTACCATGAGTTTTTGTGTTTTTGTTGCTTATTAGGAACGTGTATGAGGAAAAATCATATTATATATATATATATATATATATATATATATATATATATATATATATATATATATATATATATATATACACACACTACAGAAACAGAAGATAATCACAAAAGTTTAGAAAATAAATAGGTAAAAGTGACATTTTACAAAGTTGAAGAGATGAAATTAAAGTGATATTTTAAAAAGTAAAATGATGAAAAATATCATTATACAAAATAGAGAGGTTACAAGTGACATATCATACAAAGTTAATGAATTAAACTTGAACTTTCAGCATTAAAATACTTATACATTGTGGATAGGTATATGCAATTTTAACTATAATGTTTTACACTCACATATAAGATTTTGCATTTTGTATATATATATATTTATAATTTTTCTTTTAAAATCATATTGTACAACATAATGTAAGTGTTTGTTATTTTCTTGGAAGCATTGTCCATGCTAAAAGCTCATTCGAGATCATTTTTTGTTGAATCTTGTATTGCCTTGAACCTTTTACATTCATGAAATAGACAATTACATACAGTTATGTGTACCTCTTTGTTGAATACCTTTTACATTCATGAAATAGACAATTACATGCAGTTATGTGTACCTCTTTGTTGAATAATGGGGTTTATAATTACATGCAGTTATGTGTACCTCTTTGTTGAATAATGGGGTTTATAAAGAATGTTAAGGTTGTTGTTGGAACCGACACCACAAAAGAATGCATGTAAAATCCATAAATTTTATGATGTCATGTCTTCAAGCATAATCGTTGGGTATTCATGATCACCTCTCATGTATTGACCTTACCATGAGTTAAGATTATTCCTCCAAACTCAATGTGTACAATCAATTCTACCTAACATTTCATTAGAGTCATGTGCGGTGTAGTAAAGTTATATGTCTATATCATTGGCCTATGCAAATATCATTCTCTTTTTCTTTCTCTCTCTCTCTCTCTCTCTCTATATATATATATATATATATATATATATATATATATATATATATAAAAGTTCAATAGAGAACCATAATTATTGGTTCTTCAAGGAACCAAATCTTTTTTTTCAATTTCTAAAGCTTATTCTTTATAAAAAAAATCTAAAAATATCTAAATTCATATATTAACATTGTGAATGCGAAAAATATTTTTCGGATTTACCGTGTGAATCCGAATTCACTTGTGAATTTTCAAAGATTCACATTGTGAATTGATAAAATTACAAAAATGGTCTCTATGGTTTGCTAAAAGTCACAAAGTCAGTCCCTGCTATTTTTTTTGATGTAAATGGTCCTTATGGTTTGCAAAACTTGCAAAGATGACCATTTTAACTAACGCCGTTAGTATTCAACCGTTAGGGACTGAATCTATAAGGGTATTTTCACATTGTGAATTGATAAAATTACAAAAATGGTCTCTATGGTTTGCTAAAAGTCACAAAGTCAGTCCCTGCTATTTTTTTTGATGTAAATGGTCCTTATGGTTTGCAAAACTTGCAAAGATGACCCTTTTAACTAACGCCGTTAGTATTCAACCGTTAGGGACTGAATCTATAAGGGTATTTTCGTCTTTTCGAGTATAAAGGGACTGAATTCGTGACATTTGATAAACCATAGGGACCATTTTTGTAATTTGTCTTAAAATAATATAAATGATAGAAATGAAGGGTACTAGATTCGAACTTTGGACCTCCTGCCTTTCACACTTAATCAACCAAAGCCTTAACCAACTAGGTTAAAACCATACTTGATTTATATTTTCGAAAACTAACTAATATAATCTATAAATCGTAAATAAATTAATAATAAAATAATAAAAAAAACACATTTTTACAAAAAAAAAATAATAAAACAAATATATTTTTAGCGTATTGTAAAAAAAAATATGAACAATTATTTGTTTTTTTAGGTATTTGTTTTACGTATTTAAAAAAATAAGTTTTCATATACTTTTAAATACATAAAAAAACATAATAACATATTATACAAAAACGTAATCCTAAAAAACATAAAAAAAAAGTTTTTTGTATATATTTATTTTATGTGAAGTATGTTTTTTATATTTTTTTATGTATTTATTTTATGTAAATATGTTTTTTTATGTAATTAAAAATATACGTTTTTATATAATATGTTATTACGTTGTACTGGAATACAAAATCGATCAAATAAGTTTTTGTATTGGCCCAATCAGTTTTCTAAAAATCGTTTTTTGGTTTAAAAAATACATAAAAAACTTTTTTTTAATATGTATTGTCTTATTTTAATTTGGTCAAAGAAGTTCTTTCCAAACCAAAACTTGAATAAATTAATAAAAATAATAATTTTATATAATTAACTTGTTTTTTTTATGTATTTTTTTATGTAAATATGCTTTTATATGTATTTAAAGAATACATTTTTATATAATATGTTATTACATTGTATTGGAATGCAAGATCGATCGAATAAGTTTAAGTATTAGCCCATTAGGTTTTCTAAATACTATTTTTCAGTTTAAAAAAAATACATAACTTGTTTTTTTTTTGTCGGAAAATGTATTTTTAAATATATAAAAAATATATTTTACAAGGCAAATACATAAAAAAAAAAGACATAAAACTTTATTTGTATATATTTTTATAATACGAAAAAATATATTTGTTTTATTAAAAAAATCACGTAAAAATATGTTTTTGGATATTTTTATTATTTATGTTTTAATGATTTTCTTACTATATAAATTAGTTTCAGGAAGCAAAAGCATGAGATTGATCAGCTCATTTGGCTAAAGTATATGCATAGGACGTGAGTTCGACCCTTATCACCTTTGTTCCTTTACTTTTTAAGAAAAATAACAAAAATGGTCCCTTTAGTTTGCTAAATGTAACCAATTCAATCCCTTTTATAGTTGAAAAGATTAAAATACCCCCACATTGGATGCACTAACGATAATATTTTAAAAGAGTTAGTAAAAAGGGTTATCCTTGCAAGTTTTGCAAACCACAAGGACCATTTGCATCAAAATAAATAAATTATAAGGGCTGAGTTTGTGACTTTTAGTAAACCACAGGGACCATTTTTGTAATTTTGTCTTGTGAATTTGACCCAAAAAAATAATTGAATTTGATATCATTGGAAAAAGGATAAAAAGTTTTGAATTTCTGTATTTTTAGTTTTTTTTTTGATAAAAAATAAGTTTTAAAAGTTGAAAAAAAATTGGTTCCTTGGTTAATTATGGTTATCTAATATATATATATATATATATATATATATATATATATATATATATATATATATATATATATATATATAGAGTCAAGATCAAATAAGAAGGAAATTTTTGGTAGGAAGGTAAGAAGTTTTTTTTCTACATATTTTTTTGACAAACAAAATCAATGAATCACTAGATGATTAATTTCTAAGATGATTCACAAGAAAAAATTCTCAAAAAAACATCTTTATGATTCATTTATACAGTGATTTTGTTGTTATTCACTAAAATTATCATAAAAATGAATTTTTTTCTTAATTTACTTAAAAATGAATCATAAAGATGTTTTTTTGAGAATTTTTTTTTTGTGAATCATCTTAGAAATGAATCATCTAGTGATTCATTTATTTTGTTCGTCCAAAAAATATGTAGAAAAAAAACTTCTTACCTTCCTACCAAAAAAAATTTCTTACCGGATCTATATCCTATATAGATATATATATATATATATATATATATATATATATATATATATATATATATATATATATATATATATATATATATAAAGCCTTATTTATCTAATGCCTTGTAAATCAATTTAACCCGCTTAATTTAACGCCACGTAACCCACCTTCTAAACGACACTATAATTATCAGCATTGACTCGTACCAATTCACCTTCCGTTGTGTCGTATCTGCCCGCGTAAGAGATGGTTACAGAATAGCAGATCGCGTGAAGAAGCCATGCATATCAAAGTCGATTCATAATGCCTCATCATTCGGTATGTCGTTTCCGCTTTATAAATTTCCATATGAAATGACAATGCCAAAAGTATTTGAGAATTCCCTCCTTCAATTCCTCATTCTCTCCCTTTCTACGATTGCCATCTTTCGCCGCCGATCACATCCTCGAAAAGAAAAAATCTCAAACTGATTTGGCAGGGAGAGCATTCGCTTCTTCATATTTATTTTTTGGGGATCGTTAAATCTAGGTCTTTTTCAATGGTAAGAAAACCAATTGAGTTTTCTGTTTTAGGGTTCTTCAGAATTAGAAAATGACGCCATGGTTTTCTAATTTGTCTCGCTCCCGTTCTCTGGCCTCGTTCTCAAACCCTAATAGTTTGGTTTTTCAATTTTTTGGTTGTTATGGTTTTCTGATATTGCAGATATGATTGTTTCATCTTATCTTCCTTTCAATAATTTAGAAATTTCTAATTTGTTGAAGTGGTTATCCGTGTCTGTGTATTTACTCTTTTTTTTTTTTTTTTAAAGATTTGCCGGACGGTTTCTGATGAGCATGTTGATTATTTGCTTTGTATCCACTATCCAGATTCGTTAGTTTAGTCTTTCAAATATATTAGGATGTTTGTACTATTTAAATCATATGTTTTGGGAATTTGTCATCCTTAATCCTTTGTATTTTCACTAAATCTTCTTTCAGAAGGTTCTGATTTACAAAAGATGGGTTTTTTTGCCTCTTATTAAAAGATTATATACATGTTTAAGATATAAAATAGGATATCATTTCTAAAGTGTGCTCCTTACTTGATTGAAGTTGCTCTGCTATTGGGTATTTCTATATTTATGTGTTCTTATGCCGTTCAAGAAATCTTTTTAGTGGCTTTTGGTTTTGGATTTCGTGTCTTGATCTTTAATAATGTTTTCTTTACATCCTTTTGTCACTACAAGAAAAATAGCCTTTTACGACACGCAAACCACGACACTCATTGATTTATGTTACGTAATGGAGAGTGACGTTAAAAAAGCGTCATCTCTTCAAAAAATTTAAGGATTTAGGTCATGCATTATTACGTGCCCTTGAATTAGCGTCATACGAAAAAAAATTAAAAACACGGAGGGCGCTGTATCTTAAATGGGCGTCCTCTATGAATGTCGCTTTATAATTTTAATGAAAAGCGCGTTTAGTAGATAGGGGGAAAATGAAATCCCAAAAATTTTGAACACCCGCCTTCTTTTTTATCCTCCACTTTTGTTTCCTTCTTGCCCTAATTACGATCCTTTCTTCCCCCTCCATAGATTCGACTGCTGCCTTGCCTAGTTATCGACGCTCCTTCCTTCGTTCGTCACTTGTCTTCTTCGCCTGACAATATCTCAAGAAGTACAACTCCGAAAGCATACAAGCTGCTATCGGTTTCGCCATAAAGTTCCGCCGTTCCAAAATTGCATATTTTCGCGTTGAGTGACTATGATTGGGTTACAATTATGCTTGAGCCGACGATTGGGTTACAATTATGCTTGAAAGTGTGAAGAACTTACATGCTCCATCTACTTATATCCTAGAGCCGACGATTTAGGACCTTACCACTTCTCATCCCACACAGCGCCGACGATTTAGGGCCTTATAAGCCCTAGCTCGGATTGAACTAAGAATTTAGCGAGAGAAATCAAGATTTTTGGTCATCATCATCACGTTTGCATTAGCATCCATAGGTTACAGATCTCAAATTCCTCTTCAGATCCTCGTAATTGACCTTTCCCCAGATCTCGATTTGATCAAACATACATATAATTGCAGTCACCGGTCTACAACCCGGTTATATAGTTCATTTTTGCACTAAACATCTCAGGATCTGATCGAGCTCTCTCGCAGTTTCAAAACCGACCTAATCATGAAGCCCTTTTCGTCTGGGACGCGTCTAAGGTGAGTTGCTTGTTTACAATTGATCTTATGTTTTAAAGCTTTTCCTTGTGATCAATTTTGAACTAGTTCTTCATTTCGACCTAATTTGTATTAACGTTATCTCAAGTTGTCTATGTTGAGAGTTAGTTCGCGTTCGTAATAGTTGGGGCATTTGATTTGCGTACATTTAATGGAATTCATCCATGTATTTCCCGATTGGATGGGTCACTCAAATGAGTAAGACACTGTCACTACTTTATAAGATCCTAATCTGGGTTTGAAGATAATCCGTAAACTATGTCATGAACCATCCCTCGCAAACCATATGTCTCTCTACTTAAGATTTTCCATCTTTTTGGTTTATCCTTCACCTGCAAAAGATTTGACTACATTTCATACCACATGCGTAATTTGTTGTTAATTAGTTGGGTCTGAAACTGTAAATGAAACATTATTGGTCTACTGCAGGGACATTATTAGGGCAATACGAGCCTGCAAAACTGCTGCAGAAGAGCGTGTTGCTGTTAGAAAAGAATGTGCTTCTTCACTCTTATCTTTCCTGTATCTTGTGTTCAAGCAACATGGTTGACTTGAGAATCTTTTTTTTATCATCTGCAGAGATCTTAACCACACCAATCAGTACATTGTGGGACTAGCTCTTTGTGCTTTGGGTAATACATGTTCTGTAGAAATGGCTCGTGATCTTGCACCTGAAGTTGAAAGATTGCTGCAATTTCGAGATCCAAATATTCAAAAGAAAGTAAGCTGATGTTAACATTTATTTCATTTCATGATCTCTCAAGGATGTTTCATCTAATTCTCACATTTCATCTGAAGAATCATACTCACATAAGTTCTTACAATTTACAGGCAACATTGTGCTTAATAAGGATTGTAAAGAAGGTCCCTAACCTTGCAGAAAATCTTGTCAACCCTGTTGTTTCCTTACTTAAAGAAAAACATCATGGGGTTCTTTTAATAGCAATCCAGCTCTGTACAGATCTCTGTAACCTTAATGAAGAGGCTCTTGAAATTTTCAGGAAGGTAAATATACTTGATCTTGTTAAAGATCCTCTATTATTTGTTAGGATTGTCTTCCTTTAGTTCTTGTTCTCTTTCTTTATCTTTCTACTGTGTATTTGCGCTAAGAACTGTTTGACATATGATTCTATAAGTGCAAATTAGTAATTTTAGTGATGAGATATATTTTCTTTTTTCTTCCATTGGTATAGAAATGCACAGAGGTGTTGGTGAAAGTTTTGAAGGATGTTGTCAACAACCCATATGCTCCTGAATATGATGTTTCAGGTATTGCAGACCCTTTTCTTCATATAAGACTGCTTCGCCTTTTTCGTGTTTTGGGCCATGGAGATGTTGATGCTAGTGATTCCATGAATCACATTCTTGCCTATGTTAGCTTTTATTTTAATAAAGCTCATTGTGAATTGTGATATATAATTCAAAATTATAAGAATTTAAGAAATTCCTTGTGTAGGTGGCAACAAAAACTGAGTCAAACAAGAATGCAGGGAATGCAATACTTTATGAATGTGTAGAAACCATCATGAGCATTGAAGATAGCAGTGGTTTACCTATTCTTGCAATTCTCTCTAGTTGAATTCAACTTTTCTATTTGTCTACGTGAACTGCCTTGTAGCTTTTGACCTGTGTGTGGTTCATTATGACATGGAATGAAAAACTACATATTTTTGTTTTATATTATTTTATATTTTATCAGTCTTAGGGCCTATTTTTCCTAATTTGTACAGGGCCCCTAAATCTCAGGGCCGGCCCTGTGTTCAATGGATAAGTAATTTCAGTTTCAGTTTTAGACCTATGGTCTACTGTTCATGTTTAGGAGAATTTACCGAGTAAAATATGTTCTACTTATAACTATTACATGGTGTGTTTGCCTAACTTTTTGATATCGTTAAAGAATAACTCTCCATTTCCAAATAGAGGAGATTTAATGGCAGACCTTGAGGAGGCTTTGGTCAAACATCAATCTAATCACATAACTGGTTCTGAAATGGCAAAAACAAGGAAAAAATGGATCGAGAGCCACATCCAAAATCGTTTGACACAACTTGAAGGTTGCCAAGCATATGTATTATACTTTAACATTTTATTTACTGGCAGGTGAAGTTGTTAGTAGATATCATTTAACTTTACTCATTTGTTTCTTTATCATGAATTTAGAATTACCTACAAGCATAGGTGAAGACCTTCAGTCAAAGTGTTTGCTTGAACTCTATGGACTTAAGGTAGACTGTAGTTTATAACATCTTGCTTTTCCATATTCTCTTTTGTATCTAAAGATTAACATTTAATGGGTTAAATGCAAGAAACAACTGTGTACTTTCATCTAGTTGATAAAAGTTGATAAAAGAAGAAACGAGATGCTGAGGTAAATCTTGAATCTTGATGGATATTTTCTTTGACTAGTTGATAAAAGTTTATGAATTTTCTTTGTATGCTTTTGGAAAAAAGAAGTTATTAGTTTAATACTTATTCTTCTTTTAACATCATTTGCTGCACAGACTAACAAAATTAGAGGAGGAAGAAAAGAATAGAGTAGAAACGAGGAAGAGGAAATTCTTTGCAGAAATACTTAATGCAATAAGGGAACTCCAGTTGCAAGTTCAGGCCTCTCAAAAACGTAGGAAGCAAAGGAATGATGTTGTTCACGTATGTAAATTATTTCCCTATATTTATATCTATGTATAATATATAATGTATCTAGTTTTATACATAACCTGATTAGTTCTACTGCCATATGCTTCTATCATGTTGCTATTAAAGTGTATTGAGCTTATTTGGTTTTCTTTTAGATAAGCCTTGATGTTATCTTTTCTGTTGTTACAGGCTTTGGTGCCACTATTGTTGAAAATTCTTGTGTCTGCCCCTCAATTTATATTTGGATGCTATCTTATTTAGCATATATAGGTGTAACCGTTGTCCTTTTAATATGTTAAGAACCAAGTTTTATTCAGTTAAGTTATCTATAGCACCAACCAATATTGTTCCTCTGTTTTTTCTTGTTTCTGCTGTTCTAATCCCTATTTTCTTCTCCCCTAGTTCTTATGTTTTCCTTGGTGAACAAGGGACAGGTACAACTGCGAATATCACCCATTACATATTCAACAGAAGTACTGCTATTACAATTGAGAAACTTTTTATAGATGCTGAAAAGAGTCATAAAATCTTGAAACTCCTTATAAACTCATTATTGAAGAATAACTTTTATTAATCCTTGTAATTATACTTTTAACTTTTTTCTATCAGATGTGCATCCTCAGTTCAGTCCTTGATAAGTGCCTAAGGCTGCTTGGTTTTGAGTCGGCAGCACCTTGCGATACCTCTTGCAAACTCAGGTATGTAGTTTTATTATTCCGAATAGCTCTTGTTTTCTAGTATTAGAAGATCATATGTCTTGATTTCATGCATAACAATAGAGAGATATTTCAGCATCTTTAATAGAGCTATGTAGCATTATAATCCTTCAAATGTGATGGAAACATATGAGGTGCAGTGGATAAGCAAAGAAAACTCTTAATCCCAATGATGTCAATAATCTTCCAGAAACTAAAAATCTTCATTGTTTGTACGATGCATGATATATTTGCATCCCATGCTATATTATTTAGATGCTTTAACTTTCATTAATTGGTTTGAGTGTTGGTGATTAGTAATTAAACTCAATTTATTCCTCTTTTTATTAACAACTTTTATTTATTCATGATCTTCAACTATCTTCTGCTTGTGGGCGGCTTGTAATTTCAAGTGATGGAGTCTGGGATGCTCTTTCCACTGAATCAGCTCTGGAATGCAGTCATAGATTGGCTCCAGAATCAGCAGCAGCACAAATTGTCAAAGTACGGAAACAAAAAAATCTTAAATTTGTAATAAAATATTATGCAATGGATTCTATTTTTGTATGACATTAAATTTTATGAAATGGATTATATATTTTGTATATGATATTTTATTTTCTATTATGATGCATTAAATGTAAATTTAATTTGAAAATTAGTAAATCTATAAAAAAATATATTTTTTTAAACATTTAAAATTATGATACGAAAAAATGTGTGTCATCTTCATTTATGACATGGCCTTTCTTGACAGGGTCTTTCTTGATACGCATTGCGTGTCATTAACACGCGCATCGTAAGGTTACGACACGCGAATGCGTGTTGTCTTCCTTTATGACAGGGTCTTCCTTGATACGCATTGCGTGTCGTAAAGGAGCGTCGTAACTGCGCGTCGTAAATGAGCATCGTAAATGCGCGTCGTCTATAGACGACGCGCAAAAGTGCGTCGTCTCTCTTTATGACAGGGCCTTCCTTGACGCGCATTTGTGCGTCGTCTGAGCCATTTACGACGCGCAATGAGCGTCGTAAAAGGCTGTTTTTCTAGTAGTGTGTTGTCCATTACATGGAGAGTGTTATTAATTTCATGTGTTTGAAACTGGATATGTGATTTTTTTTCTTTTCCTTTTTAAAAGAAATTGCCAATTCGAAACACGTAATTAAATAAAGGTATTAGGCTGGTATAGTTTTGTATTTGTTAAGAATTACTAATTATATTTATTTGACTTTCTCTAATTTTTTAGATTAATAAATGACTGGAGTATGCCCATGTCTTCTCTTCTGCTCCAGAATATGAAGAGACATGTTTGATTCATCCTCATCTGTTTGTTCCTAATTTTTATGTTTTACAAACATGTTTGTTTATTTGCCCTGTTATTTTTGAATAACCATTTCTGTTGTGAAATTAATGTTTATGGTTTCCATAATTGATGATATGATGTGGCATAAATTAACCTTACATTTTAGGATTATACACCTTTTTCTTATCAGAATATCACCTTATCAATATGCATTTGTTTATTTTAAATAGGGTTGAAGATAGTGATGAATGCGATGATAGAAATGATACTGGATGGTTACTTGGAGGTTCATCTTTGTGACCTGATATGTGTTTCATTTTAGAGGAGGTGTGCTTTGTTTCTATTTTACAAAATAAATAATGATTGATTAGTTGTTATTTTACAGAGATGCTTGTTGTTGGTTCTTTTTGGATTTTTACGTAGCAACGATGGCAGTCTGGTGGTTGATAAATGAATAAGGATTTGTTTCTTTATTCCACAATAAGTTTTGTATGGATAAAGTCTTGTCGGGATAAATAATGTTCACAACCTATTTGAGAAAATCGGGCAACACCAGTAGGACTAGATAGATGAGGGGATATATGTAAAAAGTTGAAATAATTTGTAAAAAGTTAGAACTTACCGAGAAAGCCTCTTTCGTGTAACTTTATCTATTAAGTTGTTCTTTCCTTATTAAGTCTATATCATATTAGTTTGCTTATTAGGACCAGTGGCAGATAGATACTGTTTTAGTAGGGTGTCCCTCATACTTCAAGGGGGTGGCCCGGGACCCCAAATTTTTATTTTGCTAAATAAAATTTATACTGTGCGCCAAAAATTGAGTAGTGGCCAGGACCCGAAATGCCCCACTAAGGTCCGCCACCACTAATTAGGACATGAACTTGAAAAATATACTCAATTCACTAGCATCGTCATTGTTACCACACACAACAAAGAACATTGTACTTTTTATTGATATGTCAATAATACAATCTATTTTCATTTTTTTTTTTACTTTTTACAACATTGCACTTCTAAAATTCTACCAATATAATATCATCTATATACATCTTCAATAACATTTCTTCAACTATATCCATGGGCCGTGCTTAGCACGGCTCAAAAACCTTTCTAGTATATATATATATATATATATATATATATATATATATATATATATATATAGGTTTAGGTTATTTGTTTTCAATAACTATTGTGTGCCCGTAAGCACAAATCTAGACCACCGGATGGAATAGAATCATAATTCATAATCCGAGAGTATATGATATTACAATAGGGTAACATGCACTATATAATCACTCAAATTTCAGCATAAAGGTATTTTGATCAATTAACCTGATTGAAAAAGGAAATTTTCGGATTTTAAGGATAATTAATTCAATTATTTTTTAAAATCTGAATTTTTTAAAGTAACTGAAATTTAATTCTTATATAATTTTTAATAACAACTGATTTTATTCCGTGAGAATGACAAAGTCAACCATAAACTAAGAAATATATTTTCGATTTTATTATTGTGGAATATGGTTTCATTTCAAGATTTTTTTTTTATATTTAATATGCTTAAAGAATTATACAACATGTTATCAAGAATGACATTAATTCGTAAAGAATAAGACTATAAATAATTATTACATTCATTCTGAAAAAAATATGACTAATAACGGTTTAAGAATTACATTATTCTTTAAGATTAAAACTAAGAATGGTTAAAAATGAAAAAAAACATTCAAATCTAACAAAAACACTAATCAATTTTGAAAGAGTATTATTTTTAAGAAACGTTTTATACGTTATGACAGAATACATTCTGTTAGAATACATGTTGGTTCTCTATGTTTTCTTCATTTTGTTTTCAATAACTATTGTGTTCTCCATGTTTTTTTTTTTTTTCCTTTTTCATATCAATGACATATTTTTCAAAACCTAAATCCACAAAGAAAACATATCCAAAATGATTTGACCAAATCAAAATAACATCATAAATTACTCATTAGTATGTTTTTAATCAAATAGATATTTTATAAATTTTAACAAAGATTCTTACAAGTAATTTGGCACAATGCGTTTATACAAATAAATTCTTACAGAATAACCACCATAAAGTCGAAAACATTATGTGAGAATGTTTTTATAACATGCATTACTCATTAGTATTATCGGTTAAACAAATATACTTGTTTTTAATAAACATTCTTAAAAACATTCTAACAGAATGTATTTATCGTTCACCATGTTTTCTTTGTTTTCTATATCAGAATGCAAAAACCTTTTCATTCTATGAAAATATAAAAATATTATATAAAACATGTATTGCTAGTAATTCTGAGAGAATGTATACTACATAGTTAGATTCTTAAAATTTCCTTCAGGCATTTCAACAAACACTTGTTAAACATTATCGTATAACGAATCGAACCTATAAAACATTACCATATCCATACCATAAAAAACATTTTCGCAAATCCACATAACGTCAAACAAAAACAACTTAAGTTTCGGCTAGGAAGTCTAGAAACAACTTAATGGAAGCTTGAATTTCTATAAAATTCAAGGAACACCACAATAATCAACACGAGTATTCAATAATGATAGGATAACTTGATTGATATCAATTGAAAGCTAGATATCTCAAATCAAACCATTGAAAACGAAATCCAATGAGTTAGTGTTAGAAATCCCCTAAAACTCCATTAATGTAACAACCCAAAAGTGATAAAAATTTTCGTTTTAAAAATCATTAATTCCATACTTCAGATGTATCAAAGTCTACCACGATACAAAATATCAAAATCATCAAAGTAAAAATAATCATAAGTGCGGAAACATGAGGGGGAGGTTGTGCCATCATGTCGGACCCTTCCCTTTCGTACCGGAAATACTTGAAACCATAAACATAAACTATAAACACAAAGTTTAATGAATTTCCCCAAAGTACCACATATCATATGAATCAGTGGGCCCAACCCTAGGGTATGTTCCAACCCAACATACAATAATGAGCCTAGCCTTGGGGCCCAACCTTGAGGTTTATGTCAACACAAGCATACAATCATGGGCCTAGCCCTAGGATTTATTCCAACCTAAGCTTACAATTATGGGCCCAACCATGGGGTTTATTTAAACTTAATCATATAAATATGCAAGAGTCACAAAGACATATTGTAACGACCCAAAATTTAAGACCAAAAATTTCTTTTAATAAAACATTACTTTAAGCAAAGTCATCATTCCAAAACATAATCTGAGTATAAGTTTTCAAAACACATGTTCATTATCAGAGTAAACATTCCCAGGTTGTCTAATCTATGGTGTGTGCCATGCGATCACCCCGAGCTCTTCCCTCCGCTACCGGAAGTACCAGAAACCAAAACTGAAAACCGTAAGCATGAAGCTTAGTGAGTTCCCCACCCTACCACATACCATGCATAACCACATACTGCACATACTGGGCCACGCCCACTATCTTGGGCCTCGCCCCTACCTCGGGCCTCGCTCGCTACAACGGCCCCGCCTGGCTTCGAGCCCCGCTCGGATACAGATCTGTTTTACTTAGGCCTCGCCTGTCACAGGGCCCCGCCCGCCAACAAATAATAACACATACACGTATCACAGGGCCTCGCCCGCCAACTAATAATATCATATAACATATCACAACACATAAGTTAAACTCATACAACTGATCCTGTCCTAAGGCCTCGCCTATCCTGGGCCTCGCCCTTGTGTTGCTACTGATGAGTCATGGAACCCTGTCCACGCTCCTACTGGTAGTGAGATACGGGCCCAGCCCACTCTCACTCATTCTCTAGCTTGGGCCTCGCCCCTGTTCTACTACTAATGAGATGTGGAACACCATCCACCCTCTGCTATTGGTGAGATACGTGACCTCGCCCACACTCACCTCCCTACCAGGCACATACATGTATCACACAGACAACAAGTATAGACTATCATATAAACAAATCCTTGGGTACCCGCCCGCTATTAAGGGACCTCATCCTGAAAATCATACTAGCATACTGTGCCTAGGGCTAACCCCCAGGTCTTCTACTCATAACTACATGGGCCGGCATTGTGGCCTTAGACCCATTCACACAAAGGGAAACTCACCTGCACTGGCTGAACTTGCTGATGATCTCACTAGCTGCTGCCCGACAACTCACTGAACTCCTGCTCCCCTTGCTCCCCGAACTACCAATATCAAAGCAATACTGAGCCTAACTGACCCCCGAAAGACAACCAAGTTAACCCTGGTCCAAGTCAAAGTCCTGGTCAAGTTCAACCTTCCAGGTCAACCCTACTCGCCGAGTCATCCTACTGACTCGCCGAGTTCATATATTCAGAGTCCTTCCTTTCGGGCTTGACTCGCCGAGTCAGTCCATGACTCGCCGAGTCTACCGATTTCTGAGTCCTGACCTGTCCAACCCACCGAGTCTCTACCCGAATCACTGATTCGAGTCTCAACTTGAAGGGTTTGGGGTTTCGCAACCTGACTCGCCGAGTCCAAGAACAAACTCGCCGAGTACAAGGCAACCTGCATCTGACTCGACGAGCTGTTCATCCCACTCGTCGAGTTGCTCCTCACCTTCACGCTACTCGTTGAGTCCACTCAAAGGATTTGCCGAGTCCATTCAAATCTCATTACATGCAGAGGACTTTTGAGTCATGCATGGAC
This sequence comes from Lactuca saligna, assembly GCF_052625555.1. Lineage (NCBI taxonomy): Eukaryota > Viridiplantae > Streptophyta > Magnoliopsida > Asterales > Asteraceae > Lactuca > Lactuca saligna. Next base: position 152,165,515 of record NC_136425.1, on the reverse strand, counting down.
TCCAAACTGTAGATCTACCCTTCCCAAGCCTATTTCTCACTTAAATTTGCAAACTTTACGTGTAAAGGAGGAGATCTAAGCAAAATACACCATAAACTAGGGTTTAAGGTAAAGAGGCTCCATAATCAACTCAAGGGCTACTACTTTATGCTTCTCAAGACCATAATGAGCTTAGATCTGAAGTAGCAACCTCAGATCTGGCTTCTAACTTTAAAGAGGTAACTAATCATGGCTAGGAAACCCCCAAAACTCGCAACCATACTAGATCTAAAGGAGACAACGACTTAATACCTTCAATAACTCAGAAAACTTCTCCAATCTTCGGATCCAAGGCCAATCCTTGAAGCTCCAATGATTCCCCTTCTTCTTCTTCCTTCAAATCACCCCACAAATGGCTTGGAAGCTTGAATGAGAAACAATGGGGCTTAGGGTTTGATGTTCTGGGTGAAAGGGGTAGTGAAGGAGCCCTAGGGGAGAGAATGAGACGTTTAAATAGGCTCCAAGTCCCGATTTTAGGGTTTTCCTCGCACAGACCAGACTCGCCGAGTCGGTCACTTACTCCTCGACCCGGATCCCGCTCGGACTCGCCGAGTCTCCCTTAAAATTAAGGTTTTCTTTATTTTCTTGGCCTTCCAAAGTTTGGGTGTTACAACTCTCCCCCACTTAAACTAAACTTCGTCCTCGAAGTTTGCTATGATCCACCGCCTACGATCTGCCTCTAATACCCCACCATTCATTCTAACACCAGCTGCCTACCTTCGCTGGCCTTCCGCTCAGTCATTCAGACTAACATCAATCCTTACAGATAATAATTTCGGGTGCATCCTGACCCTGAACATACTGGAAACACAACTTACTCAACTGACAATCTTTCTGGTAATCTCCAAATACTGCACTGACCCCATAGGGGTTCACCCCTTCTTTCCTTGCGCGGTTTCCTTACCTCCCCAAGGCAATGCTTCATAACCATCTATCCCCTCTGCCACTATGAAGACCCTTTCCTCACCCAATCTATTACTCCTGCTACTCCCAGTACGGGTCATCGTCGTCAGTATCCACTGGGCATTCTTTCTACTATCATTTGGTGTCGAGCACCCCCGCGATCAACTAACTGAATTCCACCAAACGCTGCATACTCGCACTGCTACTGACTGGAAATTCTGCTATTCCTTATCGGGCTTCTGGATGAACTGAGACCACCCTGGGCCCTACCAACCTATCAATATCTGGATTACCGGCTCCCACCGATAGCTGACCCAACACAACCACTAGTCGCTCCCAGCGACATTCGAAGAAACTTCAACCACCTATACTGCTCAATCTATTCTACCATGCTTGCACTACGATTTCTCGGGATCCCCGATCCCCTATTTAGACACTAAGATCCTTACCAGGTCCCACGTATGCTGCTAAAACTCACGGGCCTCGCCCACGGGTCTCACCCGCCCCTATCCTTCTAGTCCCACTTGTCTAACCACTCTCGCACGGGCCTCGCCCATGGGTCTCACCCAACCATACTACTGAGCAACCCTGCTCCTAGGTCTCACCTATACTGCTATTCTCATACGGGCCTCGCCCACGGGTCTCACCCGACTATATCCTAGAGCGGCCTCTCCCAAGGTCTCACCTCTCAAGGGCTATACATGCAGCTCCTTACCATTCTCATCCATTACCCATTCCTGATCCCTATCTGAATGCTAGGAGATAAGGGCCTCGCTCTGACTCCGCCAACGAGGCTACTACGGAATGCTACGGCTTACCCGCAGTCTTACATCACCTTTTATCGTCGTCTGCTAGTGAATGTTACGGCTGCCCCGTAGTCTGACAACACTTCCCACCACTGACTGCTAGTGAATGTTACGGTTGCCCCGTAGTCTTACATCACTTTCCACCACTGACTGTTGTTGAAGAAAGCTGAGGCTCTCCCACCACTCTTCCATGCTCTACATGCTGCTTCTGCCACTGACTGCTAACACGAAAGCATCCCATGCTATTTGACCTCAAGATCTTCATTCCGACTCACACGAGTCCTACAGGCGACCCTTCACTGGAATCCGAACCACATACTCACCATCACCTTTTACACGTCCGGATTGATGGGGAGTTTCTCAACTCCCAACCCTGAACTACTCAATCCATCAAACGCTGAACTACTTCTTTTCCTTCTCAGAAATCACGTACTCGTTCTAGATTTGCGTGCTCTTACTCTTGTACATTCGGAGGGTTCTCCCCCACTTCGATCCTGCTCACACCTCGCTGCTCAATGAATAGAAGTCCTAATCCTTGCTACCATTCCATAATCAATCTGCTGAGGAATCCCACGCTTACCATAGCTAGGGATCTAACCAGTCCATTTCTAAAACTCATACGACTCTGAACTAGCGAGACATACCAAGTCCCTCCAAGGCATGCTATAGTTACTGCACCCTAAGTAACCTTCTTCGATAGAACCCATCCCTTAACTACTAACCAAATATCCAAGGTATGCAGATGGCATATAACTCGATCATAATCAAACCGCTCAAAATGAAATGCTCATACCGATAATTATGCAGAAACCATAACAATATAACATCATGCACAAACAAAAGAACTAAAAACGGAAATCACATACCTGCAACGTCCGACGCTGCTAGCATCTCCAAATTAGCCATCTGAAAAGCCGTGCCTCCTACCGCAGGCGCATCTGCACGGCCTTGGCGGCCGTCTGTGATCCTCAAGGTTGCAGGGGCAGGTGTCATCACCCATCCTACTGAAAACAAACTGGGGCACTAGGCCTTCTTGTGGCCTCGCTGATTGCAGTGAAAACATATCAAGTCTGATCTCTGAGTGATGGTAACAGTACAATCCCTGCTAAAATGACCAGTCCGACCGCACCTGAGGCAGCCAGACTCACCACCACTACCACTCCTGCACGCGCCCATGTGCGCCCTGCCACACTTTCTGCATTGACTGCGGTCCTTATAATCCCTCGATCTCGAATCCGATCCCTTGGGCCTTTTGCCCGAACTCGCGGCTACCTGAACCTCATCCAGCTTCCTCTTCCGGATCTGCTCCAAATCAATATCCCTCTCCTTCGCCCGAGAAATCATATCTTCCAGCATCTTACAACCGGACCTGCTCACGAACTCCTTGATGTCAGCCCTCAACATCTCGTGATATCGGGCCTTCTTCATTTCCTCATCCGCGACATACTACGGTACGAGAAGAGCCTTCTCCCTGAACTTGGTGGTGATCTCCGCCACAGTCTCAGTAGTCTGCGTCAAATCCTGAAACTCCTAGGCCAGCTGCTGCACCTCAATAATTGGCGAAAACTCCGCCCTGAACCTAGCTGAGAAATCGCTCCAAGTCATCGCGTTCAACGCGGCATCATCACCCAAAGCATGACCAATCTCTTCCCACCAATCCCTCGCTTTGTCCTTCAGAAGACAGGAAGCGAGTCTGACCTTGTCCTCCTCAGGACACCGGCTCGTACGGAATGTGTTAGCAACATCAGCCAACCATCTGCTGCTAGCGATGGGGTCCCTAGCCCCATGATAATCTGGTGCCCCGCAAGCCCTAAACTCCTGAAATGTCAAGGTACGCGCTCCCATCAATGCCATCATCTCAGTACGGAATGCTCCCAACCTCTCATCCAAAATCTCCAATATACCCTCCTTGACCGTGCCAAATATCACAGGAGTTTGAGCTAGAATACTGCGCGTAACCTCAGCTGATATCAACTCTCTCATCCGCTCCTCGAGCTGCTCGGCCCCTGAACCCGAGCATGATCCCTCTTCGGCACCTGACCCGCCCACTGGTCTCTCTCGCAATGTCACCATACTGAAACATATAACATAATCATTATCAGAATACTCCTCACTGCTGCGAGACCAAACATACTCATTACCAGGTTCCCGGTATACGAATCCTCTGCTTTCAATAGTACGAGCCCATACTACTTTCCACATCTATCCGTACTTTCCTCAAGAACTGCTTCGACTCCACCAGGTCCCTTTTCTACTACTACTGCTCCCAGCACTACCTCATCCTAGGCTTACCCTAGGGAAACATCTGACTCAACTCAAACCAGCCCTCAGCTGCTGAAGGTCTCCTTGTGATGCCAATTAGCCACCACATGGATACCATCACATGTGATGAAGCTCAGATAATCCTTCAAGTAGAGGACTCGTTCCTACAACGGTTGGACTCAAACAAGAGCTGCACAATAGGACCAAATCCAACACTCTGAGATTATTCAACCCTGATCACATGTGACGTACCGTATCCACCTAATGGCTAACTCCCATCACTCAGAATCCCACAATGCACAAAGCAAGCAACATTCAGACAAAGGGAAAATCTAACCATAAGATACTCAAGAAATCATATCCACATAGCAAGAATCTGAACTAGCATGCAACACAACTCATAAACTCAGGCATAACCTAAACAGGCTATCCTACTACTATCTATTCAACACTATCATGCAGATCAAAAGCACATATAATAGGCACATAAGTCATCATCCCTAGATACTCAGTCCTAATCTAGCATGCTGTCTATTAATTGATAATCAAAACATAAACTTATATGGGTATTTTGGGGTACTTACTTGAGCTCGGTTGATTGCATGCACCACACCTCTTTTCTGTTTTCAAAGTTCTTTTCTTTTTGAATTCTTTTTGCTTTTCTAAAACCGTTTTCTTTCTCAAAACTCTCTTTTTACAAAACTGTCTTTTCATTTTGAAAACTTCTATACCAATTCCTCAGTTTGAGTTCAGACACACCCGAGAGCATGTCCGAATCCCTCAAACCAAGGCTCTGGTACCAACTTGTAACGACCCAAAATTTAAGACCAAAAACATTACTTTAAGCAAAGTCATCATTCCAAAACATAATCTGAGTATACGTTTTCAAAACACATGTTCATTATCAGAGTAAACATTCCCAGGTTGTCTAATCTATGGTGTGTGTCATGCGATCACCCCGAGCTCTTCCCTCCGCTACCGGAAGTACCTAAAACCAAAACTGAAAACCGTAAGCATGAAGCTTAGTGAGTTCCCCACCCTACCACATACCATGCATAACCACATACTACACATAGTAGGCCACGCCCGCTATCTTGGGCCTCGCCCCCTACCTCGGGCCTCGCCCGCTACAACGGCCCCGCCTGGCTTTGAGCCCCGCTCGGATACATATCTTTTTTACTTAGGCCTCGCCTGTCACAGGGCCCCGCCTGCCAACAAATAATAACACATACACGTATCACAGGGCCTCACCCGCCAACTAATAATATCATATAACATATCACAACACATAGTTAAACTCATACGACTGATCTTGACCTATGGCCTCGCTTATCCTGGGCCTCGCCCTTGTCCTGCTACTGATGAGTCATGGAACCCCGTCCACGCTCCTACTGGTAGTGAGATACGGGCCTAGCCCGCTCTCACTCCTTCTCTAGCTTGGGCCTCACCCATGTTCTGCTACTAATGAGATGTGGAACACCATCCACACTCTGCTATTGGTGAGATACGGGACCTCGCCCACACTCACCTCCCTACCAGGCACATACATGTATCACACAGACAACAAGTATAGACTATCATATAAACAAATCCTTGGGCACCCGCCCGCTATTAAGGGACCTCGTCCTGAAAATCATACTAGCATACTGTGCCTAGGGCTAACCCCCAGGTCTTCTACTCATAACTACATGGGCCGACATTGTGGCCTTAGACCCATTCACACAAAGGGAAACTCACCTGCACTAGCTGAACTTGCTGATGATCTCACTAGCTGCTGCCCGACAACTCACTGAACTCCTGCTCCCCTTGCTCCCCGAACTACCAATATCAAAGCAATACTGAGCCTAACTGACCCCCGAAAGACAACCAAGTTAACCCTGGTCCAAGTCAAAGTCCTGGTCAAGGTCAACCTTCCAAGTCAACCCTACTCGCCGAGTCATCCTACTGACTCGCCGAGTTCATATATTCAGAGTCCTTCCTTTTGCGGCTTGACTCGCCGAGTCAGTCCATGACTCGCCGAGTCTACCGATTTCTGAGTCCTGACCTGTCCAACCCACCGAGTCTCTACCCGACTCACTGATTCGAGTCTCAACTCGAAGGGTTTGGGGTTTCGCAACCTGAATCGCCGAGTCCAAGAACAAACTCGCCGAGTACAAGGCAATCTGCATCTGACTCGACGAGCTGTTCATCCCACTCGTTGAGTTGCTCCTCACCTTCACGCTACTTGTTGAGTCCACTCAAAGGATTTGCCGAGTCCATTCAAATCTCATTACATGCAGAGGACTTTTGAGTCATGCATGGACTCCAAATTGTAGATCTACCCTTCCCAAGCCTATTTCTCACGTAAATTTGCAAACTTTACGTGTAAAGGAGAAGATCTAAGCAAAATACACCATAAACTAGGGTTTAAGGTAAAGAGGCTCCATAATCAACTCAAGGGCTACTACTTTATGCTTCTCAAGACCATAATGATCTTAGATCTGAAGTAGCAACCTCAGATCTGGCTTCTAACTCAAAAGAGGTAACTAATCATGGCTAGAAAACCCCCAAAACTCACAACCATACTAGATCTAAAGGAGAGAACGACTTAATACCTTCAATAACTCAGAAAACTTCTCCAATTTTCGGATCCAAGGCCAATCCTTGAAGCTCCAATGATTCCCCTTCTTCTTCTTCCTTCAAATCACCCCACAAATGGCTTGGAAGCTTGAATGAGCAACAATGGGGCTTAGGGTTCGATGTTCTGGGTGAAAGGGGCAGTGAAGGAGCCCTAGGGGAGAGAATGAGACGTTTGAATAGGCTCTAAGTCTTGATTTTAGGGTTTTCCTTGCACATACCAGACTCGCCGAGTCCCCTTGGCCGACTCGTCGAGTCGGTCACTTACTCCTCTACCCGGATCCCGTTAGGACTCGCCGAGTTCATCCTTGGACTCGTCGAGTCTCCCTTAAAATTAAGGTTTTCATTCTTTTCTTGGCCTTCCAAACTTTGGGTGTTACACATATAGTATCCTACACAAAAAAATCCAGTGGGCTGTTATTGGTGCCTTCGACCCATAAGTACAGTAAGAAGACTCACCTCTCAGTCAATGCTCAACTGCTACTGCTCTCACTGCCAGAATACCAACGCTACACACCACCTATACGGTTATACCAGATAAGCCCTTAGTTTTTTCTTTGACGAACTACAAGTTTGATTAGTAAGGGTAGTTTAGTAAAAAGTCAGAATTAAAAAAAAAATCAACCTATTTTAAAACACAACTGACACAATTGATATATGCCTTTTTAATCTTGCAACTACCACATTAACCCATAGCCCATATGTGATCCATGGGTATTACCATGCCACTATAAGCAACTACCACATTGACCCAAGACCCATATGTGATCCATATGTATTACCACAAAACTATAAGCAACTACCACATTAACCCATGACCCATATGCGATCCATAGGTATTACCATGACACTATAAGCAACTACAACATCGACCCATGACCTATATGTATTACCATGACACTATAAGCAACTACCACATCGACCCATGACCTATATGTGATCCATGGGTATTACCATGTCACTATAAGCAACTATTACATCGACCCATGACCCATATATGATCCATAGGTATTACCATGATACTATAAACAACTACCACATCGACCCATGACCCATATGTAATCCATGGGTATTACCATGACACTATAAGAATGATACTATAAGACCACATAAACCATGACCCATATGTCATCTATAGGTATTGCCATGACACTATAACCAATTACCACATTGACCCATGAACCATATGTGATCCATGGGTATTCATGACACTATAAGCAACTACCACATTAACCCATGACCTATATGTCATCCATGGGTATTACTATGATACTATAACCAACTACCACATTGACCCATGACCCATATATCATCCATGGGTATTACCATGACCCATAGCCAACTACCATATTGACCCATGACCCATATGTCATCCATAGTTATTACCATGACACTATAACCAACTACCACATTGACCCATGACCCATATATCATCCATGGATATTACCATGACACTATAACCAACTGCCACATTGACCCATGACCCATATGTCATCCATGGGTATTACCTTGACACTATAACCAACTACCACATTGACCCATGGCCCATACGCCTTTTATATATAAATTTTGTTTCAAACATATCAACATAAAGATGTATATTTTATTATTGTTTACTTCATGTTTATAATTTTAAATTAAAATTATGGTATGAAAACCTCGTTACTTTTTGTTCTTTCTTGATGTTATATACCCTTTCTATCTCACTATAACTACTTTAAAAGATTTGAATGACTAAATATTTAGCGCTAATTTGTACAATTTGAATTTTTCATTAGTAGTGCTTCAAAAAAAAATTGCAATTCCTTTCCCTCTAACCTACACACGTTAAGGTTGCATATTAGGGTAAGTTAACTTATTAGAAATAGGGGTTTACATTTTCTGTAATCATCTTCACGACTAATTGATCGAAATCTACATTTCTTCATTACGTTTGTGCACTAACTTTGGTGATATAGGTTGTCACTCATCTAAAATTTATTTTTATTTAATTTACTATTGTCGTGATCACCGTTTCTTGTTTTCTGATCATCTTCATATATATATATATATATATATATATATATATATATATATATATATATATATATATATATATATATATATATTATCATCTTAAATTACAACTACATTAGTTTGCTTTCATAATCTATGATTGTCGCACTTTATTTACATGTTAATGAAGTAGACAATATTATTCAAAAGTTGTATTCAATAGCATGCATGCATAGTAATGCCTTCATCTATAGTTTATTTTTATTGTATGATTCTTCTCTGCTCATCAATAGCTTATCATCTTTAATAAATCGGTATTGACTATAGTTTTTTGTTTATTTTTAAGCAAGAAAGATGTCGAACTTGAAACAAAAAGGAGTATCAGGTGTGAAGCCAACTAAATTCATTGCACCTTAGGTTTTGAACCGCAACAGGACTTCAACTGCAAAATTCTTAAGCAGACAATTACAAGATGAAGAAGTCGACTTCTCAAAATCATCAACCACATCCAATGCACCTATATCATCTAGCACCAAAACCCCTACACCTAAATCTTTAAAACCAATGATCACTACCACTTCCTCAACACTACTTACAACATCCATACCATCCTCAGCAAATACATATAAAACTTCAGCAACTGGACAACCAATACCATCTTCAACACCTACAACCCAACCAAAACTTTAGAACTTACATCATCGAAATCATCCTCAACACTGACATTAACTACCGCATCATCAACACCTATATCTACTACCACAACCTTAACATCTTCATTGACACTACCATCCTCAACAACTGTAATAACTACCACGTCCTCCTTAAGTAAAGGAACTACCACATCCTCACCATATACATCTATCCCATCACATACCTAAAGTCTACCCCATTACCAACACAACCAACTGTGAATGGATCTGTTGTGGAACATGTAGAAGGTGAAAACATTTCCTCTAAAGATTGTGGACCAAAAGGACGTTTAATTGTTCTTGTTTGGCAAAAAACATGAGTTGCTAATCATATCTTACAACTTTTTTCTATGCATAACCTTTTGGTGTACGCGTACATATTAATTTAAAAATAAAACGATCACATGATTATTTATAGGCTCATGCCACCAGGACCTTGTGCCTTATTAGTTTGTCCTTTTTACAAAGAGTAGATCCAGAAGGCTACACTTTGGGAAAAGTAAGCAAATGAATGCACAAATTATATTGGGAGGAGTTCCAGGTAGTTAACTATATGTGATAAATTGTTGGTTGGTAAACATTTACATTTAAACTTATGTTTATATTGTTAATATATAGAAAAATGTTGTTGGGGTGAAACAATAGACATGCTGATGAGACAAGCTTAGGAAAGTAAAGTGGTACAAAGTTATAGCCAATATCTCTACAACATGTGGAGCCCACAAAGAAACCCACATTCCTTTAAACCAGTTCATATTTTAAAAGAAGTATGGAACTACTAACAAACAAAATGGAATACAGATAGATATAAGATGAAATCCGAGCATAACAAGAAAAATAGGCATAACAGTGTGGCTGATAGTATTGCACAAATTAGGACGTGATCTACCCCAATGTTTATGTTTATGTGTATGTTTTATATTTTATGGTATTTATGCAGAAGAGTAAATTAAGACGTGATCTACTCCATAATGAATTGTTCTTGTATACACACACACGAAGAATCGCAATGGAGTCACATTTACAAATGCAAAATATAGACAAATTCATGTAATATTCATTTTAGTACAATTAAACTTTTATATTGTAGCTAGTCCTTAATGTCATTCATAACTTTGATATCTTTTAATTTAAGTTATTATTTTTTTGTAAGCGGCCTATACATAAAAACGGGAAGAGTTGGAAGCTGAAGGTGCTGAATTTGAGGAGGACAAAATATTTTATGATGTTGTTGGTGGACATGATAAAAAAAGAAGACTTTAAGGATTAGACTCTTTTGCAAATGCGGTTCCCAAGATTAATGGTAAAACGGATGTATCTTACATTTCGGAAAAATATGATGAAATGAAAAAATTGAGGGTGCTTGTTGCTAAACAAATAGAGCAAAACCAAGAGCTTAAACAAATAATGAAGGCCCAAGAAGACCAATACAACGCAAGAGTCGAGCAACTTGATAAACAACCTAAATCGACAATGAATCTTATTAATATTATTAGAGAACAATATTAAAACTAGTAGGGATTTTCCATTTAATAAATAATTATTGTATTATTTTATGATATAATGTTATTTTTTTGTTATTTTTATTTTTTTATATATTACTACAAAATAATTTGGATTTAATTTATAAATCGATCATCCATCCGTCCCTATGGAATCTTTGCTATGGAATTTGTTATATAATATACACCAACAAAATTGCTAGGGATTCATGACCATAAAATTTATCAGAGAATCATTACGATAGAAGTTGCTAGGGATTCACCATCATGGAATTTGCTAGGGATTCACAACCACAGAATTTGCTAGGGATTCACTACTACAGAATTGTGATGTAATCCTACTACAGAATACACGACGAAATACCATCTACAACGAATTTCATTTCGTTGTCACATTTGCGACGAAATGATTGTTTCCCTAGCAAACCCTAGCTACGAGGTTTTTTTGGGACAGAAATCGGTCGTCACAAATTCTGTTGCTATACGTCTTTTGCAACGAAATTTCAGCTTTTCGCAATGGAATCTTTCCCTAGAAAAATTGTGTTTTTCTTGTAGGGAACCCATGAACAACTTCTACTATGCTCTTCAACACATTGGAGGATCCAACTATCCTACAAAACCACATCTGTTTCCTTCCACTTCGAGAACAACACCTGAACCTTCGACATGTATTGAGAATTGTCTATTAGGTCACTATTAATGCCTAGGTACCACATAAATATATCATTATTTCTGGAATATCTTTAGGGATGAGCGTGGGACGGAACCGGTACCGACCAATACTTTTCCCGATTTTCCAAATACCAAATCTGATCGAAAGTCATTCCCGAGCACCGTACCAAATTAACGCTATCGATACTGGTATTGGGAATAGTACCGATTTCAGTGCTAGTACTGGTATCGACGATATCGAATTCCAAATTTTGTGATTTTAGAATACCAAGTAACGTTCCATATTTTTAAATTCGATACGGTTTGGTACTGGTCCAGTAAGGTACAGATACAAGGTCCCTAAATACCTTCATGAAGCAGCTGCAAATGACATTTTCCATACTTTAAATTATATCGCGCTTTAAATTATAGCTGATAAGTCTTCATTGGAAATGTTCGTTTATCCCTTGTCTAAGGGCCACATGCATCTCATTAACATTAGGCTATGTGGCCATTAATGCAACAAATGCAAACCATAAAATACCATCCATGACAAAATCCCAATACTAGAACCAAATATGTGAATTTGGACAACACATAAGGACCAAATGCGTAGGGTACTATAAACTAGGGGTGTGCGCGGTGCGGTTTGGTGCGGTTTCGAGTCAAAACCGCAAACCGCACCGCATATGCGGTTTGAATATTTTAGAAACCGCAAACCGCACCACAGATGTTCAAAACCGCGTGATGCGGTGCGGTTTGATGCGGGCGGTTTATGCGGTTTAGTTGCGGTTTGTGCGGTTTGATGAGTTGTTCAACATTATATCTATCAAAAAACCAAAAACTTGATCGGGTTAAAAAAATTGATTGCTTTCATTTTATAAAAACAAATACAATTTTCGAGTTAAATCGTTTTTAATAAATTGTGACTCATGCTACTATAGTTTTGTAAGTACCATTGTTATTGTTTTATATTGCCGTTATAGTTGCTATATTCTTTTAAACATGAGATCTTAATCTAATAGTGATTTAATGTTATGTTATAGATATTTGATTATTGTAAGAAAAATATATACATAATTTCTAAATTGTGATTTGAAGTTATAAAAAAGTAAAGAAAAAAAATTGTATATATATATATATATATATATATATATATATATATATATATATATATTACATGCGGTGCGGTGCGGTTTGAACCGCAGTTTTATAAATACAAACCGCAAACCACACCGCATAGTACGGTTTGATAAAATGATGAACCGCAAACCGCACCACGAAATTCTAAACCGCATTATGCGGTGCGGTTTGGTGCGGTGCGGGCGGTTTGTGCGGTTGGTGCGGTTTTTTTTTGCACAGCCCTACTATAAACAAAAATTTTAAATGACGCGAGGTCATTTTTTAATATCCCTAGAACATGTGTAAAAAGCCGCACTATGCATGTGGATGTGTGATAGTTACATGAGCAGTGAGAAAGGGTCATAGTCAATCGGTCAATTTTAACATACAGGAAACCGGAAATTGCGTTGAAAAGCGTCCATTGATTAGCAAGGACCCACAGTCCCACACCACTACGATTTTGTCCCAGCTATGGAGCAGCATCACCACCGTGGCGGAGACGGCGGTGGCCGGACATACTGCGTTACCGGAGCAACAGGTTACATCGGATCATGGCTTGTGAAGTCTCTCCTCGAAAAAGGCTACTCCGTTCATGCCACTGTCAGGAATCCCGGTTCGTATTCCCCTTTCCTTCAAAATCGAATGCCTTTTTAGTTTAATAATCTTGGATTTTTGGAAGGTTCAGCGAATTGTGATCATTTTTTGAAGTTATGGCGAGGTGGTGATCGATTAAGATTGTTCAAAGCTGATTTACATGAAGAACGGAGCTTCGATGATGCTGTACAAGGCTCCCATGGCGTCTTTCATGTTGCTGCTTCCATGGACATCGTTCTTCCGCTTTCCAACAATCGTAAGTCCAGTTTTCGATCATGTAACATCTGTTATATATCTAGATCGTTATTATCAGCTAAATCAAATGTTTTTCTATCTTGAAGACGATTCTGTTCAATCTAATATTATCGACCCATTGATCAAAGGAGCATTAAACATTCTCAAATCTTGTTTGAGATCAAAATCTGTCAAACGGGTTGTTTTCACTTCTTCTATCAGTACCATGACTGCACTAAACAACGACGGAGAATGGCTGCCGGTGGTGGATGAATCTTGTCGGATTCCCATCGATGTTGTCTGGAATACAAAATCAAGTGGTTGGGTAAATGAGCAAATCAATAATCTTCAAACTTTTTATACATGGAAACCAAATTTCTTAAAATTATGATTTTATGCAGGTTTATGTACTCTCAAAGCGTTTAACTGAAGATGCATCGTTTCAATTCGCAAAAGAAAACGGCATTCATCTAATCTCCGTCGTCACAACCACCGTAGCCGGCCCTTTCCTAACTCCGGCAGTCCCCTTGAGTATTCGTTTTCTTCTCTCTCCTATAACAGGTTGCTTTCAGATGTACTTTGTGGATCAATGATTGTACTTTCTTTTTTAATGTTATAATAACTTTTTGATTTCATTATTGATAGGTGACTCCGATCTTTTACGATTATTATCAGCTGTGAATTCAAGAATGGGTTCGATTGGTTTGGTTCATACTGAAGATATATGCAATGCCCACTTGTACCTTATGGAACATGATCAAGCAGAAGGATCGTACATCTGCTGCACTAATAGTTGTACATTGTCTCAATTGATTCATGATCTTGCCAAAATATATCCTTCTCCTAATTTACACAGGTCAAAACTCCATTAAAGATTTGACCTTTTTTTCTAAGGGTATCAAAAAGACTTGACCTTTTTTGCAAAGGGTTAAAAAAGATTGACTTTCTTTATAAGGGTTTAAAACAGATTTGACCTTTTCTTTGGAGGGTATTAAAGATTTGACTTTGTTTTTCTGAAGTTATACAAAGATGAGTTTAGGCTAAAATCCCCTTTCCAACTATTTGATCTCCAGATTTGATCACTTTGAATTTACATACATCCATACATGTGTCACATTTTTTATAACTAATATAAAATATACCATTAATATATAGTTTTCCAGTCATAATGTTATGACAAATAAAACAAAAAGAGTTTAAGGAGCTTTTATGAACAAAAAAAAATCCATAATGGCCAAATGTGGATAACAAATAGTTAGTCACTTTGGTTATTCTTCATTTACATAAATATATAGGATTCTTAAACTTTTATAATTCGTATCGAATATGTCATTATAACTAGCTATAACTTGTAACTTTACAATCATAATGGTATAATCAATACAATACAATACAGCTTATTGATTTTTGATGCAATAAAGAAATCCAGAGTGACCAAATATAGACAACGAATAGTTGGTCACTTTGGTCATTCTGAATTTACATACATAATAAGTACAAAAAATAAATTTATAGACTTTGAATACAAAAAAAAAGTTAAGAGTGATTAAATGTGGACAAAGAATAGTTGGTCTTGGTCACTTTAAATTTACATACATATTTGTAAATATCTATAATTAGTATTGAATACATCATTATGACTGACCTGTAACTCTACAGTCTACAGTCATAATGGTATAACCAGTATTAACAAAAAGAGTCAATGAACTTTTGATAAACAAAAAAAATCACGTGACCAAATGTGAAGAACAAATAGTTCGTGACTCTAAATTTACATACATATATGATTTATAAACCATCATCACCTTTTAACTTTTTGGTTGTAATGGCATACTCACTACATAATAAAGACTTTACATCTTTTGAATAACAAAAAAAATCAAGATTGAACAAATGTGGACATCGAATGGTTGTTGATTTCTTCGGATATGTTTTACCATTATTACCACACAAACTTTTTTCTATCCGTTGTCTTTATTTGATCAATTTAGATTTTTTTGTCCAAAACTATTTCCACTCTGCTACTTCTACAATTATGAGCACAAAGTTATAGGCCCATTGTTATAGTGTATTTGATACAATTAAAAAAAAAAATCCATAGTGAATAAACATGGACACAAATAGTTGGATCACTGATTTCAACTTAAACCCTAAAATGATTTGATCTCTTTTGCAAATGGTATCAAAAGATTTACCTTTTTTTTTTTTATTTCTAGAGAGCAACGAAATATTTTGTAAAACATTGTATTCAAGGGTATGAAAAGATTTGACCTTTTATTGTAGGGTATAAGAGATATGATTGTTTAATTTATTGCAGAGTTGTAGGGGCAGAAATGGGATCAACACCTAGTGAGATAAGTTCAAAGAAGTTGAAAGATTTGGGTTTTAGGTACAAGTATGGATTGCATGAAGTGATACATCAAACAGTTGACTGTTCTATTGACGCTGGCTTCCTACCTCCAAATAAGAACAAGAGTACAAGTCATGATGCAATGAGTACAACCCAATTACAAGCCTCATAAACAAGAAAACTGAAAAGTCGACATCCAAGAGTTATTGCCAACTGCCATTCACAGCAAATCTTTAGTGTTGTCAATCTTGAAACTGTTTTAATCTATTTAAAATATATGTACCACAGAGCATTTAAAGCCATGCAGATGCATTAATGAGTTGTACCTTCTCCTAAATGGTTGTTTTCGTGTTTTTTATTGTAATAAAAACGTTACACTTTTAGAATTTTGAGGAGAAAAGAAAAAAAAAAAACAAAAATTTACTGTAAAAAAAAAACAAAATGTTACTGTACCAGGTTTGCTAATTTGGTTACAGATACTGGAGATACTATTGTTTGTACTCTAGGACCACTTGTCCTATATTGGATATAGAATATTTAGTTGGATTATTTGGAATCCAAGATAAGATACAATATTTATTGCATGGTTATACAAATACAAATTAGATATATACTTTTCTTTTGTATGTCAACTTAATATCTCTTAATAACTTTTAAGTTTAAGAAATATATATATATATATATATATATATATATATATATATATATATATATATATATATATATATATATATATATATTTAAAACTATTAAGAGATCAAAAATCATTCAACATTAAGTAATTCACTTAATTCAGTCGACATCCTCATCTTTTAGATTGTTTTTCACCCATTTAAGTGCATGTACGTAGGTCCAATAGAAAACAAAATGTTGGTATAAAACGCATACAAGTCACATGGAACATGGAACCTTGAGACCATATACGTTACATTGATTTTCGTTTATTTACACTATTCTATGCAATGTAGTTATATCTATGAAGACAATAAACAAGTTGTTTGGTTTTATCTTGTTTTTCTGTGCTGATAATATGTGTATAATACATGTTTCTTTAAGCATCTTCAGTAGAGTTTTTAAAGAGTTTTTTTAGTGGTTAAAACTTAGGACAAGCAACACAATTATTGTACGTTTGTTGTCTTTTCATACTTGGACGGTTGCAAGTGCTTGTTACTTTTACTTTTTGTTTTTATACTTTTGTAACCATTTTCTTTCGTTTTTCATAAATATTTTTGATGATAAATTATAAATATAAATTTAAACAATATAGTACAACATAAAACATATATAAGTATCAAATTCAGTAAAAATGAAACTAAACCTTATAGCAAGCAACAGAGTCGTAAATATGAATTTAAACAATATATTAAGCTTGGTTGCAAGTGTTTGTTACTTTTCTTTTTTGTTTATTTTTAATATTTTTTTAACAACTTAATTTTATAACAACCAATTTCATAGAAATAAAAAAACCGACTTTTAAACCCAAGAAACCTGGTTAATAGTAATTTTTCTGTTCCTATTTAGATACAAATTGAAATAATTATCAACTATAGACTCTAAATTGTATCCCTATGTTGCTTGTCACTCTTAAAGACAGTGGAATTTCTAAATTGCAATAAACCCACCAACTCGTCATAACAATAGCTTATAAAGTCGCTTTTCCTGTAGAAGACATATGTAACACATCAATCCAAGCACAAGTGTCGAAAATAGTACTCAAATTCGGCAAAGCAATATCCACCCACTTGAAAATCACATCCTAAGTTCTAACAACTACCTCATATTTGATTAACAAATGGTTTAAATCTTCTTCATGACTCTCACATCACGAACACAACACGGAAGGAACATTAACTCCACAACAAACCATATTAGGCCTATTTTAAAAGCGATTTAAGAGGACCCTCTGTGCTAAAAAGTTCATTTTCCAACGAACAAACTGGTTCCATCGACTACCAATATTAGCAACATCCAACAAGTGATCGTCAATGAACATCTGAGTATAATTACCTGTGAATTCCTTCGTATGGTTTAAGCCCCAAATCCACTTATCTCAACACTCAGTATGTTGAAAATCAATAAGGAGACAACTCAACTCATCAAGTAGCACAACATCCACCCCTCATCGGATACCATGTCACTAACTTCAAACCTAATCATTGTTAACCCACTTGTCTTTGATTAGAAAATATTTTCCGATCTCTAAATGAAACAATCTTTAAATCTCATCTTTAAATGGACACTTCTAAGCCAAACTTCCTGCCAATACCTCGTGGAATCACCTATCCCAATCTTGTTTCTAAGATTAGAAAAAACAATACCTTTTCCATTCATCTTATGAAATGAAGGTGTAATTCTCGACCAAACACTACTACCATGAATTTAATTTCCACTTCCTTTTGGTTCCATACAAATTTTAATCAAACAAGACCATAAAGTATCCGTGATTTTCATTTCAGGCCATAATTTCGAGTCGGTCAAAAAAGCTATAAATAGAGTTCTAATTTCGACTTAACGAGTATTCAAAGGATTGAGAGGAAAAACATCAATAATATCAGAAGATCACGACGAGGGAAGGCTGTTTTAAGGGTCCTTAGGCGATATTATCGGAAGGTTGATATGGAGCATATATATGAAGATCAAGAGAAAAATCATTATGTTATCAATTTGTATTTTTCTGTCTATAATTAGTCAACTTTTTCATTTCTTAGATGTTCTTGTTGAAATTTAGGATCATACCCTTTATGTAACCCTTATTATATTATTGATTGATATTTATATATTGAATTTTTTAAAATATATTATGTTTTCTTGATTAAAGATCCATGAGTATTAATATTGGAATGATGGTTCGACCCCGTCCTTGGCCTCGAGGAGTGCTGAGAAGCACGAAACTTGAATCAAATACGGGTGTCATTATTTCTGTGTAACTGAGTCTCATAATATAGATTGACTTTGGATTATGTTTCTCGTATCATATTATACCCGACAATTAGGAGACCATAACTTGACTAATTAAGGTGTGTAGTGGTGACTGGAGGAGGCATCCGTAGGTTAAACATAAGAATACCGATTTAGCTTTTCTGATTGTTGTAAGACTTGAAATTTCGAAAAAATTTACCTTGAGTGAATAGTTGGGTAAAAGGGTAATTTGGTAATTTAGATAGATTTCATAAATTTATGAAGATTTAGCTTCGTGAAGTTAGCCAAGATGAGTCTAATATGCTCTTATGAGATGATATAAATTGGTTCAAGAGAAGAAAGACATGAGATTTTGCAATTAGATCATAAAGGGTAAAATGGGAATTGTATGAATTTAGTGGAAAGTTTATGACTTTAAGGATTTAGACATGTAGGCACCCAGTCTGAAATGAATTAAAGGAGTCGTAGAACTCATCCCCACCTTCGTGTGGATATAATATGTGTAGAAAACAGAGATAAGATGAATAGGATATGCATCTTGGTAGATGTATTACAAATTGGGAAAATTTGGTATTTTGTGCTTTTGCATGACTTAATGGATTAAGTTCCATATGAATTAAGACAAAAGTAATTAGATAGAATTGTAGGGATTGTTAATACCTTCGTGTGGATATAAAGATGATTGAAAAAGGGTTTGAAACAAAGAAATTATAACTGTTTTGGGGTTGGAATGGAAAATGGCCAAAGCTGGAATCTGTGAAATGTAGTCACCGCGGTATGATAGAATTGTAAGAAGATTGCCACGGTGTGATGATGTTTATAGAACATATATTTAATCTGTTAAATCTCTTTTCATGAACCCATTTCAGAAGATTCGAACCAGAGCTCTTTTATAGCGATTTTAAGGCTGTAAATCTAGAGAAGGATAGTACTAAGGGAAATAAGTTGTAAGTTCTAAAAACACATAAATGTAATAGTTTCTCTTTGATTTACGCTTGTGAGCTTTAATGGTAAATTTATGAATTAAGTTGGAAGCTTGGATTAGTTACTTGATAACTCGATTATGATGTTATTGCAAGTGTTTAGAAGCTAATTAAAAGCTTGTCCTAGTGATTCCATGGTTGAATCCATGCACTTGATCGTTAAGGTTTGAAACCTTAAATGGTAGAATTTATTATATAGAGAAATTGAGTTAAGAACTTGATGAGTTAACTCATATGGAAGCTTAATTCGTGGGGCTTAATTAGTTTCTTGAAAACGATTTGTCAAGTTCTTATTTTCGAACAAAAATATGATTTTTGGTGAATTGTATGTTAATAAGCTATTAAAGTATTAAAATGAGAGTTATGAGGAACATCATATGTTATGTGAATAGGTTTTTGGCCAAGGAAAGGAGCAAGTTCATCAAATGAGAACTTGAATACAATCGGTAGTTAGTTTTTACTAACTAATAGGGCGAGTTATAACTATCATTAGAGTATGATTATATGCGTTATAATCCTATAAATGAGTATGTGTGCATGGTTAGATGTTAGTTGTATTATGTTAAATACCTACAAGTGAATGCTTAGTTTAAGTACTTAATGAATTAAGTGCTTGCTTAATAGTAGAAGATTCTTAATGAAATGATATGATAAAATGTTTATGTCCCAAGTGATATGGAAGACTATGAGAATGTAGAGATTTAATTTCTTCGGGAATAGAGATATGTGATTCCTTTGAGAATAGAGATATGTGATTCCTTCCAGAATATAAATATGTGATTCCATCGGGAATAAAGATATGTGTTTCCTTTAGGAATCGATATATGTGATTCCTTCGGGAATAAAGATATGTGATTCCTTAGAGAATAGAGATATGTGATTCCTTCGAGAATAGAGATATCTAATTCCTTTTGGAAGATAAATGTGTGATTCCTTCGGGAACAAAGATATATGATTCCTTCAGGAATAAAGATATGTGATTCCTTCGGGAATAAAAATATTCAATTCCTTTGGGAATAGTGATATGTGATTCCTTCGGGTATAAAGATATGTAATTCCTTCGAGAAAGAGAATTTGTATTTATAGAAAAGATTTAGAGAGAAAAAGATAATGACACTACTAGAAAAATACCCTTTGATGACACGCGAACCATGACACACATTGTTTTACGATACGCAAAATTGTGTGCCCTAAAAATAATGTAAGCTCTCCCAAAATGTGAATGATTTAGGACACACATTTTTGCGTGCCGTAAAATTAGTGTCACAACAAAAAAAATGCGAAGGGCTCCTATCATAAAAAGTGTGTCGTGAAATCATGTCGTTTTATATTTTTTTAATGAAACGCGCATCTTCATCTTTAGTAGCAGCAAGAAAAGGAACTCCCAAAAAATTAGAAAAGCTGAAAACCCCGCCATGGTGATTTAGGGTTGGCTCCATCTCCATCTCTCATTCACTTCCATCTATAATCTCTCTTTCCAGCGATGAAGGTTTCTCGTGATTTTTTGTTGTACTTACAAGCCTTAGGTCTTGATGTGTGATGCATGCGTATCTTGCACCTGATGTGTTCTTTGGGGTTTTTTTTTAAGCAATTGTGATATAGAACAGACGTCTCCTCTCCCACCGATCAAGCTTCCACATGATTGTTATCCCTCTACCTTCCCCTGTGAATACGCTCCCACCTCCCATAATATCAAACTCTTGAAACCGCCTCCTTCTTCTAATCCTACCGACAGTCCAACACCATTAAATTGGATCCCTAGATGCTCTTGTTATTGAAATAGCCAAATCAGAGATTCATCTCATCTTCTTCTTTTTATTCTTATTGCTTGAATCCTTTCATTGCTCACGTGATCAACAATGAAGCAAAAACCGATTAAACAATTAGATGCTGACAAAGAACATCCTACCAACGAAATCAATTGCAGAGTGTGGCTATTCTCTTCTTGTCCAACGACCCATTAACTCCTCCATGCTTCCTCTTCATCGTTGCAGCGAACCCAAATCCCCTTATCTTCAAATGATTTCCCCATGGCGTTCTGTGTGCATTGATCAAGGTTTTCACCTTCATCCCTTCTACTTTGACTGGTCTAATACATTCCCCTAAAAAGAAAAATAATTTCTTATTCTTTTATTATCATCATTATCTTCATTACTACTTGACAGGTGACCGATCTTTTCTTTGTACCTAAAGCAAAACTGATACCAATCTTTCTTAAAGCAAAGCAGATAAATATATCATTCAAGCAGTGAAGGCAAGAATAGTTGAATGTTATATGATTATGAACATGGGCAAATGCGTAAAATAAATAATAATTCTTTTTGTAATGGATGGTGCACAGGACAATGGAAAGTTGGTCAGGATTGGAAGCTTTACACATTCATATCCATTTTGTTGGAGATCTGATACCCCTCTTGTCTACAGAGCAGTTCCCAATTGGTACCCTATTTTTCCTTATCTCTTGTGCAAAAGACGTGAATGCCCTTCTCATCCTCATTATCTTTTTGGTTATTTAGTGGGATAAAGTGGTATCATAATTAGTTTATTCTCGGTTCAAATTGCAAGTTCAATCACCCTCTCAGAAGGAGAAATCAGGTTTAATTTCTACAAACAAATTTAAACTGTTCTTTCATTGTGTCTGCTAAAACTTATTAAAGATTACTTCTCTTATTTAGCAGCCCATGTGTCACACCCCCAAACCAGAATGACGAAAACGTTCGGGGGCGGAGGACGTCATATTCAGTATCATAACAGTTCATAGAAAGGAAAGTACACACCACCATATATATTAAAGCTTCCAAGATGTTTACATAATTGTATTCATTACATGTTCAAAAGATAAATACATAAACATCTTTCAAAAGAAGTAATTAACGCCAGCGCGTTAATCCCAAAAGTTGATTTCCAAACCTGCTTAGCGGTTCCCTGAGAATACAAGTTATTTCAAAGAGAAAGTGTCAACAATTAAGTTGGTGTGTTCGTAAGTGGTTTAGAAAAATTGAATGCCATTCCAAAATGGGTGTATGTTTTCCAGAAAACGCAGTATTTCAAATGTAAAGAGTTATGACTTGTTGTGTTGAAAATGAATGTATTAGATCCAGAAATCCCATATTTTCCCCAATTGTTGAGATATGAATTGTTGTGTTTTCCAAGAAAAACCCTTATTTTCTTATAAAAGTATGAAATGCATATGAATGTTCGTGTTATAAGTTATAAATAATTGCACCAGGAAAATCCCTTATTTTCCTTTTGGTTGTTTGGTTTGTATACAAGAAAAACCCTTATTTTCCTAACATAACTGGCAGTCTCTAAGACCGAAAATCGCAAGAAACCGACGTTCTTAAAAGTTGTGTCATATTTTTATATAATAAAGCTATTCGAAGATAGCATTCGTTAGATGAAGAATAGTTTTAATAGCTACTCGTTTCATAAAAGCATAATACTATAATAATTGTATATCCGATGAGTTTTATAACCATACTAAACATAATATGGCTGTAACGACGTTCTTCAGGCATCGCAACGTTATGACAACTATCACCCCAAAGGACAGACTGTAGCTAACAGTCAGGGCGCGGGATCATGACTTCCCGTATAGATCTATACACATTTGACACGTTCTCCGAACGGGAGACTCTGGTTATAGACAGGACTTGCAGCATTACTTTCTAATAAAGAAAAGTAACGTTTGAAGATATACACGTCTCATGGATTCTCAACTAAGTCTGTATTAAAGTGATAGTTTTGTATGCAAAGTATGACAAGAGTTTTCCATAGTAGTAATGAGTTCCAAGTGATTTATTCGATAAAACAAGTGAAGTGAAACTTTATAAAATACACGATAATAACCGTATGTTTACTTGTATTCCCCCCTAAAAGAGTATAAAAGCATTTAAAATGTATTTAAAGTGTGTTTGAAAGGGGTATGAACTCACTTGATAGTTTGAAGAAGGTGTGACGAAAATCGAGCGGAACTTTGGCTTGAAAAAACGGATTTTTCTCGGGAGTAAAATCGACCTTCGGGACTTGCACAAAATGACCAGGGCTTCGGGATAGTGCGAGCACGGAAAACGAGGCAAAACGCAAGAAAAGTGAGAGAGAATGAGCAATTTTTCCGGAAACCCTCGCATCCCGGGAACCCTCGCATCCCTTTTATAGGAGGCTGGAACCGCCTCGGTACGCGGGGCGTACGCGTACGTCACGCATGACCGAGTCCTCGACTGCCTCGGACTTCGGATGGGATGGGGGGGGGGGGGAGGCTCGCATAGGGGCGACGTGGACGATCCGAGGCCAAGGCCTTGAGTACGCTGGGCGTACTCGTGTACGCAGGGCGTACTTGTGTGACTCAGACTTCGGATAATACCAAAATTTTGAATAAAAATATATATTAATTATTTATCAAACTTCAAAAATTCATATCTCCTTCATACGAACTCTGTTTTTGACGTTCTTTATATCCACGCGTAGGTGAGACTAAGATCTACAACTTTCGTTTAGATTCCGTCGGGAAATTCCGATATTATTTTTATTATTTATTTATTAAAATGATGTGATTAAGGAATTTTTTTAAAAATTCATAACTTTTTCATACGATGTCCGATTTGAGCGTTCTTTTTATGCACATTTGTAGTTTAGCGATATCTATGACTTTCATTTAGACACCTAAGGTCAAAAAGTGTTTTATTGAAACTTTGCGTTTGTACGTAACTTCGTATCGCCGTTTTTTTTGTCGGAAAACTTAGAATGATCATAACTTCTTCGTTATAACTCGGATTTTTGTGTTATTTATATGTTTGAAAAACTTAAGACGAGATTTACTACATAGCGTACTCCAAACAGAGCTTTTGAATACTTCATTTTTCGATGATATTCTAATCCCTTTTTCAAAGAGGTTACAAGACTCGATCTTTGATGACCTGAAATGACGGGTTGTTACACCATGAAAGAGACAAAGAATCAGAAGGAAGAAAACTCAAAGACGCATGGACAGGTTGTTATTTACTATTATTGTTCATATAATCTCTATCCATTTCCATACAGTGTTGTACAGTTGTTTATGTAATCAACCCTATTAATAAAGAAATTTAATGTATGATGAGCTAATGAAACTCAAAAACAGGCTTTCAAAATTCAAACATCCCAACCTTTACCTTTCGGTATGTTCGGTAATACTCCAGGTTTTACCCTAGGCATTCTTATTTCTTTTATAAGTCGCTTCTCATGGAAAATTAAGCATCCCTATTGTTAAAATTACCAAAAAGTACACTATATAATTTGCAAGAACCACCTATTTCTAATGTTACTTTCTCTATATTGTCATGTAAAAGTTCATATATTTTCTAATTTTACTCTATTTTTTTGTAACTTAGGAATAAACGCACCTACTTCACAATCTGTAGCCAATTATGTGATGTTGGCAATCGTTTATGGAGGAACACTAATATATAGGAAAAGTGGGCTTAAGGTTTTTTTTTTATCTTCAATCTATATTTTATAGTTTATGACTTTATTCATGTTTATTTCAAAATATGTTGTAATAATTCTTTTTATCCCTCTTTATTTATATTTTTACAGGCTAAATGGTATTACTATTTACTTCTTGGATTTGTAGATGTAGAGGCAAATTATCTAGGTAAGCTATAATATATGATTATGAATAATGTTTCTTTTTGACTTAATACAGAAAAAGAACGAAAAAGTGCTGACTTTTTTTTTTTATCATAAATTGTGGTGAAGGCATATCAATACACATCTATAACAAGTATAATGTTACTCGATTGTTGGTCAATCGCTTCTGTGATCTTGTTGACGTGGATTTTCCTAAAGACAAAATACAGATTCAAGAAAATTACAGGTGTTTCCATTTGTATTTCTGGTCTTGTTCTTGTTATCTTTTTAGATGTTCATGCAGCGGATCGATCACGTGAGTATATTGGAATTATCAAATAATACATTTATATAATTAATTGGTGTTTTTCTAATTTGTATTTTTGTCTAATTTTAGAAAGCGGAAGTAGCCTTATCAATGTCGACTTTCTAGTGGTTGTAGAGGCTACCCTTTATGCTGTCAGCAATGTTAGTGAGGTAATCTTCTTGTCTATTAACCTTTTTGGTCAAAGGGCAATTTTTTCATTTTGCTTAATGGATCACTTTTAAGTTATGCAGGAGTTCTTTGTGAAAATTGTTGATAGAATTGAACTCATGGCTAATTGGCTATGTTGGGGTTATTTGGTGCTATTATTAGTGGTATTCAAATGTATCCAACTTTAATTTTGTGTTCTATTCGGGCTTTATAATTTGCAAAATCTACCAAATTATAATAATATTTCCAAATACTATAAATATAAAGAAATTAAAGTATGATGTCATAATAAACAAATAAATTAATAGCATTTAGCCCTTTTTCTTTTGTTGTCTTTAACAATGTATATCTGAAAGAAAACTCTAAATATAGAATTCGGATATCTTACAGTATGATGAAGATCGAGACAATATATACATACATATATATATATATATATATATATATATATATATATATATATATATATATATTAAAATCTTACAAATCAACACATATAAAATCAGATTTACACCTTTGATCAACAAGTAAAGCAAATTACCTAAGGCATTTAAAGATTCGAATAAAGTATGATGCAAAAAGATGAATAAAAACTAATTGATCAAAAGGCCTGAGTTGAAAAAATTATAAAAATCATGGCAGAGGAAAAACTATTGGGATGATCTTTTTCTTGAATTAAGGGTACTATTTTGTTTGTCTGTTTACATGTTTGTAGGTCTGATGGCATGGCTAACACTGTTACCCTCTTGAATCATTTTGAAACCGAGGTTCTACCATTCAGTATTTCCTTATTCTCCTTTAACCTTTTTTTTATGTGTATCTCTAAACATATAGTTGTAAAAGAACTAACTTTAACAAGGAAATAAATTAATTGTTGAAGTTTTTGATTGATTAGGTGTTTTGATTGAACTGTAGGCTAGTGCGGCGGATAATTAGGAGGAATTGATGGCAAATCAAGCATTTAAAGGGATCCAACCATTTGTACATGTTTTGTTTTTCTATAATAAATATTATGCAATATTAGCAATGTCTTATATTTACTTACTATTGGAATGATTACTTGTATTTAACATATTAGTGCAATGAATTATCTTTCTTATTTATTGTATTTTATTTTGCATTTTGAGACTTCTAATGTGTTATTTAATTTGAAAATTACTAAATCCATCAAAATATATAATTTTTACAACATTTAAAATTATGACATGCAAAAATGTGTCTCGTCTTTCTTCATGACAGGGTCTTTAATGATACGCAATGCGAGTCGTAAATGTGCGTTGTAAGGTTACATCATACAAATGTGTGTCATCTTCTTTATGACAAGGATTTCCTTGACACACATGGCGTGTCGTAAGACGTGTCGTAAATAGACGACGCACATTTGTGTGTCATCTGAGCGTTTTACGACACACATTGTGTGTTGTAAAAGGGTGTTTTTGTAGTAGTGTGAAAAAATATAGAGATAGATGGGAATGAGAAGAGTAAGAGAAAGAGTGATAATGTGAAGAGTTAGAGATAGAGAGATAATGAGAAGAGATAGAGATAGAGAGAATGAGAAGAGTTAAAGATAGAGAGATAACAAGAAGAAATTGAGATCTTGAGAGAATGTTTTCAACAAGTATCATGTGCACATATGGACCAATCAGAATTTAGCACAAATTAAAATTTTAAATAAATCAATAAGGGTAAATTAGTAATACTGCATGTATATTAAATAAATTCCAAAATTAAAATCAAATTAAATCCCTATAAAATTGCAATAAGTTTTTAAACCCTACAAAAACCACCATAACGTAATCGACATCCTCCTCCTTCCTCATTGCTACTGTTGTGTACGTGTTCATTCCCTACAACAGCCGTCAAACACCACATCACAACCACCAGAAAAGAGGTGATAAAAGAAGGTATTATGAAGAATGAAGTTGGTCTTTGATGAAAACGACGATGAAAGCCCTCACCTTTCTTCCTGAACCCTAATTTTTCACTTCAACCCTCCGTCAATGTGTGTATATGTGTTTGATAAATGATAATCATTAACATCGCCATCATCTTCAACTTCTCTCGATTTTGAATTGCAAATCATAACCAAGCGCAGGGAACCATTTGGGTTATTTCTCCCTCTCCCTCTCTCTTGGCTTGATTAAAATAATGGAGTTGGAAATCCATGTCAGGTGGTGATGGGTGAAATTAGCAAATTTCAGGAAAGAATTCGTTTTTTAAGTACTTTATACCTCTCTCTCCTTTTGCAATTTTGATTCTTATGATTGGATAACTACCACAAATTTTTTATTATGGTTGTATCTGACAACAATTCTGTCGGAATGGAAGATCAAGTTCTAATTCTGTCATAATGGAATCTTGATTTTATGGCATGTAATCTCAAATTACTCGTTAGTATTTGAAGGTATACACTCTTATATTTTAATTTTGTCACATTCATGTATATATTAATTACATATGTTGTATGTTTCATCAAATGGAGTATAAAGATACGAGCATCCGATTTTGCCCGTCAATTGTTTGCTAAAATGCTTGAATCAAATATTTCAGCCAATTTTTTTGTAATCTTTAAACTATCATATCTCTCTCATACTAGCTTGGAATGATTTGAAATTTTTTATGCATATTCTCCTTTGTGTTAGCTACAAGTTAGGTTCTGAATTCATTTTAATTAAATTAATATTGGTTGAGTTATTGTCCT
Organism: Lactuca saligna; assembly: GCF_052625555.1. Lineage (NCBI taxonomy): Eukaryota > Viridiplantae > Streptophyta > Magnoliopsida > Asterales > Asteraceae > Lactuca > Lactuca saligna. Next base: position 152,137,064 of record NC_136425.1, on the reverse strand, counting down.
TTGAACATTGGATGTCACAGCTATATTTTTAGCACTTCTACTTTGTTCAGAAATTTTTTGTGATCTTTGAATTGTCATATTTCCCACATGCTTGCTTGTAATAATATAACCTTTTTCCAACATATTGTCCTATGTGTTATCTACAATGTAGGCTCTAGAATCATTGTAATTATATTAAGTCGATTATTTGGATCAAGTAACTCGGGGAATACTTGATCAAGTGACTCGAGTATTACATTCTTTTAGAATAAATTAAAACTCTTTAATGTCTAAATCATTCTATGAGAATTTATAGTTTTATTCTTTTAGAATATACTAAAAGTTTTAATATTTTAAAGTTGATTATGTTTTCTTTGTGGATATAGATTTTGAAGAAGCTGCCATTGATATGGAAAAAGAAGAAATATGGAGAACGAGAGTATTCTAGCAGAATGTATTATGTCAGAATTTATAAAGTGTTTCTTAACAATATTTTTTCAGAATGGATAAGTGTTTTTGTTAGATTTTGATGTTTTTATTTTTATTTTTTTTAACCATTCTTAGTTTTAATCTTTAAGAATAAATGTAAGTCTTATTCTTTACGAATTAATGTAATTAGTGATTCTTAAAAAATAAAATATGTATGCTTTAGAAAATGTTATTCTTGATAATATGTTGTATAATTCTTTAAGCATGTTAATTATAAAAAACTATATTGAATGAACCATATTCTGCAAGAATAAAATCGAAAATATATTTAGTAGTTTATGTTTGACTCTCTGTCATTCTGATATAATAAAATCGGTTAGTATTAGAAATTATAATAGAATTAAATTTGAATTAATTTAAAAAATTCAGATTTAAAAAAAAAATTAATTATTCCTTAAAATCTGATAATTTCTTTTTTTAATATAGGTTAATTGACCAAAACACCCTTTTGCTGAAATTTGAGTGATTATATGGTACATGTTACCATATTGTAATAATGTAGACCCTCAGATCATTACCATTGATTTTATTCATCCATTGGTCCAGAATTGTGCTTACGGGCACATAATAGACGTAAAACACAAAATAATCTAACCATATATATATATATATATATATATATATATATATATATATATATATATATATATTATATAGATATATATATATATATATATATATATATTATATAGATATATATATATATATATATATATATATATATATATATATATATATATATATATATATATAGTTGGGTTCAACAATGAACCATGGAACCAAGGAATCGATTTTTTGCAACTTTTAGAGTTTACTTTTTATCAAAAAATTAAAAAATATACATATTCATACCTTTATATCATCTTTCCATTGATATTATATTCGATGTATATATATATATATATATATATATATATATATATATATATATATATATATATATATATATATATATATATATATATATAATTTATTCACAGTGTGAATCTGAATGCACACTATGAATCCGAATAATATATAATTTATTTTTTAAAATTCACTATGTGAAGTGACGAATTTAGATATTTTTAGTTTTTTTTTTCAATAAAGAATAAGCTCTAAAACTTGAAAAAAAATAGTGGTTCCTTGGTTCGATGTTTAAAATGGTTCCTTGTTGAACTTATATGTGTGTGTATATATATATATATATATATATATATATATATATATAGAGAGAGAGAGAGAGAGAGAGAGAGAAAGAGAAAGAGAGAAAGAGAAAAAGAGAGAGAGAGAAAGAGAGAGAGAGAGAGATAGAGATAGAGAGAGAGAAGGGGGGAGAGAGAGTAAGGAAGAAAACGAGTAAAAGAGTAGTGGAGCCAAAAAGGATCATAATAATCCGCGAGGTATTATATGTAGTGGATCCATGAGGGATCATTGGAATTCGTGAGGGATTCAATAAAAGAAATGTTGCTAAAGGATCCATGAGGGATCTAAGTAAGGGGGCATGAATCTGGATGATTGCACACCGGTAAGGTCAAAGCTACGATGCCACTCTACATGATAAATGTGGTTATTTTTTGTAACTGGGTCGTTTGAGTCTTAATGAGAAAAAAAAATGGAAGAGTATGAGAAGACGAGAATAGAATGTTTTATAACTCGCCAGACTTGTTGTCTGATGTTTGTTGTTTGTCATGTGTTGCAGGTTCAGGTTGTAGCCGTAGTACGAGTGGAGATGGTAGCACAAAGGACATGGACTAGATGTAGATTTTATTTGGTATATCCTTATTGCTTTAATTTATGGTTAGGATATGTTTTAAACCAGATGTATTATGTGATGTAAATTGTTTTTAAAACTCTGGTTTTCGAATGTTTATAGTAAAACTCTGATAAATTCCCAGAATATTTTATTGAGAAGAGTCGGGTCGTTACAATTGGTATTAGAGTCATAATTTAAGTGAATTAGGTTGGGGATGTCCACACCTAGACTTAAATTGTGGGAAATGAAAAGAACCATACTGATTAGGACCACTGTTAGTGATGATCACTTAGGACATATGTGTTTATAGTCGATGTTGTTATTGGATCAAATAGATTCTAAAAGAATGAAATCATGTTTAAATCAAAGTAAAGATTAATCTTGAAGCAACATCAAAGATTTTTTTTTCTTTATTGTGTAAGGGTTAGATGAGAAAGGGTACCATTTTTGGAATAACCATAGTTGAAGGGTCATTCAAAGTCGTGTATAACATTCAACAAAAATGCTTTGTATAAAGATAACCTTGTACTTTTTGAAGGGAATAGGAAATTCTTAGTCTGAAACTAGAAGACAAGTGGTGTTCGAAGGGATGTCCGACAAAGAATTTGCGATGTCTTCCAGAGATGTTGAAACATATAAGGGAAATTAAAGTAGTTGGTGGGAGAGAATCCGATGGCAGTGAAGCCTCAAATAATAATTCTAGAAATAGCAGTTGTGAAGCTGATAATACTGAACCAACACCTTATGTTCTTTGGAGAGCCACTTGAATTAGGCACCATGCGGTACAATATGTTCCTTTGGAAAGCTACATATTTTTTACTGAGAATGGTGAAGCATAATTATATCCAGAAGCCTTAAAACTAAAAGATTCCTTATATTTGAAGAAGGTGATGGAAGATGAGATATGCTCACTTGACAAGAACGAGACTTGGACTCTTGTCAAAGTTACCATCAAAGAAAAAGGCATTACAAAATAAATGGGTATTCATAGTCAACGACAAAGTCAATGGTATCAAATGATACAAGGATAGATTGGTGGTAAAATGGTAACAACATAACAAAAGAGTTGACTACCATGATTTTTCCCCCTAGATGTAAAGATGACAACAATTCGAAATGTTCTTAGAATTGTTAATGTAGAAGATTTACACTTAGAACAATTATATGTGAATACTACGCTCCTACATGGTGACCCTAATTAATACATTTACATGACACAACCAGAAGGTTTTCTGAAGACTCACAAAGAAACCTTGGTGTGGAAACTTTAGAAAATCTAATATGGATTAAAGCAAGCTCCAAGGCGGTAGTCCTTAAATTTGATGATTTTATAAGGAGGAACGTGTACGGAATATTTGAAAATGATCACTATTTCTACCAAAATATGTTCAAATACTCATTCATCATCCTCTTACTTCACGTTAATGATATGGTGTAGTTAGATCCGACATTCAGGAAATAAGCAAGTTGAAGAAATAGTCATCCAAGGAGTTCGAGATGAAGGGTTTAGAAGCTGTAAACAGATCTTGGTCATGAGGATAGTCAGAGATAGAGCTTCGGGAATAGTAAAATTTTCAGAAGAAAAATACATTCAAAAGGTTTTTGAGAAATTCAACAAGGAAAATGTGAAATCCCAAAGCACGTTCCTTGGGATTTACTTGAAACTCTTTAAGAGTTAATCCCCAGTAACCAAAGCTAGCAAAGTAGAAAAGGTAAAAGTCTCATACATCTTGGAAGTTGGTATCTTGATGTATGCAATGGTGTGTACCAGACCAGATATTACTCATATAGTGGGAATGGTCGGTCGATTTATGTTAAATCCATGGAAGGAGCATTGGGAAGCAGTCAAATGGATACTTTGCTATTTGAAGAGAATTTCAGGGGGTTACCTTATGTTTCCAAAGGAAAGATCTTTCTATTGAAGGTTTCGTTGATACATATTTTAGGGGTTATGTAGATTTAGGTCAAAACACAACAAGTTAAATATTTAAAGTTAGAGAAATAGCAATCAGTTGGATGTCGAGACTATAAGAGAGTGTTTTTCTTTCAATTATAGAACCAGAGTACATGACTTTAGCCAAATCTAGTAAGAAACTTATTTGGTTGAGGAACTTTATGTCAGAATTGGGCTTAGATCAAGAATATTGTATGTTGTATTGTGAAAACCAACGTGCTATTCACATTGTGGGAAATCCAATGTTTCACTCAAGAACGAAACACATCAAGATAAGATACCATTTTTCTTAGAGAACTGACTAGTAAAGGTATGCTCAATTTAAAGTAGATCCTTAGTGTGAAGAATCCCACAGATATGTTCATCAAGGAAAAAACAACAGAGATGTTAACATTTTTTATGGATTCAAATGGTCTTCCTCATAACTAGAGTTAAAAACGCAAGATAAATATGATTTGGGTTATTTCCTGGGTCGTAGATGAAGATTGTTTAACCATGTAATCCTCAAAGTGTGGGATTGTTGAGATATGGCATCTAAATGACAATGGAAAAGGTTATTGTAGCATTATGAAGCTTCGATATTGTGACACCCCGGAACTTCTACCTTGTTCAACTATTTGATGCTATCAATGTTAAACTCGTTGCAACTATCTTTTAGCATTATTTTAAGTCTGTTTGGATGATCTAAAGCCTTGTACAACCAAAGTTTGACTTAGGGATGGGTTGGTTTAAGATTTTGGGTTGCAAAAAGGAAAACACTCCATCAAACGGAGTGTGTGGCCATACACATGAGTGTGTGGTCGCACACCTGAGTGTATGGCCGCACACATGAGTGTGTGACCGCACACCCGAGTGCATGGCCGTACACATGAGTGTGTGGCCACACACCCGAGTGTATGGCCGCACACATGAGTGTGTGGCCGTACACCCGAGTGTATGGCCGCACACATGAGTGTGTGGCCGCACACCCGAGTGTATGGCCGCACACCCGAGTGTATGGCCACACACATGAGTGTGTGGCTACATACCCATTATCTATATATAGATGAGGCTCATTTTCACTTCATTTCCCCTCTCCTCAACCGCACACCTCTCTCTCTATCTCTACTTTTATCCCCCACAAACACTTCTAAGGCTTCAAAAACGTAAGTATTCCATCCTTTTAGCTTGTTATACTTGAAAGACTTATTGATTTGAGCCTTTATTCACCTTAAAGTTGACCGCACACTCCTTTGTGTGGCCTTACACTCCCTTCATACAATCATATGTGATTGTAAGACTTGTCCCAAGTGTTTCCTTGTCTCGTAGGGTGTCACTTATCTTGATTAGTTGTATTATACACTAATTATGTCCATACATGTATCATTATATGTTAATTAGGGTTTGTTTGTGCTCGAGGATGCACTTGACACTCAACATCCCTAACGATCTTACATTTGAATCACACGTCAAACGATGAGTTCATACCCCTACATTTTCCGAGTTTTCATGTTTTCAGGGGGGCAATACAAGCAAAAGTACAAGGAAACTTGTGCTCAAAATATATTATTTTGTTTAAGTTCATAATATTTTTAGTATGCTTTTAACATGGAAAACAGTTTTTACCAAACGATTAAGAAATCAACTCGTAGAAACAGTTTTCAAAACTAGGGTAATGAACTTGTGAATCATGAAGTAAAATGTATTATTTTATAAAGGATTCATGCAAATCATTAACAAGATTTTTAGTATTATTACTTGTAAATTTGTTAGTCTAAGTTGGAGACACGCCTTGGTAACACTCCCACAGAATCAGAGTGTAGGACTAGCACTTGTAACCAGAATCTCTTGTAGGGAGAGCGTGACTGTTGTGTATAGATCTATACGGGACTGACAACCCCGCACCTTGCTGCTAGCTACGGCCGGACCGGTAGGTCTACGGGGGACAAAGTCATTAAGGATACCAGCCGTTGCGGGCCATATCCAGTCAGTTATGGTTATAAAACTCACAACCTAGATAACAAATATTTACTTTTGTAATAATGAATCAAGTGAACTAACCTCAAAGTAATAATCAATATGATTACTAGAGGGTATTAATAATACCTGCAGGTAGGGTTGTAAACGAACTGAACGTTCGGCGAACCGTTCGGCAGGAAGTTCGTTTATGTTCGTTTATTTAATAAATGAACGAACATGAACAAAAAATATCGTTCATTTAGTTAAATGAACGAACATGAACAATGGTCTCGTTCGTTCATTTATGTTCGTGAACGTTCGTTTATGAAGTTCATTTACGTTCGTTCGTTTAAGTTTATTTATATTCATCTATATTCAATTATTTTTTATTATATTGCAATATTATATGTTCGTTTATGTTCATATATGTTCAATTGTGTGTTTTTTTTTTTTTATTATTTTTTTTATTTTTATTTTTATTTTTTTATCTTTGTTCGTTTATGTTTGTTCGTTTATGTTCGTTTAGCATGTTCACGAACATAAATAAACGAACATGAACAAAGTAATTTGTTAAACGAACGAACATGAACAAGAAAATCTCGTTCGTTTATCCATTCTTGTTCGTTTGTTGTTCGGCTAACTTAAACGAACGAACATGAACAAGACCTTGTTCGTGTTCGTTTGGTTCGTTTACAGCCCTACCTTCAGGATTTAGTTCACCACGTGCTTATTAGTTTTATTTATGTAATAAGGCTAATATACCTCACTAGGAGTAACCGGGGTTTTTCAAGGAAACTACGTTTAACGATATAAGTATGGTAGATACTTGTACACTTCATTTTAGAACGGATAACCAACAACCTACTTTTAGGGAAAATATAGGATTTTCCCGGGATACCTCGGACTTTCATAAACGGATTGTTTAACAAGTAACTAACAGATGTTCATATTCATTCCATGACACCCTGGATTGTGCATATCTTGTATGAATCTGGAAGTCATGGAAGGAATGGGTTTTCAAACATGTTTTTTATAAGAAAATATGGGATGGTCGTGAGGAACACATTTCAAAAGGATCAAAGAACATTTTTCACCAAAACTAAATGCTTATGAACTCATCGACTTTATGCTGATACTCTTTTCAAAACTGCTTGTATTCTCAGGGAATTAGTAGACAAGTACTTTCAGGAGATTGGAGAAGTCGGAGCGTTAGAGTCACGTCTTTCTATTTGATTTGAACAAAACTATGTATTAACACAATGTAAACCTTTTTCATATATGTATTCAATATCTGGTTGTGTTTACTATGCTTGCTATGATACAATTGTTGTGATACTACGCATGACATCCTCCACCCCGGAACGATTCCGCCGTTCCGGTTTCGGGGTGTGACAGATATGCTTTAGAACTATATGTAGCAATCCAAAGTTTTGGTACGATTCATAATAAAGTAAAGGAGAGCCACATTTCGAAAGATGTTCTTATAAAAAATAGAGACTCCAAGTTTTGGTATAGAAGTGCAAAAGCAGTGTTTTAGATTTACTATAGCATTATAAAGCTTTGATACACTTCAGAATGGTCTGTCGCTATCTTGGAGGACAAAGGATCAAGATAATAAAGAGCAGTATTGATGATTATAACTTGAATACAAAGTTGCAATAAGCACATAATCTTTTATACAACTAAACTCTTTAATATATGTCCCCATACTCTTATTTGTAGATAAAACATGCTTATGTCCAAAGTAATAACATGCTAAAAGGTATGGCTTGACCTTACTATGTTCATATTCGTATACTATCACATGATTACAAAACATATGTTATCTAATAAACAATTCTAAGTATTGCTTCGGTGCAAGGCATGTCGAAGGCTAGGTCTCTATATCTTTGGGATTTTGGAAAATATCATATTAGCCCATCAAACTTGTCATGTTTGTTTTAAAATGTCACCCAACTTTTTTTTTTGTAAATTAAGGGAACTAAATGTCATATGACCACTTAATAACGTCCTTTTACCGATTGTAAAAGGTTTAAAGGATATTTTGGTGACATGGCCTCCACAGTGGAACGTGAATCAACTAGTATTATTCCAATTTAAGTTTTTCCGGTCATCCTCTGTCACACCCCAAAACCATGAATAGCGGAAACGTTCTGGGGTGGAGCACGTCATGTAAAGTATCACAACACAATATAACAGTAAATAAGCAAACAACATCATCCATTGCATTAAATATATAATTTTAATACAAGCGTGTTCTGTACAGTGATAGACACCAAAAATAATGTAAATCAAAATAATAAGATGAGTCTTGGATGCGCTCCATCTTCCCAAAAGCTGGTCCCGGTACCTGTCTACTGATGACCTGAGAATACAAGTTATTTTGAAAGAGTTTATCAGCATAAAGCTGGTGAGTTCATAAGTGTTTTAGTGTCAGTGTTTGTTATCAAAACGTTTGAACATGTCTCAAGTGTAAGTTTGTAAAATGTATGTAAGTGTTTGTAAAAGTTTGAATCTCTCAGAAAAACCTATATTTTCTATTAAAGTAGCCTTCTACCAAGGCTTAACTGTTTTGTATGTTCGTTTACTGTAAAAGTGTGTAATTTACTCATGTGTAACTATCATTCTCAAAATATAGTTTCTACATAAATGTTTAAGTGAAAAGATCACTAATTGTGTAAAGAGTAAATTAATGTAGTATTGTAGTGTTGTATTATAGGAACTACTGCTGTACTAACTACCTTAAACCGGATTTATATTAAGGCATCATGTGATTAATTGTACCATACTATCGACTGGATAAACAACGACAAATGTAGGTCGTAAAATGATATGACGTTTGGCACCCGCAGACCTGCAGGTCCGGCTGTAGCTAGTAGCAAGGTGTAGGATAGTCATTCCAGTATTGATCTATACGCAAACTCACGCTCTCTCTCCAAGAGAATTTTGGCTACAACTTGGGCCATGACATTTAAGGCATGCTCCAATATAGTGGATCACAATTGTTAACGTATTCATGTATATGTAATGTATTGTTACTTGTTCTAGTATCGTTGTATATGTTCTTCTCTAGTATAGTTGTATATGTTCTTCTCTAGTATAGTTGTATGTGTTCTCTTTCTAGTATAGTTGTATATGTTCTTCTCTAGTATAGTTGTATATGTACTCATAGTAATATTCTCATAGTAATAAGTATTAACTCATAAATGAACTGACTCATTGATCTAGAAATTGTAGTAGTATGATCCTGTGTCACCCTGATGGTAACTTACTAATGATGTAACTAATACGCATGAATATGGAAGTACTTTTTATGTCTATATATGTACAATTGATATATAGTTAGTATTGAAACGACTTTCGGACGACTACCCGAAATCCCACCAGACCACATCTCAAGCGCGAAAAGGAAATAGGGTGGATGGCCTTCCTAAGCTCTTTAAACATTTCTTATATATATATACACATATAAGGACATGTAATTTATAAGAAGTATAACAAAGTTTAAATAAAAGTATTTGGTAAGAAAAGAGTTTGTAAAACATTTTGAAGTAAATCAGTTTGATAAACAGTTTGAACAGTGATAAAATCATATGTTCTATAGTTATTAATCACATGTGATTGATGTAATAACTATAAGTATTTAACTTGTATCCCCCCCCCATAAAAGTATTTAAAACATTTAAAAGTAATTCAAAGGTTAATTAACAGGGGTATGAACTCACTTGTGGTGAGTGGATTGGATTGAAGTATCGGATACCGTGCTAGGTGGAAAACGGAGACTTGTACACACGCACGAGCCTAGTTATCATATAATGAACATATGTATAACTAATTAGCCTTATTATAACTAATAATATGAGTTGGGACACTCTAGAACCTGAAAACACTTTGTTTCAAGTGTTAAAGTTCACAAGGTTTGCATCCGAGTGCTAGTAGGGCATAACTAGGGTGTTTGGGGTCCAAGGGTAAACTCCTTGGGAGTTCACGGTCTAAATGACCTTTACCCTTGGATTTTATGGCAGTAAACTCTAGGGTTTACGGTCCAAACTCCAAATATTTTAATCCATGAGTTGTTTTGGAGTTTAACAAGTCCATAGAAGCAACCTTGCTAAGTGGTTTATCTCCTGGAATGGATTAAGACCACAAAACACCCTCCTTGAGGTGTTTACGGCCTAAGGGTATTTTCCCTTGGGTTTACTACCATAAAACCTTCTGGTAAGTGGTATTTCCATTGTTTTAAGTCCTTATCACAACTAGGTAAACATGTAAGTTAGTCTTTAGGGTTAGGAAAGGAATATGACTCATTTAAACACCTTTTTGGGTGTTTACGGTTTTGGGGCATCCTTAGACACAATGACTAGTTTGTTGGGGAGTAAACACCTTTTTGGGTGTTTACTCTTTTCACTATTTAGGGAGTAAACACAATGACTAGTTTGTTGGGGAGTAAACTCATACATAGGCATGAGTTTACGGTTTTTGGGTGATTCCTAAACCCAAAACATAAAAGTTTAGTTGGGTGATTCTAATACGCGAAGTGTTTGCGGTTTTCAAAATAAAAACCCGAGACGACACTTTCTTTCACCCGTTCGTTTAAAAATAATAATAAAATAATTAAACAAACTTTATATTTCTTAAAAATGAGAAATAATGATATTAAATCACGATACGAAGCGGTTGACTTTTAGGGTATGACCAAAAGAAATTTTGGGGTTGTCACATCATCCCCCTGTTAAGGGAATTTCATCCCGAAATTAAAGTCAAAGCAAAAGAAGTAGTTACAAATAACTAAGCAAAGAGATGAGGGTATTTCAGTTTCATCTGATCCTCGCGTTCCCAAGTGAATTCCGGTCCTCGCTTGGCGTTCCAGCGAACCTTCACAATCGGGATACAGCTTTGTTTCGTCTGCTTAACCTCACGGTCCATGATCTCTACAGGTTCTTCCATGAAGTTGAGGCTCTCGTTGATCTCGATCTCGTCGAGTGGGATTACATGAGTCTCGTCGGACAGACACTTTTTCAAGTTAGATACGTGGAATGTAGAATGTACGTTACGAAGTGTGTCGGGTAGGTCGAGTTTGTAAGCTACTGGGCCGACTCTTGCGAGAATCTTGAAAGGCCCTATGTACCTCAGATTAAGCTTCCCACGCTTTCCGAAGCGTATCAAGCCCTTCTAGGGTGAGACTTTGAGAAGGACTCGGTCTCCCACCTGAAATTCCAAAGGTTTTCTTTGTTTGTCAGCGTAGCTCTTCTGTCGGTCTCTAGAGGCTTTCAATCGTTCACGGATCTGAACAATTTTCTCTGTCGTTTCCTGAATGATCTCCGGACCGGTGAGAGTACTGTCAGAAGCTTGCCCCCTGGCTAATTGGGTATCACCCACTTCAGCCCAACACAGAGGGGATCTGCACTTTTGGCCGTAGAGGGCTTCAAATGGTGCTGCCTTTATGCTCGTGTGATAACTGTTGTTGTAGGAAAATTCGACGAGGGGTAAATGGGTATCCCACGCTTTTCCAAAGTCAATTACACAAGCACGCAACATATCTTCTAAAGTCTGGATTGTTCTCTCACTTTGTCCGTCGGTCTGTGGATGGTAGGATGTGCTCATGTCTAGCCTTGTTCCCAGGGAATGTTGTAGTGATTGCCAGAATCTTGAGGTGAACCTACTATCTCTATCGGAGATAATGGATATAGGTACACCATGTAGCCGTACGATTTCCCTAATGTATGTTCTCGTAAGTTTCTCCATCTTGTCGGTTTCTTTGATAGGCAGGAACTGTGCAGACTTGGTCAATCTATCGATGATGACCCATATGGTATCAATTCCACCCGTTGTCTTGGGCAACTTGGTTATGAAATCCATAGTGATCCGCTCCCACTTCCATTTTGGAATCTCTGGTTGTTGCAGTAAACCGGAGGGCTTCTGGTACTCGACCTAAACCTTTGCGCAAGTAAGGCATTTACTTACGAAGGTGGTAATCTCTGCTTTCATATTAGGCCACCAGTATAGCTTTTTAAGATCCAGATACATCTTATCTGAACCTAGATGGACAGAATACCGAGTGTTGTGTGCCTCGGTCATGACCAAGTCTCGGAAACCACCGTGTTTCGGTGTTCAGATCCGGTCCATGAAATATAAGGCTCCGTGACCCTTGGCTTCTAAATTCTTGTCCATTCCTCTGAGGGATTCACTCGGCACATTTTCAGGTTTCATGGCTTCAAGTTGGGCCACCTGAATTTGTTTAGACAAGTGTGAATGGATGGTTATTGACAATGACTTGACCCTGCGACCAGAATATTCCTTCCGACTTAGGGCGTCTGCTACTACGTTGGCTTTACCCGGATGATAACGAATATTGCATTCGTAGTCACTGAGTAGCTCGACCCACCGTCGTTGTCTCATGTTGAGCTCCTTCTGATCGAATATGTGTTGTAAATTCTTGTGGTCGGTAAATATAGTGCTTTTCGTCCCGTACAAGTAATGTCTCCAGATCTTCAGAGCAAAGACCACGGCTCCTAGTTCAAGATCGTGGGTCGTGTAGTTAACTTCGTGTGTCTTCAACTATCTGGAAGCGTAGGCGATGACCTTACCTCGCTGCATCAGAACACACCCGAGCCCTTGGTTCGATGCATCGCAATAGACTACGAAGTCTTGTATCCCTTCGGGGAGAGATAGTATTGGTGCGGTGCACAAGGCTCGTTTGAGCATTTGGAACGCTCTTTCTTGTTTCTCTTCCCAGTCAAAGGCCACACCTTTCTGGGTCAGGGTTGTAAGAGGTTTCGCTATTCGGGAGAAGTTCTGTATGAATTTGCGGTAGTAGCCAGCGAGGCCTAGAAATTGACAAATTTCTGTAGGCGTCTTCAGTGCTGACCAGTTCTCAATGGCTTTAATTTTGGATGGGTCCACGTGGATTCCCTCTTCGCTTACCACGTGTCCTAAGAATTCGACTCTTCGGATCCAAAATTCACATTTCGAGAACTTTGCATAGAGTTTCTCCGTTCGTAAAGTTCCTAAAACTTGTCGCAGGTGATCGCCATGCTCTTCCTTACTTCGGGAGTAGATCAGGATGTCGCAGGTGATCGCCATGCTCTTCCTTACTTTGGGCGCATTGGTCAATCCGAATGGGATCACCATGAACTCGTAGTGTCCGTAACGAGTTCGGAAGACTGTCTTTGGAACATCCTCCTCTAGTCTTCGTAACTGGTGATATCCGGATCTCATATCAATTTTGGAGAAGTAACTCGCCCCTTGCAGTTGGTCAAATAGATCGTGTATGCGTGGCAGAGGGTATCGATTCTTGACCGTCAGTTTGTTGAGTTCCCTATAGTCGATACACATACAGAATGATCCGTCTTTCTTCTTAACAAACAATACTGGTGCTCCCCAAGGTGAGAAGCTTGGTCTTATGAAACCCTTGCTGAGCAGTTCGTTAAGTTGACTGGATAGTTCCTACATCTCTGCTGGTGCTAATCGGTAGGGCGACTTGGCTATTGGGACAGCTCCTGGGTCTAAGTCGATTCTGAACTCGACCTGTCGTTGCGGAGGTAATCCTGGTAGCTCTTCTGGGAAAATGTTGGGGAAGTCGCTCACTACTGGAATGTTCTTTAGTTCTTTCGTTTCGAGGTTCGTGTCGACAATGTGAGCAAGGAATGCATGGTATTCTTTACGCAGATATTTCTGTGCTTGAATACTTGATATTATACGGAGACTCGCACCGGGTTTGTCGTTGTAGATGATAAGAGTTTCGTTAGACGGGAGGTTTAGACGGACTGCTTTCTCGAAGCACATGATGTCGGCGCGATGAAGGCTCAACCAATCCATGCGGATGATAACGTCGAAGCTTTTAATCGAGACCGGCATAAGGTCGATTGGGAATGAATGGTTATCTAGAGTTAGGGTACATCCTAAGTATATGCTATTGGTGTTTTCTGTTTTTCCATTAGCCATTTCTACTGTGAATTGTTCTTTAAGTGCGTGTGGTTGTTATTTAAGCATGCGGGCAAATTTATGGTTCACGAAGCTTCGCTCTGCTCCACTATCGAACAGAATGCATGCATAGGAGTTATCGAGGAGGAACGTACCAGTTACCACCATCGGGTCAGCAACTGCTTCCCCATGGCCTATTGCCAGTACCCTCCCTGCTCCGCCAGCATTCTTCGCTTTGGGGCAGTCCCTCTTGTAGTGGCCTGCTTCACCACATCCATAGCAGGTCGGGCTCGCGCCAGAGCCGGGGACTTGGGTGATCGGCCTCGTTGGGGATTTACAGAAATGGACGGTGTGTCCTTTCCTGTTGCAGTTAGAGCACTGCATTTCACGGCAGGGGCCGTTGTGGTGGAAGTTGCATTTGTTGCACTTAGGCAAACTTCCAGCATACTGTCTCACCGGAGCAGTATCAACAGCAAGGGTTATCGCGGCATGAACAGCCACAACTTGCTGCCTTTTAGCAGCTCTCTGTTTCTTCTTGTCTTCCCAAAACTTCCGCTTAGTGTCAGCGGGTTTGGAGGGTTCTGGGATGGCTAGGGTTGTTGCAGGGGTTTTGACTCCATGGTCAATGAGTCGCTGTGCCAGTCGCTTGGCACTGTCGAAGGTAGCGGGGTTTGATGATAGGACATTCCCCTGATACGGAGGCACTAGCCCCCATATGTACCTTTCGATCTTTTTCCCTTTAGTGGGAACCATATTGGGGCAGAGGGCCACCAGTTCACTGAATCTGGCGGTATAAGCGACAATGTTGGTGCCCTTCATGGTCAGGCTCCAAAGCTCCTGCTCTAGTTTCTAGATTTCGCCGCTTAGGCAGTATTCCTCAATCATGAGGTCTTTCATCGTTTCCCAGCCTATGTCGTTGGCTACGACGAGGGTTAGAGCTTTAACGTGGCCATTCCACCACGTCAGGGCCTTTCCTTCAAAGGTGCATGCGGCATATTTGACTTTGCTCGTAGCAGGGCATGAACAAATTTCGAAGACTGATTCAGTCTTCTCGAACCATTGCGAGAGGGCAATGACTCCGACGGTCCCATGAAAGGACTTCGGCTTGCAGTTGGTGAAATCCTTGTAAGAGCACTCTCTCGAGCGCACAGGAGTTTCAACCGGAATAGAGTTAACAGGGGTTCCACCTCTGCTGGCATCAGTAGAGTGATACTGTGCCATGGAAGTTGCCACTGCTGCAGCTACGACAGCATTTAGGGCTGCTGTATCGATGACCGGAGGTGGAGGAGGCGGTGGAGGTGCAGGGTTATTTCGGGGAGATTTGCGAGGAGACATCTTTCAGCTATAAGTTTATAAAGATAAGCAAAGTGGTAAGAATCAATTTGTAAGTAAGGTGAGAGTGACACATAGACTAACTAACCATAGCCCAACAATTGAATGAGTGTTTGAGATCATAACAAGGAAGATTAGTGGGAAAACAAGAGTGTAAAGATTTTTCCCACGGATTATATAGATGTAAATAGTACTGGTATTACCGATGTAATAAGTTCAGGGAAAATTGACCTAACAATAGGTCTTACATCATACCAGACGGAAAAGTTTGACAGATCTTAGATTCCTAATTAGAGTACTGAAAGTTAGGAATATTTTACAGACAAGTGCTACTTAGAGCACAGATGTTAAAGGCTAATCCTTAACCCTAAAAGATAAAGATGTACTAGACATCTTCTAACAGCGATGAGTATTCCTCGGGAGAACCCTGAGGTCTCACATTTGACGTATCACTTCTTGAAGGTGTCGTTCATGAGCCCTTTGACGAGATCGAAGTTCCATGACTTCTGCTTGAGAGGCAACCAGATGTTGCTGCAGGGTTTCAATGGTTCTCCACGTCCGTTCCATGTCTTCTTCGAGACGGCGGATGCGGACTATGTTGACACCAGAGTTGGCATCAATCTCCATGAACAGGTCGATGGCCGCTCGACCTTGTTCATTATTGCGAGCTATTCTGCGGATCATGACGGGCAGAGCTCGATCCGCAGAACCACCATCGCTAACGTGGTAAAAGGTTCGGTCCCCAAAGTAAGGTAAGGGTTGACCCTGTTCGTCACTCCAGCGATTCAAGTCGTTTACCCACAAGGGAGTGGGACCTGGAAAAGCTGGTTGAGGGTTGTTGTTTAGGGCTTGTCCTACTTGAGGTAGGTTGTTGACTTCGGGCTCAGAGTTCGATCCATCCGAGAAGCCTTCAGCTTGATGATCATCCAACGAAATTTGGTGCTCATCATCGGACTCTGCTTCGAGCCATCCTGTGTTGCCTTCATTCGGAAAGTACGGGTCGCCGTGATGGAATCCAGCCATCTAAATCTACGCGAGAAGAGAGGTATAAGAATGTAGTATATAAGTAGTTCGTAGTAGTACAAAATACTCCTATAGTATTTTAGGCTTTACTGATCTATGTGTGGTATTCTTGGTAAGTTTTTAGACTTGTTAACATATCACAGCCATTCTAGGGCATATGCTAATCACTCCTCGGACCATCATAGTTGATCAGGCTATGACATTCCCAGGACTGACCATACATCCCCGAGCTTACCTGGATCAGCCAAATCTGAATATGCGACAGAGGAGGTGGTTGGATGTGGTGAAGGATTACGATTGTGAGATCCTGTACCACCCGGGCAAGGCTAATGTAACAGCCCGGATCCCCAGGTATCTTTACTTTCATATTTGCATAGCGGGACTTCGAGGGCGAAGTCTTGTTCTAGTGGGGGAGAATTGTAACAGCCCGGATCCCCAGGTATCTTTACTTTCATATTTTTGGTATTCTGTGAGGGGAATCGACGAGTTGGAGGTCGAACTCGCCGAGTCTGGTCGCGGTTTTGGACGGAGGTTCGCGTCCGGAATTGGCGAGTCCAAGGGATGGACTCGGCGAGTCCGCGCTGTTTAATGAAACCCTAATTTCCCGGTCCTAAGCCCTATTTAAAGGACCTTATGGCCCTTCATTGCGGCCACCTTGAGCCTTGAGTGTACCCAAACGGCTGAGAGACCTTGTGAGTGAGATAAGAGGCTATTTGCTCATCATTTGGTGTGTTTTTGCAAGAAAGGAAGGAGAAGATCAAGCTTGAAGAGTTGGGGAGCTTGGATCTGCTTCTATTTCTTCAAGGGAACCTTCTTGAGGTAACTTTCAGAGCTAAACTTCATATTTTGGTTGATGTGACAAATCTAGGGTTTCTTCTTGCCTTATTTGGCTTGGATTTGAAGTAGGAAAGGTCCCATGGAGATATGGAACCTAGATCTGGACCTTAGCAGGTCCAGAAGGCCCCAAATGATATGCTTTATGTCCATTCTTTTGAGTGGGAAGCTAGGGTTGCCATATTAGAGGTTATTTCCCCAAAAAGAGCCTTGTATGTGTTGCATGGCGGCCAAGACTGAGACTTTACATGATAAATGAGCTTGGGAAGGCCAGATCTATGTGTGTATGGAACGGATCTGACCGCAACAACAAGTTTTAGCTGATGCATGGCATGGACTCGCCGAGTCTGAAGAACAGACTCAACGAGTCGCTTGAAGATTGTCCTTGAGACCACCCAGTGTGTAGTCCTGCCGAGTTGTGGGTGACTCGGTGAGTCAAGAGAGTTAGAAAGGTTTTGACAGGTGGACCGAGTCGAGTTGGGACTCGCCGAGTTGTCCTTGCGACTCGGCGAGTTGAGTCGCGGTGGCCCCGTGATTCATGCCCAGGTGAAACTCGTCGAGTCAGGGGAGTACTCGACGAGTCAAAGGGAAAATCCTTGCGAGTTGGTGAAAACGCGTAGACTCGCCGAGTCACTCTAGTGCGCTCGCCGAGTCCGGTCAATTTGACCAAAGACTGTTGACCAAGTTGACCAGTGTTGACTTGATAAGGACGGTCACCTTAGTGGTACAAGTAATAATTATAGATATATGATGTTATAGGAGGATTACAGCTCGGGGGTTCGAGCACGAGTGATTTCCAGGGTTCACGAGTTATCGAGATATACGAGGTGAGTCTTCTCACTATACTGTACCCGGAAGGGTTTGACTGTGTGACCGGAAGTTCGAATATGATATGAGATATATGCTTTATGTGTGATAAGTTAATCGTTATATGTGCCATGTATGATATGCTTGATATGGGCCGGAAGACATTATGTTATGGGCCGGAAGGCATTATGTTATGGGCCGGAAGGCGAATATGTTATGGGCCGGAAGGCGTGGTAATATGGACCGTAAGGTTGATGTGGGTAGGACCGGAAGGTTTACCCAGTCGGGACGGAAGTCCCTTGAGACACATGGACCGGAAGGTTAGGGCCTGGAAAGGCGTATGTGCGTAGTTTGTATTTTGGGGAACTCACTAAGCATTTATGCTTACAGTTGTTGTGTTATGTGTTTCAGGTAGTAGCGAGGACCGTGGGAAGGCACCGGCGTGAACGTACACACACTCGGGGAAAACTATTTTGTGATCTTTGTTTATGTAATTGGTCGTGACAATATTATTTACATTGGAACCTAAATTATTACTCGATGTTGATGTTTGTAAAAATGAAAAAAAAATTGTTTTAAAATTTACGTCGTTACAAGTTGGTATCAGAGCCTTGGTTTGAGGGATTTGGGTACACCTTCGGGCGTAACTGAACTTAAACCGGGGATTTGAGAAAATTTTAATAAATCAATAAAATTTGATAAGTGATTTTGAAACAACCAAAGAAGAAGGAGTGTGTACGGTCAGCCAGCGCCCGAACGGTAAAATCCCCAAAATACTCTTACAATATGTGTTATGAGATATGATATGATATGATACGCATGCTAGTAGACTAGGTATACATATTAGGACTAGAGTGGCCTGATTTTGTGATGCCTTAGTCTAGGGAAACCTGCTTCTATGAGGTGCTTGAGAGCGAGTGGGTAACTAGTGTATGACGAGAATAGAGTACTCAGGATTCGGGGTTTAGGGAGGAGGATTTGGGGTGAATACTGACGCGGTGTAATTGGTAGTATTGGGCCCGTACTACCAAGGACACCGGGTCAGTGGGCGTCCCAAGTAAGAATCTTTGGGTATCGGAGACTGAGTAGGACTGCGTTATCAAGTGCGATTATGCCCGATAGAGTCTCTGATATTTTTTTGTTGTATTAGGACTAGAGTGGCCTGATTTTGTGATGCCTTAGTCTAGGGAAACCTGCTTCTATGAGGTGCTTGAGAGCGAGTGGGTAACTAGTGTATGACGAGAATAGAGTACTCAGGATTCGGGGTTTAGGGAGGAGGATTTGGGGTGAATACTGACGCGGTGTAATTGGTAGTATTGGGCCCGTACTACCAAGGACACCGGGTCAGTGGGCGTCCCAAGTAAGAATCCCTGGGTATCGGAGACTGAGTAGGACTGCGTTATCGAGTGCGATTATGCCCGATAGAGTCTCTGATATTTTTTTGTTGTATTTCAGAGACATCATGGTTGGACCACGCCACAGGCCTGGTACGAGTAGTGTGACTGACGAGGAGCTTCGTCAGATGATTCATGAGGAGGTAGCTGCAGCGATCCGGGATGAGATTCCGGAGATGTTTGGGTCTATTAAGACCACGCTGATGGAGACATTTGATGAGCGGTACGCCGCATTGACTGAGGCTGCCGCCGCTGCAGCTACCGCAGCTGTGGCCGCTGCCAGACCATAGGGAGGTGACTCGTTGCTGTTCCGGGAGTTCAGCAACACGAAGCCACCGGAGTTTGACGGGACGCAGGATCCGATCGCTGCGATGAGATGGATTGTTGATATCGAGGGATGCTTCTACACTTGTTCATGTCCAGAGCATCTGAGGGTACGGTTCACCTTGAACCAGCTCCGTCTGGGAGCAAAGGATTGGTGGAAGTTCGTGACGGCGAACTTCACTCTCGCAGAGGTCTCAGCTGTGACGTGGGAGAGGTTTACTACTATGTTCAGAGACGAGTACTGTGACATCCCCATTTTCACGGCCAGAAAAGACCGATTTTGTTTATGCTTTATAAAAATCAGAGTACTTTATTTTATAAAAATGTTGTGGAATTTGTTCCCAGAAAAACATGGTAAATACGTTATTAAAACATTTTTGAAGAAACGTATTTATTTCATTTTAAAACGTTTGGGACGTCATCGTTAATACATAAACATAAGCATAAACAGAACTTACAATTATTTACACTAGTGATCTTCATCTCTTTAAATCTCTCAGTGTAATGTCACTTCATATCAACACCTGTGATATAAATAAACTGAGTGGGTCAGGTTGGGAAACCTGGTGAGTACATAGGGTTTTCAACCCACAATAATATAATTATTATGTTTAAACAATAAAACAATCAACCCAATTACCCATCCCCATTATATTCTTTATTCTTAAGGATCTACCCTAAGAATCAGCTATTTCTCATTCATTCATTCCTAAGGATCATCCTAAGGAAACAACATGAAGTCCACTGTTGCCAATGACACATTGGTCAAGCGCAGCTACTAATATTGTCACTTAGGCTCAGCTGCCAGAATTAGGACATTTTCTATGAGGCGCTTCTGCCGGTATTGACCTTTAAACACTACTATCATGGTCATAAGGCTCCCTATTAGGCGCAGCTGCCGATACTATCCTTAGAGCGCAGCTGCTAGGACGTTTACCGTAGATCTAAATCATCTACGGGTTGTGGCGCAGCTGCTAGTGCTCATCTATAGGGTACTAGGTCCACTGCTGCCAATGTATACCTATAGGGAACTAGGTCTGTACTACTAATGTTCCTCTATTTCAGCTTTTATCCATCATCATTCATCTACCCATGTTTTACCCAACATATTTTGTAGATATAAAATACTTTATACAGTTTACATCATTTAAAACATGTATAAAAATCTTTCACCAGCATAGACAACAAGTATTCAAACAATATGCACACATAACACGTAATTTATATTAAAATACTTCATATCTATGTGTAAGATGAAAGAGACCATGCACTCACCTGATTAGGTGGTGATTCCGAACTCAGACAGCACTTCGTTATCTCAAAACAATTTTCCTCGACAAAACCTAGTATCAATACCACTAGGGTTTAGTTTTTAACGTTAACTCCGACTAATTAATAGTCTAGCTATTATTACTATTATATAAGCGTTAAATAACACTCAATATAACTCATAATAATAGCCCAAATAATTATTTTAAGGTCCTAATAATGTTACTATAATTAAATAAAATCTATATTAAATATAGTATAGGCGTAGCTCACTTACAGCGAGTTTTTATTAAAAAACCGAGCTTCGCTGGAGCAGCGTTTCCAAGCCGAAAGCTTTTCTTCTCGGAGCCTTCTGGTGCTCCGGGGCTTTTCTTCTCGTGCTAGGGAGGTGTTGTAGACTTGGGATGGGTTTAGGGAGTCTAGAGAGAAGTTAGAGAGAGAAAGAGAGGCTTATGGTGTGAAGAAAATATGAGGAGTTCACCCTTGTATTTATAGGAGTTTTATAGTAAAGTAGTCTCTAAGCTTCGTCCGTAACTTTTGCATACGAGCTCCATTTTTGTCTGTCTTTTTACTGTTGAGTTCCTATTAATGAGATCTTCAACTTTCATTTAGACCTCGTTGGCTAATTCTCATTCTATCTCGGATTTACAAAACGGTATCGAATTCGTCGCGCTCGAAAAGTAGGGACTAAGCTTCGTCCATAACTTTCGCATACGAGCTCCATTTTTGTCTGTCATTTTACCATTGAGTTCCTATTAATGATATCTTCAACTCTCATTTAGACATCGTTGGCTAATTCTCATTCTATCTCGGATTTACAAAACTGTATCGAATTCGCCGCGCTCGAAAAGTAGGGACTAAGCTTCGTCTATATCTATCTCATACTATCTCCGTTTTCGATGTTCTTTATATCCATGCATAGGTAAAAATAATATCTACAACTTTCATTTTGGCTCCATCGGCTAATTCTCGACCGATCATAAATTTAACAGTAGGAGGCGTTTAGACTGTTAAATGACCGCGAAGAATTCGTAACTCTTTCATACGAACTCCTTTTTCGTTCATCTTTTTACTGTTGAGTTCCTATTAATGAGATATTTAACTCTCATTTAGGTCGCGTAAGCCAAAAACCGCTCGAACTAAAATTCGAGTTTCGGGCTGTACACTACTAAGCTGAAACTTTGAAAAATCATAACTTCCTCATACGAAGTCAGATTTGGGCGTTCTTTTTACGGATTTCTCATTTTAACATACTCTACGACTTTGGTTTAGATAACTAAGGCTAAAAAGTCTTCTATCATAAATTCACTTTTTACGCTTCCCGGTGCCGTGCCGGTTTTGCCGTAAAACTTCGACGGGCCATAACTTCTTCGTTATAACTCAGATTTCGGCGTTCTTTATATGTACGGAAACCTTGTGACATATACTATAACTTGGTTAAAATTATTTATTCTAAATAATCTTTTGCCAAAAAGTCGTTTTCGACCCATATTGCCTCTAAATTGACTTGCCCGGATCTACGGGCGTTACAATTATCTCCCCCTTAGGATGATTACATCCCGGAATCATCAACGAAACATGATTGTATAATGACTCCATACATTATCTATTCACCCTAGGTAATAACTATAAATTCTATGTTGCTTCGAACGAGTATCTAACTCTTGGACTCCTTGACTGTAGGAAATGCTCGGTCTTGCACCTGCTCGTTACACTTTCAATCATGACCTTCGTGTCACAACCTCGTTCTTTATCAGAGACTCCTTCTTCTTCTTAATAAACTTAGGATAAGTTAATTTGATTACTACAATTGACCGATATGTCATATTCTAATGACCTATCATCGTATGTAGCAATGCTTAGACTCAGGTCTCTTAGAGTCAAATTCCGGAATGGAATATGCCTTCCTTCATCATCTAATGTGATATAATCATCTTTTAACATGTAGCATTTCTAGCTACCAACTTATTTAACAACGATCGTGATACTTCTATTGATCGCTTTGATTTCAATCGTTTGGTTTAAGTCGGACGCTACATCAAACTTGGTTCTTTGAACCACGTAACCTACTCATTGTATTCGGACTCAATGTGATATGAACACTAGGGTCGGGATAACAACAATCTTCTTAGTCATTACCGAAACAATGGTAACGACATACTTGAATAAAACAAAATCAATTACTAGTTTCTTGGTAACCTTATGACTTTCCCTGATCCAAGCGTGAGTCCTGTGCTTCCGGTAGTATAGGCCTCTACTACCATCCACACCTACTCATACTCGTCTCAGGTATTGTCCCGCAGTTTTCCAAGTCACCACACAAGAAAATCATATAACAGCTTAACACATCAAATATCAAAACGAAGATTTTTATTATTCCTTAAAACTATTACATAGGTGTTCAAGTTCACCCTAGACTATGCCTCTAACAGGCTACATCATACGATTCTATGGCTACTTCATAACTCGATCTTTGGATGTCAAGCCGTCACTCCTGAATCCTCGTATTGTCATCTGCTTCGTCAAGGATCATTTGAAATGCTCTCGCCTTTGGCTTTGGCGGCACATTTGGCTTTGTAGCCCCTTCTCTCTTTGGGCAATCTTGCTTGAAGTGCCCTTCCTCATTACATTCGTAACACACCCTTTTATTGAATTTACACTCATTGGCATAATGCCCATGCTTCCCACACTTGAAACAAGTTACTTCCTCACTGCATTTTCCAGAGTGTTTCTTTTTGCACTTCTCGCACCATCTTTCTTCACTCCCTCCTCCTCTAAACTTCCTGGTACTTGATTTTCTTCTCTCATCAGGCTTCGCAGACCCCTCAAACTTCCTCTTTTTGCCAACCTCGGTCTTGTTGGCGGCTCTTCCCTTGATCATCTCCTCAACCGACTTGGCAGCCCAGATAGCTGCCTCCAAGGTAGGTGCCTGACGCACTGGCACTGCATATTCCCACGGAAGTCCTTTTGCGTACTTGTCAATTTTTGTCAGCTCATCCGGAACAAGACGTAAGGCGAAATCCATCTTCTCTATGAAGTTGTTGGTGTATTCATCAATAGACATGCTTCCTTTCTTTAAGGTAAGGAATTGGTTTTCTAGCTCGAGCAGATTTTGGGCTGAGCAGTACCTACGTTTGAAATGCACCAGAAATTCTGCCCATGTCAGTTGCAAGGGCTCATTGGGGCTCAGCATCTTTCCCAAGGTATTCCACCATCGTACAACGCCTCCTCGAAATTGACGCACTGCAAACGTGGTTTGTTGTTTTCCCTTGCAACCACACGTCATGAAAGCTAATTCCATCTCCGAGATCCAATCCATGACCCCGATCGGATCCTCCTTTCCAGTGAAATTCGATGGCTTGCAAGTTAGAAAATCCTTGTACTTGCATCCATTCCTCTCGACTTCATCACCTTGGTTGTTTTGTCGAACTATTGGTGGGTTGACTTGACCAACAGTCCCCCTGTAGTTTCCTTCCTCAGTATGCCCTTCGTTCAACTTGGGCTGTTCGATCTGAATAGTCGCTTCCTCTCGATTTTGCTGGAGAAAACGTCTGGTTTCCTCCATTTGACGATCCAATACCGCTTGGATCATCGCTTGCACTCCTGCCATCGTTATTGGCTCAGCAGCGGCTACCACAACCGGTATTTGCTCAATCGCTGGGGGTTGATCTCAGTTCCCATTTGCATTCACGTTTCCGCTACGGGTTCTTGCCATCTTGATCTATACACCGAATAAGGTGAATCTAGACCTTTACTTAGGATTGACGTTTAAATCATTCTTATCACTCCGAAATGTTTATATGCTAGTTCTAATATCGTAGTTAAACGCTTAGAATCCTAAACACATAAGGTTTCCAGATTCGGTCGGCAACAGACTATAGATCCGAACAAATAACAGCATATCAGGTACCAACATTTAGCACATAAAAGCATTTTAGGCACAATTCATAAAATAATCTAGTGCTCACACCTCACAATCATCGCTTAACATTCTAAGTTTAAGTCTAGAAATAAATCCATATTCCTAGTTCGCTTAAACTAATGCTCTGATACCAACTGTGACATCCCCATTTTCACGGCCAGAAAAGACCGATTTTGTTTATGCTTTATAAAAATCAGAGTACTTTATTTTATAAAAATGTTGCGGAATTTGTTCCCAGAAAAACATGGTAAATGCGTTATTAAAACATTTTCGAATAAACGTATTTATTTCATTTTAAAACGTTTGGGACGTCATCGTTAATACATAAACATAAGCATAAACAGAACTTACAATTATTTACACTAGTGATCTACATCTCTTTAAATCTCTCAGTGTAATGTCACTTCATATCAACACCTGTGATATAAATAAACTGAGTGGGTCAGGTTGGGAAACCTGGTGAGTACATAGGGTTTTCAACCCACAATAATATAATTATTATGTTTAAACAATAAAACAATCAACCCAATTACCCATCCCCATTATCTTCTTTATTCTTAAGGATCTACCCTAAGAATCAGCTATTTCTCATTCATTCATTCCTAAGGATCATCCTAAGGAAACAACATGAAGTCCACTATTGCCAATGACACATTGGTCAAGCGCAGCTACTAATATTGTCACTTAGGCTCAGCTGCCAGAATTAGGACATTTTCTATGAGGCGCTTCTGCCGGTATTGACCTTTAAACACTACTGTCATGGTCATAAGGCTCCCTATTAGGCGCAGCTGCCGATACTATCCTTAGAGCGCAGCTGCTAGGACGTTTACCGTAGATCTAAATCATCTACGGGTTGTGGCGCAGCTGCCAGTGCTCATCTATAGGGTACTAGGTCTACTGCTGCCAATGTATACCTATAGGGCACTAGGTCTGTACTACTAATGTTCCTCTATTTCAGCTTTTATCCATCATCATTCATCTACCCATGTTTTACCCAACATATTTTGTAGATATAAAATACTTTATACAGTTTACATCATTTAAAACATGTATAAAAATCTTTCACCAGCATAGACAACAAGTATTCAGACAATATGCACACATAACACGTAATTTATATTAAAATACTTCATATCTATGTGTAAGATGAAAGAGACCATGCACTCACCTGATTAGGTGGTGACTCCGAACTCAGACAGCACTTCGTTATCTCAAAACAATTTTCCTCGACAAAACCTAGTATCAATACCACTAGGGTTTAGTTTTTAACGTTAACCACGACTAATTAATAGTCTAGCTATTATTACTATTATATAAGCGTTAAATAACACTCAATATAACTCATAATAATAGCCCAAATAATTATTTTAAGGTCCTAATAATGTTACTATAATATATGAGCCCTTTGACGAGATCGAAGTTCCATGACTTCTGCATGTATTTATATGAGCCCTTTGACGAGAGAAAGAGAGGCTTTTGGTGTGAAGAAAATATGAGGAGTTCACCCTTGTATTTATATGAGCCCTTTGACGAGATCGAAGTTCCATGACTTCTGCTTGAGAGGCAACCAGATGTTGCTGCAGGGTTTCATTGGTTCTCCGCGTCCGTTCCATGTCTTCTTCGAGACGGCGGATGCGGACTATGTTGACACCAGAGTTGGCATCAATCTCCATGACCAGGTCGATGGCCGCTCGACCTTGTTCATTATTGCGAGCTATTCTGCGGATCATGACGGGCAGAGCTCGATCCGCAGAACCACCATCGCTAACGTGGTAAAAGGTTCGGTCCCCAAAGTAAGGTAAGGGTTGACCCTGTTCGTCACTCCAGCGATTCAAGTCGTTTACCCACAAGGGAGTGGGACCTGGAAAAGCTGGTTGAGGGTTGTTGTTCAGGGCTTGTCCTACTTGAGGTAGGTTGTTGACTTCGGGCTCAGAGTCCGATCCATCCGAGAAGCCTTCAACTTGATGATCATCCAACGAAATTTGGTGCTCATCATCGGACTCTGCTTCGAGCCATCCTGTGTTGCCTTCATTCGGAAAGTACGGGTCGCCGTGATGGAATCCAGCCATCCAAATCTACGCGAGAAGAGAGGTATAAGAATGTAGTATATAAGTAGTTCGTAGTAGTACAAAATACTCCTATAGTATTTTAGGCTTTACTGATCTATGTGTGGTATTCTTGGTAAGTTTTTAGACTTGTTAACA
Organism: Lactuca saligna; assembly: GCF_052625555.1. Taxonomy (NCBI): domain Eukaryota; kingdom Viridiplantae; phylum Streptophyta; class Magnoliopsida; order Asterales; family Asteraceae; genus Lactuca; species Lactuca saligna. The sequence goes on along the minus strand of NC_136425.1, from coordinate 152,109,937 downwards.
TATCACAGCCATTCTAGGGCATATGCTAATCACTCCTCGGACCATCATAGTTGATCAGGCTATGACATTCCCAGGATTGACCAAACATCCCCGAGCTTACCTGGATCAGCCAAATCTGAATATGCGACAGAGGAGGTGGTTGGATGTGGTGAAGGATTACAATTGTGAGATCCTGTACCACCCGGGCAAGGCTAATGTGGTAGCCGACGCGTTGAGCCGTAGGGCGGAAAGCGCCCCGATCCGAGATATTTGCATGAGATTGACGGTATTGACCCCGATTTTGGACATTATCAGAGGAGCTCAGGCAGAGGCTGCAAAGCTAGAACATCAGAAGAAGGAGCGGGTTGTAGGTCATGTATCAGGATTCACGGATGTTCGAGGGCTTATGACTTTTCAGGGTCGGATTTGGGTACCGTTTGTGGGCGGTACGCATACTATTTTGATTGAGGAAGCACATCGATCGAAATTCTCGATTCATCCCGGTGCTACGAAAATGTATTTGGATCTCAGGAAGGAGTACTGGTGGCCCTGTATGAAAAGGGATGTCGCTTGGTTTGTCGAGAGGTGCTTGACTTGTCGGCAGGTCAAGGCCGAGCACCAGCGACCGCACGGTAAGCTGCAACCGCTAGATATTTCCGAATGGAAGTGGGAACAAATCACTATGGATTTCATCACCAAGTTACCGCGGACTGCGAGGGGAGTCGATGCGATTTGGGTGATCGTGGATAGGCTGACGAAGAGCGCTCATTTTCTAGCTATCAGCGAGAGCTCTTCTGTGGAGAAGTTGGCAGAGTTATATGTGAGGGAGGTAGTATCGCAGCATGGAGTGCCGATCTCGATTATTTCGGACCGCGATGTGCGTTTCACTTCCAGGTTCTAGAAGAAGTTTCATGAGGAGTTGGGTACTAGGTTACATTTTAGTACTGCATATCATCCCCAGACAGACGGTCAGAGTGAGCGGACGATTCAGACGCTCGAGGACATGCTTCGGGCATGTGTGTTGGATTTCGGAGGGAGCTGGGACACCTATCTACCTTTGAGCTGTTGTATGGGCGGAGGTGTCGCACCCCCATCTGTTGGGGTGAGGTAGGACAGTGAGTTATGGGTAGCACGGAGATCGTACTCCAGATGACCGAGCAGATTCAGCTGGTCAGGCAGAGGTTGTTGACCGCTCAGAGCCGACAGAAGAGTTATGCAGACAGATGCGGGTCCGAGCTTGAGTTTCAGGTCAGTGATCTTGTACTCCTGAAGGTCTCTCCTTGGAAAGGAGTGATTCGATTCAGGAAGAGGGGAAAGTTGGGTCCCCGATATATTGGTCCTTTCCGTATGATCGCGAGGGTGGGCCGGGTAGCCTACCGTTTAGACTTGCCAGCAGAGTTGGGGCAGATTCACGACACTTTCCATGTGTCGCAGTTGAGGAAGTGTATCGCCGACGAATCGGCAGTGGTTCCATTAGGGGATATTCAGGTGGATGCGAGCCTGAATTATGCTGAGAGGCCAGTAGCCATCAGAGATTGGAAGATCTAGGTTTTGAGGAACAAGGAGGTACCCCTGGTATTGGTTCAGTGGCAGCATCGGAAGGGATCAGAGATGACCTGGGAGCCGGAGCGTGAGATGCGTGCGCAGCATCCGGAGCTATTTGCATAGCGGGACTTCGAGGGCGAAGTCTTGTTCTAGTGGGGGAGAATTGTAACAGCCCGGATCCCCAGGTATCTTTACTTTCATATTTTTGGTATTCTGTGAGGGGAATCGACGAGTTGGAGGTCGAACTCGCCGAGTCTGGTCGCGGTTTTGGACGGAGGTTCGCGTTCGGAATCGGCGAGTCCAAGGGATAGACTCGGCGAGTCCGCGCTGTTTAATGAAACCCTAATTTCCCGGTCCTAAGCCCTATTTAAAGGACCTTATGGCCCTTCATTGCGGCCACCTTGAGCCTTGAGTGTACCCAAACGGCTGAGAGACCTTGTGAGTGAGATAAGAGGCTATTTGCTCATCATTTGGTGTGTTTTTGCAAGAAAGGAAGGAGAAGATCAAGCTTGAAGAGTTGGGGAGCTTGGATCTGCTTCTATTTCTTCAAGGGAACCTTCTTGAGGTAACTTTCAGAGCTAAACTTCATATTTTGGTTGATGTGACAAATCTAGGGTTTCTTCTTGCCTTATTTGGCTTGGATTTGAAGTAGGAAAGGTCCCATGGAGATATGGAACCTAGATCTGGACCTTAGCAGGTCCAGAAGGCCCCAAATGATATGCTTTATGTCCATTCTTTTGAGTGGGAAGCTAGGGTTGCCATATTAGAGGTTATTTCCCCAAAAAGAGCCTTGTATGTGTTGCATGGCGGCCAAGACTGAGACTTTACGTGATAAATGAGCTTGGGAAGGCCAGATCTATGTGTGTATGGAACGGATCTGACCGCAACAACAAGTTTTAGCTGATGCATGGCATGGACTCGCCGAGTCTGAAGAACAGACTCAACGAGTCGCTTGAAGATTGTCCTTGAGACCACCCAGTGTGTAGTCCTGCCGAGTTGTGGGTGACTCGGTGAGTCAAGAGAGTTAGAAAGGTTTTGACAGGTGGACCGAGTCGAGTTGGGACTCGCCGAGTTGTCCTTGCGACTCGGCGAGTTGAGTCGCGGTGGCCCCGTGATTCATGCCCAGGTGAAACTCGTCGAGTCAGGGGAGTACTCGACGAGTCAAAGGGAAAATCCTTGCGAGTTGGTGAAAACGCGTAGACTCGCCGAGTCACTCTAGTGCGCTCGCCGAGTCCGGTCAATTTGACCAAAGACTGTTGACCAGTGTTGACTTGATAAGGACGGTCACCTTAGTGGTACAAGTAATAATTATAGATATATGATGTTATAGGAGGATTACAGCTCGGGGGTTCGAGCACGAGTGATTTCCAGGGTTCACGAGTTATCGAGACATACGAGGTGAGTCTTCTCACTATACTGTACCCGGAAGGGTTTGCCTGTGTGACCGGAAGGTCGAATATGATATGAGATATATGCTTTATGTGTGATAAGTTAATCGTTATATGTGCCATGTATGATATGCTTGATATGGGCCGGAAGGCATTATGTTATGGGCCGGAAGGCATTATGTTATGGGCCGGAAGGCGTGGTAATATGGACCGTAAGGTTGATGTAGGTAGGACCGGAAGGTTTACCCAGTCGGGACGGAAGTCCCCTGAGACACATGGACCGGAAGGTCAGGGCCTGGAAAGGCGTATGTGCGTAGGTTGTATTTTGGGGAACTCACTAAGCATTTATGCTTACAGTTGTTGTGTTATGTGTTTCAGGTACTAGCGAGGACCGTTGGAAGGCGCCGGCGTGATCGTACACACAATCGGGGAAAACTATTTTGTGATCTTTGTTTATGTAATTGGTCGTGACAATATTATTTACATTGGAACCTAAATTATTACTCGATGTTGATGTTTGTAAAAATGAAAAAAAAATTGTTTTAAAATTTACGCCGTTACATAATGAAGCTTAACTTCGTTCATGCGTAAAAACGTGATTATATCCTTTCAAATTAAAATGAAAACCTATATTTTATTTTGGTAATTATTATGATTATCCTTAAGATTCAATAATAATGATATGCAAACACCATGTATACATAAGATAGATTAATAAAATGAGGTGGTAATACAACAAAATTTCATAGTTTTATCAGTTTTGCTCATTCACTACATTCCAACCATTGTTAATAATGTCAACCATACTATTTTGATATTTAAGTGTGCGGTATGATTCTTGTTATTTGGATTTTCAACTTATGCTCAAACGCTTTCATTCCCAAAATATAGTTTTATGTATTCATATGTGATGTTAACATTTTTTAAGAAAGCCTTAAACTTGAATCTCATATATCTAAAAAACTAATACAATGTTTAGGATTAATATTTTTATGTATTTATTTGATATAATTATAACATATTATTTAATAATGGGCTAATGCTACAAAATATTCTATGGCTTTAGTTTAGGAGTATGATAGTGAGTGCGTTTATTAACTGTTCTAAAAAAATTGATTAAAAAATTCAGCCAAAAAAATAATATAGAAAAGTGAGAGAGGGAAATATGTACAAACTCACCGTATAATAGACAAACTAAAAAAATTATTTTGTATACAGTTTGTTAAATTATATGGTATTTTTTTTCTACAAATAAAAAAAATGTTATTATGCTAAAAGATTCTTCTTAGCTATGTATTATCCATGTCACCAAAAAATATCAAATTAACATTAAACTTTTTATCATCGGTAATAATAACATTTTCTATAAACAATATATCATGTTTAATGATATAATATTTATTCAAGATAAAGTTTAATCATATCTTTTAGACAATAATAAAATTTTGCAATTCTTTTAGGTTATATTCACTCAAAGGATAATAAGTTAGATAACATTTTTTAGTGTATACATGTATACTTTCTTTTTCGGTGTAGTCAAAAAGTATTTTATATATTTGGTCTTGAAGATTATAACCAATTTTAAAGTTGAGTTTATTTTGAAAAAAAAACATTTTAGGTCTAAATGGGGTTGAGTTTATTTTGAAAAAAAAAACATTTTAGGTCTAAAATGGAAACAACTACAAAATATAGGGTCTTTTATGAAACAAAAATACATAATTTACCTATTAGTGACATGATAGGTTTGAAATAACAAGTAACACATAAAAGTTGGGTTTTTTTAGGAAAAGAAAAAAATATTAGGTTTAAAAAGAAAAAAAGTTAGAATATAGGGTCTTTTATGGAAATAACCCTATCTTTTATGGGTTGATATACTTGATTCACTACAAACAATGCTCTGATACCAATCTGTCACACCCCAAAACCATGAATGGCGGAAACGTTCTGGGGTGGAGGACGTCATGTAAAGTATCACAATACAATATAACAGTAAATAAGCAAACAACATCATCCATTGCATTAAATATATAATTTTAATACAAGCGTGTTCTGTACAGTTATAGACACCAAAAATAATGTAAATCAAAATAATAAGATGAGTCTTGGATGCGCTCCATCTTCCCAAAAGCTGGTCCCGGTACCTGTCTACTGATGACCTGAGAATACAAGTTATTTTGAAAGAGTTTATCAGCATAAAGCTGGTGAGTTCATAAGTATTTTAGTGTCGGTGTTTGTTATCAAAACGTTTGAACATGTCTCAAGTGTAAGTTTGTAAAATGTATGTAAGTGTTTGTAAAAGTTTGAATCTCTCAGAAAAACCTATATTTTCTATTAAAGTAGACTTCTACCAAGGCTTAACTGTTTTGTATGTTCATTTACTGTAAAAGTGTGTAATTTACTCATGTGTAACTATCATTCTCAAAATATAGTTTCTACATAAATGTTTAAGTGAAAAGATCACTAATTGTGTAAAGAGTAAATTAATATAGTACTGTAGTGTTGTATTATAGGAACTACTGCTGTACTAACTACCTTAAACCGGATTTATATTAAGGTATCATGTGATTAATTGTACCATACTATCGACTGGATAAACAACGAAAAATGTAGGTCGTAAAATGATATGACGTTTGGCACCCGCAGACCTGCAGGTCCGGCTGTAGCTAGTAGCAAGGTGTAGGATAGTCAATCCAGTATAGATCTATACGCAAACTCACGCTCTCCCTCCAAGAGAATTTTGGCTACAACTCGGGCCATGACATTTAAGGCATGCTCCAATATAGTAGATCACAATTGTTAACGTATTCATGTATATGTAATGTATTGTTACTTGTTCTAGTATCGTTGTATATGTTCTTCTCTAGTATAGTTGTATATGTTCTTCTCTAGTATAGTTGTATGTGTTCTCTTTCTAGTATAGTTGTATATGTTCTTCTCTAGTATAGTTGTATATGTTCTTCTCTAGTATAGTTGTATATGTACTCATAGTAATGTAATGTATATGTTCTCATAGTAATAAGTATTGACTCATAAATGAACTGACTCATTGATTTAGAAATTGTAGTAGTATGATCCTGTGTCACCCCGATGGTAACTTAATAATGATGTAACTAATACGCATGAATATGGAAGTACTTCTTATGTCTATATATGTACAATTGATATATAGTTAATATTGAAACGACTTCCGGACGACTACCCGAAATCCCACCAGACCACATCTCAAGCGCGAAAAGGAAATAGGGTGGATGGCCTTCCTAAGCCCTTTAAACATTTCTTATATATATATATATACATATAAGGACATGTAATTTATAAGAAGTATAACAAAGTTTAAATAAAAGTATTTGGTAAGAAAAGAGTTTGTAAAACATTTTGAAGTAAATCAGTTTGATAAACAGTTTGAACAGTGATAAAATCATATGTTCTATAGTTATTAATCACATGTGATTGATGTAATAACTATAAGTATTTAACTTGTATTCCCCCCCCCCCCCCATAAAAGTATTTAAAACATTTAAAAGTAATTCAAAGGTTAATTAACAGGGGTATGAACTCACTTGTGGTGAGTGGATTGGATTGAAGTATCGGATACCGTGCTAGGTGGCAAACGGAGACTTGTACACACGCACGAGCCTAGTTATCATATAATGAACATATGTATAACTAATTAGCCTTATTATAACTAATAATATGATTTGGGACACTCTAGAACCTGAAAACACTTTGTTTCAAGTGTTAAAGTTCACAAGGTTTGCATCCGAGTGCTAGTAGGGCATAACTAGGGTGTTTGGGGTCCAAGGGTAAACTCCTTGGGAGTTTACGGTCTAAATGACCTTTACCCTTGGATTTTACGGCAGTAAACTCTAGGGTTTACGGTCCAAACTCCAAATATTGTAATCCATGAGTTGTTTTGGAGTTTAACAAGTCCATAGAAGCAACCTTGCTAAGTGGTTTAGCTCTTGGAATGGATTAAGACCACAAAACACCCTCCTTGAGGTGTTTACGGCCTAAGGGTATTTTCCCTTGGGTTTACTACCATAAAACCTTATGGTAAGTGGTATTTCCATTGTTTTAAGTCCTTATCACAACTAGGTAAACATCTAAGTTAGTCTTTAGGGTTAGGAAAGGAATATGACTCATTTAAACACCTTTTTGGGTGTTTACGGTTTTGGGGCATCCTTAGACCATAAACACCTATATTTTGTGGTGTTTGATGTTTTACAAAGCTTAAACATATCAATGGAAGGTTCAAATATGTTAAGGTAAGTCTAGGGCTTCAAACTAGGGCTTAAAATGGGACTTAAGCCAAATTTGAGGGACTTTATGGTGTTTGCGGTCCAAGCATCTTCTTGGACCGTGAACACCTCAATCATGGTGTTCTTGGCTGATTTCCTTGATGTTTGTTTGATATACTAGCTTACAAGCACTTAAGGATGAGATTACTTACTATAATGGTGCTTGATTCGAGCTAAAAGGGCCAAGAACACTTAGTGTGTGTTCTTGGTGTTCTTGGTGTTTTGGAAAATCTAAACAAAAACCGGAAATGAATGGATGAATAGATGCACAAACACTAGATTAAGTGTTTTACTAACTTGAAATGGTTAGAACACTTACAAGATCGGAGTTTTGGAATTAAATGTTGGATGATAGTTGAGAGAGTTTTTGGGAGTTTACTCTTTTCACTATTTGGGGAGTAAACACAATGACTACTTTATTGGGGAGTGAACTCATACATAGGCATGAGTTTACAGTTTTTGGGTGATTCCTAAACCCAAAACATAAAAGTTTAGTCGGGTGATTCTAATACGCGAAGTGTTTGCGGTTTTCAAAATAAAAACCCGAGACGACACTTTCTTTCACCCGTTCGTTTAAAAATAATAATAAAATAATTAAACAAACTTTATATTTCTTAAAAATAAGAAATAATGATATTAAATCACGATACGAAGCGGTTGACTTTTAGGGTTTGACCAAAAGAAATTTCGGGTTGTCACATCCTCTGTGGTCCCCCCTTATAAATTGAAGGGTACCCTAAATGAGTTTTCCCTACCCACTTTGTTACCCTAATCGTATCATTTGCTGTATTAAGCCGATTTCGATCTTTTCCCATTTTTGCTACTATAAATTAAGAAGATAGCCTCATAACAAAGATTATCCTACGGTGGTTTTACAGTATTGGACCTAGACATACCAACTGACTATGAGCTTCATGCCATGGAAACGCAAGTGCAGATTGAGGAAATAAGAGATAACATGCGACAGCAGCTAGGCGACTTTAGGGAGGAAATACGTACATGAAAAACATCATGATTGTGATGGTTGTTGTTGTTGGAGTTGTAGTGGTGTCGATGATTGGGGTTTGTGGTTGTAACAAATGCTCTGGGTGGGGATTTTGGTGTGTCTAGTTATGTAGGCAGGTAGCACGATGGCGATTTTATCATTTTTGGGGTTGTCGAAGGTTACTGTTTGTTTTTGTCTAACTTCACCATCTGCTAGTATAATATGTACGTATTAGGGTATGTTTTGTTGTTGGTGATTATGTGTTGTAGAAGATGTTTTTTGTTTATTTGGATCAATGGTGACTTTTGACGGTGTTAGGGTTTTTAGAACCATCTTTTTTTTTTGGGGGGGGTGGGGGGGGGGGGGGTTTGTTAACACGATAACCTCATAGGTAGTGTATGTAAGGTCACTTTGATGAAGGAAATGAAATCTAGTTTGTATTAACCAATGTTTTCATAGGATGTCAGTTAATATTTACTAATGTTGTTGTATGAGTACCTTGCTATATTTGTTTTACAATCACAAACAAACATTCATGTTACGTCAAAGTGCGTTGCTATATTTTTCTTACTACGAGATACAGACATTCATTCATATTCTGCAAAACATACATAACACATTGTTATACGGGAAAATGTCATTACTTGGTATTTTAAGGACACACTAACAAACTTAATAAGACCATAACAAACATGAAAGAAAGACATCTAACCCTAACAAACATACTCCATAAATAAAAAAAACTTCTAATCTAATTCCATTGGTTTGGATGAGGTATCTCCTTCACCATTTTTTCCCTTAACCCTTTTTGCCAACTTTTTCTTTATTATCCTCTCTGACTTTTTCATTAACTTGACTATACCTTGTTGTTGGCCCTAATTCTTATTCACAACACCTCCACCTTCACATTTTCCCTTTTTGACACCATTTCCACTTCCACCTTCACCTTCACACTTTCCCTTTTTCACACCACTTCCCCCTTAAGATTAACCCTTTCCCTTCTTCAAACCACTTCCACCTTCACCTTCAGCCTCCCTCTTTTTTACCTAGCAATTTTGGGGCCTTGACACTGCATCACAGGTTGACTTGTTATGCCATGCCTTTTTACAAACGCCACATACAATCCTTTTTCATGACTTCGATATTCTGCTTGATCCACTAGCTTATGTACTGTCCCTTTTCCTTATTTTAGTAGGTCTCCCTGGCATCTTCTTTTTCAATGGTAGCAATGATGCTATGCAGTCTGTTGGGAGCCACATTGGACTCTCATTCATACTTCATATTGAGTACTTGTAAGTGTTCATATATATTGCAACACAATATAAAGGATCAATAAATGCCTCAACATTTCTGTTTGCATAAGAAATGGACGACACTAAATGAACACAATCATGCCCATTTAGTTTCCATACCCTATAAGTGCATGTTTTCTTTTCCAAATCAACACCTTATGACTCTCCTAAGTTTCTTGTTTCAAAGGTATTCAGTCCACTAGGAAGAATTTGTCAATACCTACACATAAACACAGTTGCTATGAGATAATATGGTTAAAAAAGAGTGACAAAAAAGAACAAATCTTTGTTGGATCTTTAATTCATTTATGGCAAGCCTTATGTTTCGACATACATTAAAACATCCCCATCCACGACCTTTCTGTCTCAAACTACACATCCTCTGCATCACATATAGTATGATATCCTCCAACATAGTAATAATTGGTTTCTTCCTAACATCCAAGATAACATTGTTAAAGCTTTCAGACAACCCATTCTCAACAACATTACACCAATTCTGTTTGAAAGAATCTTTTGGACCATGACTGTAGGTTCCTTCCCATAAGATGCACATATGTAGCAGGGCTAATCATTTGAATCTATTTCATTGCAGTATTGAAAAGAGGTTCAGTTGATGCCTTACAAGCCTTCCAAAACAATGCTTTATATTTAGCACTAGAAAATTTCTTGTTGAGTTGGACAGGACATGCTTTCCACATTACCTATGTTCTATGTCTGGGAATAAATCCTCTACTGCTTCAATTAACCCCTGCAGTTACATCATAAGGACATTTACAACTAGATCATAAATGAAACACCTAAATCATAACATAATGAACACAAACATACCTTATGTTGATCTAACATCAATGTCCTACCATACCTAGAGTTAAGATGCAGATCTTCTTGTAGATGTTCTTGAAAACATTTCTAATTGTCTTTATTTTCTACACAAACCATATCCAAAACCTATTAGGTAGATATGATTGTTTCCTTCCCTCCCAAAAGCACGTAATAATTGACCAGTACACATTCCTTTAAAAAAAACACCCATCCAAGTTTATAATCCCTATACATCTAGTTTTCCAACCATGCTTTAGTGCATTAAAACACACACACACACACACACACATATATATATATATATATATATATATATATATATATATATGTGTGTGTGTGTGTGTATATATATATATATATATATATTGCTAAAGTAAGTTTTCCCATCTGGCATAGAGTTCACATACAACTTGACTGTTGACCATGGATTTGACCTTCTTATCTCCTCACCATAGGAACATAACTTTGCATAATTTTCCACTATGGTACCTTCAACAAGAGACACTGCATGTTGCTTAGCTCTCCTACACTATCCCATACTAATCTATATGTCAACTTTAGTCTTTACTTCCTCTTTTAGCATCCTAACATTGAGTTTCTCATTCTCAAGAACTTCCCTGGTGAAATGAATGCCAATCCATCTATAATTACCAATTGAACCTAACTTCAAATTCCTGGCACGATTATGCTCATTGATAAGGGACTTGATTTGGAATGAGTGCTCCTTACTCATCGATGAATCCCAAAGCCTAAATGTGTATTCACTATCACAAAACTTAACCAATAACCTTTTACTGTCATCTTTTCATAGTATAGTTGATACCCATTGGCTACAACATAATTACAAAGCATGAATTTCAATTGTTTAGGGTTGGTGAACCTCGTACCTAGAATTGACAACTGCTTCTTCCAAGGTATGACTTCATTAAATATTGGTTTGCCTTTCACATCTGGGATATTTTCATTTTCATCATCTTTTGGATTTTCACCTTCTGTGACATCCTCATTGTCATTTGCATGACTTACTCCTTCATAGGTTACTCCTTTTATGTTGCTCTGTTATGAACTCATGAACTTAGTTAGGTCAAATACCATTTTCCGTTTCGATTGGCATATTTGACATAACAAAACAATTTTCCTCATTTTCATTTTCCTTAGTTACGTGCAGAGTAGTACCAAAATGGTCCATGTAAACAGGCAACTGTACTCCATATCGATAAGCAATATCTATAAACTCTTGATATTGAAGTTCATTAAAAATCAAGGTTAAACCTTCTAGGATTTCTAAATCAGGTTGACAATAATAAAGCTTCTCACACTTCTCTTATGTGAATCGTTCAAGAAAATCCACAAATTCAGTATAAGACATACCCGCAAAATCGATATTCTCGAACACATGATGAATACCATCATAGTAGCAAAAAAGTTTGTTGATGAACGTACCTTAGAAATGAACTTTGATTGAGATTAATATAGCCATTGACACTCGACAGGAAATTTGGATGGGCTAATATGACATTTTCCCTTGGGAATTTCATATCAACTATGTCTCCATTATTGTCTTCTATCTTCGATCCTTAAGGCTGCAGGGATTGCTTCTTGTATCAACATAGAGCAACATATGTCATTACGACCACCATGACCATGGTTAGAGGCGGTGGAGTTGATGTCGACAACAAGTAGTGGCATAGACTTGATGGCGACGATCACGGTTTTGTTGTCAATTGTCATAAGCTCCAAATGAGAGGAATTAGAATGTCGTTCATTTTGTTGGTGTGTTTCTTAGAGAATCGACTTTGATTGGGGCTCATAGAAGGGTGGTAGCGGGTTTATTATTGGATCAAGGTGGAGACACCATCATAATGTTCATTTAATCCAAAAATGAGGTTGGGAACCACAAATGAGTGGTATCTTATTTATAAAACTATGTACCTATGAATGTAAAACCAAATGTAAACCACTTACCTAGAAATAAGTTAACCCATAACACCCTATCATAATAATAATTATAATTTTTGAGCAGTTATAATAAAGTTCAATGATAAATCGCGTATAAAAATAGTTAAATTGTTAAATGTACACGGAAAACATAATATATTACTATTTCAAGTCATTCCTCATATCCCCGTACTTAACATTTAATATATTTCTTTTTCAAATAAGTAAAATAACAAGCATAAACTATAATATCCAAACATATTTATAGTTTTTGATCAGCTACAAAGAGTCTTTAATATATTTCTTTTTTCAAATAAGTAAAAGTAACAAGCATAAACTATAATATCCAATCATATTTATAGTTTTTATCACCTACAAAGAGTCTACAAAGAGTTTAATGATAAATTATATAAAAGAATATTTAATAACTAAATATCTACACCCTATATTACTCTATAAAGTCAATAACTCTTTAAAGAGTTTTTCATGATCTTCGAGAAAAGGCCTTAATATATAAGTATTTTCTTTACATTTTACAAATAGAATGTTTCTAGGACAATGAAAGGGCATCTTTCTTTGTCATTACACAAAGAAACATCCAAAAGAAAAGTTATCTTTGTAAATAATCAATCAAGATTCCACTTTCAAAACTTGTTATGAATGCAGTAGTAATATAACCGAATTCATAAACAAAAAACATATGGAAACTATTCAAGACTAACCAAATTCATCACAATTCTACCTAAACAAACCCTTACCAACAACTTTACCAAAAACAAAAACTTCTTTTTTTTTCCAATAAATCATGTTTTTTAGACTCTACAAATCACCACAAAGCAAGGTAAAAGAGCTTTAGGGCTAAGCAAATAAAGATCCTCGATATTCGAATGAACCCCAACTTTCCCAGCCAACGAATCAAACCCCGATTGCCCTGAAATCTCTTGAATGTTCTCTAGTGGCCTATGAACCCTCCCTGCAATCACCCTACACACCATTAAAGCTTTTCGTGTATCTAAACTATCATCGCAAACTTCTATCGATTCAAAAGCTCTAACACTAGTCGAAGTTGTGAAAACCCCAATACCACCCTTGAGTTCCTTAGGTGTCGAAAACCCATTTCTTATAATCCGACAAACACAACATTTATCGGAGATACAAAGGCTAGAATGGCCGTTGATTCCAAGAGAACAGGAGATTGTGGTGCCATAAAACCTTAAAAGTTCATTCCCATCTGCTAAACAACGTGGGTGTTTCTTTGGTAGTTTGCTAGCTTTCGTTTTCACTAACTCTCGATAGTCTTCGAATCTAGATAGTGTTTTTTGCATGTTGTGGACTTTTAGAACCTTCTCGATTCGACCCGAAGTGTTCTCGGACTTTAACCAGCTCGATCTACAGATGATTTCCACGATCTTTCTAGAAGAATCACCCTCCATAAGTTCAGTCACTAGCAAAAACAAAAAAAATAAACAAAAAAAGAACAAGAATATACATTAAAAATCTCTACTTTTTTCATGATTCAGACAAATTTATCGATTCAAGAACATAAAGATTGAATCTTGATTGATTTTAATGAATTAGTATTTACCTGCGTGTTTTGAGAGATGATGGGCTTCAAGATTTTCCCACTTTCCAAACTGTTTACCACACTTATGGCACGTGACTGCGCCAGAAGACCCATAAGATTCTGTTTCCATGGAAGGTCTAGGTTTTTGTGGGATTCCAATTCCGTTCTTTCCGGTTGAGTTACCGGAATTCGCGATTCCATTCCCGTCTGATGATGAAACCGTTCTTCTTGTAGGTGTTTGATGATTCTTGAAAGTATGCATTGTTGGGTGTCCACCAGGACCAGGTGTACCCGGCATCAATGTACCCACGAAAGTAGACCCATCGGCGCCGCCGCCGGTGGCGGCGGCGCCACCGCTAACATCGTGAAACCCGCCACCGAAGCCGGTGATTTTAAGCTCACATCTTGAATCGTTGAGAATAACTTCATGGGTAATTGGGTTTAGAAACTCGCTGCTTCCGATAGATCTAGGACTACAACTCACTGGCTTTTCTGAATGCCTCTTACTGCCGCCATTGATGACATCTTTGAGATTTGCGATGGACCTTGAACAACCCGACCGACCTGATTTTCGGGTCAAGATTGTTGCGAGTTGTTTCTTGGATTTCGGGTCATGGACCTCCGATGGCTCCGATTTGCAATGGAGAGATTTCTTCAAGGAGAACCAAACTGTTGGCATATCTTCTTATTCTTCTTCAAGCTTCCCCCTTTTCTGAACTTTTTAAAAGCAAAAACTTTTTGTACCCATTTCCAAAAAGCTGAAAACTTTTGATAAAATAAAAAATCAAGAAAATGAAATTAAGAGGTTTGAAGTGGAAGAAGGAGAAGTTGAGTGGCATCAATAAATGACAAGTAATTCTGTTCAAATGAAAATAAAGATTTTCTGACAGCTATGAAATAGAAGAGAAAGGCATTCACGAGCGACCTATAAATTAAATGAAACATTTTAATTTTCAAAATTAATGGAATATTTTTAGGAAATAATGTATTCAGAAAAACAGAAACTGGAATTTGATCTATTTATGTAGTCATATAGATATGATACGTACCAGTGTGAGTTAATTGTCACATGCTTTTTGGCTTTTTTTAGCCTAAATCGTGGTTCATTTTTCCGTTTTTTTTTTTCAACATAGATATGTCATATTATCTAAAAAAATATAATTTTGTATTTAATGTTTAAAATAAATTTTAAAACGCCAAGAATTTATGAAATGGAAACCGATAACCATGATGCATGTGTATAGAAGAAAACGTGATGATTCTGATGCTTTTTAGTTCGGTGGTTTAATGTATTTTTTAATGATAAGTTGAAATAAAAAATAATAATAAAAATCGAAATAGTGGACGACTGGACGTAAACATTTGTATTTGATATTTCCTTATATATTAAATATTAAATCAGAAGATAGATTGGTCTTATATGAATATGGAAGATGTAAGGTTCATACTTGAACTATTTTGTTAGTGTAATTATTTATTTATTTTGTAAAGTTGTATTAATAGTGTAGGTTGTTTTAGAACAAACAAAAGGAATCAAAAATTTAATACCCAATGAGGTTTATAAAATAAAAATAAAAACAGAAAATTGCATCTTCTGAATATAGTTAATCCTTCTATGTAGAATTTCACTCATTAACTATTAAACTTCATTCTTAAAACCAAAATCTATAAAATAAAAACTAAAACGTAAATAAATGAAAAAGTTGTTAAAAGAAAAGATATAAACTTGTAACATTCAATTAATTAATAAATGTAATTTTGGAAAGATTGAAAAGGCATGATTCCTTTTAGTTTTGTTTTACATATAAATATAGGAAGATTTTTATAACATAAAACTGTTAAAACACTTGTGTCGTACTCGTTAGGCCACAAGTTAAATGAGGAGTCGTTGTACCAAAACGATGATTAATTAATTATATGTTAACACTAATCACTAATCTATCAAAGTTTTGCACATGTTACCCATTGAATGTGTCTTAACCCAAACTGGTAATTAGGTTATAGTTTTCAAGGGTGCATTCCTACTTTTTGAAGTTTGTTGAGTCATGAACTTGTTTCTTCGTATTATGCATTAACGATATATAATTATCATAGACTTGGATCAAATAATTAAAAGACAAATTTACATCATCTATTCCTATTGGTTGCGACAATTAGCATGTTAAAGACGAAACATCAAAACTCCTTTTATGGTTTGGTGTCCTTTAAACATTATTTAATTAGGCGGTGTTTAATTAATTTTATTTAGGTTGTTTATTCTATTTTATTATTATTTTTTTGAAACGGCAAACTAACTAACCTACTCCTAAATAATCATTTATGTTTCTACCAAGACTTGAATCCATGACCTCTCCTATGAGAGGATCACTCCTTAGTTTATTGGTGGTTTCATATCATTATAAACTAAAAAAATTGTTTGGATAAAAATAGCTTATAACGGTCGTAAATCGCTAATGTAACATCACAAAAATTCATAAAAAAAATTCATTTTAAAACATAAAGTCATACAAACACTAATTCCAAATCCAACCAATATCAATTAAAATTTTACATTAGGGTATAAGTCAGAAATAGCCAATGCGAAAAACTCTAAGGAATGTTGTAAAGTCACGTCGGGTCCTTCCCTTTAGAACCAGAATTATCTGAAACCATAAGCACGAAGCTTAATGAGTTCCCCAAAAATATTGCATACCATTCATACATTTCGGCACAACACAATAACATATCCATTTCGCCCCCGAGTCCCTTCCGACTCAATCGGTATTTTCCAACCAAACGGGTCTATTTCACCCCGCGACCATTTCACCATCGGGTCTATTTTACCTCCCGAGTCCCTTCCGACTTAATTGGTATTTTTCAACCAAATGGGTCTATTTCACCCCCTACAACTAAGCAAGCAGTCATGTCGGCAAGAGTCACAAAGACAACAAGCACATACAAGCATTTGAGAAAGTGTCACAAAGACAACTATCATCCTACAAATATAATCCAGTAGGCCAGTATTTTTGCATTCGACCTACGAGTACAGTGAAAAGACTCACCTCGATTTGAAGATAGCCAAATCTCACACACACGTTGCTGCTACGAAGGCTCCTCACACTGAACATATCAAAACCAACCTTAATTAAGAATTAGGGTAATAATCATAATCAAGGGTCCAAAACACACACATACACACACACACACACTTTCTCTCTCTCTCTCACACACACACTCTCTCTCTCTCTCTGTATATATATATATATATATATATATATATATATATATATATATATATATATATATATACGGTAAAAGACCATTCTACCCCTTCTAAGCTAGCCACAATCAAACATGGCCAATCCCTAAAAAATGACTCATTTCCCCTTCTGGGAGTAAGCCATGCGTACTCCTTCCTTATGCCCTGCGTACCGAAATTTCACAGAAAACAAACGGGGCAAAACCGTTATGCGGTGCATACTTAGTGGTTATGCCCTACGTACTCAAAAAGCTACCAAAATCCAATTTGAGTCCTTAATACCTTAAGACCACACATCCAACTCTCAGATTGACACCTAATGGATCTCTAAAGTCATAAAGTTCCTGACTTTATGACTTTGCATGGCTTAATGGAGTCCAAAACCAAACCTAGGTTCCTTAACATTCTCTATTGACTCCAAACCCTTGCATGGGTGAAAAAGCAACTATTAAGATCCCATTTTCATGTCTTAGAATCCCCAGAAATGACAAGATATGACAATCAAAAGCTCTGGAGAGCTTTTACTCACAAGAACCAAAACCATGGGAACAAAAGCATGAAAACTTCAAGTTAACCTATACCTAAACCAAGGAATCATAAAGGTTCAAGCTTTATACCTTCTGAGGCTAGCAAATAGGATGGAAGTTCTGGATCCTCAAGTTCCAAGCTCACCAATGCTCCTTTAATGGATTCCTTCATCACCAAAACAGAAAAAACTCAATTAAAATGATCAAAGTCTTCACAGAGTAGCTAGGGTTTTGAAATGACTGCTTTGGGGAGAGTGGAGGTTGAGCATGAAAAGGCCTAAAAGGACTTAAGGTGTTTAAATATGGTCTCAACCCTATAAATTTGGGTTTTGAGGTCAACTTAAGTATGCCTTGCGTATTCACCATGTACATTTAGCGCACAATTTGATGTCCACGTTACCCTTAATGATGCCCTGCGTACACCTCGTGTATGCCCAACGTACATGTCATAGTCCAAAAATCTAGCCCAATTTCAAAAAGTCATAACTTCTTCATTTTAACTCCGATTTTAGGGTTGTTTATATGCACGGGAAGGTATTAAAGAGATCCATAATCCTATATAGTTACTTTTGACTTACCAAAAACCAAACTAAAACCATAACCCCCTCAAGAAGCCTGATCTATAACTTTTCCCTTTCTACCCTTCGGTCTAACACACAAATCAAAGGGTTTGGGCCTTACAACCAACATTATTAACCTTCAATAAGGTCTAAAACTCCTTCCCTCAAATCCCAAAACCATTTTCATGATCAAACTTCGGATCACGCCTCCGAATTAAGAAATGACCCAAAAGACGGTGTTACAACCCTCCCCTACATAAATTATATTTCGTCATCGAAATCATTCCTTACTACTTCTTCCACCACACAAGCCGATCCAGACATAACTTCCTGAAATTCAATTAAGGTTGTGATGTCGCCTCATACTGATGATTTTCCTTCAATATTGCAATCAAACCCCAGCCTTAGTAGAAATCATATACCCTGATGAAGAAACAACCCTTGCCAAACCAACTTTAACCAATGAAGAGTAACCATCACTACTCTACCCAAAATCCAAAAAACCAATACCATGTTTGACTTCTAGACAGACATAACCACTCTAAAACACAACCAAAAATAACTTCATTTTGCAACCTAGACCAACAACCCTCTTCGTCCTTGAATTATCCCACTAATTTTGGAGGAACAAAACCCTTAAACATTCACCAATGTTGATAACCATGTACCCGAAAGCAAGGATGACTCCCAATGCAAGTCTCAATCTTTGTTGCCAAGCTAATACATAACCCACATTATGATAACCAAAAATTTGCATGTTTGATATATCTAAGATCTCCTGCATCCATGAAGACCCTCTACTAAACTGGGTTGCAAAACCCCAAACTGTAACGCCCGAGTTTCAGGGCTAAGCATTTTTAGAAAATGTAATAGTCTAGGTCAACTAGTGTAACTCTTTTTGAAGTAATAAAGATGAAATATTTGAGTATTGTGTGTATTTATGTGCTTATTATTTAATTATAAATGTATAATTGATAAAGAATGAAAATAAGCATCAAAATTAAAGTGTGAGATAAGCCCGATATCTTTATATAAAGTTGTCGTGATCTAAACAAGGATTCCGGAGATATAAAGAACGTCGAAATCCGAGTTATAACGAAGAAGTTCGCGACGGAACCGACACGATACCGGGAAGTGTAAATAGTGAATTTACGATAGCACGAGATTTAGCCTTAGCAATCTAAACGAAAGTCGTAGAATATGTTAAATTAAGAGCGTCGATAAAAGGACGCCCAAATCTGACTTCGTATGAGGAAGTTATGATTTTTCGAAGTTTTGGATTAGCAATGTACAACCCGAAATTCGAATATTAGATCGAGCGGTTTTTAGCCAACACAACCTAAACGAGAATCGGAGATCTCGTTAAGAGTAGCATAACGAGAAAAAGATGGGCAAAAACGGACATTGGATGAAGAAGTTATGAGAATTTAACGGACCAATCATGTCCCGGCCTGTTAATAATATAACTTTTAAAATAAAGTCAAAATTTGCCGATGGAGTCTAAATGAAAGTTGTAGAGTACGTTCCCACCTTCGCGTGGATATAAAGAACGTCGAAAATGGAGCTCGTATGCGAAAGATACTAATTTTTGAAGTTTGGATCCAAAATTGCGAAACTGATGAAGAGGAGTGCTGACGTGGCAGCGATCTAGACCGTCCATCACAGATCAGTAGCCGCTTCGGATTTGCGCCACATAGCCTTCGCAATTACGCCCAACGTCCGATCTCGGAACGTGCCGTGTACGCAAACCTTTCCCTCGATCCAGCTTAAGCCACATTGCACCATCGATTGCTCGCCACCTCGCACCTTATCCGAAAGAACGCGCAGCGTAAAACCGAGGCTTCGCACCTATAAATACCTGCGAAGGGATCCGAGCATTTCACACCATTCTCCTTCTCTCTTTAAAATACTTTCTCTCTCTAAGGGTTTTAACCCTCCCCTAAGCCTAGGTGAACCCCTAGCACCCTAAGGAAGCACCGAGGCTCCCAGAGTCCCGAGAAAAAGGGTCTTTCGGTTTCGAAACGCTGCTCCAAATAAAGCCTGATTGTCTTTAAAATATGCTGTAAGTGAGCTACGCTTACGCAATTTTTAATATAACTTTCAAATAATTATAGGAATGTTATTAGGTCCTTAAAATAATTATTTAGGCTATTATTATGAGTTATATTAAGTGTTACTTAACGCTTATATAATAATAATAATAGTCAGACTATTAATTTCCGCGGTTGACGTTAGACTAAACCCTAGTGGTATTGATACTAGGTTGTATCAAAGGAAAATTGTTTTGAGAGTATCGAAGCGTTGTCCGAGTGCTGAGTCACCACCTTTCAGGTGAGTGCATAGTTACTTTCAGCTTACACATAGATATGAAGTATTTTATATAAATTACGTGTTGTGTGTGCATATTATCTGTATACTTGCTATCTATGCTGGATGAACAATTTTATACATGTTTTAAATGATTTAAACTGTATATGTATTTTATATCTACAGAATATGTTGGGTAAAACATGGGTAGATGTAATAGTTGTTGTGTGACAAAATAAAATAATGAGAGGCCTCGTTATAGATGTTGTTGATGATCCAGTCATCTAGCGGAGTATAGATGATGACCACAGACTATTCTAGACAGTCCAGTGGAACACTAGCAGGCTCGCAACCTGTAGGTGTTTATTTGAACTGTGTGTTTATTTGAACTGTGTGCTCACCAGGTGTACTCCATCCCCCAAATGGTTGCCTTAAGGACATTTATTACTGAGGAATCCCCTTAGCAGTAGTGTCCATCCTGATGATAGTCCTTAGACTAGGTCCCTTGTGTTAGATGTTTTAGGGACGTAAACTGAGGATAACAGGAACGGGTAATCGGGTTTGTTTGGTTTTGATAAAGCTAATAACTTATTTATTGTGGGTTGAAAACCCTATGTGCTCACCAGGCTCCCAAGCCTGACCCACTCAGTTTCTTGTATTACAGGTAGTGGCGCATGAGCATAGATGTGATGTCTTGGGATGAGAGATTAATGAATTTTAGGCCCGTAAATACGGAATAATGTAGTAAGGCCTATGTTGTATTGTTTATGCTTATGATCTGTATCGAACATGACATCCCGAGTCTTTTTAATAAAATACATTTCTACGGAAATGCTTTTGATAAATCTTTATCATATTTTGTTTTGGGACAAATTCCGCAACACTTTTATTTAAAATATTACTCTTATTTTTAAACAAAGCATAAACAAAATCGGTATTTTCTGGCCGTGAAAATGGGGATGTCACACTAACCGCCCACTGAGTCTGGTAATCTTACGTATGGTCGCACCACGAGACTCTGCCCAAGAGTCTAATTGATACAGGATATCCTAGCCTATTTTCAACATGGCTCCAAAAACATTTATGTTCCAACCAAGGACAACATAACCAACGACCACACAAATTCTAAATAATCCACTTCTTCCCAGGTGAATGCTATCGGCCCAACCATAGTATTACATAACGACCGGTTCCAAATCGGCCTATACCCTACCTCAATCCCATGAATGATGTGGCCCTTCCATGGTCTCCCAACCAGCCATGCGATGGTCTAACTTAACCTAGTGAAGGCTACTATCCATATAGTAGGCCTTCAACATCTTCTTAACATCTTAACAACCTAGTGAATGCTACGTGCCACCCCGCATCTTACATCACTTCTATCACAACTTACCAATCTAGTGAGCACTAAGATCCACCTCGCGATCTTACAACACTTCTACCACTTCCTACCAAGTTAGTGAATGCTACAGGCTACCCCACAATCTTACAACACTTTTACCACTGCCTACCAATCTAGTGAATGCTACGAGCCACCCCACAATCTTACAACGCTTCCACAACAGTCATGGACCCAACCTGTGGTCCTATCTTCCATCTTCCATACCAAAATATAATCAATCATAAGTCGAAACCTCATACAACTATATCCCAAGAAGGTTTTCGGGTCGTGCTTCGTACCCCAAATCCTTCATTAGACAAGAACAGACAGAGAGGTTCTAACATCACCCTCACGTTGAACCTAGTCATGAATCCATAATGTGTCATAGTAGCTGCTTCATGTCCTCAAAGAGATAACCCTGAATCTTCAAACTTCGCTTCCCTGATTAAAACCGACCACTTACATTATGCCTTGCATAATCCTTGACTCATACTCGAACCTAACTGGCTACTCACTTGCCTAAGGTGTGAAACTCCTCTTGGTTTCACACTCGAAATTGTTCCCATTAATCCAAACGTTTCTCCCTCACTTGGATTCAACTGCACTCTGCCAAACTCAAAACCGATGGATTTCCGAACCATTTCACAACCCTAACTGACGACGAAGAACAACTAAACCACCCTTTATCGGAACAGACAGATGACCAATCCAACAACTCACTTGGCGAAAGACCAATGTGCTCAGAACATCTCCAACATATACAATTCAATTTCCCTTGAAAATATCATGCCTAAAATAAAACCATGCGAATGTTGCATCACTCACACCCAAGAGTGCTAGGTCACCACCACTTATACCCTACCAAAGGCAGTGGTTGGTTCAAATCTAGCCAACTAGCAATGAACATCCATCCAGAGCGACACACGTACCTCTAAACTCTCACGTCATTGTCTCATAAGGGACATCCAACTACCATGAGATCTCGGCCTAAAATCTTATGACGCAAGGATTACACGCACATCACTAAAAACATGAGCCTTGTAGCATCTCGCCTTACACTCGCATTTTGATCAATCCCTTACACCTCTTAACCATGAAGGATCTCAACCATCTCGAATTCCAATTATCCAACGAACTTACATTGCAATTCCTTCCGACCCATCATGTTAAGTCTAACATATGGATCCGATTGCTGGTCCTCCGACCAGGACACTCAGACTGCTTCTGTCTATGCTCACACCATCACTACCAGCTACCTCCCGAACTGACGTCTACCACCGAATCAACCGACTACTGTTCAAGCATGATTCTCGGTATGCAAAATGGCATAAGAAGCTCCTTCGACAATAATAACCAGACAATTATAAAGAACTATGATCCTTGGGTGGGGACTTGACTAAACCGAACATAACTTCTCACAGACACAAACATATGATCAAAAGAAATAATATAATAAAGCGCGAAGAGAGTGAAAATGACACATACCTACGATAGAATTAGATGAAACTCAGGTCTCTCTGCTTGCAACTGTGATGCTCGGCTCCTCACTATTGAAGCCTCCACTTTGCCGTCACGGTCGTTGGTAATCCTCAATGTAGCTAGAGCAGATAATCTCACTACTCCACTCATCAGCCTCGGACAGTCAACCTTTTGTGGCTCACCTGATTGTAGTGAAAACACATCGAAATCGGGCCTTGAGGACAATCCCTGCTAAAATGACCAATCTGACCGCAAATATAACGACCCCTTCCTTCCTCATGACAGTTCCCCTCATGAGTCCTCCCATACCTGGCAGAACGGCCTTATCCTTGATAACCTCCTAATTGTGAATCCTAAGACTTGGACCTCTTCACCTAGACTATTGTGGTCTGAACCTGCTCCGGCTCGTGCTTCTACCGAAGCAGTAACTCAATCTCTCGTTCGAGGGTCTTCCAATTGAACATGATTACAAATTCCATAATATCATATCGCATCATATCATCGTACCTTTTGTTCTTCATCTCCTCATCGACAACATAATAAGTAACCAATAAATCTCCCTTGTTGAATTCGGTGGTGATCTCCACTACCGTCTTGGTCGTTTAGTGAAGGTCCTGAAACTCTCTTGCTAACAGTTGCACCTTGATAGCTGGAGCAAACTCCACACTCAACCTAGTCACAAACACATCCCAATACATAGACTCCAACTCAGTAAGCATAATAGATTATGCAATCAAATCCCAACAACTCCTTACCACACGATGCAAGAGGTACAAAGCAAACTGAACATTGGCTTCTACGGGATAGGGACCGATGTGGATAACACCCTCTATTTCCTCAATCCAACATGAACTCAGAACCTTGGCATTCCTCCCACAAACCATATAAGGCTGATATGCAGCTATATCGGCGGGTGTCAGGGTGAACTCATGCATCGCCTCATCATCAGAGCTTGACCCTGAACCAAATCCTCATCCACGAGTGCTCATCGTTGTTTTATAAAGCATCCATATAATAATCAGAAAATAACCACAAGTTCCTCATCCTACAGGCTTCCTAGAATCTTTGTGGCCTTTCTTGATTCGATTATGGATCATGTGCTTTCAGAAGTATGGGCCCAATACTAGCTTCAACACCTATCCATACTTTACTCTAGAATCATCTCGAATCCTCTAAGTTACGTTCTCAAACTGGAATACCGAGTACCCATTAAACAGGGCATCCAACCCTACTAAAATAATCCTTAGGCTCTCCTAGGTTCGTCACCTCACCCTGCTATCAAGTGCTGAGAAACTCCCACTAATGTCAATTAACTACTTCATGAATACAATTACATGAAACAAAGCTTAGATAATCCTTCAACTAAAAGACTCAACCCTACAACGGTTAGAATCAGACGAGAGTTTCGCAGTAGGGCGAAATCAATCACTCTAAGATTATTTAACCTTTTCAACATGTAACTTAACATATTCACTTGAATAGTTAACTTGCATCAACAAGAATCCCACGAAGCACAAGGCAAGCAACATCCGGGCATTGAAAAATCTAACCAGTGCATCACCTAATCAGGTCATTCTATGTATTCATCAAATATCCATACAATCATGTAACTCTAAAAGCTCAAACAACATGCATATAAAAGCATCTCTCCTAGCATTCTATCATGCAATCATGAGCATATCCTTATCCCTAATCTAGCATGCATTTGTCATAACATATAACATAACAAATATGTATGGGTATTTTGGGAATCACTTACTTAAGCTCAACTGATTACACGCATCACACCACTTTTCTTCATTAAAAATTCTTTAAGAAATTCTTTTTCTTTCAAAAAGATTACCAATTCCTCAATTTGAGTTCAGACACACACGAGGGTATGCCCGAATCCCAAAAACTAAGGCTCTGATACCAACTTGTAACGTCCAAAGAATTTATAGAAAAATTTTCATTTTAACACATAAAATCATACAAACACTTATTCAAAATTCAACCAATATCAATTAAAAATTTACATTAGAGTATAAGACACAAATAGACAATGCGGAAAACTCTAGGGGGATGTTGTGCAGTCGCGTAGGGCCCTTCCCTTTAGAACAGAAGTACCTGAAACCATAAATATAAAAGTGTAAGCACAAATCTTAGTGAGTTCCCAAAAAATACTGCATATCATTCATACATATCAGCACAAAGCAATAATAGGTCTATTTCTCCCCCGAGTCCCTTTTGACTCAATTAGTATTTTCTAAATGAACAGGTCCATTCCATCCTCGGGGCCCTTCCGAATCAATCGTTATTTTCCAACCGAATGAGTCTATTTCACCCCCCGAGTCCCTTCTGACTCAATTTGTATTTTTCATCCGAACGGGTCTATTTCACCCCCGGATCTATTTTACCCTCTACAACTAAGCATGCAGTCATATCAACAAGAGTTACAAAGACAACAAGCACATACATGCATATTAGCAAGTGTCACAAACATAACTATCATCCTACAAAAATAATCTAGTGGGCCAAAATTAGTGCCTTCAACCCATAAGTATAGTGAAGAGACTCACCTCAATCTGAAGATAGCCAAATATCCCATACACATTGTTGCTACAAAGGCTCCTCACACAGAACATATCAAAATCAACCATAAGTAAGAAAGAGGGTAATAATCATAATTAAATGTCCAAAACACACAGTCTCTCTCCAGGGAAAAAGAACATTCTATCCCTTCCAAGCTAGCCCCAACCAAACATGGCCCATACACTAAAAAATTACCCATTTACCTTTTTAGGAGTACGTCATGCGTACTCCTTCCTTACATCCTACGTATTGAATTTCCATAGAAAACAAATGGGGTAAAACCCATTACGCGATGCGTACTCAGCAATTACGCCCTACGTACTCAAGCAGCTACCAAAATCTAATTTGAGTCCTTAATGCCTTAAGACCACATGTCCAATTCTAAGATCAGCACCTAATGTATGTAGAAATTCATAAAGTTTCTGACTTTATGACTTTGGATGGCTTAATGGAGTCGAAAACCAAACCCAAGTTCCTTAACATTCTCTAATGACTCCAAACCCTTGCATAGGTGAAAAGCAACCATCAAGATCCCATTTTTATGATTTAGAATCCCCAGTAATTACAAGATATGACAATCACAAGCGCTATAGTAGCTTTTACTCACAAGAACCAAAACCATGGGACCAAAAGCATGAAAACTCTAAGTTAACCTAGATCTAAACCAAGGAATCATAAAGGTTCAAGCATTATACCTTCTGAGGCTTGCATATGGGATGAAAGTTTTGGATCTTCAAGCTCTAAACTCACGAATGCTACTTTAATGGATTCCTTCTTCACCAAAACATACAAAACTCACTTAAAATGCTCAAGATCTTCATAAAGTGGTTTCAAAATAACTACTTTGGGGAGAGTGGAGGTTGAGCATGAATAGGCCTCAAATGGCTTAAGGTGTTTAAATAAGGTCTCAAGCCTAAAAAAATTCGGTTTTAAGGTCAGCATGAGTACGCCCTGCATACTCACCATGTACGCGCAACGTACAGGTCATACTCTAAAAATGCAATCTAATTTCAAATATCCATAACTTCTTCAGTTTAACTCCATTTTCGGCATTCTTTATATGCACAGAAAGGTATTGAAAAACCCCAATATCCTATATAGTTACTTTTGACTTACCACAAACCAAACTAAAACCATAACCCTCACAAGAAGCCTAATCTATAGCTTTTCCCTTTCCACCCCTCGCTCCAGCACACAAATCAAAGGGTTTGGCCCTTACAACTAACATTATTAACCTTCAATAAAGTCTAAACTACCATCCCTCAAAACCCCAAACCCTTTTCATGATCGAAATTCGTATCACGACCCCAAATTAAGAAACAGCCCGAAAGAGGATGTTACAGCTAATAAGCTATTTTTTTAATATGTTGCATCATTCTAACCTATAAGCTAATAAGCTATCAAACAATAAGATAGTTTGCCAAACATCCCCTTAGAAGGTCTCACCTCCTACAACATCCTAAAATTCATAGTCAAAATTTCATTTTAAAACAATAAATGTAACATACGCATTTTGAAATCGTGTTTTATAATGAAAAATATTATGAAATATTATATGATTTTTGAGTATTGAGTTCTAACTGATAGTTTTTTACTAGAAATAAAGTAAAATTTTGTTTAGAATCACTCGGAAAATATTGGAAGTCTTATGAGATTCCAATCTAATATTGAAATTTAACAGAAATATAAAATTTGAAATAAGTAAAATTTTACTATTGAATGTTCTAGATAATCTCGTTAGAAACATTTAGGCGAAAACCTTATCGAAATCCGAGTTATAACGAAGAAGTTATGACTATTTGAAGTTTCGCGACAGAATCGGCACGACGTCGAATGATGTAAAAAGTGAGTTTTCGATAAACTACTTTTTAGCCCTTATGATCTGAATAAAAGTCATAGTACTCATTAACCTGAGAATTTTCATAAAAAGAACGTCCAAATCTGACTTTGTATCATGAAGTTATGATTTTTATAAGTTTCAATATAGCAGTAGCCAACTAAACCCTCGAAATGAAGATCAAGTGATATTTAGTTGACACGACCTAAACGAGAATCGATGGTCTTGTCAATATTAGTACAACGGTAAGAAGGCAGACGAAAACGGACGCCGGATGAAGAAGTTATGAATTTTTAACGGACTTATCATGTCCCGGCTTGTTAAAATTTTAAAAATAAAAATAAATTCAAAATTAGCCGATGGAGTCTAAACAAAAGTTGTAGAGTATATTCTCTCCTACGCGTGGATATAAAGAACGCCAAAAACGGAGCTCGTACTCAAAAGATATGAATTTTCAAAGTTTTTAAATAAAAATAAATTAAAATTCGAAGCCTTATCCGAGGAGGTACGCCCAACGTACGCATGCGGGGTAAGAAGTTGGCCACGTATCTCTCTCTCCGCATGAGGCACACGTATGGATAAGATTGCCACATCCGAGACCTGGGTTCCGATCATAGGACACACCTCAAATGTACGCCCCGCGTACGAGGGCTACGCCCAACGTAGTCAGTAGCTTCGCTTCGGTCCTCTATAAATAGAGACTGAGGATCTCCTGAGTTATGTTACTTTCTCTTATCTCTCTCACTCCTTAAACCCCTTTTTACCCACTTTTAACCCCCCAAAGCCCCGACATCAACCCCGACACCCGAAGCAAGTCCTGACACTCCGAAGTTCCCGAGAAAATTATATTTTCAAGTCGAAACTCTGCCCGACTAAGGCCGGTTTTCAACTAAAATCCCCGGTTTCATCACGGAAAGTCATATTTAGAGCCGAAGTGCTGCCCAAATCATCATTTAATCCCTAATTATTACACAGTGAGTTTCAATATAGGGACAATTGTATGTTATGTGTTATATGTTCAATGTGCTTTCCCATGTTATTATGATAATGAGCAGTGTATGACATAAGCATCACTTGGGTATTGGTATGTAGCCTTTGGTCATGAAGTGTATGACATATGCATCACTTTGGCATAGCAGAATACAAAGACATGACTGAAAGCCTGTGTATTCTAGTGAAATGACATTATGAAATTATATTTTCTTTACCACTTGGGCTGTAGTCGTATTGATGTATATCAAGTGTTGAGATTGTTATGTCTCATTGAATTCAAATCTTTAAATCTGATTATTCGTTGATATGGAAAGCCTGTCATATGATACTCATTTGCCTATCTTTTTCCTTATCCCTCTTTGCTTCTATCATATTGATATGTATATGGCATAATGTTATATTGTAACTATTATTGAACTCACTAAGCGTCACCCACTTATCCCTCTCAATGTTTAAGCTATTGCAGGTGATAAGCATCCAGTATAGTTTTGTACTGGTAGAAGATGTAGAATAGATAATATTATAACTTTTGTATTGTATTCCTGGGAATGTATGTAATATATATAAAACTTTGTAAAAATCTTAATAGTCGGTTTGTATCCAGTCTATGTAAATAAACTATCAATGTAATATATTGTTTTATAAATATGCATGTAGCATGTTTTAGAGTAAGAATATTGTGAAGTGTGAAAGTTTGGGTCTTTTAGAAATATAATGTAGTTAGAAAGAATAGAGTTTATGTCTTTCAATAAATCATATAAACGAGTTGTTCCAAAACTGA
The DNA here is from genome assembly GCF_052625555.1 of Lactuca saligna. Lineage (NCBI taxonomy): Eukaryota > Viridiplantae > Streptophyta > Magnoliopsida > Asterales > Asteraceae > Lactuca > Lactuca saligna. Next base: position 152,080,449 of record NC_136425.1, on the reverse strand, counting down.
TCAAAGTGAATATATTATTTCAACATCAGATTAAATATTGAAAATTGCTAATGCATAAAACTTTGGTGGATGCGGTGCAGTCACGCCGGGCCCTATCTTTTGTACCGGAAGTACCTGAAACCATAAACATAAAACCGTAAGCACAAAGTTTAGTGAGTTTCCTAAAATACCACATACAATACATACAATATAGATTGCTATGTTTCATCCATAGTATTATAATTGCCTTCATGTCATGAGTCATATCATTATCTATACATGCCAGGTCAGGGGTCAGGTCCTGGGTCTCACTGACAAGTGCCAAGAGCCACCTCCTAGTCCTCCATGCAAGTATCACAAAGACAACTAGCATACTATATATAATTTCCAAGGTCCAAACATTGGTCTTGAATATAATTTGTCGGGAGTCATATCCAGGCCTTTCATGAAATTGTCAGGTGCCACCACCTGGTCTTTCTACATAACATAATGCAATGGATCGACATTGGTTCATTCGACCCCCTTAGTATAGTGAGGAGACTCACCTCTCAATTTGAAACATTGTTGAATAGGATACTGCTACAAATATCAGCTCAACCGGTCACCTATTCATTAGAACATGACCAAAGTTAACTTATAATCAAAATACCAAAATGCCCAAAATACCCCTAGGTCAAACTTTGTCAGAGTCAAAGACAAAGTCAACCGGGTCAATAGGTACGCAGGGGGTACTACACGTTTGACCAGAGTCGAGGGGTTGACCACGTACACATAGCGTACCCTTTGGTACGCCTAGCGTATGCAGCTACCACCCTTTCTTCCCATTAAGAGCTTAATCCATAAGCTCTTTCATCTAGAATCCAGATCTAGCCCTCAAATGATGTTCTTAATCATAAAGTTTCCAACTTTATGATCTTGCATGGCTATTAAGTGCTCTATACGAAAAATCCTACATTCTCAACTTTTTAAGACATCCTAGATCATGCATGGAAGGAAACTAACGTCCAATATTATATTTTTATAGTTCCTAATAACTCCATAATTGGTAACATTTCCAACTTTATCCATTAGAATGGTCTAAACAACCAAGATCTAGTCTTTAAGTCTCAAAGGGACCACGGGTGCTCTTTTTCAACCTAAGCCATTAAGTCCAAGTCTCAAACCTTTAGATCTGAATCCATATGATGTTTAGATGGATAAAGTTTCTAGATTTATCCATAACAAGGTCACAAACTTTCAAGATATAAAATTTATGCACTAAAGTGACCAAAAACTCATAACACCTAAGACTAGCTAGATCTAACTATTGCGCTATCGAGATTCAAACTTTATACTTCCAGAAGCTAGATCAAGATGAACAAGGCATGGTAATGTATACATACATACATATATATATATATATATATATATATATATATATATATATATCAAGTTTTAAATTTATAAAACTGATTCTATCTCAAACTAACTAATAAACACACTAGGAGTGTACGTAATCGTGCAATAGTGTAGTTGTGGTAAGATCAAGTGTCGAACACAAGGGCAACGATGGTGAATTAATTTGGAATTCTTGACTTCAACCCTTATTGTGAATTAATTTGCTTTTTTCATTCAATAACTAAAAATCCTAAAAAACATATGCTTAAGCAAATGAACTTAACTTCAACCCTTATTAGTTAGAGGTATTAATCTGCGGTGCAATGACTACGTAAGCTCTCTTGGATACATTTCTAGTACACGATGTGAAACATATTGCGACCCTCAAACTAAGCAATGTCGTGTTTTTTTCCATTATTTCACTAGGATAGGAAAGCCACAAATACACTATAACATATATTGGCTCAACTAAACATTAAAACTCGCATCGGATCATTCAACACTACATTAGGAACCTAGATCTTAACATAATTTTTTTTAAATGTACTAGATTTTCAAAATTAGACTATTTTCACAAGTCTTTATTATTATTATTTTTATTAAATTTTCCAAACTAGCAATATCAGTTAATCTTCAAAAATTCTTTTTTAGCTTTCGACCCCTTGTCCCACAATTAATTGATGCAGTGTCACCATTGCATACTTAAACAATTAAACAACATATAAATATAGATAGAAAAAAGGGACAAACTCCCATGGGGTAGTAGTGAGGAGATAGAAACAAATGGGGCATTCGAAAAATTGCTCCAAAATTTTCTGGAAGACTAGAATGCTACTTCTGAATATGCCAGAAAATAAAACCAAGAACATCGAATTCTAAAAATATGGTACAAAGGATTACAAATTAATGCAATGTAAAATGACCACAATGTGGGAAGTGTCGCACACGTCATGTCGCCGATCGAGTAAGAATTTGTATCGCGGACAATAGCTTGGCCACAATGTGGTAACTGTCGACCAAGTCGTGGTGTCTAGACTGGCAGCCTCTTGTTGCGATGAAAAACTCCCCCACAACATAGGAAAGTGTCAACCATGTCGTGGCAGCCAGGACAATAATTTTCCTCTATGTTGAAATGAAACTCCATGACGTGGGAACAACTCTTCCACGTCATAGGAAATTGATTAGATTAGAAACGCCACACTTCGAAAAATAATCCCTCACGAAATCGAATCGCACCCCACACTTATGAAAGTCATGGCTCTTCATTGGCAACTTCAAACTCTCATGGCTTTTTCCTCTCGTGATAAAACAACCGTCGGTCCTATCGGCTGAACTTACTGCTAGCTTTCTAAGGGTGGAAATTCTGCAAAAATCTAAAAGATCAAAGAGCGTCAACATGGAAAGCAAAGTTTCATCAAATAAATAAAACATCCTAAATTAAAAAAACTAAATACACACCAAAATAAAAATAAAGCTAAGTCTAATAAACCAAAAATAAAATAAAAATAAAAATAAAATAAAAAGGATAACTCAGTTACTTATCATCATCGTTATCCTGATGTTGTGCCCCAGATGGCCCTGCTCCATCACCTCGATGTCTAGATGGCGGAGGAAAGGGAACTAGATGATGAAGCAAAGAATCCGATCAACACCCCCTCAAACTAGTTCTACCTAGTCTCAACATAACCAAACCGGTCATCCACATGATGAGAAAGGACATCCATGCGCTGAAATATGTAACCAATATCAATCTCCAGTTGTGGTCCCTGCTGGGCTCCCTATGGAGTAGTTCTATGCCTCCCTCGTCTCTTAGGCTTTGGCTCAGCTGCCCTCTCCTCTTGTACCTCATCATCTGGTCGTATCCTTAAAATTCCATCATCACCATGCATAAGTACCTCCATCGGCTACAAACTCATCACCCTCACATGATAAAACACCATCGACCTCGTGATATCCATCGCCAATGCTGAATATGATCTAGCCAAACATTTGATGAAATGCCCACTACAAATTAGGCTATCATCACGATGTCCCCTGGCCTTTCGCCCCATATACATTGCTAAAGACAATGGAAGGTTCAGGTGCCTCGCTGGTGTAACAAGTGTCCATAGGAAAAAAATATCAGTAGAAGGCACCCTCCCACTATTCTTGTGATATGTGATATATATAGAAATCATGCGATGTAATAATTTGTAAGTAGTGGAACAAATCATTTTCCCTCGAGCAGTTGATGGTATATACACTCCCCCGGTAATCTCAGCCCAAAATACATTCTCGTTGTAATCAGTAGGTCGTCCTGTAACACAATCAACAAGAAATGTCAAAAAGTGGACACTCCTCGTCTCATCCAAAGTATAAACTCCCACTCTCATATCAAGCTCAATCACACTACACTCCCAACTCACTATACCAAGTCGAAAGGAAAATTTTGTCTTGTCATCAAGGGTCTTCTTAGGATCAAAGGAAACTGTAGAATAAAACGCTAGAAAAACTTCCCAATAAACAAGTTCCTGTATCTTGAACAATCTTTCCCAACCATAGCATACAAAAAAAGTCACACCATTCGCGTCCAAGTGGATGTATTGCAAATAATTACGGATTAGTTCGTCAAGTCCAATTCGGGATGTCAATCCCCAATCGAATGAGGGCATGATTTCAATATCCTTGTTGAGCAGTAAACTGATTTTGCCTTGATATCTTTCACAATTTCTTTCATTTAAAGTTCGTGGGAATTGAAAAAATTGATGATCAATAATTTCATCGGGAGGTGGATTTTGGTTTCATCTTTGATTTCCTCTAGCGATGATTCTGCAACAATTTAGCACAAACAACCACCACAAAACCAGATTTTAAACAGATTAAGAAGAAAAAACAATATGGGAAGTGTCGTGTACGTTGGGCATATGTCTAGAGGCGCAATTCATGGTGTTTTCAGTTGAGTCCAAGCCACAATCTAGCAAAAGGGTATGTTCAAAGGGTGTTGTGCAGTCCGATTAAGCACTATGAAGCACAAATTTCTTGAAAATCGACCCCAAATCCAAAGTGGTATAAACCGTAGATTTCGATTTACACACAATGCAACAAGATTTTGAAATTAAACCACAAATTAAAGTAAAAGGGTTAAATAAAATCATATGTTGGTATCAAATTCAGCAAAGAAAGAAGAAAAATTGGAACTTTTTTTAGTATAAGTTGACACAACGAGCGTGTTTAGAAAATAAGTGAAAGATGAAAGAAATAAGGGAAGAACACTTAAACCTGGCTCAGACGAGGTACATTGGGCATACAACCTATGTACGCGGGGGTCTCGATGTGGGTGAATTCCGAAATCGCGAATTCATTCTATAAGTCAGGCGTTCTCCACATGTACGATGGGCATACTCGTTATTCCAAGAAATTTTTAGTCACAGTCCTCTTTTTCTGTACACAAGGTGTAATGAGATTTATGTTGGGCGTAAATTCGTGCCATTGTTTTATTTATTTATTTTTTGATCAAGTTTCAATCACACTCCATTGGGAATTTTTGAATGATTAAATTGTACACTTAAACAACAACGCCAAAAATTTTATGTGTGTGTGTGTGTATATATTGAAAACCCTTCCCCGACAATCAAATAACCAAAATCAATAACCAAAATTAAAACAAATAACGAATAATCAAATAACCAAAATCAATTGAAAACCCTTCCCCGACAATGACGCCAAAAATTTTATGTGTGTGTGTGTGTGTGTGTATATATATATATATATATATATATATATATAAATTGCTCAAGTTTTAAATTTATAAAATTGATTCTATCTCAATCGAACTAATAAACATACTAGGCAATGTACTTAATCGTGCAATAGTATAGTTATGGTAAGACCATGTGTCAAACACAAGCGGAACGATGGTGAATTAATTTGGAATTCTTGATTATGGGTTACACAGATGACACGAAGCAACAAATAAGGGTTTTATTAAATTAAATCTCAAATAACCAATTAAACTGCAAATCTTGATAAACTGATTTAAGACAAATCTCTTTTAGATACTTTGATTTAGACAAATTACATCTCAAAATATTGGCTAACTAATAATACAATGGATATTTATACATTGTTCACCGATTCCTAATATGACTAGCATCATGGTTAGACTATTAGTCCTTTGATTTTAACACAACTACTATTTCATTGATCAAGTGAACAAACAATCATGCAAATCAGTATTTAATTCGTATTATGCAAGATTTGATCTTTATTAACCCTAGTTGTCATAGGAGTTAAATCATGCATAGAATGTTCATCTACTCATGCACACACATTAAAGTTGATCACTTTATTTCCTAACCCTAGGTTTTGATCCAGCACCAGTCATAATTACCAATGGTCATGGACAACTATGATTCAAATTAACACAGTCAGAATGGTCATCAAAACTCTATTAATTCAACAATAAGTAACAAAGTAACAATCTTTACCACATGTGGATCTTGAAATCAAACTTGACAAAATAAATTAAATAATATTAAACAATCTAAATAGTAATTAAACCATAAACTAAAAGATTTTAGCACATAAATCAGAAAGTAAACACATAATGGAATCATAGTGGAATGCAAATCAAGGTCAAAACAACAAACCACATGATCTCTGGCATGAATCTGCTCACTAATCCTTCATATCTTTTCTCATGTCACCTTAACAACCTTCTGGCTTCCTTCTAGGCCCTCAAAATGGCAGAAGATGTGTATACCTGTAAAATGCCAATTTAAGCATTATAAGTACCTTTTAGTAGTAAATAGCATAAAATCATAGTATAAAATAATAATAAAAGGCCATGAATATATGTATAAAATAAACTTTATCACCTGGATCTACAAGCTCCAATGCAACAACACTTCTCCAATGAGCTCCTTCTTCTCTAAGATGCACCAAGAACACTCCAAAGCACTCAAGAACACCTTCTTTTTCTCACAATGCTTAAACTAGGGTTCAAGTTTCAAGGAAGGGTGTTGGAGAGGTGGAGGCTGAGAATGGAATGGGTTTGGGGAAGTTAAGGAGCTTAATTAGGGCTCAAACCACGAAAATAGGGTTTGGGTTCTGAGCGTGTACTCTTGGTACGCCCAACGTACTAGGGATGTCCAGTGCGCCTAACATACTTCCTATGCGCCCAATGTACTACACTAAACCTAAAACCTTCCTAACTTCTAACAGTCATAACTTCTTCGTTCCAACTCCGTTTCCAACGGTCTTTATATCCACTAAAAGGTATTGAGGATCTCTACAACCCTATCTAATTACTTTTGACTTAAAGCACATCAAACTAAAATCCTTAATTCATAAAAGAAGTATGAAACACAACTTTTCCCATTTTACCCTTTGACTCCAAAGCACAAAATGAACTCTTGGATCACATAATATACATTACCCACATACAAATGGGTCTAAACCTCTCTTTCCCCAAAGCTTGAAGCCTTACGATACTTGAACTTCGGGTCACGGCCCCAAATTATGAAAAGGCTCAAAACATGGTGTTAAAACTCTCCCCCACTTAAATTAAATTTTGTCCTCGAAATCACTCCTTACTAGTTTCTAGGCAATTAGACGATCCAATCATATCTTCTAGATCCCTGATAAAAGTCGACCCTAACATATGATTTCCTTCTAATAATCGAACCCATCCTTAGGAGAACTCACATACTGATGACAAATGAATCCTTGCTCCCGCTGATCTTAACCAATAAAGGATGACCATCACTACTCAGCTCAAATCCAGGAATCCAATACCTTATCTAACTTCCCGAAATACAAAACCATTCTAAATTAGGGATGAGCAAAAGTAGGTACCCAGCCAAATTGATTGGAACCGGAACCGGAACTGCGGTTCCTATGATGTTGGAACCGGAACCGGTTACATCAGTTCCTAAAATTTTAGAACCTCTCCCAGAACTATTGAGAATGGAAGCGGTTCCGAATACCTGCCTGCTAAAAACTTATAAAATAATAATGCCAACAGTTCCAAAAGAAAATCTTAAACATTAAATATTTAGGCCCCTCATAACTATAACGTATGTGGGATTTGATAAAAGCATAGCTACAACTTGTTAATTGCCTTTTCTTTATAGCTTTCTTTACTTCACATTCACTTGTGCAAGGGTCGATGTGGGATGGTGTTTGTAGTATTGATCATGTAATGATCCATTTTAGTAGGATAATTGGGATTTAAAAGTTAAAAACAATTTGCATTATCTTTTTGAACACCTTTAATTAAATGTTTTTGAAGAGACATATGGGATCAAAAAATGGTTGTATTACAATGAAGGATATATCAATACGAAAACTTTTAGTTAAATGTTTTTAACAGAGCTAGATGTATTACAAAAGTTTATCAAAGTTGGTTGTATTACAAAAGTCTTTGACATATTATTTACACGTATTTATAGCCTTTCAATACACACACAATGTTATATATATATATATATATATATATATATATATATATATATATATATATATATATATATATATATATATATATAACCGGTTCCAGCGGGTACCCAACGGGTAGTGGTTCCGGAAAAATGAGAAACGAAACCGGAACCGTTTAAGGGAGTTCCAAAATTTTAGGAACTGGAACCGGAACTGCATAAGGTGGTTCCGGTTCCAGAACCGACAGTTCCAAGGCGATTTAGATTCTGAAAGCTGGTACCTTGTTTCGCTGATTATCCCTATTATGAATCACAGCCAATATGGCTCCACTACGTAATCTAATCCGAACAAAATCCTTAAGACCCTAAATTATCCTACTAATCAAACATTCGCATTTTTAATCTATCCAAGATCTTTTGAGCTTCAACCTGATCTACCAATTATCTGAAGCGTCGGATTCCCGATCGGTTGCTGAAACCGACATCCTTTCAAATGATTGTACAATGAGATTTTATCCAAGAGTTTATATGGCAAAGCTACTCTAACCTACTTGTATATAAGGCTCCAACAACCCTTCTATTCCAACCAGGGATAACATAACCAACCATCACACCGATGCAGCATAACCTACTTTGCTATAAATTAATGCTACACGCCCAACTATAGTCTTACATCATGACCGACCCTAAACGACCCACAACCTTCCTCAATCCCACGAATGTTGTGGCCTTCCCACAATATTGTGACCCATCCTACCATGGTCTAATTCCACCTAGAGGAAGCTACGAGCCTAATCATCGCTCCTCAACATCCTTGCAATTGCTTATGGACCATGTGAATGCTACAGGCTACCACATAGTCTTACAACACTACTACACTATATGCCAACCAGGGTGAGTGTTACCCCACAGTCTTACAACACTTTTATCACTACCTATCAACCAAATAAATCATGGGTTAAAGCCTCATTCGACTATACCCCAATCAGGTATACGAGTCAAGTTTCGAGTCCCAAAGCCTTTATTAGACAAGAACAGGAGAGAGGTTCTATCATAACCCTCAACCTGAACCTAATCACATCTCCTATTTGCGCCATCACTGATGCTTCATATATTCAGAAAACATAACCAGAATCCTCATTACTCATGCAAACCTCAGTCCACACCGCAATTAGAACTGGCTCTCCACTTCCCTGCGATATAAAACTTCTCCTGGTTTCGCACCTTGGCTTATTCCCATTATTGCAACGATTCTCCCCCACTTGGATTCATTTGCATTCTGCTAATCCCAATTGCTGAAACAACCCATGCGAACAACACTCCCCCCTTACGTAAGAGTGATATGTTACCACTGCTCACTCCCTACTGATGGTAGAAGTCGACAACCTAAGCTTTACAATAGCTAGCTTTCCTTGACCAGCCAAGCCTAACGCATATACATTCCAGGACCGAATGAATATTTTCCTATACCTCATCGAATCTCAATATCCTTAAGCACTTTCTGTTGAACCCATTACAAGTCCTTGGCGACTTTATCAGATGGAAATCAAAATCTCAATTATTGGTACAGGTACCTAACCAATTCATTGATCTACTTGCACTAGAACAATTCCTATGTGTACACGTAACTGTCCACACTACGAAGGTATGAACTTAAAAACTACCAATCTTACCCCCTTGGTTTAACCAATACCTCATTTCCGCAAAACCATGAAAACCCCTATATATTCTACATTCAAATCCAACATGCCCACCTTGCCGATTCCTTGAATTCTTGTTAATGCCTCTAAAGATCGGACCAATTGTTGGTCTCCTAATTAGAATAATCAATCCTCCTCAAAAAATGGCTTACGGTATGCAAAATGGAATATGAATATTCTCAAATTTAGATATCAAGACCATCTTGAGAAAAATCCTGATTCTTAGGTGGAAAGTTATATAAGCCATACATAGCGTCCCACACACAAACACATAATCATAAGCACAAAAATAAGAGCATGAAGGAAGGAATTGTTAGGGTGCAAAGGCACTCTTGGATGTCATGAGGGATTACTCCTTTCTATGTGTGTAATGAGTTGTCTTTCCTATAAATAGGATGTGAGTGACACTCATTTGTGTAATGAACACTTTGAGAGCATTCGTTTAGAGAGAGAAATGCAAGACCCATTTGTACTCTTTCTATAAATACTAATGAGAGCTAAACCCAAATTTATTTACTTCATGTGTTCTTGAGTTTACATGATGATTCACTAGATTTTTTCTAATTCCACACATGCCATCATAATCAATACCACTATAGGAATACAACTCATACTAGCGATGTCAACTGGTGGAACTTGGATCTCCTCGCCCTATGACTGTAATGCTCAATTCCTCAACACATGAACATCCAATCTGGCCTCACGACCATCAGTAATCCTCATAGTGGATGGAGCAGGTTCCCTCACTGCTCCCCTTATCAACTCAGGACAATCAGCCTTCTTGTAGCCCAATTGTTTATAGAGGAAACATAATGAACTCATCCCCTAGGGATAATCTATGTTGACATGACCAAACCTGCCATACTTGTAGCAACCTAAACCCCTAGATTGACAAGCTCCTTCATGTTGTTTCATGCACGTGCTGCACTGACCTTGGCCCTACTGGCCTCTCACTCGCAGATCATAAGTCTTGGATCTTTTGCAGGACCCCTAGTTGTCTAAACCTGCTCTGCCTTCCTCTTCCTAAGGTGATCCAAATCTATTTCCTGCTCTCGGGCTCTAGCTATCATATCCTCCAAGGCCCAACAAGCTAAAAAGCTAACAAACTCCATGATATCATCTTGCAGCATGTCATTATATTGATGTTGGGTTTTGGTATACTACAACATCCTATGGTGCACATACAACCCTAAATACCTTGGATCTATGTTTTCACTAATTATACATGCAAATGGTTTCCAAGGTATTAATTTTACAACTAGCATGCATTTAACATAAAAATATAATATAATAGTTAGCATGACATACCTTTTGATGGAGCTTGAATTCTTGGTGTATTTGGTCTTAAAGAGCTTATCCTCAATAGTGTGGAAGCCTCAAATGGAATCACAAGACACCATGGACAAAGGATGAACTTGAGAGAGAATTCCATGCACACAAAAGACACCATGAACTCTAAAAAGATATAAGTGGTGATTTTGGGCAATGAAGTATCTATTTATATGTGGGATTTATAGGGTCATGGATATAACCCAAATCCATACCCATGGGTTTTATGATCCATGGTTCATGTGGCCCAACTGTTTATGTATCCATACATAAACTTGGTCCAACATGGTTTATAAGCCCAACACATATAAATATAACTAATTATGATAATTAGTCCCCATAGATTTAATTAGTCTCTTTCGACCACTAAATTAATTCCAAATTAATTCTTGATGAATACTAATTAAAACATATGATTTCATATTAATATATTATAACTTATAATATATTAATAAACCATAAATAACCTTCTCTCAAAAGTCCATCCTAACAAATTGTCCTGATGATATGCAACCCAAATGGATCATGCTACTCTCGGGTCAAATACATACCAATAATAGTTATGGGCTTAGATACCTAATCCAACAGTCTCCCACTTGGATAAGTCTGAAACTATTATTCAATTATGACTCCAAGATCCCGACTAGCAATCGTAGCTCTTAAAGCCGCTGTCAAACTCTGAACAAATCAAATAACATGTCCATTAGATAAGGGATCATATATTCCTCCATTCTAGACATCATATGGATTGAGACATGGATTATAATCATTCTCTCTGTCCATTTGTTGTTTCCCGATTTCTGATTTATGACGACTGACTAATTGAACAAATCAAATTAGTCCAGGCCCGGCCAAGCACTTACGTTTTTCATCACCAAATCATTGAGGGGCCCACATATATCGCTTTTATCCCGAAGGTAAAAGGAATGGACAAACTTTGACTCATATGGCTTGTTCTACTACTTGTTGAATCATACACAGAGTCATGTTTTATAACATCGAGTTACCAATGCATTTTCGTGCAATCAATGTAGAACCAACTCATAGTAACAACTCATATCTCTAGGTTTGAAGAATATAAGATATTATCGTCTCATGATCACTCGTGATAAAATCCATGAAGTGATTCCAATGAGCGCGGGTTGAATCCAATACTCAGAACTTATGAGCACTCATGAGTGTTGTAGCCCTTTGTCCAACATCTTAGACATCTACAAGCCAACCCATGATAGTATTAATTCATATCTACTTCCAACATATGACCGACTGTGGATGGTTTGAATAACTTAGTCATCTAGAACAATGACCTAGTTTATTCTGGAAGTCAAAACATGTAAAAAGAAACACAAGCCCAAATGGATCATGCTACTCTCGGGTCAAATACATACCAATAATAGTTATGGGCTTAGATGATGGGTTTTGAGCATTCTAACACTTCCTAAGTGTACATGCAACCCTAATAACCTTGGATCTATGTTTGTCTAATTTGTCATGCAAAGTTGAATTCCAAGGTTATATTCCTATCTAGCATACATGGGGAACAATTGTAACATAAAGTATAGATAGAATAACTTACCTTGTTGTTGCTTGTGTTCCTTGAAACCTTGTGAGCCTAGCACCTCGAGTGGTGATGCCTCAAATGCTTCACACAACACCAAATGCTCTTGGAAGAACTTATGAGAGTATACTCACTTCTTCAAATCGGCCAAGCCCTCTTATTACTTAGTGTGTAACCGATTTGGGAGGAGATCATATTACTTATATAGTGTTGACACATCTAGGGTTAAACCCTAATGTGTCATGACTCTTCATTTCCATGACCCATGGGTTTGTAACTCCCATGGAGCATCCATGGAGCATCCTATGGGTGGAACCCAACTTGATGATCCATGGAGCCTTTTAGCCCACTATACAAGATATGGATGATTTACTTAATCAACCCATATATTTAATTAGTTATCTTTTGATCACTTAATTAATTCTAAATTAATTCTTGATCAAACTAATCAAATAATATTATTAATATATTAGAACTTATAATATATTAATAATCTCCAAGCGTTATTTCTCTCATTTAGTTTATCCAATTGCATGGTGCCATGCAACCCAAATGGACCATGCCGGGTCGGGTCAAGTACATACCAGAAATAGTTATGGACTTAGACACCTTATCCAACAGTCTCCCACTTGGATAAGTCTAGTAACTATTACTGCAAGTATGACTTCAGGAACCGATCGGCAATCGTAGCTCTTTACAAGGTTTCTCGAAACTTGAGAAGATGATGGTACGCCATTTAAGATAAGTGATCATATAATCCTCTGTTCTAGATATCAGTCGGACAAATACATGGAACAATGTCTTACTTATTGTCCAACATTTGTTTCCCGATTTCCGATTTGTTTGACAAAGAACCTTATTGAACACATCAATCTAGTTCTGACCGGGCCCGGTACATAGGTCAAAACAAAATCATCGAGGGGCCCAGATATCAGCTTCTAATCCAAGAAGGAACAGATAAACTTCGACTCATATGTTTGTTCTACTACTCATTGAATTACACATAAGAGCACGATTTTATAACATCGAGTTACCAATGCGTTTTTCGTACAATCAATGCATAACCAACTCGTAAGTAACAAATCATATCTCTAGGTTTAAAGACTTATATGATATTACCGTCTCACGATCACTCGAGATAGAATTCCATGAAGTGATTCCAGTGACCGTGGGTTGAGTCCAATGCTCAGAACTTATGAGCACTCATGATTGTTGTAGCCTTGTCCCAGACCTCTACAATCAAACATGACAGTCTTGATTCATACCTACTTCCGACATATGACCGACTGTGGAGGTTTGAATAATATGTTATACCAAACAAAATTATTCTGGAAGTCAAAACATGCAAAAGAAATATAGTAAACGATCGACAAGAGATAGCAACACTTTACTCATAAATAAAACACTTTTATTCATCATCAAATGTCAATTACACTTTACAAATTTCGAGATTATCTAACTACTAAATCTAATATCATCCTTCAGCCCTATGCTCCGAGCATGCTGGAGATGCTTAACTCGAGTCAGTCCCTTCGTGAGGGGATCTGCCGGATTCTCATCTGATGATACCCTCTTTGCCACGAGGAGTCCTTCTTCGATCCGATGTCTGATGAAATGGTATTTTCTGTCAATGTGTCTGGATCTCCCGTGATCCCTTGGTTCCTTGGCTAAGGCAACAGCACTTTCACTATCACAGAAAATTTCCATCGGCTCTTTAATAGCTGGTACAACTCCAAGGTCTCCAATGAAGTTCCTCAGCCATAACGCCTCCTTTGCCGCTTCGCTAGCTGCAATATACTCTGATTCACAAGTAGAATCTGCCACTGTCTCTTGCTTGGAACTCTTCCAAGAAATTGCTCCTCCATTTAGGGTAAAGACCCAGCCCGACTGAGAACGGAAGTTATCCCTATCAGTTTGGAAGCTAGCATCACTATACCCTACAACTCTCAAGTCATCACTCCCACCGAGGGTAAGGACCCAGTCCTTAGTCCTTCGCAGGTACTTGAGAATATTCTTTACCGCAGTCCAGTGTGCCTTGCCAGGATTCCCCTGAAACCTGCTAACCATGCTCAAGGCAAAGGCTACATCAGGTCGAGTACACGTCATAGCATACATGATCGAACCTACAGCCGAAGCATAAGGTAATCGACTCATTTCTGCTATCTCAGCCTCAGTGCTAGGGCTTTGTGTCTTACTCAGCTTGGCGCTACTCTGGATGGGCAACTCTCCTTTCTTGGAGTTTTGCATTCTGAATCTCTTCAGAATCTTCTCCAAGTAGGTACTTTGACTAAGTCCAATTAGTCTTTTACTCCGATCTCTCAAAATCCTTATCCCCAAAATATAGGCAGCTTCACCAAGGTCCTTCAAAGCGAAACACTTTCCAAGCCAGGACTTTACTTCCTGCAAGGTTGGAATGTCGTTTCCTATGAGTAGTATGTCATCCACATACAATACCAAAAAGCTAACTATACTCCCACTAGCCTTGACATATACACAAGATTCATCTTCACTCCTAGAAAAGCCAAATTCCTTGACCTTTTCATCAAAGCAAAGATTCCATCTGCGAGGTGCTTGCTTTAATCCATAAATGGATTTCTCAAGCTTACACACTCTATTAGGGTACTCGTTACTGACAAAACCCTCTGGCTGACTCATGTAAACATCTTCAGCCAACTTTCCATTAAGGAAAGCGGTTTTGACATCCATTTGCCAAATTTCATAGTCATGAAATGCGGCTATGGCTAACAGAACCCGAATAGACTTAATCTTGGCTACCGGAGAAAAGGTCTCATCATAGTCCACTCCAGGAATTTGAGAGAAGCCCTTTGCAACCAGTCTAGCCTTATAAGTGTGTACTTTACCATCCATGTCGGTCTTCTTCTTGAAGACCCATTTGCACCCTACAGTCTTTCGACCTGGTACATTCTCAACCAAGTTCCAAACTTGATTGTCATACATGGATTGTATCTCGCTATCCATAGCCTCTTTCCATTTAGCAGACTTGGGGCCTGCCATGGCTTCCTCGTAGCTGTTAGGGTCATCATGACTTACTAGTGTCTCATCACTAATAAGTGTCTCACCTTCTGCAGTAATATGGAATCCATAGTAATGCTCAGGTGCACTCCTAACTCTCGTGGAACGCCTCAGAGGTACAGATTCGTCAATTGGCTCAACAGGAGTTTCCTCCTCAAGTTGAGGGCTAGAGTTTGAAGTTCCTTCACCACTTGACTCTTGAATTTCTTCAAGATCAACTTGCCTCCCACTGTCTCCTTGGCTTATAAACTCTCTTTCTCGAAAGACTCCTCTCCTTGCTACAAAGACCACATTGTCACTAGGTCTGTAGAAGAGGTAACCAAAGGATTGCTGTGGGTAGCCGATGAAAATACACCTCTCGCTTCGGGGTTCGAGCTTATCATGAGTCTCGCGTCTCACGAAAGCCTCGCAGCCCCAAATCTTGATGTGGTCTAGTTTAGGTACTTTACCAGTCCACATCTCGTGAGGAGTTTTGGCAACTTTCTTTGTAGGGACTAGATTAAGGATATGGGCGGCAGTCTCTAAGGCATACCCCCAGAATGATATTGGTAGCGAAGCTCGACTCATCATGGAACGAACCATGTCCAACAAGGTTCGATTACGCCTCTCAGCCACACCATTCAACTGCGGTGTCCTGGGAGGTGTCAATTGTGAGACAATCCCACATTCCTTTAGATAGTCGAGGAACTCTGAACTAAGATACTCACCACCTCGATCGGATCGAAGCATCTTAATGTTCCTGCCCAATTGATTCTCGACTTCCTGTTTAAATTCCTTAAACTTCTCGAAAGTCTCTGACTTATGCTTGATTAAGTAGACATATCCATATCTACTGTAATCATCGGTAAAAGTCAAATAATAACGATTAGCATCTCTTGTGGCATGTTTGAATGGTCCACACACATCCGTGTGTATAAGGTCCAACAAACCTTCACCCCTTTCACATGAGCCTGTGAAGGGTGACTTTGTCATTTTTTCCAAGTAAGCATGATTCGCAACTATCATTTGACTTTAGGTCAAACGACTCCAAGACTCCATCTTTTTGGAGTTGGCCTATGCGTTTCTTGCTTATATGTCCAAGACGACAATGCCATAATGATGCTTTATCCAAGTTATTATTATTAGTAGAATCAATACACAAAACATTATTTCCTAAGTTATCTACAATAGATACAGCTTCATACACACCATCACAAGGTAATGCTTTAAAATAAAGTACATTATTAAAGAAAGCATTAATCGAACCAACTTCATTATCAAACGAAAAGGTGAAACCTTGTTTGTACAATGCATGAAAGGAAATAATATTTCTTGCCATTTCTGGCGAATAACAACATTTATTCAAATCTAAATTTAACCCACTACTTAGCGATAAAGTATAAACTCCAATCTTGGTGACAGGTGTAACTTTCCTATTCCCCATGATTAAGTTTATTCTTCCTTGCTCCACATTCTCACTTCTTCCTAGTCCCTGCAAGTCACAACAAATATGAATTCCGCAACCTGTATCAAGGACCCAAGATTTCGAATGGGGTGAGTTATTAGAAATGATAGTGTAAATACCTGCATGGTTGGGTTTGACTTTCCCATCCTTTACATCTTGTTGGTACTTTGGGCAGTTCCGCTTCCAATGAGCTTTTTCGTGGCAATAGAAGCATTACGCCTCTTTTGGGTCAGAAGAAGGAGTAATGAAACCTTTCTTGGTTCCACTTGAAGAAGAGCCATCAAAGGTCCGAGCCTTGGTACCCTTTGAAGATCTCTTTCTCTTCCTCCCTCGACTCTGCCCGATTGCCAAGACCGGAGTTGTTTCTGGAGTAGGAGTGATAGCAACCGACTTCCCCTTAAGACCTGTTTCTGCGGTCTTGAGAAGTCCCTGAAGTTTGCTGAGAGTGACTTCTTCCTTGTTCATGTGATATGTCATGCGGAATTGATCATAGCACGATGGTAAGGAGTGCAAAATGATATCTATTGCAAGCTCCTCAGGGAAGTTCACATTGAGCTTCAGCAACCGATCCACATACCTTTGCATTTTCTGCATGTGGCTCGTGACGGACTCTCCGTCCTTCATCATGGTTGTTATCATGGAGCAGATGACTTCGTACCTCTCTTGTCGTGCACTTTGATGGTATCTTTCCATCAAATCTTGGTGCATTTCATAAGGGTAGAAGTCTTCATAAGACTTTTGGAGTTCAGCTGTCATGGTGGCTAACATGATGCAAGCCACCTTGGTTGCATCTCTTTCATGAGTATGAAAGTCAGCGATCTCCTGTGGAGTTGCAGTGGACTCGTCAATTTCCTTAAGCTCCTTGTCAAGGACATATTCTTTGTCCTCGTAGCGGGTAATCATCCTGATGTTTCTGATCCACTTATTAAAGTTGGATCCATCAAAGGTGACTTTCCCACAAAGACTCATAAGAGTAAAGGAGCCATTAGGATTCGAGCCAGAAGCATTATTTGAAGACATCTGAAAGAGAAGAACAAGTTTAGTTTAGATTTGAGAGAGTCCTTAATAAAACACCCAAATGTAATATTAAGGCTAGGACCCAATCACAATATAATATAACTTAGAAGAGGTATGCCGTGATCTAAGCTATACCATATTTGAAAGGTAGGTGAATGACGATTCACCAATTTCCACCACGAAAACCGAAATATTAAATATTTAGTTTTTATTGGTTTTAGAAATTCCTAGATTCTTTGAGATCCAATGAACTTTTCAAAGGCATGTTTCAATCTCGGAAGTGCCCTCCAGGTTTTGTGACTGGGATGCCGAGGATCACAAAACGAGGTGTGAAGTAACCATGCAAATCACTTGGTACCCTTAAAGTTTATCACTCAATCGATGTGCCGGTAAACCACACACGCTCCACCGATACTATAATAAACCTTAAGTCACCCTTTACCTACCTTGTTAAGTCCAAGTTAGTGTGCCGGTTAACCACACACGCTCCACCAACGACTCAGACAAAGTGTAAAGTGTAATTTCATGGATTAGCACCTTATTCACATTTTTCCTAAAGTAACTAAGATTGGGAATTTAATAAACATTTAGTTACTTTATTATATTCATCATACTTTGAATGAGAATTTATAAGTCCTTGTCTTACCCGTTCGGCTAACGACCCTCCACCAGTCAAGCAAGCGGTGGGTGAGAATATTCACCCATTAAGTCACCATTTTATAGGCAACAACCTTATACCCACCTTATAGACCGGCTTCGTGAATGAGGCGTACTAGCGGTAAGACGACTTGTTCTTATACATATATATATAATTATTAAATTATCATAATATAAGTATAAGGGTTGAATTTTAACTTTTAAAATTCTAGGGGTTGGAACTAAAGTTTTAACTTAACTTTACTTGTTCCAAAACTTGAGGGCAAGTTTTGTAACTTTCAAAACTTTTCATTTCTTGTAACTTATGAGTTTAATAGAGTCATAAAATGAAGACTCTTCATTTTTATAACTCTTGTGTTTTCTTAATGGTTTTAACTCAAGTGTGACTCTTGGTTTTCCATAACTTAAGGATAAGTTATGGACTCCATTAAAACACATTATGATCAAGAATTAAACTACCAAATAGGTTACAAATAATTCCTATGATCATCTAAAACATCATAAGAACAAGAACATGAATATGAACATAATCAAAAATTACATAAAACTTTTTAATTTTGATAACTAGTTGTTGTAAATGAATTAGCAAAACATTACACCACCAAAAACAAGTTTATATTTACTAAAACAGTTTAGGGTAATGTTTCTAATTCATTTTCCAGCAACTGAATCGAAATTCTGCACTCATTCGACCCTACTCGCCGAGTGCATGAACATGACTCACCGAGTTGGTTGAAGATACACATGGACTCGACGAGTCCCCCCAATAGACTCGACGAGTCCGATCGCAGACAACAAACTTTCGATTCTGTTTTCAACTTTTAAGCACAAATAAGAACAAACAAGCCTAGGCTCTGATACCACTGATGGGTTTTGAGCATTCTAACACTTCCTAAGTGTACATGCAACCCTAATAACCTTGGATCTATGTTTGTCTAATTTGTCATGCAAAGTTGAATTCCAAGGTTATATTCCTATCTAGCATACATGGGGAACAATTTTAACATAAAGTATAGATAGAATAACTTACCTTGTTGTTGCTTGTGTTCCTTGAAAGCTTGTGAGCCTAGCACCTCAAGTGGTGATGCCTCAAATGCTTCACACAACACCAAATGCTCTTGGAAGAACTTATGAGAGTATACTCACTTCTTCAAATCGGCCAAGCCCTCTTATTACTTAGTGTGTAACCGATTTGGGAGGAGATCATATTACTTATATAGTGTTGACACATCTAGGGTTAAACCCTAATGTGTCATGACTCTTCATTTCCATGACCCATGGGTTTGTAACTCCCATGGAGCATCCATGGAGCATCCTATGGGTGGAACCCAACTTGATGATCCATGGAGCCTTTTAGCCCACTATACAAGATATGGATGATTTACTTAATCAACCCATATATTTAATTAGTTATCTTTTGATCACTTAATTAATTCTAAATTAATTCTTGATCAAACTAATCAAATAATATTATTAATATATTAGAACTTATAATATATTAATAATCTCCAAGCGTTATTTCTCTCATTTAGTTTATCCAATTGTATGGTGCCATGCAACCCAAATGGACCATGCCGGGTCGGGTCAAGTACATACCAGAAATAGTTATGGACTTAGACACCTTATCCAACATTAGATACCTAATCCAACAGTCTCCCACTTGGATAAGTCTAAAACTATTATTCAATTATGACTCCAAGATCCCGACTAGCAATCGTAGCTCTTAAAGCCGCTGTCAAACTCTGAACAAATCAAATAGCATGTCCATTAGATAAGGGATCATATATTCCTCCATTCTAGACATCATATGGATTGAGACATGGATTATAATCATTCTCTCTGTCCATTTGTTGTTTCCCGATTTCTGATTTATGACGACTGACTAATTGAACAAATCAAATTAGTCCAGGCCCGGCCAAGCACTTACGTTTTTCATCACCAAATCATTAAGGGGCCCACATATATCGCTTTTATCCCGAAGGTAAAAGGAATGGACAAACTTTGACTCATATGGCTTGTTCTACTACTTGTTGAATCATACACAAAGTCATGTTTTATAACATCGAGTTACCAATGCATTTTCGTGCAATCAATGTAGAACCAACTCATAGTAACAACTCATATCTCTAGGTTTGAAGAATATAAGATATTATCGTCTCATGATCACTCGTGATAAAATCCATGAAGTGATTCCAATGAGCGCGGGTTGAATCCAATACTCAGAACTTATGAGCACTCATGAGTGTTGTAGCCCTTTGTCCAACATCTTAGACATCTACAAGCCAACCCATGATAGTATTAATTCATATCTACTTCCAACATATGACCGACTGTGGATGGTTTGAATAACTTAGTCATCTAGAACAATGACCTAGTTTATTCTGGAAGTCAAAACATGCAAAAAGAAACACAAGAATAATTGAATCGAATATGGTATCAAAACCTATGAACATAATTAAAACACCTTTTATTTATCACCATATGATTACACATTATTCATTGTATATTGTTTCAGCTATCAACTTTATTCTCAAATTTAAAACAGTAGTTATCCCATGCTCCAAGCATGTACACTATGTTTTCTAAACACTAGTCATGCCATACACCAAGTATGTATACTATGTTTGTCTATGATCTTTACTTTGTGAAATAGATCAATTGAACATAACTCCAATGATCCTCTTTTCATAGTCCCAAATCCTTACTGCAAATGCAAGAATTCCAAATTCATGCCATTTACTAAAATCTGTTAGATTCTAAACTTATATGCATAGATCCTCTTGTAATGATTATGCACAAAGTCAGAAAGACTTAACAAAAAACATTACAGAGCATTCCAAAGGATATCAACTCCTTGGAAACATCCTTCTTGCATTACGTTTCCTAATCTTACACAGATTGAATAATTTCTAACTTTGAAACATTTCCATATTCCATTTTGATTATCACTTCTGAA
This sequence comes from Lactuca saligna, assembly GCF_052625555.1. Lineage (NCBI taxonomy): Eukaryota > Viridiplantae > Streptophyta > Magnoliopsida > Asterales > Asteraceae > Lactuca > Lactuca saligna. Next base: position 152,058,983 of record NC_136425.1, on the reverse strand, counting down.
CAAGAGTTGCCTCTTTATAGATTATGTCAATATGGTCCTTCTAGAATTATCACTATACTTCCAACTGTCCTTGAGCAACCAATATTTGGTAAGCCTTAGATTTTCATTGACATTTTTTTAATCCTTTTAGTCATATCCAATTCTAGACCTTTTCCCTTCTGAATGCCCCAGGCATTTGGAAAATTTTAGAAAGGATGAATATAGCACATGAAATCGATCCTATATCTGAAGCATATGGGACACGATTCATGATGTCTCACATAAAGACTAAACCAGTCTTTTGCTATAATACTTCCATTTCAATTTGCCAAGTTCTCATAATTCAGATTATGAAAAAGGATGTCGTAATCATAATCGAATTTTAGAACGCATATAATGCACCCATATATTAGAATTTTCTTATGTTGAGCCATTCCAACATAACATTCATATATATGCTTGACTAAATACGATTAAAACCTCAATCTAAGCTTTTAGATTTGAGATGAAGTATAATTTCCTCTCCCTTAATTATAGCAAAACAACTCTTTCCCAATTGAAACCTTTTGTTTTCTGTATTTAACATTTCTAACTTGCAATACTTATCATAATTATCATACTCCCACTAACATGATGATTATTAGCATAACACTTATGCTCCCACTAGCTTTGACATGTACTCAGAAATCAGCTGGACTTCTACAAATATAATTTATTGACTTTCTTACCAAAGTTCAGATTTATGATACTAGATTGCTTTGATAAAACTTTATCATAATCATCCACCTTATCTTAGATAGCTCACAGGTGTGTCTAAACAATTTTAAGAACTATGAAGAGGGATGTCGTAATCATAGTCTTGATTGTTTAGACCTTTGCCACTTCTCACAAGTCCATGTCAGTGTGTCGGTAAACCACACACGCTCCACTAATGACTTTGAGAATGCAAATATCACAATTGCTATCTAGCTAAAATCTACTTAGTGAAAGTGTTTCCTCACCATTATTTTCATGAATCATAGAGAAACCCTATGACACTTAGATTTAATGGTGTATGCGTTCTTATCCATGTGAATTGTCAAAACCATAGTCACAAGACAAGGATAATGACAAATCCAAACTCATATGGACTAAACTCAATCTTAATTTCTTACCACCTGGCAGCTCAAGGGTCTGCCATTGCTTCCAAGTTGTTGTGCAACCAATTGAGAACTCTAAGAACTCATATGCAAAGCCAACTTTAACTGGAATGGGCACAGAATATGTCAACATGATAGGTTATAAACCTCAAGTCGTGTGCTAGTAAAGAACTTCAGGTTTTATTCTTAATTAGTTCTTGATACTTTCAAGACCTTTAAGACTCCCACTGTCCTCTTAACATATAAGACTTTCTTGTCAGATATTCAAGAGATCGTGTGGATTCTAATCAATATAAACACTTCACACAATTGGCCTTAGTTGGTCTTTGTTTTATCCAAAACATCACAACTTACCAATTTTAAATGTACAAGAGTAGAAAACTTTTACTCTTACATTTGATAAGTATTTTAAACCTTCTTTAAGACATGTCACTCAAGTTACAATCTTAGAGTATAACTCTAAGAATTGTTTTTGGAACGAAGTATGAATCATCTTCTTGATTTAACCACTTCAACAATTCATAACTCCTCCTCTTAACTATCAGAATGCACTTAGAGGATGAATTGTGATAAGGTCTCAAAATCATTTAGATGGTCTTAAAACATGATACTAAAGTACTCTCCCATCTTTTCAGATTTGAGAAACTTTTATCTTTCTGCCTAAATTGATTCTTCTTATTCGCTCTACCATACATTGGAACCTTTTCCAATGTCTCAGAATTACACTTAAGCTTGTAAGTATAACCATATTTACTGAGCTATAGTAAATTATGACGAATAGTCTTATCGATCTTTTATGGTGGACTATGACCATTGCACAAGAATGTGTACCCGATCCCTAAGTCCTTCACTTGACTCACACATCCATGTGAACAAGTAGTTAGTCTTAATTTTTCCAATGCTCGAAAGTTCTCATTCATCATGCTATACAACTTGCATGATTCCAAGTTTTTATCCAACTAAAACTTGGGTGATGAGAATCTTTCCTTATTTGGTAAATTTAGACACTACCACAAATGAAAGAACCAAATTCATATTTCCACTCTTGCTCTTAATGGAATCTTATAAGCAACACAGATTTTCACAAATTCCATTGTAAGGATATTTTAAAATAAATAAAATCAAAAGATTTACCTTTTATTTTAAACTTTGCATAAAAACTTATCCTTACAATCCATATGAAAACTTGTTATCTATTCCTACGCAAAATATCATAACTCCTAAGAAGTAGCTCAAGAATCCGATCTTCAAACTATGCGATAGAAATCCATCTACGCGATCAAATTCAGCATATTCTTTCATTAAGTTTTTTCACTTTTCTTTGATTCTTAAAACATCAACATGTGACCCAATCACATCATGTATCAAGAATCTGAGAATAGAAACTTAGCAGAGTTAGATAGTGGACTTTACCTGAAGTAGAGTCAAACTTATTGACTTTAACATCCTTAGGTAAATTTGGCAGCTTCGCAACTAATGCCCCTTCCTTTGGCAATTTAACATATGGATGTTTTGGTAATGGAACATGGGACTATCACAGACTTAGGCTTTCTTTTTACCATTTGGTCAACCAAGTTGACCATGGCCAATCCCTTTCCATTAGGAAGAGAGATCTTTACTGGATATCCAATGTCATTATTTTCAATGTCCACAAGTTTTAGGAAGTTGATCTTAGCAAATAGATAAGACCATTAAGGGTCTTGTCATATTCTGTTTCATAGGTGCTCCAAAAGAACTCACTATGTGACTTAGAAAGTAGTTGAGCCACTAACTTTCTCAAGACTTTGACACCCAACTCTCCCGGCTTGTCAATATGTGACTACATCTCCAAGATGTGATCACAAATAGACCTTTTCTTGCCAACAGGTCTTGAGTGACCTTAAACATTTCAGGAACTTGTGGGTTAGGGAGAATAATTGGAGGAGGTGAAAGAAGTATGATTTCCATGGGACATCATCTTCATTTAGGAAAGCTTGTTTCAAGAGATTTGGGAAGATCATAAATGTCTAAACTAGAAATCTTTTGGGAGATATTCAAGATAGTTGATTTAAAGTCCTTAATATAACACCCAATATGAAATATTAAGGCTATGACCCAACACAATACTTTTATAACTTGGAAGAGGGATGCCGTAATCCAAGCTATAAAATATTTGAAGGTAAGCGAATGAAGATTCACCAATTTCCACCATGAAAACGAAATATATATTATTAGGTTTTAATTGGTTTTTGAAACTCCTAGATCTTTGAGATTCATTGAACTGTTCAATGGCATGTTTCAATCTCGAGTGTGCCCTTCAGGTTTTGTGACTGGGATGTCGAGGATCACAAAACAATGTGTGAAGTAATCATGCAAATTACTTGGTACCCTTAAGTGTTTACCCCTTAATCGATGTGTCAGTTAACCACACACGCTCCATCGATACTATGATAAACATTCAATTACCCTTTTCCTACCTTGTTAAATATGAGTTAGTGTGCCGGTTAACCACACAAGCTCCACTAACCGACTTAAACAATGTGCAAAGTGTAATTTCATGGATTAGCACCTTATTCACTTTTTCCTAAGTAACTAAGATTGGGTATTTATAAAAGGTTTAGTTACTTAGTATTTATCATTAATACTTTTAATGAAGGGATAATTATAGTCCTTGTCCTACCCATTCGGCTAACGACCCTCCACCGGTCAAGGAAGCGGTGGGTGAGAGTGGACACCCATTAAACTGCCATTTTATAGGCAGTAACCTTATACCCCCCCCCCCCCCTTTTAGATCGGCTTCGTGAATGAGACCTACTAACGGTAAGACTGACTTTGTTCTTATACATATATATAAGTATTAACTATTAGTATTATAATAGTATAAGGGTGTATATTAAACATTTAAAATACTTGGTGGTTTAATTTATTAATTAAACTATACTCTTAATTTAATTAAACTAAAACCATGTCTTTATGGAATTATTAACTCTTTTAATTAAACACTTTAATTAATTTAATGAAGTCCATAAAGTTTGAACTTTAACTTTTAAAATTCTAGAGTTTGGAATTAAAGTGTATATGGGGTGACTTTACAAATTCCAAAACTTAAGGACAAGTTTTGAAGAATTCAAAAACTTTTGGTTTCCATAACTTATGAGTTTTAAAGTGGTTTAATGGAAAAACTCTTCAATTTCCATAATTTGTAGACAAGTTATGGAAGACTTTAAAAGCATTTAAAAAATGTGACTCTTCATTTTTCATACCTTATGGAAATTTTGAGTTATAAAATTCATAAATGTGACTTTTCAAGTAACTTGAGGACAAGTTACAAAAACACATATTATTACCAACTTCTAGATTAATTTGGATTGAAAACAACTATCTCATAATTTTTTCTATTAATCTAAACAAACTCATAAACACGAACATTCATAATCAACATTTTTCAAGCATCATTTAAACATGTATAAAACTTGAAACTTTGATTATTATCATTTATTTGGATGAGAATAAACATTACCATAGTATCAAAAAAACAAATTTTATGAACAATAACACTTTGTGGTAGCGATTCTAATCCAAAACATGCCAAAAAACTCGAAGATATGTTGTCATGGGGTCCAACTCGTCGAGTGCATGAACCAACTCGATGAGTTGGATGAAATTGTTCATTGACTCGTCGAGTCTGCTGTCCGGATAGCAAAAATTTGGTTTTTTTCAGCTATTTGCATAAAGTATAATTGAAAACAACCCATGGCTCTGATACGACTGTTGGGTTTTGGTATACTACAACATCTTATGGTGCACATACAACCCTAAATACCTTGGATCTATGTTTTCACTAATTATACATGCAAATGGTTTCCAAGGTATTAATTTTACAACTAGCATGCATTTAACATAAAAATATAATATACTAGTTAGCATGACATACCTTTTAATGGAGCTTGAATTCTTGGTGTATTTGGCCTTAAATAGCTTAGCCCCAATAGTGTGGAAGCCTCAAATGGAATCACAAGACACCATGGACAAAGGATGAACTTGAGAGAGAATTCCATGCACACAAAAGACACCATGAACTCTAAAAAGATACAAATGGCAATTTTGGGCAATGAAGTATCTATTTATATGTGGGATTTCTAGGGTCATGGATATAACCCAAATCCATACCCATGAGTTTTATGATCCATGGTTCATGTGGCCCAAGTGTTTATGTATCCATACATAAACTTGGTCCAACATGGATCATAAGCCCAACACATATAAATATAACTAATTATCATAATTAGTCCCCATAGATTTAATTAGTCTCTTTCGACCACTAAATTAATTCAAAATTAATTCTTGATCAATACTAATTAAAACATATGATTTCATATTAATATATTATTACTTATAATATATTAATAAACCATAAATAACCTTCTCTCAAAAGTCCATCCTAACAAATTGTCCTAATGATATGCAACCCAAATGGCCCATGCTACTCTCGGGTCGAATACATACCAATAATAGTTATGGGCTTAGACACCTAATCCAATAATTAAGTCTTCTTCATCTCCTCATATGCGGCATACTGTGGAACCAATAAGGCTCTCTCCCTAAATTTTGCCGTGATCTCCGCTACAGTCTCAATCGTCTAGTGAAGGTCCTGAAACTCTCTCACCAACTGATGCACCTCGATATTTGGTGCAAACTCTGACCTATATCGGGTCACAAACTCATCCCACATCATCATACCAATGGTCTCGCCTCCCAAAGCAAACTCCACCTCCTCCCACCAATCTTGGGGCTCTATCTTTCAGAAGACAAGAAGCAAATCTGACCTTCGACACCTTGGGCGGAAGCTCGTCCAGAAGGCATTCACCATGTCAGCTAACCACCTCCTACTAGCACTGGGGCCCTACTTCCCAAAGAACTCGAGAGCTCCATAAGCACGAAACTCGTAGAAGTAAAGAGTGAGAGCCCCAACTATAACCAAAATCTTAGTGTGGAACATGCCCAGACACTCATCCAAAATCTCCATAATCCCCTCCTTGACCAAACCAAAGATCACACGAGTCTGCTCCAAAATGTTGTGGGTGATTTCTGACAAGATGAAGTCCTACAATTGCTCATCGATCGATTCAATGACAACACCAAATCCATAACTAGATCCTCCACCACAAGTGCTCATCACCATATTGAAAACAACCATACAATAATCAGATAATTCCCATAAAAATCCTCATCCTACAGGATTCCTAGAATATTCGTGACCTTTATTGATTCGAGTATGGATCATGTGCTTTCAGTAGTACGGGGCCAATACTACCTTCCACACTTATCCATACTTTCCTCAAGAATTATCTCGAATCTTCTAAGTCATCTTCTCATACTGGTATTCCAAATACCTGCTAAACATCACATCCATACTCACTAGAAGACTTCCTAAGCTCTCCTAGGTTCCCAACCTCACCATGCTTTCAGTTGTTGAAGAAATCCCACTAATTTCAGCTAACTACTTCATGAATAGATAACGTACATCAAAGATTAGATAATCCTTCTAGTGAAAGACTTAACCCCACAACAGTTAGACTCAGCCGAGATTTGTGCAATATGGCCAAATCCATCACTCTAAGATTATTTAACCTCTGCAACATGTGACTTAATGCATTCACTTAATGGTTGACTCACATTAATAAGGGTCCTACAAAGCACAAACCAAGCAACATTCGTGCAGTAACACTCTGAGCCACAAATCAAAGGACATCCCAATCTCACTTACTACTACCATGCTAGGAGCTTCTACTCTCACTTACGGTTGCATTGTGCATGCAAATTATACACAATACAGGATCAAATAGGCTATTGAATAAAAGAATCTTCCCTAGGACAACAATCAAACAATGAATAGTAAATAAGGCCAAATCAATTATTCTATGGATATATGATCCTAACCGTATACAATTTTAAAGCATACACTTAGCAATAACTTCTATCAATACAGATTCCGAATCCATCATAACATCTAATTCCTCCTAGGCTACAAGGCATCATATATCAAGCAAATCTATCATACAGTTCCTGAATGGATCCTTAGCCTTATCCTATCATGTAAACATTCATATCATATAATTTATCAAAAGTATGGGTATTCTAGGAATCACTTACTTGAGCTCGGATGATTGCACACATCACACCCCCTTTTTCTTAAAAAAAAAAATTAGAATTCATTTTATTTTAAAATATTTTATAAATCCTTAATTTGATTTTAGACACACCCAAGAGTGTGCCCAAATCCCTCAATCCAAGGCTCTAATTCCAACTTGTAACATCCCAAAAATCCGTAGTAAAATTTTCATTTTTAAAACAATAAACCATACAAAGGATTTGTTCCAAAACCGATCAAAGTGAATGTATTATTTAAACATCAGAGTAAATATTGAAAATTATCAAAGTGAAAAACTCTGGTAGATGCGGTGCAGTCATCCTAAGCCCTTCCTTTTAGTACCAGAAGCACCTGAAACCATAAACATAAAACCGTAAGTACAAAGCTTAGTGAGCTCCCCAAAATACCACATACCATACATAAAATAGATATTTCTATCTGCCATCCATTGTCTTATAATTTCCATCATGCCATGAGTCGTATCATGGTCTTTACTTTCCCGGTCGGGGGCCAAACCCTGGGTCTCACAGACAAGTGCCAAGAGCCACCTCTTGGTTTTCCATGCAAGTATTACACAGACAACTAGCATACTACATATAACTGCCATGGTCCAAACCCTAGTCTTGCATATAATTTATTGGGATCCATATCCAAGTCTTTCATGAAATGTCAGGAGCCATCACCTAGTCTTTCTACATAACATAATCCTATGGGTTAGCATTGATGCCTTCGACCCCCTTAGTATAGTGATAAGACTCACCTCCCAATCTGAAAGATCGTTGAACATGACACTACTCCGAGTATCAGTTCTAACGATCACCTATTCATTGGAACATGACCAAACTTAACTTATAATCAAAATACCTAAAATACCCCTAGGTCAAACTTGGTCAAAATCCTAGTCAAAGTCAAAGACAAAGTCAACCAAGTCAACTCGGTGAGTACATTGGGTGTACTCAACAGGTATGCAAGACGTACTACACATTCGACCATATTCGAGGGGCTAGCCACGTATGCGTAGCGTACCCTTTGGTATGCCCAATGTATGCAGCTGCCACCCTTTCTTCCCATTAATAGCTTAATACTTAAGCTCTTTCATCCAAAATCCAGATCTATCCCTCAAATGATGTTCTTAATCATAAAGTTTCCAACTTCATGATCTTGGATGGCTATTAAGTGCTCAACACCAAAAATCCTACCTTCTTAACTCGTTAAAACACCCTAGCTCATGCATGGAAGAAAACTAAGGTCCAAGTTTGCATTTTTATGGTTCCTAATAACGCAAAGTTTATTTGATCGTGCTATCATAAATGGAGAACCATATATCTCTAGTCCCCTCATTGATTTGGTGTTGACAACAAAAATGCTTGGCCAAGACGACACTAAGTTGATTAGATTCAATAGTCAGTTTGAATGTCACCACAATTCGGTATCGGGGAACTAAAACTTGAACCATGAGATTGACCTTAGATCCATGTCTTTCTAGTTCATATTAAGATATCATGAAGATCAAAGGAATTTGAAGTTATATGTATTAGGGTTGTTTAAAGAAAGTTGCTATACGTATAGTAGTTGCATTGGACTGCCACTCACTATTGTCTCTAGTAAGTATTGGACCGATCAATTATTGATGCCTAAGTGCAAATGAGAGATGATGAAGATTACTTCCCATAGTCATGGACTGACTCGGCGAGTTGGATGAAGATTGTCTCTCATTTTGGGTTACACACAAGAATAAAAAAAACAGATCTAAAAATATATTTATTTTAAGGACTTATTTTGTAAATTAATTCATAATTTGATTAATTAATAGTAAAAAGATGAATATTTACTATTCCAGAATTATTTGAAATCATTAGATAAATATAATTAGATTTGTGAATTATCTCTATGGTTTCAAATCCTCCCTATAAATAAAGGCCTCCAAATCTGCATTTAGAGTGTGTGAAATAAACCTTTCAGTCATAAAATCCCAAAACCCTCAAAAACCTTGAATCACAGGAAACCTAGTTCCCACGATGTAGACATTGAACTGCCACGACGTTGCGATACACAGATTCATTTTTCATGGATTATCTTATGGTAGAAGTTCAAAGGTGGTTTGGATATGTTAGTGTTTTGCGTCTCGGGTGCAATTACATAAGAGGAACTCTACATTGAGTGCTTTAGTCCAATTAACTAGCTCGTCAAAAGAAGAAACCTATAAAAATCAAACGTATGTTTTTCCTACTTTGTTATAAAGTTGCATAGATTAGTTGAGTTGGATCTATCTGTTCTTGAGTCTTTGATCATAATTGTTTATATTTTCACTACCCATTTGTTGATCTCTATGAGCCTCGAAACCCATCAATCGCTTCCCAATTACAAGGAGAAACAAATAAACTTTGACTACATAGTTTTTGTCTACTCGTCTAATAATACGTGGACATATCCTTCATGACTACCAGTTATGGATAGTGTTGGAGCAAAGCAATGCATAACAAATTTTACAAAAAAAACCTCATATGCATCTCGTCTTGAAGAATAAAAGATATTGTCATCTTAGAATTACTCGTTCCTAGATCCATGAAGTAATATCTGAGTGTGGATTGTTCCAATACTTAAAATCTCTATTTCAAGTAGTCATGAGTATTAGATAAATCTCAATTGTAGTGTCCACTCTATATACTCAATCGTCTTAAAATCACTCACTCACTTCCCACAGTGTGACCGATTATGGAGGTTCAAATAAAAATTTGTGGAAGTCGGTTCAAAACATGAAAAAATAAAACTGTAACACCCAAAGTTTCGAAGACCAAGAAAGGAAAGAAAACCCTAAGTTTAGGGGTTGACTCAGCGAGTCTAAGGGGGACTCGGCGAGTCCGAGCGGGATCCGGGTCGGGGAGTAAGTGACCGACTCGGCGAGTCGACCAGGAGGACTCGGCGAGTCGACCAGGGGGACTCGGCGAGTCTGGTCTGTACGTGGAAAACCCTAAATTCGGGACTTGGGGCCTATATAAATGTCTTAATCTTCTTCCCAGGGTTCCTTACTGCCTCTTTAGCCCTGGATATCAAACCCTAGCCGTCATATCTCCTAGTTGAGCCTTGGAAGGTACTTTAAAGCTTGGAGAAGGAAGAAGGAACTTGGAGGAGCAAGAAGGAGCTATAGATCTGGGATTGTGAGTTCATTTTGAGCACTTGGAGGTAATAAACTAGTTCCTGGACCCTTTTTGCACCTAGATCTATGTGTGGTTGTTGGGGCTCTTTTGCCATAATGTTATTATTTTGGGTTAGAAGCCGGATCTGGAGTTGCTACTTCAGATTCAAGTGTTTTAGGGCCTGGAGAAGCATAAAGTATCAGTCATTGTGTTGATTTTGAAGTCCCTTGGCCTTACACCCTAGTTAATGGCATATCTTGCCTAGATCTCCTTCTCTACACGTAAAGTTTGCAACTTTACGTAAGGAATAGACCTTAAAAGAGTGGATCTATAGTTTGGAGTCCATGCATGACTCAAAGGTCCTCTGCATGTATGTAGAACCGACTGGACTTGGCGAGTCCTTCGAGTGGACTCGGCGAGTAGCTTGAAGATGAGGAGGAACTCGATGAGTAGGATGAACAACTCGTCGAGTCGGATGAAGTTAGGCATGGACTCGGCGAGTTGGATGAGCAACTCGGCGAGTTGGTTGAAGATTGTCTAGGACTCGGCAAGTCATGGACTGACTCGGCGAGTCGGGTCGCGAATAAGAAAGACCCTGAGTTTATGAACTCGGCGAGTCTTTAGGAAGACTCGGCGAGTAGGGTTGACCTGGAAGGTTGACTTTGACCAGAGTTGACTTAGTTGACTGTCAGACTAAGTGTTATATGTATATTGATAGCTCGGAGAGCTGGAGGAGCAGCGGATCAGGGGATTGTCGAGTAGCAGCCAGAGATTTATCAGTAGAGTTCAGCAGTCTCAGGTGAGTTTCCTTCCAGTAGGGACGGGTCTAAGGCCACAATGCCGGCTCGTCCAGTTAGCAGTAGTTTCCGATGCAGTAGTTAGCATGTTTGATGCCTTCGTGGCTCAGATAGGATTTATGTGCTATGTTTTATGTGTTATGTGTTATGTGTTCCGGGCTACGGCCCGATGTAGTATGCAGTATATGTGTTCATGCTAGTTGAAATGTTATGCTATGCTATGTTCAGCCAGTTAGCCCGGACTTCGATCCGATGCAGGGGACAAGGTCCCAGTCAGTCTCCGGACTTCGGTCCGATGCAGGGGACAAGGTCCCAGTCAGTCTCCGGACTTCGGTCCGATGCAGGGGGCAAGGCCCCAGTTAGCCCGGACTTCGGTCCGATGCAGGGGACAAGGTCCCAGTCAGTCTTCGGACTTCGGTCCGATGCAGGGGGCAAGGCCCCAGTTAGCCCGGACTTCGGTCCGATGCAGGGGACGAGGTCCCAAACAGTCTCCGGACTTCGGTCCGATGCAGGGGGCAAGGCCCTAGTTAGTCCGGACTTCGGTCCGATGCAGGGGACAAGGTCCCAGTCAGTTTCCGGACTTCGGTCCGATGTAGGGGCAAGGCCCCAGTTAGTCCGGACATTGGTCCGATGCAGTGGGCAAGCCCCAGTATGTGCTTTATATGTTTTTGCATGGTATATGTTAGATTAGGGGAGCTCACTAAGCTTCGTGCTTACGGTTTTCAGTTTTGGTTTCAGGTACCCAGTTTTCAAAAGAGGAGCTCGGGGAGATTGCAGTGCACACACCGTAGTCAGTTAGCCTGGGAATGTTCGACTCTGATAATGATATTATGCTTTGAATTAATACTCGAGAATTTATGTTATGACATGATACAGTTTTTATAAATATGATTCTAGTAATGCTTTTAAAGAAATTTTTGGTCGTGATTTTTGGGTCGTTACAAGTTGGTATCAGAGTCTTGGTTTGAGGGATTCAGATATGCATTCGAGTGTATTTGAACTCAAACTAAGGACACGATAAGGGATTTTCAAAAGAAAAACATTTTTGAATAAGGGTTTTGGAAAAAGAACATAGAAAGAAAAGATTTTTTTTGAAAACGAGAAAAGGGTGTGGTGCATGCAATCAGCCGAGCTCAAGTAAGTACTCCCAATTTACCCATACAAGTTATGTTATTATTTTCGATATCAGTTTCAGTATCAGTTTCAGTTCAGTTTCAGTTTCCAGCTTCAGTAGAACAGCATGCTAGAATAGGACTAAGGATCTAGGATGATGCCTTATGTGCCTGCTTTATGTGTTTCAGCTTGATGAGAATTGCATGCTAGTAATGAGTAGACAGTAGTAGGATAGCCTGTGTAGGTTATGCCTGAAAGTATGAGCTTAGCATTATATGCTGGTGCAGTTTCTGGTTATGAGAATTGTTTTGCCTGAGTATGTTTCCCTTATCCGAATGCTGCTTGCTTTGTGCTTTGTGGGACTCTGAGTGATGAGAGTTAGCCATTAGGTGAATACGTTTCATCACATGTGATCAGGGTTGAATAATCTCAGAGTGCTGGATTTGGCCCTACTGCGCAGCTCTCGTTTGAGTCCAACCGTTGTAGGGACGAGTCCTTTACTTGAAGGATTATCTGAGCCTCGTCACATGTGATGGTATTCAGGTGGTGACTAATTGGCATTACAAGGAGGCCTTCAGCAGCTGAGGACTGTTTGGGTAGAGTTAGAGGTTCCCTAGGGCAAGCCTAGGATGAGAGTAGCAGAGATCAGTAGAAGAGTAAAGGGGACTTGGTGGAGTTGAGGTAACTCTTGAGGAAAGTACGGATAGATGTGGAAGGTAGTAGGGGCCCATACTACCGAAAGCAGAGGATCCGTACTCGATTCAAGAGGGGCCGAGGCGAAACCAAGGAACTAGTAGAGTATGTGAGAGATCCCTCAGCAGTAGTATGTAATTGATCAGGGATTGTTATATTTTTCAGCATGGTGACGTTGCGCGAGATATCAGTTGGCAGTTCAGGTGCAGGGGAGGGGTCTGGCTCGGGCTTTAGAGCCGGGCAGCTTGATGATCAGATGAGGGATTTCATTTCCGCAGAGATTATGCGCAACATCATCGATCAGACTCCAGTGATTTTCGGTTCAGTTAGAGAGGCTATTGTGGAGCTCATGGACAGTCATCTTGAGGCCTTTAGGGCCGGATTAGTTTCAGGACAGATTGGGGCTCGTCTAGGTCCCGAATCCTATGGAGTTCAGGGATCCATCAGGGAGGGAGATCCTATTTCTAGTTTCTGCTATCAGGGGGCAGGGGTGTGTGGGGCATTCTGTCTCCAAGAGAAACCATTGCATGATTGGATAGTTGAGGAAGTTTCGCGAGCCATTCGCAAGGGTCTGCCAGACATGGTCGTGAGGATCACTGATAGATTGATAGCGGGGCTTTAGGATCAGACATCTGTTGTTCAGTCAGCAGACGTTACCATTGGGGTAACACAGGAGCGAGAGTCGGGCAGGGAGTCGGAAGGGAAGAGGAAAATGGATGAGACTCAGGCTGCCACAGGTTCGAGTAAGAGGCCCAAGAGTTCAGATTTGAGGATGAGGAACTATCAGAGCCGCAGTCGATGCGGGAAGTGCGGGAGGACGCACATGGGTGTGTGTAGGCGTAGAAGTGGTGGCGATGTTGGGTGTTTCAAGTGCGGCCAGATTGGTCATTTTAGCAGAGACTGTGTTGTTACCATCGCCCAGGGACTTGATCCGTTGTGTTTCCATTGCAGTCTGAGGGGCCACAAGAAGGCCCACTGTCCGAGTTTGTATTCAGCAGGGCAGGCGCCAGCTCCTGCCCTTGGAACTTCAAGTACCGTCAGTGGTTGTCAAGGCCGGGCAAGGGTGCCTACGGCTCGGAGCCGAGTTTCTCCGGTAGATTTCAGCAGGGATTCGAGCAGCACTGAGTAATGGAGGTATGTAACTTTGTGTTTGTCAGCTTATGTTATGATTATATTGTTATGGTTTTTGCATCAATTGTGGTATAAATGTTGTGTTATGGAGTGGCTTGCTTGTGATTACGTCATATGCCATTTTCATACCTCGGATAATTGGTTGGTAGTTAGGGGATGTGCTCATATGGAGAAGTTTCGGAGGATGCAGTAACTGTAGCAGGGTAGGGAGAGATCTGGATCGTTTCGCTAGTTCGGAGTGGATAGTGGGTTGGATGGAATGGTCAAATTCCTACCTGGCGGGCTTGGGTTCCCCAGTAGAAGTTTTGGAATGGTAGTAAAGGATCGGGATCTCTTTTGAGTGTGAAGCTGCAAGGGTTAAGCAGGATCGAAGTGGGGGAGAACCCTCCGGGTATATTTGGATAAGAGTCTCGTAGACTCAGAATGAGTGCGCGGCCTCTAAGAATAAATGGTAGTAGCTCAGTGATGGATGGATTGAGAAGTTCAGAATTAGGAGTTCGAGAACTTTTCCCAGCAGTTAGTTCATGTAATCGAGATGGTTAGAAGCTGGTTGGGAATCCAAGATTGAGGGCCACCTGTCGGACGCATGAGAGTCGGAATGAAGACCCTGAGAACGGGTAGCAGGAGATGTTTTAGCATTGGTAGCCAGTGTCTGAGGCAGCATGCAGATTGCGTAGATTCAGGAGTTGCGAGGTTGGAAACTTCCCAACAATAGCTTCTTGTATTCAGATTAGTAGACAGTTGGTTTGGGAACCAAGCCGGAGAATTCCTCGACGAAGCACTAAGTATATCAAGGATATAAGATGTCGAGGATGATGCAGAATTCAAAGACTGAGGGCTGGTGTGAGAAATCGGGATGAAGAATCACTAGCGGGACTAGGGATAGTCAGGATGTCCTCGGGATGGTAGTAGTAGAGTGTTGTAAGTCTGCGGGGGTAGCCGTAGCATTCACTAGTAGTCAGATAGTAGTAGAGTGTTGTAAGCCTGCGGGGGTAGCCGTAGCGTTCATTAGCAGCCAGATAGTATTTGAGACTTGTGAATCCGTGGGTGTAGCCGTGGCTTTTATCAGATTGGTAGCAGCATGAGCGCATGGCTGAACGCGGGAATGTAGTAATTCCCACCCGTTCGGGTGCAGCGGTGGGAATATGGGAATCCACGGATTAGATTCGGATTTCCCAAATGGTTCAGTTATGGCTAAGTCAGCGAATCTTGGCTATAGATCGTCACATCAGTTATGAGATTAGAGTAGCAGTGGACCGTTGAGGTTCGGGTATGTTAAGGGCTACCGTCAGTCTGGGAGCCATCATGTTATTAGTCATAGAATGGATGATGTCAGGATGTGAAGTATGGACCCGATCGGTTGGATCGGAAGGTTGTTAGAGCCACAGTGATAGGATAACTAGTGGAAACTAGTCCTTGAGGAAGATTCCATTCAGAAGTCGTGGAAGCGACTAAGGGAGGAGTCCCTTGACTCCACAGTTGGACTTGAGTTTAGTGTTTCAGGCAGCTCGGTGTTTCAGCCAGTTTAGTGTTTCAGGCAGCTCAGTGTTTCGGCCAACTCAGTGTCTCAGGCAGCTCAGTGATTCAGCCAGATCAGCGTTTCAGGCAGTTTAATGTTTCAGGCAGGTTCGGTATTGCAGACAATTCAGTGTTTGAAAGGTTTCGGAGTTTTGGTTCAGTATTGTATTTGAGTTGGAATACTAGTGTTGACGGTATAGTTGGTTGATGTGGAAATGACAAGTCTCTCTCAGCAGGATCAGTTGAGCCTTCGGCCGAGTATAAGTGACATGTAAAGATAGCTAGGCAAGTAGCTTTTCTTCGGGATGAAAGACTCGAGTTAGTAGGAGTTGAATAATCAGATGGGATATAAGCAAGTTATTCCCAGCAGCATCGTTTCAGTATGAGCGGAAGAATGGATAGAACAGTTATAGATAGTCGAAGTATTTTCAGGAGTCGCTGGAAGCGACTAGGAGATTGCGAAGGGGTGTAGTAACCGGTAGGGTTCGGTAACCCAAATATGGAGACGTCAGTAAGGACCGGGGGTGCTCGGCACCAAGTTATGTCAGATAGGGGCGTCGGTGGTTGTTGGCGGTATTGACCTGTACTGGAATTGGCGGGGGTGATGGAGTTAGTGAAGTATAGGACCTTCACAGTTACAGAGAAACAGTTGGTTATAGAACCTTGCCTTGGGAAGGCAAGGGATTTGCGCAAGGACAGGAAGGGGTGAACCCCTATAGGTTCAGTTCAGTACTCGGTGAGTACCAGAAGGATTGCCAGTTGAGTAAGTTGGGTCTCCAGGATGTTCAGGGTCAGGGTTGACCCGAGGTGTTATCTGCAGGGATTAAGGTTAGTCGGAAGGATCGAGCAAAAGCTAGCAAGGGTAGGCAGCTGGTGTTGGAATAGTTGGTTGGGTTTAGAGGCAGCTCGCAGGCAGTGGGCCATAGCAGACTTCGAGGACGAAGTTTAGTTTAAGTGGGGGAGAGTTGTAACACCCAAAGTTTCGAAGACCAAGAAAGGAAAGAAAACCCTAAGTTTAGGGGTCGACTCGGCGAGTCTAAGGGGGACTCGGCGAGTCCGAGCGGGATCCGGGTCGGGGAGTAAGTGACCGACTCGGCGAGTCGACCAGGGGGACTCGGCGAGTCTGGTCTGTGCGTGGAAAACCCTAAATTCGGGACTTGGGGCCTATATAAATGTCTTAATCTTCTTCCCAGGGTTCCTTACTGCCTCTTTAGCCCTGGATATCAAACCCTAGCCGTCATATCTCCTAGTTGAGCCTTGAAAGGTGCTTTAAAGCTTGGAAAAGGAAGAAGGAACTTGGAGGAGCAAGAAGGAGCTATAGATCTGGGATTGTGAGTTCATTTTGAGCACTTGGAGGTAATAAACTAGTTCCTGGACCCTTTTTGCACCTAGATCTATGTGTGGTTGTTGGGGCTCTTTTGCCATAATGTTATTATTTTGGGTTAGAAGCCGGATCTGGAGTTGCTACTTCAGATTCAAGTGTTTTAGGGCCTGGAGAAGCATAAAGTATCAGTCATTGTGTTGATTTTGAAGTCCCTTGGCCTTACACCCTAGTTAATGGCGTATCTTGCCTAGATCTCCTTCTCTACACGTAAAGTTTGCAACTTTACGTAAGGAATAGACCTTAAAAGAGTGGATCTACAGTTTGGAGTCCATGCATGACTCAAAGGTCCTCTGCATGTATGTAGAACCGACTGGACTCGGCGAGTCCTTCGAGTGGACTCGGCGAGTAGCTTGAAGATGAGGAGGAACTCGACGAGTAGGATGAACAACTCGTCGAGTCGGATGAAGTTAGGCATGGACTCAGCGAGTTGGATGAGCAACTCGGCGAGTTGGTTGAAGATTGTCTAGGACTCGGCGAGTCATGGACTGACTCGGCGAGTCGGGTCGCGAATAAGAAAGACCCTGAGTTTATGAACTCGGCGAGTCTTTAGGAAGACTCGGCGAGTAGGGTTGACCTGGAAGGTTGACTTTGACCAGAGTTGACTTAGTTGACTGTCAGACTAAGTGTTATATGTATATTGATAGCTCGGAGAGCTGGAGGAGCAGCGGATCAGGGGATTGTCGAGTAGCAGCCAGAGATTTATCAGTAGGGTTCAGCAGTCTCAGGTGAGTTTCCTTCCAGTAGGGACGGGTCTAAGGCCACAATGCCGGCCCGTCCAGTTAGCAGTAGTTTCCGATGCAGTAGTTAGCATGTTTGATGCCTTCGTGGCTCAGACAGGATTTATGTGCTATGTTTTATGTGTTATGTGTTATGTGTTCCGGGCTACGGCCCGATGTAGTATGCAGTATATGTGTTCATGCTAGTTGATATGTTATGCTATGTTATGTTCAGCCAGTTAGCCCGGACTTCGGTCCGATGCAGGGGACAAGGTCCCAGTCAGTTTCCGGACTTCGGTCCGATGTAGGGGGCAAGGCCCCAGTTAGTCCGGACATTGGTCCGATGCAGTGGGCAAGGCCCAGTATGTGCTTTATATGTTTTTGCATGGTATGTGTTAGATTGGGGGAGCTCACTAAGCTTCGTGCTTACGGTTTTCAGTTTTGGTTTCAGGTACCCAGTTTTCAAAAGAGGAGCTCGGGGAGATTGCAGTACACACACCGTAGTCAGTTAGCCTGGGAATGTTCGACTCTGATAATGATATTATGCTTTGAATTAATACTCGAGAATTTATGTTATGACTTATGATACAGTTTTTATAAATATGATTCTAGTAATGCTTTTAAAGAAATTTTTGGTCGTGATTTTTGGGTCGTTACAAAAACACAATATGAATTAAGACAACTTGGATAGAAACATAAGTTTTTAATAAGTCACAACGTAATAAACATCAAAATAGTTACAATTCATGCTATTAAATGCTTCAAAGCAATTCAAATAATTTTAGTTTTTTTAAGTTAGTTTATAAACTTACAAAATACCATATTAGAATTACAATAAGATAAAATAAATAAAAGTCAAAATTTCATTAATGGTCCTTATGGTTTTAAAATTGTCCCCAAATAGTCCTTACTAAAACTTTTTTGCACTAATGGTCCTTTTCGACCAAACGTAGTCACAAGTTAAATTCATACCAATGTTCCTTATGACTAACGTCGTTACATTTTCTATTAAATATAAATCAAAGACTATACTACCCCTATTTTCTTTAAGGGTAAATTACATGAATGGTCCATTTTAATTAATTAATTATTTTATTTATTATTATATAAAATAAATAGCAAAAGAAAAAGAACATACCTAAACAGGATAAAAAAAACTAATCCTTCCCGAACTTTATATTCCACATTCCTCCCACATCGACAATTCCACCTCCGACTAACTCCCAACTGCCTCTCCGATCCCGCTAACCTCGGCAGCGCCTTCTCTCTCTAACGTCTCGGATGAGTGTAGGGTTGTTGTCCTCTAAAACCGTTTTACTCTGATATGAAATCAATGTAGAAGGTTAATGGTGTTGGTTATAAAAGTGTTGAAGCAAAATCGATGGTGATTATGTTTAATCCCTATAATTTGGTAAACAATAAATCAATATTTTGATCTTTAAAGAATTTGTGAATCCAGCAAGCACATGGTCAGCGTAAACCCTGATGTAACGCCCGGTTTCAGGTATGAATTTAACTTGGTAATTTTTGAAGTATTTGATTAGATTAGGTGTGGCGAATGCATCACTATGACATGGCATCTCTGCATGAAATGCGTGTTCCATTTGGGTCGCCATAATGTGGGAATGTATCGGCCACGACTTTGTGATGGCTGGATAGTTAAACCCTAATTTTTCGAGCTTAAGGCCTATTTAAAGGAAGTGATTGCTAGGGTTTCCTCAACCCTCAGTCTCCATCACCTCCAAAAAGTGTTCTTTAATAAACCCTAACCTCTTGTCAAGATTTGAGCTCACTTTTGTGTCCTTGGGGCACTTTGAAGGAAGAAGAAGGATGTTTTGGTGCAAGGATCAAGTAAGAAACACCCCTCCATCTTTGGAATCACTCTACGGACCCTTTGTAAGACATTGTCACACCCAAAACCGGAACGACGGAAATGTTCGAGGTGGAGGACGTCATGTTTAGTATCACAAGACATACATCATAGTAATCAAAGTAAATAAACAACCATTTCATTAGAAAGAAAGTGTTTACAAAGTGTGTGCTCACAAAACATAGAGTACATAAGCAATCTCCATCTTCTAAATTAGCAGTGTGAGTACCTGTCTACTAGTTTCCTGCGAATACAAGTTATTTGGAAGAGTTTGTCAGCAATTAAGCTGGTGATTTCATAAGATTTTAGTGATATAAGTATGTTGTAGAAAGTTTAGTAAGTTGTAAGTTATGTTTAGAAAAGTTCGCCTGTTCCTCCAGAAAATCCTATATTTCCTGCTTTGATGAAAGATAAGTAAAAATGTATCTACAATCCTTTCTATGAGTACTAAATGGATACAAGTTATATAAAACTCAGAGTAAACAAGCAATCAATTGTGTGTATCTTCCCTTTGCCCACAACCAAACAAGGAACAGGAAATGGGGCGGATGACACACATCTCATTGGTTGTTAGATCATTGTTGTATATAACCCTGGTGTATTCACTTGGTACTCATGGAGTTAACTGTAATAGTTCCTTTATATTTTATGAAAAGATCCTTTAAGAATACCCTTATTTCTTATAATAAAATAGTAACCACAGTGGTTCCTTCTATAGTCACTTAATTTATACTAGCTATATATAATCTAATATTGAATAGATAGTTACTTGTATGAATCTGCCCTAAGCCTACAACCAAACAAGGAATGGGATATAAGGTAGAAGGCACACATCTAACTATCTGTCGGGTATTAATTATAGATAACCCTGATGTATAAACTAAGGTATTATAAAACTAATCACCTAAGGTCCTTTAAGTTGTACTAGTTTAATAAAATGGATTAAACCCTTTACTGGTAAGTTTCTAGTTTGTATACCAAAAGTTCTGATTTGGAAAGTATGTTTTGTACTAGAAAACTGTGCATTGATTTAGTGTCCTAAGACTTGACCCATACCTGGTACCCCTTATATTGACTTAATGTATACGAAACATATATATAACTAAGATCGAATGGATAATAGGCTGGGTGAATCCGCTCTAACCCCACAACCAAACAAGGAACAGGAAATGAAGCGGAAAGCACACATCCTATTTTCTGTCAGATCCTATTAGTATATATCCCTTGATGTACACGTTAAGGAATCATAAGATTAGCATTATGGTCCCTTTCTACTGATTGTACTAGACTCGACTATTCTGATTGTCGTTTGTAAAATGTAAGTTTCCCTAGTTTATAACTATCTTGACTCGAAAATAGTTTGCATTAACTTTCAAGTGGAACAGCCAATTTATGAAAGTAATGGGAAAATGATAGTACTCAGTTGTCTTTTAAATTGACAACCTAGCATATTGATTTCCTTAAAACATGTTTGTTTTATTAAGGCCATAATGTGAAGGCTAGTACCCATACTATATGCTCTCCCTGTCAAGAGATTCTGGGAACCAAACACGACTTTCGCAAACTAGTTGCTAGGTCGTGTAATCCACATTAAAGTTATGTGATCATGTATACTCAATATAACTATCACCTTTTGTTTAGAACAATGAGTTAGTGATTCATTGGTATAATTAGGTCCTGTAGTAGTTCCATGCTATAGCAACTTAGTATATTCGTTCTGTTGTAGTATCTTAGTAAGTTCTTCCTATCATCGTGTATTGTATCTAGTATGAACTGAACCTCTAAACTATACCCATTATAGTTTACTAGTATGTACTTGAACTGTTATTGAAAAGACTCATTGTACTACTAAGTTATGCTTGTACTTTAAAAATGGAGTTTTGTTAAACTATAAAGTAACATAATTTGAAAAGAGCTTTTGAAATGTTTTGACTACTTATTAAAGACATAAGCAATCTTTTGAAATATATTTATAACAAACATTCACACAAGTATCATTGTGTTCAACATGTATCCCCGCTCCCCCTCCCCCCCCCCCCCCCTCCGCTTTAAAGCATTTAAAACAGTTACAAAGATTAATTACACGGTATGAACTCACCTGATGTGGGTGATTCAAATGAATATGTGTGTAAGGATGAGAAGCTCCACGAATGAAATCCCGAGACTTAACAAATCCTAAGTGACATATAATGTCATATATTGACATAAATATAGTGTCTTGAAGCAACCAAATGCAAGGAAACACCTCACGGGACTAGGAAACACTTTGACTAAGTGTTGGAATCACATGTGATTGGACTAAGGGATGTTTAAGGCCAAGAAAAGGTGTTTAAGGCCAGGGTGTAAACTCAAGGAAAATGTGGTTGTGAACTCCTTAGGATGAGGTTAAGGCTTGATTTTTTGTACAGTGGCTTTAGCAGGTACTTCCTAACACTTATTCCTTAAATGTACTAAGCTAAAACTCCTTAGAATGACCTTTAACAAGGCTAGAACTCATTAGAAATGAGTCTAACACTCAGTTGATTTGACTAACTGAGCTTTCAAAGCAAAAAATTTCAGATTGTCACATCATCCCCCCTTTAGATGGAATTTCGTCCCGAAATTAGCTTTCTTAGCAGTACTACTGGGGTTGCGATCCTCTGATTTGCAGAATACCCACTTGTAGACCTGGCAACTTTGCTTTAGTGTTCATGATAGGACTCATACTTGGTCTATCTATCATTACCTCATGTATACAATTCACATATAATTAGGATTATTAAGACGGCCGAATGTGTGACTCTTCCCCAGATCCACAACCAAACAAGGAACAGGAGATAGGGCGGAAACACACATTCTAAATCTATGTCATCATAATCATATACCACCCTTGCGTATACACTGAATAGTGATAGGTGAGTTGTATTCGTCCTTAGCCTCTATGCTCGAACTTGGTCTGCTGGACAAGTGGTATTTCATGACGGTCTATGGGACATACGGTGACAAGGCTTCGGAGGACAAAGTACCCTTCGCACGAGTACTTCGGGGTTTAGAATTATGAAAGATAAACTAAGGTTTAGGTCGGATTGTCGATACGAATGACGAAGGTTTCATGAATTTGACGGTCGAAGAGATAGAAACATATGAACTTAGTATGGTCAGGACCACGCCAATTCATGACGAATGATAGTAACGGACTCTTTACTGAACAAATTTTTGGCTGATTTGAAAGAAACATATGTTATACGATGATGTACCCCTAGTATGTTCGACAATGTACTCCTAGTGTGTTCGATAATGTACTCTTTGTAAATATTCTAGTGCTTTCTGTTTCCCTTGATGTTAACACTTCTACGTATCGTACCGCAATGAGCGAGTACATACAAAGAAAGTGCTTTGATAACTAGTGCCAATACTTTATACTACGATCCTACTTGGTACCACTACGATCGCATGTCATATACAAGTTATGAATAATTAAGATGGATAAGACGGTCGACTGAGTAACTCTGCCTCAAATCCACAACCAAACAACGAACAGGAATTAGGGCGGAATCACTCACTTTAAGTCTGCAACATCTTTGCTATGCACAACCCTGATGTATACGCTAAGCCATCATAGCTTCTCTGAATGGATCTTTTAGTTCTCTTGAATATTGTGACTTGTTTCAATAATTGAGTTATTATAATTACTTTTAAGTATTTTCCCAAGTTTTAATCTTATATATAAATATAAATTAATTTTAAAATAACTACTATTTCGAAAACGTACCACTGCTCGAAGGCGACTCTGGGGTTGATTCTCCCGTGGTGATCATCAGAATTCGTCCATCCACTCCTGAGTTCTTCATTATCGGGAAGTCCTTCTGGTAGTGTCTAGCTTCGCCACATCCATAGCAGGCTTGGTTTTCTTCAACTATGGGGACTTGATAGATCGATTGAGCCGGTACCCTGCAGAAATAGACTGTGTGTCCCTTTATGTGGCAGTTCAGACACTGCATTTCTCGGCACACTCCAGTGTGGTGATATTTGCACTTTCCATACTTCGGGAGGGTTCCAACATATCGATTGGCTGGTGCTGGAGCATCAGGTGTTGTGGCGGCATACATAGTACTCATTTGTTGCTCCTGTGGGGTTTCCTTTGTTGTTCGCTTCTTCTTCCTCTTATTCCCCGACTTTTGATTATAGTCCTTTCCCTTTGATGGCTCGGGAACGAGGACTTCTACACCATGGCAGACTTCATGGTCGATGAGTCATTGTTCCAGGCATTTGGCTCTATCAAATGTGGCTGGGTTAGAAGACAATACATCTCCTTGGGTCGGGGCAGTCAGACCCCAGATGTATCTTTCTATCTTCTGGCTCTCTGGGGTAACCATCCCAGGGCATAGTGCTGCTAGGTCGCTAAACCTATCAGTGTAGGCCATTGTGTCTGAGCCAACCATCTTGAGCTCCCATAGTTCTTGTTCCATTTTTTGTACTTCGCCCCTTGGGCAGTACTCTTCCAGCATTAACTCTTTTAGGTTCTCCCAACCCATTGAGTTAGCCACTGATAGGGCCAGTGACTTAACATAGCTATTCTACCATGTTAGGTCTCTGTCGAAGAAGGTGCAGGCAGCAAACTTCACTTTCCTCCCTTCTGGGCATGAACATATTACGAAGACCGAATCTGTTTTCTCGAACCATTGCATCAGAGCGATGACTCCACCATTTCCATTAAAGGAATTAGGCTTGCAGTTCATGAAGTCCTTATATGAACACTCCCTTGAGTGTCCATGAGTAGCTTCGGGGTTGGCTAAGTGAGTACCATTACCAGATCCGAAGGTACCACTTTCTCCGAAATGAGCTAGAGCAGTTGCGGATAGCACTGCTTGGAGAGCAGCAATATCGAATTGTGGCGGGGGTCATGGTGGTTGAGTTGGACTTATCGGAGTAGTGCGTTTGTTCGATCTGCGAGGAGGCATCTTTGCTAAAAGAATACAAAGATGAGATGGAATAAGTCTATAGCAGTGGAGATAAGCCGAAAGCTGAAAGACAAGGTTATCCAAGTTCTGAATGTATTTGGTCCTGACTACCACAGGGTTCTAGAAATAATTCATAAAAGATTCTATACCTAATAAACTTTATGAATGAGAAAGGGCTATCCTCGAATGAATATATGTGACCTGAATAACCGTTACGAGTTGTATGTAAGAAAATAATCCTAACACATAATGTGAGCAGTGTTTCCGCTAACTCATTAAGTTAACCAAGATTATTATTTATTAGTGTGCTACATAAGACGTTCTGGTTACTCCGGTTGACCCTTCTTTGAAAACTTCTCATGAACTTGCTCTTGTTCCTCCTTGAATCTTCTGGTGGCTACTGTGAGGAAGTGGTTACATCTATCTAGGTTTGTCGTGCGAGAATGGATGTGACTAGAGAATCTATGATATTTAGGGTATCTTTATGGGGTGATCCTTACCGAGTCCTCTTATAATTGTACAATATATACAAGTTGTATATTATTTAAGATTAAATAGGCCTTCGAATAAGTGATCCTACTCCAAAACCACAACCAAACAATGAACAGGTAGTGAAGCGTAGATCACAAATTCTATGTCTATAAAATCTCAATTATATAAAACCTTGGGAGTATACATTGCAAGATTATAGACCTATCAGTAAGGGTCTTTTAAGTAATCACATAAGTTATTTATATAGTGCCTAAAATACTCCTATAGTATTTTAATGTAATGTACTTAGTATGTTTCAGACTTGTTATTGTGTTATAGTATCATAGAATACTCTTATAGTATTCTAACTCTATGTACTTGATCTAGAATTCTCTTAGCGTTAGGTAAGTTTTAAGACTCTTGCAACACCTCATCACTCCCAAACACATGTCGGTCACATCTCGAATGAATATCGTTGATCAGGCTATATTGATCCTAGATATGATTACATACTGTCCAGGTTTGACCATAATATTCAACCATTAAATACTTATGTAATGTTCTTCTTGTGATACTTGTTCTAGTAAGTATACATGTATAAGCAAGTAGGTATATTTTATAACTTATCATTATGTTGTTAAAATATATTATTATCCAGAGCACTTAAGCCCCATTTTATTTATAGTTGTATATATTTTATCGGTTGATATACTTAGTTCATTATAAACAATGCTCTGATACCAATCTGTCAGACCCCAAAACCGGAACGGCGGAAACGTTCGGGAGTGGAGGACGTCATGTTTAGTATCACAAGACATGTATCATAGTAATCAAAGTAAATAAACAACCATTTCATTAGAAAGAAAGTGTTTACAAAGTGTGTGTTCACAAAACATAGAATACATAAGCAAATAACAAAACAAGACTTGAAGCTATACTTCTCCATCTTTTGAATTCCCAGTGCGAGTACCTGTCTACTAGTTTCCTGAGAATACAAGTTATTTGAAAGAGTTTATCAGCAATTAAGCTGTTGAGTTCATAAGACTTTAGTGATGTAAGTATGTTGTAGAAAGTTTAGTAAGTTGTAAGTTATGTTTAGAAAAGTTCGCATGTTCCTCTAGAAAATCATGTATTTCCTGCTTTGATGAAAGATAAGTAAAAATGACTCTACAATCCTTTCTATGAGTACTAAATGGATACAAGTTATATAAAACTCGGAGTAAACAAGCAATCAATTGTGTGTATCTGCCCTAAGCCCACAACCAAACAAGGAACAGGAAATGGGGCGGATGACACACATCCCATTGGTTGTTAGATCATTATTGTATACAACCCTGGTGTATTCACTTGGTAATCACAGAGTTAACTGTAATAGTTCCTTTATATTTTATGAAAAGATCCTTTAAGAAAACTCTTATTTCTTATAATAAAATAGTAACCAAAGTGGTTCCTTCTATAGTCACTTAGTTTATACTATCTATATATAATCTAATATCGAATATATAGTTACTTGTATGAATCTTCCCTAAGCCCACAACCAAACAAGGAATGGGATATAAGGCGGAAGGCACACATCTAACTATCTGTCGGGTATTAATTATATATATCCCTGATGTATAAACTAAGGTATTATATAATTAAATACCTAAGGTCATTTTAATTTGTACTGGTTTAATAAAATGGATTAAACCCTTTACTGGTAAGTTTCTAGTTTGTATACCAAAAGTTCTGATTTGGAAAGTATGTTTTGTACTAGAAAACTATGCATTGATTTAGTGTCCTATGACCTGACCCATACCCGGTACCCCTTATGATGACTTAATATATGTGTAACATATATATAAATAAGATCGAATGGATAATAGGTTGGGTGAATCCGCTCTAAGCCCACAACCAAACAAGGAACATGAAATGAAGCGGAAAGCACACATCCTATTACCTATCGGATCCTATTAGTATATATCCCTTGATGTACACATTAAGGAATCATAAGGTTAGCATTATGGTCCCTTTCTACTGAAACCCAATACTTAACAAATCCTAAATGACATATAATGGCATATATTGACATAAGTATAGTGTTTTGAAGCAACCAAATGCAAGGAAACACCTCACGGGACTATGAAACACTTTGACCAAGTGTTGGAATCACATGTGATTGGACTAAGGGATGTTTAAGGCCAAGAAAAGGTGTTTATGGATAGGGTGTAAACTTATGGCCATAAACTCAAGGAAACATGCATAAGAGGGTGTTTGAATGCTAGGGAAACTTAAGGGGTCATTGTACTTCACAAGGATGAGCGAAACCAATGTTTTGGAGGGTGTTGAGGTGTTTACGGCCAGGATGTAAACCCTACGGCCGTAAACTCACCAAATGGTCTCATCTTGGGTCATAAAAGCAAGGAGTTTCAAATGTTCAAGTTAT
The DNA here is from genome assembly GCF_052625555.1 of Lactuca saligna. NCBI lineage: Eukaryota > Viridiplantae > Streptophyta > Magnoliopsida > Asterales > Asteraceae > Lactuca > Lactuca saligna. The sequence goes on along the minus strand of NC_136425.1, from coordinate 152,031,540 downwards.
CTAAGGGTTAGCAAGGGTCTAGAAGTGTTTAAGTCTCAAAATACCACAATTTCAAGGGTTTACGAAAAGGGTGTAAACTCATTGCCGTAAACTCTCTTTGATGATGATTTTGATGATGTTTTAAGGCTCTAATCAGGTGTTCCAACTAGATCACAAGTTAAGGAGTGAGTACTTACTATGTAGAGGCTTGAAATGGTGATTAAGGTCCAAGAACACTAGTGTGTGTTCTTGGTGCTCTTGGTGTTTCTTGAAGATCTAAGAAAAGATGATTTCCATGGATGAAAGCATGAGATGATACTAGTTAATGAAGGATATCAACTAATCAAAGGTTAAAACACTTACATATATGAAGATCTAGACGAAATACCCGATGATACTTGAGAGGATTTGGAAGTGTTCTTGAGGTTGGAATGTAAGAAATGGCTAGAAATGACCAAAATCCATATATAAGGACTTGAGTTTACGGCCTGGGTGTAAACTCTATGAGTTTATGGCTAGGTGTCAACTCTATGAGTTTATGGCCAGGGTGTAAACTCTATGAGTTTACGGCCACATTGTGGCCGTGAACTCCTCAGGATGAGGTTAAGGCTTGATTTTTTGTACAATGGATTTAGCAGGTACTTCCTAACACTTATTCCTTAAGTATACTAGGCAAATACTCCTTAGAATGAACTTTAACAAGGCTAGAACTCATTAGAAATGAGTTTGACACTCGGTTGAGCTGACTGAATGAGCTTTCAAAGCAAAAAAATTCATGTTGTCACAGACATCGAGACTTGATCTTTTTTGTTCCTTCTTAGTAGATCTAGGTTTTGGTTGCATTTTTAGTTCATAGTTGTGATTGGAATGGTTCTATGAGACAAAGTTTGCAACTTTATAGCTCATATCGGTTCCTTGGTCATTATATCTTCTGGATCTAGAAGTTTAAGGAGTTCTAAGAGCCAAGCATGAGATTTAGGCCATTTTTATCATCTTTTTACCTAGTTGGGTGAAGGAAATGCTTGGGTTATGCATGTTCATAAATTTTGTATTTTTATGGACCATTAGGGTCCCAAGAAGCTTACTGGAAAATATGAATAAGAGGCTAAACAAATTAAGGACTAAATCCAATAAGCTATCCAAGTGCAGTAGCCATGTCGTGGCAAGATGGGTGCCAAGATGTGGCGATGGCAGACTTCGCGCCTGGATGCTACCACAACATGGTAGTAGATTTTGGATCACAATTGAGTTGAATGGACATGACATGGCCATGGGTTGGCCATGCTGTGGAGGCTAGTTGGAGTTCACTTTGACCTAGTTTGACTTTAAATCAAATTTCCAGTTTTAAAAGGTAGACTAAGGGTTTACCTTGTATGTTTTAGTAGGATGTGTGTATCATCTACTTTTTAATTGTGTGAGATTTTTAGATGTAGATTGAAATGTAAGGTGAGTGTTTTCACTATACTATGTAGGATGCTAGATTCACTTTGTGACTCTTGCATCAAAGACCGTGGTTGGATCACAACACATGTATGAAAGATTGTGGTTAGATCACAAAACTTGTATGAAATACTATGGTTGGATCATAACACTTGTATGAAATACTATGTTTGGGTCACAACACTTGTATGGAAGATCATGGTTGGATCATGGTAGAAAAGACTGTACTTGTGATTTAGTAACGGAAGTGATTGTAAGAATATGGTTGGATCAAATCATTCACATGGGTTGAATAGATACCCCTAGGGTTAGGCTCACTAATGTGTATGGTATTTGGTATTTTGGGTAACCCACTAAGCTTTATGCTTATGGTTTTATGTTTAAATGTTTCAAGTACATATGGTTCCAAAGGGAACGACCCGACATAATTGCATCGCATCCACTAGAAGTTTTCGCACTTATGATTTTGTTATTACTCATGTGTTATTTTGAAACACTATTGATACTATGATTGTCTTTTGGAAGTAAAGAATGAATGTTTTGGTTGAATTAAAAATGAAATTATTACCTTTTATTTTTGGAACATTACAAGATGGTATCATAGCCTTGGTTTGAGGGATTCGGGCACACTCTTGGGTGTGTCTGAACTTAGACTAAGGAATTAATAAAATCTTTAAAAAGAAAACAATTTTATAAAAAGGTTTTTACAAAGAAATGGATGTGATGTGTGCAATTAGTCGAGCTCAAGTAAATGATTCCCAAAATACTCATACATGAATGTTATCTTTTACTACGCTATTATTTTAATTGCATGCTAGATTAGGGCTAAGGATATGCTCAAAATTGCATGATAGAATGCCTATTTAGGAGAGATGCCTTTTATGTAGGATAAGGATCTTCAAGAATTTCATGTGAGGATTGCCTAATCTTTATTATGCCTTATTTCCAGTTGGTTTTACTGCTCAAATGTCGCTTGCTTTTTGCTATGTGAGACCTATATTGAAGTTAATTAACTACTTAGAGAATATGTCGGGTTGCATGTGATAGAGATTAAATTATTTTAGAAAGTTTGATTTGCCTCTATTGTGCAGCTCTTGTTTGAGTCTAACAATTGTAGTGCAGGAACTTTTAGTCAAAATATTGTTTAATTTTTGTTGCATGTGAGTGTATTCGTAAGATAGTTAGTTGATAATGGTCAAAGTTTCATGTGTAGATGAGAGCAGGGTGAATTAGGGTTCCTAGTTCATTAGGAACAATGTTAGAACATGTTGGTATAGGAAGTGGGATCCTAGGAGAGCCTATGAAGTACCATGGTACGTTGTGTAAGTTATGGACCTATAAGTATAGTCATAGGGGAGTGACTTAGAGGATTTAGGATGATTTATGAGGAAAGTACAGATATATGTGGAAGATAGTATTGGGCCCATACTATTGAAAGCACAAGATTTGTACTCAAAACAAAGAAAATCACAAAGATACTATGCAACACCCGTTTTGCAGAATGGATCATTTTAAAGCATTATGGAGTTAAAAGCTTGGTTTATGGGAAACCTGGATGTCATGATGTGACCATATAGAGTTCACGACATGACAAGCGAAAGTGAAGAAAATGTATCGGTACTGTCACATAGGTGGTCACGACATGAGTAAGGCTGCAGCCAATGACCTTTTGGAGTTTCCTTCATATTTAAACCCCATTAACTCGATTTTAGGGTTCATCACCAGCCTCCATCACCCTCAAACCTCATAAAACCCTAACCCTAATTCCTATTGGTGGTTCTTGGCCTATTCTGGTGCCTTTGGTAGCTTGCAGAATAAGAAAAATGTATTTTAGAGAGTTAATCCAGCAAGGAAACCTCATCATCATTTGCTTGTGCACATTTTGGACCTTTGTAAGGGTCCAAGATTCAAAGTATATGCTTCTAAGTTGCTAGATCTAAGTCCTTGTCCCTTTATCTTCAAGTTTGAGTAAGTTGAAGTGATGGGATTCCATAAAGTTGGCAACTTTATGGATCCTTGAAACCTTTTGAGTGTTATTTGGTACATATCTGGAATTTGGTTGTGATTTGGGAACCTTGCATGGGTTTTGGGTCATTTTATTAGCCTTTGACCGAGATTGGATAGAGGCATGCATGGAGCATGCATGTCCATAAAGTTATCATTTTTATGAGCCTTTGGAGTCCATTATGGATTTATGGAAAGTGGGAGTGGAAGACTTAATGGATTAAGGACTCAAATCATTAAATGGTTGTTTCAAACTGTGGTCATGATGTGACAATGAGGATGTCACGACATGACCGAGGAGGATTCCACAACTATATGGTCCTTTTATGGTCACAATGTGACCAAGGAGGGTTCACGTGATGATGTTTGTTGAGTGAGTTGTTCGTGACTGATGTGTAAATAATTAATTACATATTTCTAATACTTTTAGCTACAATTATGCTTAATATGCAACAAAAGATACTTATTATGTTTAAAATATGTTTTGTAGCAGAGAAGACTTGCTCCGGACAAAAAGGGATCATACAAGGAACTGGAAGCATGAAACGGGAGCAAAAACAAAGAAGAAAAGAAGTTGACTGAAGACCACATCATGGCGACATGACCACGATGTGGCAAATGGAATATTTACGATCATCATGCTGACTTGGCAGACACGATATTTACTCCAAGACCACATCGTGGCGTCAGTCAACCGCGATGTGGTGGCCAGATTTCCAATTATAAAATCCCGGACATTAGGTCCAAATTAGGGGAATGCATTCGGTTGTTTGTGATTGACACCCGACTTACCAGAGTTATACTATAATCTGACTAGGTACACTGCCTATTGGTGCATAGTTAGTAAGAGTTTGTTAGGTTATAAATTTTAAACTATTAGGTACTTTCGTTCACATCAAAGTTTATGGCGTCATTGCCAGGAAACGACTTATTTGGTTATTAGTTTAATTGATTAAGTTATTTGATCCTTTTTGTGGGGTAAAAAACACAAACAGTTACTTATGTTGCTTTTGTTTATTTCGTTTTTTCTTTATGAGACAAAAAGTTACTTATGTTGCTTTTCGTGGGGTAAAAAACACAAAAAGTTAATTATGCTAGTATGTTATTTCGGACCAAGGTCCAATGTCAGGCGGGTGCTTGAGGAAGGATTATGTATTAGTTATTCTGAATCAAGATCCGATGTTGGGGTAAGCCCGAGGAAAGTTGCATGTTAGATTATACTCGTTGTCTGAGTGATACTTTTATGTGCCTGGTATGGAGGTGAGTGTACCTCACCATTAGCTGAGTATGGACGGGGTTCCATATCTCATTAGTAGCAGAGCAGGGGCAAGGCCCGAGTTAGGAAAGTAGTGAGTGTGCTCGGGGCCTGTATCACATTATCAGTAAGACTGTGGATGGGGTTCCATGACTCACTAATAGCAGGGCAGGGGCGAGACCCAAGACAAACAAGGCCTTAGGACAGTAATGTAGTAGGGAATGTTTAGTTTATGTGTTACGTGTTATGGTTATATGTTTGCATGCGTTTAGCGGGCGGGGACCATAAACAGGCGGGGCCTAAAGTAAAGCATATATGTATACTGAGCGGGGCTCGATGTAATGGGCATGGCCCAATGCTTGCAGTATGTGATTATGCATGGTATGTGGTAGGTTGGGGAACTCACTAAGCTTCGTACTTATAGTTTTCAGTTTTGGTTTCAGGTACTTCTGGTAGCGAAGGGAAGAGCTCGGGGTGATCGCATGGCGCACACACACCAAAGGAGTTTTAGTCTGGGATGTTTACTCTGATAAAATAAAATAATGTTTTAGACATGATACTCTAATGTGATATGTTTTGAATGAATTATGGACATTTGTGGTTTATTTCTTAAATTAAAAACGAAATTTTTGGTCATGATTTTGGGTCGTTACATCAAGATTGATGGATTTTGTGTGTAGTTTAAGGTTAGACCTTGTATGTTTTGATAGGTATGTTGTAGCATCTTTTGCAGAGCACTAAGTTGTGGGTTAGCTAGTTTCATGAGTTAGATGGGTCTTCTCACTATACCGTGTAGGGTGGTAGTTGTCTTTGTGATACTTGCCTGGAAGACCCCAAGGGTAACCCGTGACATTTGTTTGAAAGAACATGACGGTAGCGCACAGAATTTACATGAAAGACCATGGGGTAGCCCATGACACTTGGATGTTAGACTATAGGGGCAACCCATGACATTTGGACGTAAGACCATGAGGACAGCCCATGATATTTTAGGGGAAGACCATGAGGTAGTCTATGGCAATGTATGTATGGTATGTGGTATTTTGGGGAACTTATTAAGCCTTGTGCTTACGATTTTACAGTTTAAACATTTTCAGGTACTTCCATTTCCAAAGGTAAGGGCCCGGTTTGATTGCACCACATCCCTTGATGGCTTTTTCTGCATTGATTACTTTTGATATACTTTGATGTTTGAAAGTACAATTTACACTGAATGGATTTGGAACCAATGTTTGTATGACTCGATGTTTTGAACTGAAATTTTTTATTGGCATTTTTTGGGACATTACATCCTATGGATCTTGTAGTGTGAGGAATTTTTCGGGTATGTTCTGATCGTTTGTATTTTTGTTGCATTTCAGTATGATGGTGATAACTTGAGGAGGTTCTGGTTCTGGTTCAGGCTCTGGTGATGAGCCAATTGATGAGAAGTTATGTGAGTTTATAGTATCCGAGATTATGTGATGTATCCTTAAGGAAACCCCTATCATTTTTGGGTCGATCAAGGAGGGGATCATTGAGCTGATGGAGGAGCGAATGGGGGTCTTCCGTGCAGAACTAGTAGCCAACCAGTTTGGGAGTCGTACTCTCACTTTTCGAGATTTCCATGCTTATATGGCTATTGAGTTCTTTAGGAAGAATGACCTCATTGCCAGTAAACGATGGATTGCGAATATGGGGAGTGCTCAGCTGACGAGCTCCTGCCCTGAGGGGGCGAAGGTGAAGTTTGTAGCTTATCTTCTGAGATGTCGAGCTCATGATTGGTGGAAGGAGGTTGGCCATGCTGTGGGAGCACCTGCCATTGAGGCTATGACTTGGCCTAATTTTATTAACATATTTTTATTGGAGTTTGCACCGGCTATCAAGGTGAAGTAGTTAGCGAGGGAGATTCAGGGTCTTTGTAAAATGAAAGAGATTATGGAAGAGATTGCCTCCAAATTCAAAGAGAGGGTGTTGTTGGTTCTGCAATATGTAGCGGACGAGGAAATACAGAAGAAGAGATACCATGATATGTTGAGGAAGGACATCACGGAGTATGTTAGCATTTCGGGTTACAAGACCCTGGAAGATATGTGATGCGTAATATTATACCTGCTAGTTTAACCAACTATCTAACTAACTATTACGACTTAAGGCAGTGGACCTATTCACAAATAATCTAGCACAAACAGTTGGGTATCGAACTCAGGGAGCATATTTAATTTACTAACCTAACTACTAATAGATTAATCTGAAAACAAGCAAAAGTCAAAGGGGGCGGAGGGGGGGGGTTATGTGATTTTTCAAGTTCAGACAAACTTAAAGGTTTAACTAACGGTTTTAATCAATATACTAAAAATACTTTTGTTTAGTTCGAATCTACTTCTTCTCTATGGTTAGTTACTAATTAAGGATTATTAAAGTTGGTTACTAGTTATTATGCAATTAACAATTCAAGTCCAAATTTACTAATATTTTCACCAATTCATGAACTACCTTGTATGGTCATACATAAGCAAAACACTAAATTAGTTATTAATTAGAGATGGGCTATGTAAAATTCATCTAAGCAAACACAATTATGGTCACAACTTATGTTCTCTAGCACAATTAAATTTGTTACTTTTATTACTCTTCTAAGATTTGGTCGATCCTAGCTCTAGTAATTTAATGGCGACTAAATCACTAAGTAATCAAGTTCTTGTAATTTAATGGTCACTAAATCACTAGGTAATCAAGTTCATGTAATTTAATGGTCACTAAGCTACACTTAACTTGAATTCAAGCAACAAAATCACAAATTTAACATGCTAGGTAATGATAATCAAACACAAGCACAAAACCAACTATTAAATCCATAAATTAATAAACTAAGCCATAAAGTCAAAGTATCATCTAGCTAAACGAAAGCAAATAAGTTCATCTACTCGTGGCTGAAAACGAAAGCATAAGTTCAACATAGATCAACATGATTAAAGTAAATCAAACCGATGTGATGATGTGTTCTTCAATCTCTTAATCTCTAAGTGAATTCTCCTTCAAATGAATGTTTTGTGCACTTCTCTGGCCTCTAAATCGATATCTCAAAATACCTCTAATCCCAAAAACTCTCTAAAAGCCCCCTTAAATCGTAAAAGTGAAGGAATATTTATAGTTTTGGAAAAGACGTTGCTCACATCGTGTGAACTGGTGTCTCACATCGTGAGCTCAATAGTTATCCGTATCGGGAAAGGATTATGACTTCCTACATGCTAATCTTCTAGAACACCCTCCTCATGTCGTGAGGTTGAGTTCCACGTCGTGAGTTGGGTTTTTCGCTGAAATTTCCTTCGTTTAATCTTCAATCCTCCAAAGTTCCAATGCTTGTCAATTTTGGTTCTATTCTTCAAGAGTGTTCAAATTGACTATAAAATACAATTTAATTCAATAAGTATCATATATCTTTGCAATTGCAATTCATCAAAATATTAATTAAAATTTATTAATATATTTCCTAAAATATGTATAAATAAGGCAATATCAATATGATTGTAGAGCCCGAGAGCGGGATATAGAGTTGGAGCTTCGGTTGAAGTGGAAGCCATCTCGATTTCAGACAATAGAGAGCTCATTGAGGAAGCCTAATACTTTTGGCTCGCGTTCTAGGGGCCAATAGGGTTGGGGACGTTACAACAAGTTCAGAAAAGTGCATGATAGGGTTTGTAGAGCAAGTGGTTCGGGTTGTTTCAAGTGTGGCCAGGCAGTGCATTTTGGTACGGATTTCCCTCATGGGGCATTGATTTTCTTCTATTGAAATCAGATAAGCCACAAGAAGGCCGACCGTCCGAGATTATCAGGAGGAGCGGTGACGGCACCCGCTCCAACTACTTTGAGGATTATAGATGACCGTCAGGGTAAGCTAGAGGCTCCTGTGGTAAGGAGCCGAGCATTTCAGTTGACGGTTGAAGAGGCTCGAGCATCACCAAATGTTGTTAATGGTATGTGTCTCTCTCATATCTTTTTCTGTTTTCTGTTATTTATGCTTATGTTTTAGCTGCTCGTGAATAGGGATGTTTTTAGTCAATGGTGTGACTGTTCATCTTTTGTTCGATTCGGGGGCCATCTGATCTTTTGTATCTCTTGCGTTTAGCAAGAAATTTGATGACGCTTCATGAACGTTGGATTACCCATTATAAGTTGATATTACTGATGATCATACAATGAGTGCTCTAAGGGTTCATCGATATTCCATTCTCAAGTTGTTTCGCAAAAAGTATTTGATAGACCTAGTTCTTATTCCTCTGTGAAGGACGAAGATTCATGTGGGCATGGATTTGTTGAGTCGGAATGGGGCTTTGATTGATTGCAAGCATCAGGTGGTGCGGGTTCAAACCCTAAGTGGGGGAGAACTGGTATTCTTTTGAAATCTTCTTCTCACTGATCAACAACAAATGGAAAATTAAACTATGCCCTAATAGTCTTTGAATTGAGTAGGTTACAGAGGAACAAAGACAAAACCTCATCATGGATTTTGAAACCCATGTATAGTTGATGGATGTAAGATTGTGATTTTTATATAGGTGCTTTGGAAACCCACATCACATAATAGACAAGATGAAGTTTTTGAGTTTGAATTTAACATGACAATAATGATTGAAAGTTGTGCAACATTGATGCATCTGATATAAATGAAACATCTTTCAATGCCTTCGTTGATTATCTTGAGACTGTTTGATGGCTGCCATGAGTGAATTGGAAACATGTGGTTCGACATCTAGTGTTTTGCTCTTAGAATAAGGAAGGTGATTAAAGGAAACGGTAACATAAAGCTCAAGCACACGAAATTGGAGACGATGCGAAATTGGAGATGATGGGAGTAAGTCGTAAGTGTGTGTTTTGGTGTTAATGGGTAATTTACGAAGTCATCCAAAGGTGGTCACTAAGAGATAGATAGAGAAAGCGTCGAGTGGGAAACAAAACGACCAATTATCTTTTTTTAAACAAACCTGCAAAATTGGTCCCTATGGTATTCAAAAAATTGTGGATAAGGTCCAAAAAGTTTCTAACTTGCAGGGAATGTCCAAAATCAAGATTTTTCTGTGATTTTGATCCTTAACATGCTTGAAAGGTCAGTAATACTCTTTTCATTTTTTTCTTTATTTATTTTAGTATTAAAATAATTTAAAAAAATAAAACATAAAATCTCGCCCCATCCCACACTAATCCTCTCCATTGGTACATCTCTCTCCCTCTCTCATGTATTTCATCGAAGAATTTCCCATTCTCTTTATACCTTAAAAACTCATCTCCTCAAGAACATACACACACAAAATTCTACATACACACAAAGAAAATTAAACAGACACACCCATGGTGAAAAAAAACCCTAGTCGTTCCAAACAAATCTTCATCCCTATCCCTCGTCTCCCTATTTTTCACCCTCTCTTTCAGAAGCGTTTCAGGAAATCCAAGGTTTTAAATCATATGATATTAAGAGCCAATCCCCTTTGTTTTATTTCTTGGTCGTATTTCTAAAGAAAAAAACTTACTAGAGAAATCGAGAAGAATAGCTTAGAAATGAAGACACAAACAGGGGTGGTGAACATGATCTTCAAACATAGAAGGCAAATCTAGGGCTCCTGAGAAATATAAAGATTCTAAAGTTAGAAGATTATGTCACTCCGGATAAAGGTGGCATTAGCAGAAGCTCCGGATATGTAATGGTGGTGGAATCTCAAACAAGAGGATGAAAACATGGAGCAATGGTGGAATTGCAAACAACGATAATGTACAAAGGAAGTTCAGATCCAGATTTACTTTGATGTCTAGGATGAGAGGGGTGGAGGAGATGTTATAGATGGGGGCTATATGTTACCTAGTTAGCGTTCATAATGAGGTTGTCGAACGTGTGATCTAGTCGGAGATGTACTCCCAAATTTCCAGCCAACTAATGGCCACTAGGAACAAATCAATTCTTCATCAGTGGCTCTAGGCGAGCAGATGAAGGAGGTTTACAAAGTGTGTTTGCGTTTACACGGAGAAAGAAGAATGGATCAAAAAAAATGTTGTAGGTTATTACTTTTTGTAATTTCATCGATGATGGAGGGGTGAGTAAGTTTTGCTCTTTAAATTCTCAAAATTGTGTGTAAGGTGTGTGTGTCTTTAAGTTGCAGGTCAACAGTGTATGTGTTAGTTGTAATTTCAGTGTGTATGTGTGTGTGTATGCATGTGTTTTTCTTGCATATAAAGAAGACGATGTGATGAATATGGGGGAGAGAAAGAGAGAGAGGTGGGCACAAGAAGGGTTTTTCTCTTTAAATTCTCCAAATATGTTTGTATTTTATTTTCAATTAATAAAATACTAAAAACAATATGAAAAGTTATAAAAAAAAGAATGAAAGGGGTAAAATTGTCATTTCAACCATTTTAGGACCAAAACCATATGAAATTTCTAATTTTGTACATTCCATTTAAATCAGAAACTTTTTGGACCTTATCAATCGTTTTTGAGAAACCACAATGACTGATTTTCAATTTAGTGTTTTTTTTATCATATATATATATATATATATATATATATATATATATATATATATATATATATATATATATATATAATCATTAAGGGTATATTGATAATTTTACATGACTTTAACCATTATTTTATAACAGAGTCAAATGGACATCCAACATAGGGACAAATGGTGTGCTAAGTTTTGTCGAAAAGGACCACTAGTGTGCTAAGTTTTGTTGAATGGGACTATTCATGCAAAAAAAAAGTTTTATAACTGTTTTGGGTATAATTTTAAATCATAAGAACCATTTGTGAAATTTTCTCTAAATAAAATAACCACACCAATGTTAAACCATTTGTAACAAGTAAAATGACATGTTTTTTCCCCACGACTTTGTTACATGAACGAGCCATGGTTGCTAAGACGGAAAGAATAAAATATAAATAAATTGACCATTTGTCATACATAAGTTGAACATAAATATTCAACAAAGATAGAAATTAATGACATTAATATATACAGTTTAAAAAGAACAGTTGCCAACCTTCATGCCCAAAAAAGATTGTGATGGGTACAAACATCACGAGTAGGTGGTTAGAAAGTGAATATGTCATCCTAGGTTATTATGGCCATAAATAGTAGCCTACAATATATTCTACGATTAACGATCAACAACTACACATACAACCAATCCAATAAATATATATTCTGAAATAGTACAAACACCTAGAAACGTAAACTAGAGAAACGCTTATACAATCTATCATGGGGTCATGGTTTAAATTTTATCATCCCCACATTTAGCAATCAAAATAAAGATAAATCACATGGTATGTTTTTTTTTTTGAATGACGTATCTTATTAAAATACAGCAAGATGTTAAAACTAAAACATTACAAAGATAAAAATAGTAAGCATGAGGTTATATAACCAACGAACCCAGTTGAGTTGATACTACAGATCACTATTAGAAAATAGACTTTCCTTGACAGATGAATTACGATGTACATCACTTTTATGACAGGCATAAAATGTCTGTCATAAATATCATGTTATATTGCGTAAAATATCAATTATTTACAATAGATAAAAATGTCTGTCATGAAGTTATTTCGTATTTTAATATCTAAAAATTTGAAAAGAAAAACACAGGGTACTTTATTGTCTAAACTAAGTTCTTTGATGAGTTAATTTATGTGTTCACCATGAAAATATAAATAGATATTTCACCATGAAAATATAAATAAATATTTTATAGTGTCTTAAGATTTCAATTTATAAGGGACAAAATGAGATTTTATGGATAAATGATGCTTAATAGTGTAACAATTTCCCTCATCAAATTTGTGAAAGTACCCCTCCTTTTCATCCACTTTCCTTCGTATTATTCTTCATCCATACCAATATTTTATACTCATTAAAAAACTAAAACATATAAAACAATAATATAACTATGAAATAATCGATAAAAAAAGTTGTGATTTAACTTACGGATTTGTCTCCAAAATAACTTCAGTAGTTCAGTGTTAGTTTGTATTTTATTCCTCACAATATTAGCCCTCTTTCAGGGGCGGACGCAAGATATCATAGTAGGGGTTGTACGGGAAGATTATGGGTTGCACGATAGTAGAAAAAATAAAAATTTTAAAAAATTTCGAAATTTTTTCCACTACGGCCGGAAAATTTAAGGGTTGCCGGTACCACCCCGGAACCCCCCTAAATCCGCCCTTGCCCTCTTTTCTTTATTCCTTAAAGCCCTCGTATACCCTGTTCCTTCAAAATCGTTAATACAATGAAGAGAAAACGTCGATCGATTCGTGATATCGACTCGCCGACTCGCCATTGTCGGTCTGCTGCCACCAGCCACTCCATTTTCATTGCTTTTACATCGATTCGTGATGTGATTATCCTTCATCGTTTTAGAAAAATCTCAAAGAGGTATGCGGTTCAATCTACACCTTGTTAAAAATTACGATCGTTTTTGTTTTCATCGACCCATGTAATTTCAAAAACTTAATACAAGCTTGCAAATTGGCAGAGCGTAAGATAATAAACCTAAAGCGGGAAATTCAACCTCTCCAATAGGAATTCATTATTAAGGTATTTGTTGTTTTTTTTTTCATTTACTTGTTGAGTCATTCATTATTTCTGTTTAGATCAAGATAAAGGAGATTGGACTATTACTCCAGTTATACATGATGCCACTACAGTAGTAAGAAATGCTCTTTTCTTTATCTACTCCTGTTATTTTTCACCTTAGTATATGATGTATTGATTCTTACTATTTTTATTTAGCATTGTTATTGAGGATCTATCATGTGTGTGTGGAAATTTAGTACCGATTCTATCAAGTTAAGCTGGTAAATTAATTTATCATTGGCAATTAACATGTTAAAGGAAGTTTCTTACTTGTTTTTGTACAATCTGAACTCTAACAAAAATTGCTAGTTACTATTGCATACAAGGTTTTTTGAACTTAACACCGAATGAATGCGGTTTGAAGTTTCGAAGATTCTATTTCAATTCTAGGTTCAAAATTAAGTTATTAACTTCTGGTTGGTTGGTTGCTAGGAAGATTTTGATTGAAATATATGCAAAACATGATGTGTTTTATCTAATCCTTTGTGCTTATACAGTGTGCACCTAGTGGAAGTTGTTCTTGAGTTTTTTTTAATTGCCCTGCTGTTAACGCTTGTGTGTTTTTTTTTTTGGAGGAAAGCGGACTTGCTTTGTGTGATAGCCTAGCAAACTTTTAGTGATTGAAACCAATGGTTTTACAAGGATGAATACCATACAATAGAAGATATCATTGAATTTTAATAAGAATTTTGAGAATGAGTAAAATGTATTGATGGTTTTAAATTCCTGACTGCTCCATACTTCATTTTTAATGGCTCTTAACATGAACTCTAAAAGTAGTTGTACTCTTGATTAAACTACAATTTATGTTTTCACCACTGACTATTATGACAAGTTAATATTATAAGAGGATAAAAGTGTTCTTTTATGTAGGAATTCTTTTATGTATGCTTTCTCTCCTTATTAGTTATTAGTTAACTAACATCGTCTTCATGTGTTGTTTTCTTAATAGGCTTTACATAATAGATCCTTCTTATGGGGATTATTTTCGCACCGAGGAGGTGGAATATGTGGAAGGGAGCATAAGAAAAAGGAAAAGAAAGCCTAGAGTAGTTGGTGCTCCGAGTGGTACCAATTTGCAAGCAACTAGGTATGTTATTATATATGGTTTATTTAGTTAGCGTTATATATATATATATATATATATATATATATATATATATATATATATATATATATATATATATATATGTATGTATATATATATCATTTGAATACTTACACTTTGATATTTGATTATTAAATTAGAAATATGATCGACTACTTGAAAACATTTTCGGATGTTACAACTAAGATATCCGTTTCAAGGTATGTAACATTGAATTTTTTTTCTAAACTTGTGAAAATGGAGGCCACCATCACTCGGATGACCTTGAGTCAAGATGAACAAAAGAAAAACATAACCCTATCGATGAAAACAAAGTATGATAAATATCGTGACAACATAGATAATATGAATTATCTCTTTTATGTTGCGGTTGTTTTGGATCCACACAACAAGCTTGCATACATCGGTTATTGCAGTGATTTGATCCATGGTACGGGTTTAGAGAAAAGTAAAGAGAGTGCGAAAGGTAACTAAGGTGCTGTTTGTTTTTTTGAAGTCAAAATGTCTGCAGTCTGCGGACCACATCTGCAAGCCTTTGCGGTAGAAGAGATGGACCAAATGTCTGCCGTCTGCAATAAGAAGACTGTTTGTTTTTAACGTCTGCGGGCCGTTAAAATAAATTGAATTTTTAAACTTAATTTCATGTTATAAACATTAAAAATGCATTTTTAACAAAAAAAAATGAAAGAAAAAAAAAAACTGCACGATGGCCATTTTTTTTTTTGGTTTAGGTTAAAATAAGGTCTGAAGACCTTTGAAGACAGTGGCCCATGTCTGCGCCAGGAAGACCTCGCGCATACGTTTTCTGATCTGCGCACTTCCAAAAAACAAACAATCTGCGAGGGCATACGTCTGCGCGTTGTCTGCGCGGCGCAGACAAAAGTGGTTGCGCAAATCTTCACACAAAAAACAAACAGCCCCTAAGAGTCTTGATGAGTTGTTTAAAAAATAAGAATGTACCAAACTTACAAGATCTAATTTTTGGTGAAAAGTCAAGTATTAGAGAGATGAATATTGATTTGGAGCTAGAGTTTGACAAGTTTGATGATGGAGACGATTCTTAATAGAAAGAAGTGTGAGATGAGGTGTGGAATTAAACCAAACACAAGATAGCCCGGGCAAAAGCCCAACAGTGACCTATCGTATTACCTGAATATAGCCTGGCAAAAGCCCAGATATTTAATATTCAGATTATTGGCCCACAAAGGACCAAAAGCAGAGTCTGTTTTTCCTGTTTCATATAAAAACCTTGGCCCATGGGCCTATCGCGATTGTTTGACCCAAAGCACGGGCACAATATCAGATTATCAGTCTAGTTTTCCATAAGAAACCCATGAAACAATCGTAAGAGAAACGAATTGGGTTTTAATAGTCTGGCCCATGTATAAGCCCAGAAAAAGCCCAAACTACTACAAAATCGTCACATTGGTCAAACCGTCAGATCTAAGTTGATCTACGGTCATAATGATGATCCGCATGCTTTCATCTTATTGGCCAATATCACAATATATAAAGGGAAAGGAGACCATTTCCTCTCACATCAAAAACAGCTTCTTCATCGCTCTTTCTGAATCACCGCCAAACAAACAGCGATTTTCCGACGAGAAATATCGTTGAACGATGGCCGGAAGAGGGAAAACCATAGGATCTGCAGCCGCGAAGAAAGCTACATCAAGAAGCAGCAAAGCCGGCCTCCAATTTCCCGTTGGTCGTATCGCTCGTTTCCTCAAAGCCGGAAAGTACGCCGAGCGTGTCGGTGCCGGAGCTCCTGTGTATCTCGCTGCCGTTCTTGAGTACCTAGCGGCTGAGGTAATTTCCTTGATCCGTTTTTTTCTAATTTAATCGTATTGAAAATTTTAGGGTTTCTCAGATATCCGTCGAAAACATTCAAATCGTGAAATTGATCGATTACAGGTTCTTGAGTTAGCTGGAAATGCAGCAAGGGACAACAAGAAAACTAGAATCGTCCCAAGGCACATCCAATTAGCTGTTAGGAACGACGAAGAATTGAGCAAGCTTCTCGGTGACGTCACCATTGCTAATGGCGGTGTCATGCCTAACATTCACAACCTTTTGCTTCCTAAGAAGGTTGGTGGATCCAAGCCATCTGCCGACGATGAGTAATGGATTCCCAACGAATCATCGAACGTATGTTTTGTGCTGGTTAGGGTTCAAATCATCTCTTTTTTTGGTTCTAAGTTTGTGTTTTTAGGGTTTCTTACGTTAGGGACATGCTTTTATTTAACTAGTGTGTATATCTGTTGAATTTAGTATGGACACCTTAAACTTCTTGATAATCAATATTGGTTCTATTACTTACATATGTTGTGCCAAAAGATTGACATAATTGATATTTCTGTGTCTGAGATTGGGTAAATTGAATTGGTGTTAGAGATTTGCTATTAATCGATTGATTTTCAATTTTTTAGCTTTTTCATGGTTTGGTAACTGATGTTGTGTATGTGTTGATTTGGGCGCTCATTTGCTGTTGTGAATTACGAATGAAATTGAGTTCGCAGTTGAAGCTTTTATTATATAATCTATCATTGTTTTGTTATATAACTTGTTAACCACAATTATTCAATACATAAGCTCGATTTCTTGTAAATGAGAAAAATAAAATCTGACATGAAAAGTCCTAAATAAGGATATTTACGATTGTCTCAATCCTATGTGTTTTTCGCTATACAATCGCAAAAACATGAACATAACAACCATAATGATATGCAATCTATAGTTCAAGTAATGGTTAAATCTTCATATTCATTGAGATGCTCGAGTGGTTGCCAGCCAAGACTTACCCATGACTCCTGTTTTGCTGATCTTCAGTTTCTAATAATTACAATTTATTTTTTTAATACAATTTACTTTATAAATAAGGATATTTACAATTTACAATTTACAAAAAGGTAATATACGTTTACGTCTTGAAGATCTTAAAGCAACAATCCAAACAAGCAATCAAGTCTTAAACCTAACCGGTTTATAGTCAGTCTAGAAGAAAAACAAAAGGATAGGAAGAGGTAGAATTTGATATTAAAGATGGAATGTCTCGAGACTTGTCTCTCAAGAGCTCCCACGCTTTATATAGTGCACAAATTGTACAAATATATTCCTCTTCAAGTTTGCTTAATTATGGTACTAATACCGTAATTCAAACTAGACAAAACTTCAAAAAATGATCATTGTGGTTTTCAAAAATATCAAGTTTAGTCCTTAAATTCAAAAAATCTCACATATGGTCCCTATCGTTTTAAAACTTTTAACATTTTGATCATTTTCGTTAATTCTGTTAGTTTTTGGCCTTTAAGTGAAGGGTATTTTTATCATTTTATAATCACAAGGACCATTTAAGAAGTTTTGCATTATATAGACCAATTTCATATTCAATAAATATATATATATATATATATATATATATATATATATATATATATATATATTGAATATTAGATGGTCTCTCTCTCAAATTGGTTCATCAACCATGTCATCCTTCTTTCTAATCTTCTCCACTCTTGTGCATCCGGTCAGATCCTAAATTGGTTGTCTGCTAATTTCATCTTGATCAAGCAGTTGTGTTTAATCATCTCTTTACATCTGCACCAGATAACTCAAAGGCTGAAACTTAGATAAATCAAAGGCCCACGATGATTGTCGACGTTTTGCTGTATATTTGACCAAGTAACACCAAACCTTCATCACACAATTTTACAATTTCAACATCATTAAGAAAAATGTGTATTTGAGAAACATACCTGATGGAGAAGATGAAGACGATGGCGACAAATTGAAGAAGACCTTGTTGGTTTATTAGGTTTTAGGGTTCTCCAGATTTGGTATTCGATTCCAGATTTGGGTTAATGGGAAATCACTGATCAATAACCTACGTCCTCCAGTATGAATCGTTCAAAGATTCCAAATTTAGGTTTATGATGGAGTTCGTTACAGCTACATCCAGTTTCACACACGATCGCCCTATTGCTTTCGGAGCCCTTGAACTGAACCGCTGCCACAACATCAGCCTCCACCGCCAAAGCATGTTTCGAATCCTACTCCCACGTATTGATTCATCAAATGCTCATCATTAGCAAATTCATCACTAGTGTGATTAGATTCAGTTGTTGCACAAGTGAAAAAGAATATGGAATTTCCCCCACAATCGAACATTATTTAGGGGTTTTAGCCATGTTTGGGAAATGTGGACACCGTGATCAAGCTTTGGAGTACATCTAGACATTACCAATTGAAACCCACATCAGAAATAATTTGGGAAGCTGTAATGAACTATGCTCAAATTCATGGAGATATAGATCTTGAAGATAAAGCTGAAGAGATATTAATCAATCTTGATCCATTAAAGATTGACCCAGAAAAATTCCAACTCCACTTCCGAAGAAGATGATGTATCTTACTCACGGGTAGCTAAAAGGAAGAACGGTGGTGACTGGTCCAAGATTGATTATCTTCTTGAAATTTTCTGCCTAGTGTAAGAGATGGATACATGGCAGGGAAATGGTGGGTAATGTGTGTGTTTCTTCAGGTTTACGAGAGGGAGAGGGAGAGGGAGAGAGAGAGAAAGAGAGAGAGAGAGAAAAGCGGGACACTTTAATATTTTATATATATATATATATATATATATATATATATATATATATATATATATATATATATATATATATATATTAAATAAGTCAAATCTTCATAAATGGTCTATGTGGCAGTGAAATGATATAAATACCCTTCACTTAACGGCTAAAAGCTAACGGAGTGAGCCGGAAGGACCAAGTGTTAAAAGTTTTGAAACCACATGGACCATCTGTGAGGTTTTTTGAACTTAAGGACTAAACTTGATATTTTTAAAAACAACAGGGACCATTTTTGAAGTTTTATCTTTCAAACTATGAACTTTATTGAAGAAAATGGATACCCTCCTTTAATCTATAGTTAACTCGTTATTTACTAATGAATAACAAAGTCCCTTATTATTTATTCTTAGTTTTCGGATTGAGTTATATGTATAACATGATACGGATTTGTATTTGTTTATTATGTAACTAACTTATGTCTTGTTGTGTCAATAAATATATCTTCCACATATATTATTTACTTTTGAACCAAATCCAAATAAAACAAATATCAAGATGAACCCAAATTATTGTTTACTCATGATTTATATTTAATACCTAAGATTACGGATGAACATTTGGACAAGGGAACCGGAACCGGATAGAACCGATCGGGCCAGGAAAGGGACGGTATTTTTATGGATTTTTGGAACTGGTAAGAACCAGAATCGGTAGAACCGGCAAAAACTGGAATCGTATGTTTCTATTTCTCGAGGACCATTTTCAACATTGAAGACACACTAAGAACTATAACTGGTAGAACTGGTGATCCGGTTCGGCTCCTATTTTCCATCAAGTTCGGTTCCTAGGCCGGTTCTGATGCTCATCCCTACCTAAGAGAATCCACAGTAGGAACAATGAAGATCTAGGCGGTGGCGATGATTTTGAATGCATGCGACAGTGAAAATTTTGGTGCATGCAGTAGCAGAGATCAACGCCGACTATAATTGTGGAGTTGTTACCCACTTGGTAGAGGTGGAAGCTCTTAGACAAGAGGTCTCAGGTTGAAACCCGAGCATATACAAATTGACTGATTTGATTAGGGATGAGCAGTTTTTCCCAAATTCCGATCTCGTACTAGAACCGTACCGAATTTAAAAATTGGTCCTCAAAATACAAGAAATTCGGGAATCGGTACTGCTGGTACCGGTACTAGTACCGAAAACCGGTACCACTCCTGGTACCGGTACCGGTGATGTTAATTTGGTTCGGTACCCGGAATTGATTTTTGACCAAATTTGGTTTGGGAAATCCGGAATGGTATGGGTCGGTACCGGTTCCGTCCCACGCTCATCCCTAGATTTGATGAATTTGATCTAACCAATGACCGTTCAAAGGGTAACCGACTATACATTTTATACATATTTAGTCGCTTCATTTTTTTATGCATTGTCAACCCTTAAACTTATACTTTTGTTTAAATCATACAATTATTACATGTAATAACAGGTAAAACCTGTTTTGAGGGATTTGAGTTCCACCTCTGACGACATTTCCGACATTCCTTACATAGACGACATCTATGATCATCTTCTCCAGCCACATTAGATTTGAAATCACATTTTTTGAGTTATTGGGTTTCTAAAATGGAATTGTTTTAGCATCTTCTTAGGAAATCTGATTTCAGCAACATAAAATCGAAAAAATAAACGAGTTCTTGAGTTTATGTAACCAAAAACTCTAGATCTGCCAAATGTTTACCATATAGCTGAAGAACCATTGAAACCCTAGATTTCTTTGAAAAGAATCCTCAAAAACATCAAACATCTTCTATCAACGATGGACAATACATTGGAGCAGGAGCGGAGCCAATAGGGGGCTAGTGGGTGTTTTGCCCCCTATTGGTATTAGTGTATTATTAGTTAAAACCCTCCTTTATATTTTTTACGATGTATGTATTAGCCCCCCACTAATCTAAAATTCTAGCTCCACCCCTACATTGGAACTAGAAACTATGGATAAAGCATGGGAGTTGGTTTAAGAAACTTTACCCTAAAAAAAGAACTAACCCTTCAAGATTTTTGAGGTTGAATAAGACAAACGATTCCATCAAGAATACAAACGCAAGAAAAAGATAACCCTTATGCCATACATAACTTGGGTACGAAACGAGACATTGTTCTTTGAGATTATATGCGAACCAAACACGAAAAACGACGATAAAGGAAGAGGGACAAGTCGGGTTATGGGATTTGAATAAGATTCAAGGGTTTAATTTCGTGAATTGGGTGAAGAACAGTTTTACAGAGAAATATTTTATGGTGGTGAAGATGTATATCAAAGGAACAAAGTTCTACAACGTTTCATAAACCCTAACCTGAATATGGAAAATCATTTCACAAACCCTAACTCGAACATCAATAAAACCTAAACGATTTCAAAACCTATTTTGAACTTGAAGTCTGGAGGAAATTGAACTCAAATAACCCTAGGGTTTTCGTGTGTTCATCTTCATCTTCACCATATTCGATTTCAGGACCAAAACTGCAAACAATTTTATCTTCCTCTTCAAACATTCGAATTTTCACACATAAAAACCAATAGCACATAGTTAGGTGTGTTTTATGACTTCATTTTCTGATTTTTGTGTTTAATTCCTTCAATAAAACCCAAACTAAAAGTGTGCTAAAGGTAAGGAACGTCGTAAATGTCGCCGTTGAATATGATTGAAAAATCATACTTGGACGGAATACTTATGTTTGGCTAGAAACCATGCCATAAATTAGAAAAACCGACTATTACCAGTCATACTGGTATAATGCACACATTTCAATAAGTTCAAAATTAAATAAAACACGAAAAATAATTCGGTGACTAAATATGAACATTTACTTAAGCGCGTTACATTTTCAAATCATTATCAATTTTGAAAACTAAAACAAAATTTATAGAAAAGTTTACATCACAAGACCAAAAATGTAAGTTTACTTTTTTATTATGGGTGACGTTATTCTTACCCCATATTTTATATTTCTACCCGTGTATTAATTATTTTTTAGGTGATCCATTAATTCACTGACAACTTTTACTTTTTTTCAACCAATGCGTGTTCCGAAAATTTTATGTTCTCAATAGGAGTGTTTGACTTTTAAGATTTCAGTTTTTTCAGTAAAATCAAAATATTGGAATATGTATTTACGTTTATCCAAGAAAAATCACTTTACAAACCACCAACTAACCACCATCTATTAACATTAATAGAACAATAAACATATTATAATTACATCTTATATAAACTAATCAGTAAAAATAAAGTAATTATCATTAATAAAAAAATAACAAATTTCTTATGTCCACCAACCACCACCTTCACAACCATCAGTATACCACCACCACCGCTAAAAATAATCGGAAATCGCATAAAACATCTGTTGGCCACCATTTACCACCATCAGATAGTGAGATATAGAGAGAAAACTAAAAGAGAAGAAAGAGAAGGAGCAAGTTATCCGAAACCGTACCAAAGAAGGAGAAAGCGCATTGCACACGAGGCGTGAACCTCGTCGGAAAACACCTGAAGCTCGCTGGAAGCGTGAAACCTCGCCTGAAAAGTCGTATGAAGCGTGAAACCTTGTCGGGATCGCTTGAACCGCTGGTATCACCGGCGGATTAAGAACGAGAGAAATAGAAGTTAAAAAAAACCTAGTTGGAAATCTCTTGAAGATGACAATAATTGCTCTCTCTTGTTGGAGAGCCGTTACATTTTTTCTAGGGTAGAAAGAGAAGTAAGTGTTTTTATACTCTACAATTTTACATTTAAAGCACACTTATTTTGAAGATATTTTAAAATATACCCTTTAATTTTATAAAAGTATTAAAAAATGTATAGGATGAATAGTTTTAATTAGTTGTAGAACGATATATATATATATATATATATATATATATATATATATATATATATATATATATATATATATATATATATATATATATATATATATATATATATATATATATATATATATATATATTATTTGATTTAGAATTAAGATAACAAGTGTACATAAATTTTAAAAAGTGGACATATTTAATTTTTGATTGATTACATAAATTTTAAAAAGTAGACATTTAATTTTTGTTAATATAATTTTTTTATTTTAATAATATGATTTTTTTTGTATACAGAGATGTTTAAGTTATTTGGAATCAACGTATTTGCTCGAGATAAAGATACTTCTATCAAGAATTCGTCATTTTCCGCCAAACAGGTTATATACTTCTACCACATTATGAAGTTTTATATTTTTCATATAAACTAAAACACTTAAAATTCAATTTTAGATGTTTAAGTCTCGTGAGGAATTGTTTGAGTGGACACAAAACAAAGCAAACTCTCTAGGATATGTCAGTATCAACAAAAGATCAAAGGCATATGTCAACGAATTCGTGTATAAAGTCATACTTATGTGTGATCATGGGGGTGAATATAAAGCTACTAACACGGTTAGAGCATCTGGAACCAGAAAGACTAATTGTAAGTTTAAACCGGAAGGAAAGTATTCAAAAGAACATAATAAATGGATGCTGAGGGTAATATGTGATGATCATAATCATCCGCCTGCACAACATATGGAGGGTCATCCGTATGTAAGACGGTTATCTGTTGACGAGACTCGTTTGGTGGAAGATCTAACAAGAAAGGACTTGGCGCCATGTGATATTTTGTCAACCTTAAAGGCACAAAACAAAAATAATGTATCGATAGCTCAAACAATATATAACGCACAACAAAAGATTTGTAGACACGAGCAAGCTAGAAATTATTGATAGATGCCACTTACAAAACGAACAAATATAATAAGCCGCTTGTAGATATGGCGTGCATTTCCACATGTGTTGATGATAGATGCCACTTACAAAACGAACAAATATAATAAGCCGCTTGTAGAAATTGTTGGTATGACTTCAACTTGGAAGACATTCTCTATAGGTTTTGCCTTTATACATAGAGAAAAGGAGGCCAACTATACTTGGGTGTTAAACTGTGTAAAGTTAATACTTGATAAGTGTATGTACCCACGTGTAATAATCACAGACAGAGAGTTGGCACTCATCAATGCATGTCAAACAGTGTTTCCGGATGCGGCACAATTACTTTGTAGATGACATATTTATCAAAACATTTTAAAAATTTCCAGCAAGATTATCACATTGGATGATGACCGTGACTCTTTTAGATTACTATGGAAATTACTAGTTGAGTCTCCAACATTGATGGCATACACAGAAAACTACAAACGACTACAATCAATGTTGATAAATTATCCACGTAAGTTTGTTTCTAAATCATAACCTGCATATTATTGTTTATGTACTTATTTTGTTTATTTATTTTACTTCACAAGTGTTATGAGATACATAGATGATACGTGGTTAAACAAGTACAAGGAAATGTTTGTGTCTGTTTGGGTTGATCAACATCTCAATTTTGGAAACAACACGACCAATAGAGAGGAGAGTCAACATTCCAAGTTAAAGAAAATTTTAAACTCTTCAAAGTCTAATCTTGATAAATTTGTGCAACGGATTAATCATGTCGTGCAATCACAACTTACTTCGATCTACGAAAGCTTTGAAAATAGCTTGACAGTTCGCTACAATCACCACAACTTATCATGTTTCCAATTGCTGCGGGGTCATGTTTCAAACGAAGCTTTAGACATAATATTAGGAGAGGTTCAAAGGTTGGGTGATGTAATGTTAGACTCCTCAAATTGTGGTTGCAAACTGCGTAACAGTTGTGGGTTACCATGTGCTTGCATGCTTTCTTTCTACTCGATTTCAGGTTAGTCTGTTCAACTACCAACATACAAATAGATTTTTAAATATTAGATAAATAATTATTTTATATTTCACTACAGGTGAAAGTATACCCTTGGATTCAATAGATATCTTTTGGAGGAAGCTTGATATTTCAGATACGACATCTGTACTTGACGACGATATTAATTGCGATGATGTAATGGATAAATATAAAGAAAACTTCAACAATCAAAAGCCGGGAAAATGTTTTATAGGAGAAAGCTAGAAGAGATATAAGATCCGCATAAAACTGATGTTGGAGAACCTACGGTTCAAAAAAACACACGTGGATGACCAAGTGTGAAGAAACAACAGTAAAAGAAAGTCAATCCTCCAAATCATGCTCCTCGTAGATGCAACTTCTCAACCACATCGGAGTTTAATGGGATGGATTTAAATAAAGAACCTGAAAGACATAGCTTTTCGTGTGGGATTGACTTAAATGATGAACCCCAATGACATAGCTTTTCGTGTGGGATTGACTTAAATGATGAACCCCAAAGGCATTATCCATTCCAAATGAATGGTATTCCAGATATATTTCATGATTACATCGACGATATATATGATGTAGAAGGTGATGGAAATTGTGGATTTCGAGCGGTAGCTGTTTGTTTGGGGTATAATGAAGACCAGTGACTTTATATTCGAAAACAATTGCTTGAAGAGTTAGAGAGTTAATATTACACATACCATAGAGTTTTTACTAACGGGTTCAATGAGGTATACCAGTCATTATGTTGGTTTCAGTCACCTGCATCTTCCCGATGACATTGGTTGCATATGCCTTTGACTGGTTACTTGATTGCTAACAAGTTTGGTTTGATCGTTCATTGTTTAAGCCACGAACAATCTACGACATGCTTCCCTCTTTGGAGAGGTCCCAAAGAGTTTCAACCCCATCGAGCCATTACGTTGATACTTGTAAACGGTATTCATTATATGTCGGTGTTTTTGAAAGGAAATTACCCAATACCTCCTACCACAGCATATTGGAATGCCCATAGAAGTATGTCTGCATCTACATGTCAAACTATGTATTGACCGCGTTTTGATTTATACAATCAACTTTGGTCTCGTACTTCTGAAACACATTGGATACATATTAAAGACTAAGTGCGAATGTATTTGAACCTTTTTATTATTTTTTGCATCATATATTATTTTATATTTGAACTTTTTTATTATTTGTTGCGTTAAAATATTATTTTATTATTATTGTGTCTAACTTTTTTTGAAAAAAATATTTACATATATTTTATAAAAATAGTATTATAAATCATCTATTTAATAAATGAAATAAATAATATTTTAGTAAAATAATATTACATCTAGGATAATATATTTTGTAGTAAGCTCATACAAATGAGTTATATATATATATATATATATATATATATATATATATATATATATATATATATATATATATATATATATATATATGAAAAAGTGAATATACCCTTTAGGGTATATAAGCTTAGGTACCCAAACTCACAATACTATGTTGCTTTGTATCATATAATACATTCTAATTGTTCAATGTTCTTATAATTTAACTTCAAACTTGATTTACTTACAAGATTATTATAAATTACACATAAATCTTCCTCTTACGTAATTTTCATTTTCAACTACAATATATAAAGTCTAATAAGTGTCCGACAAAAAGATGTGATATAAGAGACAGATATCAACAAAATTTCGAAAATCTTGAAAATTAATCAAGTTAGGAGTTGAAGTTTAAACGCATAATAATAAATATATTAAACAAAACGACGAATTACGGTGTGTTTGAGTACCTAAGCTTGTATACCCTTAAGGGTATACTCAGGTTGTGTTTGAGAATCGTCTGACCGAGTCGAGTCAGACCTTTTTGGCTGACTCGGTCAGGTATAAGTGTTTGATAATCACTTTTTGTGCATCTGTCTCGCAAAGGAATAATTGAATGGGAAAGAAGTGAAAAACAAGCTGACTGAGAAAGGTTCCAATAATACCCTTCCTTAACGTATCTCTTCTAGCACCTCCTTATGAATCCTGTTCCAGCAGCTCCATTCTTCTCCCCAACCAGCAAGCATCGTCAACTCCATTCTTCCTCTTCCACCCACCAATCGAAGCTCCTTCCTCGTCTCATCAAGTACGCTTGAATGTTCCGATTTTTGCTGTTTAAATTTTCTGTTGAATGGTCCGATTTATGCTCTTGATTTTTCAAAATCTGAATGGTAAAGTTCCAATTTTTGCTGTTTGTTTGCTCTTGAATGTTTATTTTGCTATTGCATCGCCTGATTGAAAGCCTTGAAGTTCTGATCTTGAAATCCAAAAGTCAAATAAAAAGTCAAAATTGACATGCCGAATTGGATTATGTGATTATGAAATCAATTCATGTGCTTTTTATAAGATATGGTAAATGACGAAGTGATAAGAGGTCCTATGTGCTTTGATTATTCCTCATAAATTTCAATCAAAAACTATTGTTTGACTTTATTTCAATATGCACGTAAAGGTTCACATTAGTTGATTTATTATACATGAATTTCTTTTATCTTATATCTTTAATCATCTTAATGTATTGTTTGTTGAAATGCATACCATGTGTTTGATTAAATGC
The DNA here is from genome assembly GCF_052625555.1 of Lactuca saligna. Taxonomy (NCBI): domain Eukaryota; kingdom Viridiplantae; phylum Streptophyta; class Magnoliopsida; order Asterales; family Asteraceae; genus Lactuca; species Lactuca saligna. The sequence goes on along the minus strand of NC_136425.1, from coordinate 152,004,104 downwards.
TCAATGAAAACCAATTGTATTTCTACATACCATGTAAATTTTTATTCCTTTTGTTGTACTTAAAATTCCATTTTTCTATTTGAAATTACATACCATATAACTTTATAAAAACAATGATGCCTTTTATATTTTATATTTGGATTTTTAAAAGAATTTGTGTGTAATTCACATATCGTATCTTTTTATAATTCTTCAGCAACTTCATCTATCATTGTATATAGCAGAAGGTAAAATGATCATTTTTTATCGGTTAGTATATTCAGTCAGATATACAATCAAACAACATAGTTTCTTACCCAGTCAGAATTTCTTACTCAGACAAATATTTCTCAGTCAGGTCTTTCTCAATCAGCAACTATCAAACAGAACCTCACTTTTCCCATATATATATATATATATATATATATATATATATATATATATATATATATATATATATATATATATATATATATATATATAGTAAACTTAATAAAAATGAGAGTGCTAGAATTGAAATAAAAATAATATCTTAAAAAAACTATTAATAATAATTATGTAATCATAATTTAGTTAGTAATGATTAGTAAAGAAAAGTAAAATGATTAATAAAAATAGGGAAATCTCCAATAAAGTGCTAAAATCTTGGTCCGATTTATGTTTTAGTCCTAAACTAATTTTTGTTTACGAAAAAGTCATAAAAACCGGCAAAAATATGCATTTTAACCCTTTTTGACCGGTTGGAACCAGTAACAAATTGATTTGGAACTATTTCATAAACTAACACAAAATATTTTGACTATTTCACAAAATGACCCAAAAAATTGGGATTTTTCTGCAAAAAAAAATAAAAATATTAGGGCTTTTCTGCAAACAAAAGCTTTATTATTATTATTATACTATAAACAAATATACTAATCTTTAAATTCATTATTATTAATATTTTTAATAATACATATAAATACACTTATATAAAAAAATATTAAAGAAATTATTTAAAGGTGACGGTGGTGGTGATGGCCCATATATAAGGTAGAATTGTGTATAAATAGTTTAAAATAAAATGATTTCTCACTTTGTATATAAAATTTCTTAAAGTAGAATGATTTCTTTTTAAATCCAACATATCTACAATAAATATTTATATTGGTAGTCCATATTTGTTTGCAGAAAAACCATAATATTTTTTGTTTTTGCAGAAAAGTCCAAATATTTTGAGTCAATTTATGAAATAGTCCAAAATTAATTTGTTACCGATTCCAATCAGTCAAAAAGGATCAAAATGCAAATTTTTACCGGTTTTTAAGACTTTTTCGTAAACAAAAAGTAATTTAGGACTAAAACATAAACCGGACCAAAATTTTAGGATTTTATTGGAGATTTCATATAAAAATAATAATTAAAAAAATAATTAAAAGGTAGAAATAAGTGATAAAAGAGTAGGAATAAATGAAACATTTTATTTTATATTATGCAAAATGAATATAACGCAAATATACACGTAAGACAAGAGTAATCCGGAATGTAATGATCCGCAATATCTGCCGTTCATTCTAAAACGTGCATAAATCAACGAACGATGTCATCGATCCGCGTCATACATTCTTATTGGTTACTTTCACAACAACACAACTCTACAAAACCATTGAAACACCGCCAAAATATCAAAACATAAACAGTTGATCTGATTTCATTTTCTGTAGTAACAATGGCCGGAAGAGGAAAGTCGATTAAGTCCGCCGCCGTAGCCAAGAAGTCGACATCTCGTAGCAGCAAGGCCGGACTCCAGTTTCCGGTTGGTCGTATCGCTCGTTTCCTCAAAACAGGAAAGTACGCTGACCGGATCGGTGGCGGTGCTCCCGTGTATCTCGCCGCCGTCATGGAGTACCTTGCGGCTGAGGTACTGGAATTGGCCGGAAATGCTGCCAGAGACAACAAGAAGACTCGAGTTGTGCCACGTCACATACAGTTAGCGGTGAGAAACGATGAAGAATTGAGTAGATTGCTTGGAGCTGTTACGATTGCAAATGGCGGAGTGATGCCCAACATTCACGCTCATTTGCTTCCTAAGAAGACTTCTGTTACATCTTCTAAAGGTGATGAATAGGCTTATGTTTCTTGTAGAATTGAAGCTGTGATTACCATATTGGATTTTTTTTGAACTGATTTCTCAGTTAGATTTGTTATCGGTTGTGAATGAATGATTGATTTGCGGAATATATTTGATTTATGATGTTTTAATTCCAATTTATAACTGATATTGTATCTAACATCAGTAGCTGGTAATTTTTTCTTGATTTACAAACTATTCTTTGATCTGCAAATTGTTCCTCGTGCGTAAACCATTTGTAACTTGATTGATTCTCTGAAGTAGTGATTGTGATTACTTGTGATTTGGCAGAAGATGACATAAAAAAAAATGTATAAGAATAATACCATATTAAAAAGGCAAATACAAAATTTATTTTAGATATTAAAACAAGTATTAAGTAATTTTTTGTTGTAGATTATTTTTTTGATATTTAATTTTATTTTATAAAAAAGCTAAACAAATTTAATTTTTTAAACAGAAATTGACATCTTTATGTAGTTTGTCTCATGGTTGTTAAAATCGCAATCATGATCGTAGGATCATATGATTCTACGATTCTAGGTATAAAAAATGATTTGGATCATAAAATGATCGTATTTGGGGTAGAATCACAGATAGGATCGTAAGCTTGTAGGTAGGATCGTAGAATTAAGATCCGATCCGATCCTACCTTCCCTTATTTTTTATTTATTTATTATTTTTTTTTTTTTTGCAAATGAAAATTCTTTTACCACTTTATGTTTTTTACCCTCTATCAATTACCATCTATCATTTTTTATTGTAATTTATGACTAATATTTTTAAGTTTTTATAACTTTTAAACGAAAAATTAAATGTTTGAAATATTTTTCATATTTAAATATTATAAATTAAAAAATTATGTTTGAACAGAGGATTATATGATCACTTATTTTAAATGACATATCATCATCATCTCAGTTCCACGAGACCTTGAAAGAGCTATGATTGCTGATCGGTTCCTGATTGTAGATATAGTTATTAGACTTATCCAAGTGGGAGACTGTTGAATTAGGTGTCTAAGTTCATAACTATTTATGGGATGTACTTGACCCAGTTAGCATGGTCCATTTCGGTTGCATGGCATTGCAACACTTGGATAGACTAAATGAGAGAAAGGACACTTAAGGATTATTAATATATTATAAGTTCTAATATATTAATAATATTATTTAATTAGTATTGATCAAAAAATTAATTTGAAATTAATTAAGTGATCAAAAAGAGACTAATTAAATATATGGGGTTAATTGTGTAAATAATCTATTCTTATATAGTGGGCTAATGATCCATGGTTTGTATGGATTAGGATAAAACCCATAAGGTGCTCCATGGATAATCCATGGAGGTTACAAACCCATGGATCATGGAATATGAAAATCCATGACAATTAGGGTTTACATGGTGTAACCCTACTTGTGCCACAACTATATACAGACCCATAGTCTAGCAAAATCGGAATACTTACAAGATAGAGGGTAGTCGATTTTGAGGTTAAGTGAACTTCTCTCAAATCTATTCCAAGATTTATAGTGTTCTGTGAGAAATTTGAGGCATCACACTTGAGGTGCTAGGCTCACAAGGTTCTCAAGGAATCCAAACTACAAAAGGTATGTTCTTCTTCTAGCATTTATGTTTAAAAGTTCCCCATGCTATGTTAGATAGTTGAAGAACCTTGGAAAATCAAATTTGCATGTATCATAGTAAAACATAGATCCAAGGTTTCTAGGGTTGCATGTATACCTTACGAGTGTTAGAATGCTCAAAACCCTACACTTTGATGCTTCCCCATATTCTGGTGTCAAAAGCATCCTGATCCCCCGCTAATCTTCTCTGTTGGACAGTCCCTTTTGAAATGTCCTATTTCACCACAAAGGTGGCATATTGAACTTATTCCAACATTGGTGGTCGAAGTAATGTGCCAGATCGGGACTCTGCAGAAACAGGTAGTGTGCCCGTTCCTGTTATAGTTTTTGCAATGAATCATTCGACAGACTCCCAGGTGATGGAAGCTGCACTTTTTGCACTTGGGTAGATTTCCAACATACTGCCTTGCTGGGGTAGGGGTAACCAGGATACTAGTAGAAATGACAGTAGGAGTAACAGATGTCGTGGCCGCAGAGGCTGCCGCTGATTGTTGTCTCTTGGCTAACTTTTGAGGTGGTTTGCTCTTCTTCTTATCCTAGTACATCCGTTTCTTATTCTTCATTTGGAAGTTCGAAGTGTCGTTGAGAGTGGGCACTCGTTTTTGTACTTGGTTATCACCTAGATTGGGATTGCCGATAACAATTCCACTACCATTAGCATTGCTAGCGTTAAGGTGTGTCATGATAGTTGTAACGGTAGTTGTGACCGCAGCTTGAAAAGTAGCTGTATTCATCTGAAGCATTGGTGTTTTGCCCGCGGGTTGGTTACATTTCTTCAGAGGCATGATTCTGTTACATGATAAGGAAATGAGTTCGTGAGTGTTTATGGTTTGCTTTAGATGTATCCTAATCATTTATATGAATGTAACTTTTTCGTTTTGTTATACTGTCCTCGATGATTCTGCCTACATCCCTATGATGCAGTCCTGGTAAGGTGTAGAAGGAAGTTCCTAGATTGGTCATCTGTCACAAGAGGGGTGTCATTTGAACTAGGTTATCTTTGGTTGGAGGATATCATGTTCCAACTTTCGAAAAGATTTGAAAGTAGCCATAATAGAGTCTACATAAAATAGACTTATGATTTTTGAGAAATAATCACTCTCGATTGAGATTTTGTGATCCGATTTATTGATGTTAGTCAATATTACTGGTATTAAAGATGTAACAAGTTCAGGAAAATGACCTAGGAGTAGGTCTTACATCAAACCAGAATAAGAAAGTTTTGACTATACTAAGGCCTAACAGACTGAAAGTTCAAGGTCTTAAGATAAACAGGAATTTACAGGGAAAAGTGCTACTTAGAGCATATATAAGAAGGTTATTCAATAACCTAAAAGAAAGGATGAGTAGAGCATCTCCTACTAGATACGGGCACCGCTCGGATGAACCCTTAATTCGGCCAGTTGACGCTCCACATCAAGAAGGTGTCATTCATACACTATCTGGCGTGCTCGGAGTTCTATGAATTCAGCTAGGGTTACAGCTAGCTCTTGCTGCAAAGCCTCATTATCTTTCAGAGCTCTCCCATGAGCAACCTCAAGATTGCAAATACTATTCGTATTGGCGTTGGTATCTGCATCTAGCTCCACAGTTTGTTGAATGGATGTCGTCCCTAGCTCATTATTCCGAGCCACTCGACGAACCAAGATGGGGAGAATTCTGCCTGTTGAGATTCCCTCACTCAGATTGTAGAAGCTTCGGTCTCCATTGTAGGGTAAGGGTTGACCCTGCTCACGGCTCCACCTACTCAAGTTCTCAACCCATGAAGGCGCCAGGCCTTGAAAAACCGGATGAGGGTTAGGATTTGGGATTGGAGCCACTAGGGGTAGATAATTGACTTTTGGCTCGGAGTTAAAATCCTCTAGGAAGTTTTCTGCGAAGTCATCATCCAAAGGAATTGCATGATTCTCTTATGGATCTGCATCAATCCATCCATCATTTCCTTGGCCGGGAAGGTACGGGTCGCCAGGGAGATGGAATCCAATCATGTTATCCACGCGAGAATAGGGATAAAAGAGATAGTTAACAGACGTACTACTTAAAATAATTATAGGATGATCCTTACCAGTTACTTCAATACATGTGTAGTGCATACCAATCATATGAAACCAAAACATAATAGACCTTCGAATAAGTGACCCTAACTCTAAATCCACAACCAAATAAGGAACATGAAATAAAGCAAAGATCACAAAGTCTAAGTCTATTACACCCTAGTCACATATAACCTTAGCGTATCCACTCCGCAACTATTGTCCAACTAATTAAGACCTTTTAGTTCTCAAATAAGTAATTATAGTAACACAAAATACTCCTATAGTATTTTAAGTTTATGTTATGTTCTAAAGTTTTCATTTTAGTAGTGTTGGTAAGTTTTTAGACTTGCTGCAACACCATAACCATTCCTAGGCACATGCTAATCACTTCTCGGAAAGATATAGTTGATCAGGTTATATCACTCCCATATATGATTATATGTCCCTAAGCCTACTTGTGCTGTCCAACAACAATAATACTTTTGTTCTATTCTAGTATGACACTGATTTTAGTATGAATGCATGTATGTGTACTTTGGTTAAATATTTTATTATTTAAAAGTATACACTCTTGGTCAGAGTAATTTAATCCTGATGTGTTTATAGCTGTATATATTTTATGGGTTGATATACTTAATTCACTATAAACAAAGCTATGATACCAATCTATCATACCCCAAACCAGAACGACGGAAACATTCAGGGGCGGAGGACATCATGTTCAGTATCATAACAATGCACAATAGTAAACACAAGCAATAACATCATCCATTGCATTAATAATACAGTTAAGACAAGTGTGTTCTGAATGTATTTTTAAGACACCATATATATATATATATATATATATATATATATATATATATATATATATCAAAATAAAAGACGAGTCTTGAACACGCTCTGTGTTCTCAAAAACCTGGTCCAGTGTACCTGTCTACTAGTGACTTGAAAATACAAGTTATTTGGAAAGAGTAGATCAGCATTAAACCTGGTGAGTTCATAAGTATTTTAGTGTCAAATTTTTGTATAAGTTTGAAGAAAGTGTTTGTAAGTGTTTGATATAAAGTTTGTAAATGTTTGATGTAATGTTGTAAGTGTTTGATGTAAAGTTTGTATACTTCCTAGAAAATCCTATATTTTCTAATAAAATGGAGAGTAGTCTTCTACCAAGACTCGACTGTTCTGTATGTTAGTTCTTTTGTAAAAGTGAGTGTTTTCCCAAATATATGACTATTATTACCAGAAAATAGTTTACATTACCTTTTATGTGAGTATATCACTATATGAATGTAATGAGAAAATGACAGTGTACAGTAATGTTGTAATAAGTAACTACTGAAACACTAACTGCCTTAAAATCAATTTGTTTAATTAAGGTTAAAATGTGATGTGGTTATAACCATACTGATTGACAAGTGTTTAACACGACGACCTGTTGGCATCGAAACTGATGTGACATTTGTCACCCCTTGCCTTGCTGGCAAAACTGTAGCGAACAGTCGGGATGCGGGCTTGTTAGTCCCATATAGATCTATACACACAATGCCTGCTCTCCTTCTAGGAGACTCTAGTTACAAAATGCAACCTAAAAAGTATATTGCTAAGCCATGAAATAATTTCACATTTTTTTAGAAAGGGAACTTCCCTAACGAGGGTTTCCGGGCCAGCTTTTGCGCAGCGACTATTCCCCCGCTGCAAACATAAAGCTTTGCCTCATGCCCTGGAGTCACTGCAGTCGAACCTCCATGGCCACAAGGGCTGAGTGGTGCCAGGATTTGAACATGGGTCAATAGGTTATCCACCATATCTTCCACATGCCTTACCAAGTCACCACAACCCAAGTGGTTTGAAATAGTTTTACATTAATGTTGTCTTGTTCTTGTAAAAGGATGTATGTTCCTTTATGTTTCTTGTTGTTGTATGTTCCTTTCTGTTCTTTTTATGGTATGTTACTTTCTGTTCTTGTTATTGTATGTTTCTTTCTGCTCTTGTTATTGTATGTTTCGTTATGTTCTTGTTATTATATGCTTGAACTGACTCATGTATGAACTGACTCTTGTAAGTTTCATTGTTCTAGAAATAGTAAGTATTATTCTCCTAAACTATACCTATTATAGTTTACTAGTAAGCACTGTAATTGAATGACTGTTCATGTTTGTTCACCTTTTCTACCCAAAGGTGTTGGACTGATTGTAAGTACTTTTATATCTACATACATATACATAATATATAAGTAAGATTTAAATGACACTCGGACAAACAAATGATACCCTAAGTCCACAACCAAACAAGGAACATGAAATAAAGATAGTTATTAGTCCGAAGCCCTTTCAACCTTATTTATATAACTATATCTATATAGACATGATTTGGACAATATATACGGTTAAAAGAGTTTTGTAAAATTATAAAGAGTTTTATTATATAAAAGAGTTTTAACCATTTGAATGGTTATTGATGACTTGGTGTCAATTTATAAAATGATTTGAAATAGTTTGTTTGTTAACACAGTTTTGAAGAATAAGAAATCACTTGTTTTGATAGTTATAAATCACATGTGATTGACTATACAACTATATGGCTTGTTACTTGTGTCCCCCCCCTAAAAACATTTAAAATCATTTAGAAGATAAGTTAGGAGTATGAACTCACCTGTAGTGAGTGATTTGAATGGAAGATAGATATAGGATGCTTGAGATCACAAAAGAAGTCCTAAAGCACAAATTTATCCTATTACACATATAATCACACACGCACACACACACACACACATATATATATATATATCTGTGTGTGTGTGTGTGTATAATTAGTGTATATTGTTGGATTAATGTCTAAGTCCATAACTATAATTGGTAAGACTTGACCCGACCCGGCATGGTCCATTTGGGTTGCATGGCATCATGCACTTGGATAGACTATAATGAGAGAAATAAGACACTTATGGTTATTAATATATTATAAGTTCTAGTATATTAATAATAAGAATAATAAGATTATTTAATTAGTATTGATCAAGAATTAATTAAGTGATCAAAAGAAGATTAATTAAATATATGGGTTGATTGTACAAATCATCCATACTTATATAGTGGGCTAATGCTCCATGAATTATCTAGTTGGGCTAAAACCCATATGATGCTCCATGGATGCTCCATGGTGTTTTTGTACCCATGGATCATGGAAATGAAAGGCCATGTCAATTAGGGTTTACATGGTGTAACCCTAACTATATAAGCATCTTATTCTTGACCAAAATCGGCCACCAGAGAGAGTAATGAAGGGCTAGCCGATTTTCATGAAGTGTAGAATTCTCTCAAGTTATTCCAAGTGTATTTGGTGTTGTGTGAACCATTTGAGGTGTCACACTTGGGGCACTAGGCACTCAAGCTTTATGAAGACTTTCTACATCAAAGAGGTATGTATTCTATATTGTTATATTCATTCTTGTGTATGCTAGATTAGGATAATACCTTGGATGTTCATATTTGCATGTATAATTAAGAAAACATAGATCCAAGGTATTTAGGGTTGTATGTACACTTAGGAGTGTTAAAATGCTCATAACCCAACAGTGGTATCAGAGCCTAGGCTTGTTTTCTTGTTATACTTGCAAATGGAGCTGAAAAATCGAGTTTTGATGCTGTCTGCCCAGCAGACTCGCGAGTCCAAGGCAAAAAGCATCCAACTCCCCGAGTTGGTTCGTGCACTCGACGAGTTGGACCCCCAGACAGCATAAATTCGATTTTTTTGGCTGGAATTGGACTAGGAACATTACCCTAAGATGTTTTTGAACTTATAAAATTGTTTTTGATATGGTAATGTTCATGCTAATCCAATTTCAAAGATAATTGTCAATAGATTCATGTTTTGTATTAGTTTAAGGTTTAGACTAATTACATGAAAAAGTTTGATTTGAATTATCTTGTTCTTATGAGTTGCTTAGATTAATAGAAAAATTGAGTGAAATAGTTGTTTTCAATCCAAATTAATCTAAGAGTTGATTCTAAAATGTGTTTTTGTAACTTGTCCTCAAGTTATATGAAAAGTCACATTTTAGTTTCATAAAACTCATAAAAGTTGGCAAAGGTTACAAAATGAAGAGTCTAGTTCTAATTAATTGGTGTTATGACTCCATAATTTGTCCTCAAGTTATGGAGGACCAAGAGTCTCTTCATTAAATAATAAAAAAAAAGTGTAACCTTAATTAATTCCATAAGTTATAAAATAAAGAAAAGTTAATTCTTTTATTAGTTTAAAGTCTTCCATATGGAACTTGAAGAGTTTTTGGATTAAAACTACTTTAAACACATAAGTTATGGAATTAATTAGTTTTGAATAGTTTCAAAACTTTCCCTCAAGTTTTGGAATTTGAAAAGTGTTCACTTATGAATACTTTAATTCCAAGTTAGCCCTTAGAATTTTAAAAGTTAAAATTCAACCCTTATACTTTATAATATTATAAGTTAATAATATATATGTATAAGAGTAAAGTCAGTCTTACCGCTAGTACGCTTCATTCACGAAGCCGATCTATAAGGTGGGTATAAGGCTGTTGCCTATAAAATGGCAACTTAATGGGTGTCCACTCTCACCCACCGCTTGCTTGATTGGTAGAGTGTCGTTAGACGAACGGGTTTGACAGGACTAGAATTCTCCCTTCGTTAAAAGTATTAATGATAAATACTAAGTAACTAAACTCTTATAAATACCCAATCTTAGTTACTTAGGAAAATGTGAATAAGGTGCTAATCCATGAAATTACACTTTGCACTTTGTTTAAGTCGGTTAGTGGAGCATGTGTGGTTAACCGACACACTAACTCGTATTTAACAAGGTAGGCAAAGGGTAACTTAATGTTTATCATAGTATCGATGGAGCGTGTGTGGTTAACCGGCACATCGATTAAGGGGTAAACACTTAAGGGTACCAAGTAATTTGCATGGTTACTTCACACCTTGTTTTGTGATCCTCGGCATCCCAGTCACAAAACCTGAAGGGCACACTCGAGATTGAAACATGCCATTAAACAGTTCAATGAATCTCAAAGATCTAGGAGTTTCAAATCCAATTAAAACCTAATAATACATTTCGTTTATCTTGATGGAAATTGGTGAATCGTCATTCACCTACCTTCAAATATTTTATAGCTTGGATTATGGCATCCCTCTTCTAAGTTATAAAATAGTTTGTTGGGTCCTAGCCTTAATATTTCATATTGGGTGTCATATTAAGGACTTTAAAATCAACTATCTTGAATATCTCCCAAAAGATGTCTGGTTTAGACATTTATGATCTTCCCAAATCTCTTGAAACAAGCTTTTCTAAATGAAGTTCTTGAAAAGTTTAAGGTCACTCGAGCCCTATTGGCAAGTAAAGGTCTAGGTGTGGTCACATCTTGGAGATGTAGTCACATATTGACAAGCCGGGAGAGTTGGGTGTCAAAGTCTTGAGAAAGTTGGTGGTTCAATCACTTTCTAAGTCACATAGTGAGTTCTGTTGGAACACCTATGAAATAGACTATGACAAGACCCTTAATGATCTTATCTATTTGTTAAGATCAACTTCCTCAAAACTTGATGGACATTGACAATAGTGACACAGGAAATCCAGAAAAGCATTCTCTTCCCAATGGAAAGGGATCGACCATAGTCAATTCGGTTGACCAAATGGTAAAGAGAAAAATCTAAGTCTGTGATAGTCCCATGTACCATTATCAAAGGGTCCATATGTTTATATTGCCAAAGGAAGGGGCATTGGTTGCGAAGCTGCCAAATTTACCTAAGGAGGTTAAAGTCAATAAGTTTGACTCTACTTCAGGTAAAGTCCACTATCTAACTCTGTTAAGTTTCTATTATGAGATTCTTGATACATGATGTGACTGGGTCACATGGTGATGTTTTAAGAATCAAAGAAAAGTGAAGAAACTTAAAGAAAGAATATGCTGAATCTGATCGCGTAGATGGATTTCTATCGCATAGTTTGATGATCGGATTCTTGAGCTACTTCATAGGAGTTATGAGATATTGCTTAGGAATAGATAACAAGTTTTCATATGGATTGTAAGGATAAGTTTTTCCGCATAGTTTTAAAATAAAAGAAAATTTTTGATTTTATTTATTTTTAAAATATCCTTACAATGGCATTTGAGGAAAAATTGTTTCTTATATAATTCCATTAATAGCAAGAGTGGAAATATGAAATTGATTCCTTTATTTGTGGTAATATCTAAATTTCCCAAATAAGGAAAGATTCTCATCACCCAAGTCTCAATTGGACCGGAACTTGGAATCATGCAAGTTGTATAGCATGATGAATGAGAACTTTCAAGTATTGGAAAATTAAGACTAATTACTTGTTCACATGGATGTGTGAGTCAAGTAAAGGACTAAGGGATCGAGTACACATTCTTGTGCACTGGTCAAGTCCACCACAAAAGATCAATAAGATTATTTGTCATAGTTTACTAAAGCTCAGTAAATATGATTATACTTAAAAGCTTAAGTGTAACTCTGAGACATTGGAAAAAGATTCCAATGTATGACAGAGCAAATAAGAAGAGTCAAATTAAGCAGAAGGATAAAAGTTTCTCAAATCTGAAAAGATGGGAGAGTACTTTAGTATCAGTCTTGTGATCATCTTAATGATTAAGAAACCATAGCACAATTAGTTCTCTAAGGAAATCTTAGTGCATTATTATGACTAAGAAGAGGGATCTTGAATTGTTGAAATGATTAAATCAAGAAGATGAGTCATACTTCATTCTAATACAAGTCTTAGAGTCATACTCCAGGATTGTAACTTGAGTGACATGTCTTAAAGAAGGTTTAAAACACTTGTCAAATGTAAGAGTAAAAGTTTTCTACTCTTGTACTTTGAAATTGGTAAGTTGTGATGTTTTGGATAAAAAAAAGACCAACTAAGGCCAATTGTGTGAAGTGTTTATCTTAATAAAGAATCCACACCATCTCTTGAATATTTGGCAAGTGTGTCTTATATGTCAAGAGGACAGTGGGAGTCTTAAAGGTCTTGAAAGTCTCAAGAACTAATCAAGAATGAAACCTGAAGTTCTTCACTAGCACACAACTTGAGGTTTATAACCTATCGTGTTGACATATTCTGTGCCCATTCCAGTTAAAGTTGGCTTTGCATATGATTTCTTAGAGTTCTCAATTTGTTGCACAACAACTTGGAAGTAATGGCAGGCCCTTGTGCTACCAGGTGGTAAGAAGTTAAGATTGAGTTTAGTCCATATGAGTTTGGATTTGTCATTATCCTTGTCTTGTGACTATGGTTTTGACAATTCACATGGATAAGAACACATACACCATTAAATCTAAGTGTCATAAGGTTTCTCTTCGATTCATGAAAATGATGGTGCGGAAACACTTTCACTAAGTAGATTTTAGCTAGATAGCAATTGTGATATTTGAATTCTCAAAGTCGTTAGTGGAGCGTGTGTGGTTTACCAGCACACTAACCTGGACTTGTGAGAAGTGGCAAAAAAGGTCTAACCATTATGATTACGGAATCCCTCTTCATAATTGTTTAGACACAAAAGTGTGCTATCTAAAGGAAGGTGTATGATTTTGATAAAGTTTTATCAAAACAATCTAGTATCAGAAATCTGAACTTTGGTAAGAAAGTCAGTTAATTTCTGAGTACATGTCAAAGCTAGTGGGAGCATAAGTGTTATGCTAATAATCATCATGTTATTGGGAGCATGATAATTATGATAAAATATTGCAAGTTAGCAATGTTAATTATAGAAAAAAAGGTTTCAATTGGGAAAGAGTTGTTTTGCTATACTTAAGGGCGAGGAAATTATACTTCATCTCAAATCTATAAGCTTAGATCATGAGGCTTTAATCATTTAGTCAAGGATATATATATATATATACATATATATATGAATTTCATGTTGGAATGGCTCAACATAAGGAAATTCTGTATATGGGTCCATTATTTGTGTTCTTAAATTCGATTATGATTACGACATCCCTTTTCATAATCTGAATTATGAGAACTTGGCAAATAGAAATGGAACTGTTATAGCAAAAGACTGGTTTAGTCTTTATGTGAGACATCATGAATCGTGTCCCATATGCTTCAAATATAGGATCGATTACATGTGCTATAGTCATCATTTCTAAAAATTTTCCGAATGCCTGAGGCAATAAGAAGGGAAAAGGTTTAGAACTGGATATGACTAAAAGGATTAAACAATTGTCGAGGACAATCTAAGGCTTACCAAAGATTGGTTGCTCAAGGACAGTTGGAAGTATAGTGATAATTCTGGAAGGACCATATTGACATAATATGTAAGGAGGCAACTCTTGTTCAGAAGTGATAGTCAAAATGAATATGGAAATGTTTCAAAGTCAGAAATTTCAATCTGTGTAAGATTAAGGAAACTTAATGCAAGAAGGATGTTTCCAAGGATTTGATCTCCTTTGGAATACTCTGTAATGATTGTTACCAAGTCTTTGTGAATTTGTGCATAATCGTTACAAGAGGATCAATGCATATAAGTTTAGAATCTAACAGATTTCAGTAAATGACATGAATTTGGAATTCTTGTATTTGCAGTAAGGATTTGGGAGTGTGAAAAGAGAATCATTGAAGTTATGTTCAATGGATCTAGTTCACAAAGTAAAGATCATAGACAAACATAGTATGCATACTTGGTGTATGGCATGCCTAGTGTTTAGAAAACATAGTGTACATGCTTGGAGCATGGGACAACTATTGTTTTAAATTTAAGAATAAAGTTGATAGCTGAAACGGTATACAATGAATAATGTGTAATCATATGGTGCTAAATAAAAGGTGTTTTATTTATGTTCATAGGTTTTGATACCATATTGGATTCAATTATTATTGTGTTTCACTTTGCATGTTTTGACTTCCCGAATAAACTGGGTTATCCTTCCTGAATGACTAAGTTATTCAAACCATCCACAGTCGGTCATATGTTGGAAGTAGATATGAATTAAGACTGTCATGGGTTGGCTTGTAGAGGTCTAAGGTGTTGGACAAAGGACTATAACACTCATGAGTGCTCATAAGTTCTGAGTATTGGATTCAACCCGCGCTCATTGGAATCACTTCATGGATTTTATCATGAGTGATCATGAGACGATAATATCTTATATTCTTCAAACCTAGAGATATGAGTTGTTACTATGAGTTGGTTGTACATTGATTGCACGAAAACGCATTCGGTAACTCGGTGCTATAAAACGTGCCTTTGTGTATGATTCAACAAGTAGTAGAACAAGCTATATGAGTCGAAGTTTATCCATTCCTTTTACCTTTGGGATAAAAGCGATATCTGTGGACCCCTCGATGATTTGATGATGACAAATGGAAGTGCTCGGCCGGGCCAGGACTGATTTGATTTGTTCAATTAGTCAGTCACCATAAATCGGAAAGCGGGAAACAACAAATGGATAGAGAGAATGATTATAATCCATGTCTCAGTCCATATGATATCTAGAATGGAGGAATATATGATCCCTTATCTAATGGACAAGTCATTGACAAAGGTCAGCGTTCATCTACAAGGTCAAAGTTCGACAGAAGCTTTTGAGAGCTACGATTGCCGATCGGTTCTTGAAGTCATACGCAATAATAGTTTTAGACTTATCCAAGTGGGAGACTGTTGGATTAATGTCTAAGTCCATAACTATAATTGGTAAGACTTGACCCGACCCGACATGGTACATTTGGGTTGCATGGCATCATATACTTGGATAGACTATAATGAGAGAAATAAGACACTTATGGTTATTAATATATTATAAGTTCTAGTATATTAATAATAAGAATAATAAGATTATTTAATTATTATTGATCAAGAATTAATCTAGGATTAATTAAGTGATCAAAAGAAGACTAATTAAATATATGGTTTGATTGTACAAATCATCCATACTTATATAGTGGGGTAATGCTCCATGGATTATCTAGTTGGGCTAAAACCCATATGATGCTCCATGGTGTTTTTGTACCCATGGATCATGGAAATGAAAGGCTATATCAATTAGGGTTTACATGGTGTAACCCTAACTATATAAGCATCTTATTCTTGACCAAAATTGGCCACCAGAGAGAGTAATGAAGGGCTAGCCGATTTTCATGGAGTGTAGAATTCTCTCAAGTTATTCCAAGTGTATTTGGTGTTGTGTGAACCATTTGAGGTGTCACACTTGGGGCACTAGGCACTCAAGCTTTATGAAGACTTTCTACATCAAAGAGGTATGTATTATATATTGTTATATTCATTGTTGTGTATGCTAGATTAGGATAATACCTTGGATGTTCATATTTGCATGTATAATAGGGAAAACATAGATCCAAGGTATTTAGGGTTGCATGTACACTTAGGAGTGTTAGAATGCTCATAACCCAACATATATAACAACTAATAATGTTAGGGAACAAACTTAGGGACTAGGAAATACGTGGAATGAAGTGTTACAATCACATATGACTATATGAAAGGTGTTTACAGCCACACAAGAGTGTGTTCACGACCAAGATAGTGTTCACGACCATGACATGAAGGGTTTACGACCATATGAAGAGTTTAAGGCAGTAAACTCTTGATGATCATGCTAAAATGGTTGATTCTTGGATGCTAATCAAGTGCTTCTAATGAATAACAAATATATGGAAAGGATACTTACGATTTGGAAGCTTGAAGGGGGTGTTTACGACCCACAGAAACTAGTGTGTGTTCTTGGTGTTCTTGAAGATCTAACCCCAAAAAGAGATGAATTCACGAATGAAATCATGGGGTTTTACTAGATCAAGAAGGATATCAACTTAAAAATGAAGGAATCACTTACCAATTTGACGAGAAATGGAAGTCTTCTTGATGATATTTGAGAGAGAATTGAGTGTTCTTGACTTGGGAGTGTGAGAAGTGAAGAAAAATGAAGGAATTCTATCTAAGTAATGAGGGCCTCACGACCACCAAGAGTTTACAGCCGTAAACTCTAGTTTGGGCCGTGAACACCCTTGATGAATGTTCTTGGCTCAATTAGAAAGTTATAGATTCATTACTCACACATCCTAGCATCAAGTCCTAAGTGTACGAGGGTTAAAAACTCACAGAATAACCCTTAGCACAGATAAAAGGTAACAGATACAAGTCTGACTTTGATTGAATGGAATGGCTTTATAAGATAGAAATTTCGGGTTGTCACAAAGAGTATTTTTTTAATGCTTATATAATAGTAATAATAGCAAGACTATTAATTAGTCTCGGTGAACGTTAGACTAAACTCTAGTGGTAATGATACTAGGTTTTGTTGAAGGAAATTGTTTTAAGTAAACAAAGCGCTATCCGAGTACATAATCACCACCTTTACAGGTGAGTGCATAGTTACTTTGATTTTACACATAGATATGAAGTATTTTATATAAATTACGTGCTATGTGTACATATTGTCTGAATACTTCCTGTCTATGTTGGATGAAAGGTTTTATACATGTTTTAAATGATGTAAACCGTATATGTATTTTATATCTACAAAATATGTTGGGTAAAACACGGGTAGATGAATGATGAGTCATGAAAGTTTATATAGAGGAACGTTGGTGACTATGGACTTAGTGCATGTTGTATAAACCCTAAAGACTATAGACTTAGTGCTTAAACCTTGGCGACTATGCATACTTAGTGCCTAAATCCTGGAGACTATGCAAACTTAGTGCCTGTTGTAAAAACCCTGGCGACAATGCAAACGTAGTGCTTAAACCCTGGCAACTATGGACTTAGTGCCTAAACCCTGGTGACTATGGACTTAGTGCTTGTTGTATAAACCGTGGCGATGATGGACTTCGTGCTGACTCCTTAGGAATGAATGAACGAGGAATAACTTATTCTTAGGGTAGATCCTTAAGAGTAAAGAAATAATGGGGATGGGTATTTGGGTTGATTGTTTGATGTTTAAAAATAATAACTATATTATTGTGGGTTGAAAACCCTATGTACTCACAAGGTTTCCCAACTTGACCCACTCAAGCTTATTTGTATCACATGTGTCGATATGAAGCTACTTTACACTAAGAGATTTAAAAGAGATGTAAATCACAAGTGTAAATGAATGTAAGTTCTGTTTATTCTTATGTTTCTGTATTGACGATGACATCCCATATGTTTAAAAATGAATAAAAATACATTTCTTCGGAAATGATTTGATAACGTATGTATCATGTTTTCTGGGAACAAATTCCGCAACATTTTTATTAAAAAAAGGTACTCTGATTTTTATAAAGCATAAACAAAATCGGTTTTTTCTGGATGGGAAAATAGCGATGTCATAATATATATGTTTTTATGCACTAAAGCAGGGTTGGAGAAGTGGATGTAGAGGGATTATAAACTTGGATTGTTGTTTTTTAAAAGGAATGTGTAGTAGTTAGCTCTTATGTGTTGTTGGGAGGGATGGAAACAATCATATATACCCAATAGCTTGGGCTGTGGTAGCTGTGGAAAATAAGGAAAACTGGAAATGGTTTCTACGAAATCTTAAAGAAGACCTGCATCTTGAATCTGAGTATGGTAGGACATTGATGTCAAAACAACATAAGGTAAGGTGGTGTGAATTATCCATTACTAATTATGATTATGTTTTAACTATCCAGATGATGTTAATACAAGGGTTAACGGAGGTAGTGAAGGATTTATTCCCAAACATAGAACATAGGCAATGTGCCAGACACTTTTTGTCCAACTTCAAGAAGAAATATCCTAGTGCTCATTATGAGAAACTATTTTGGAAGGAAAGTAAGGCATCAACCTATCCTTTTTTCAATGCTGCAATGAAATAGGTTCAAATGTTGAGCCATGCTGCATACGTGCATATTATGGGAAGGAATCCAAAGTCATGGTCTAGAGCATTCTTTCAGGAAGGAAAGGGAAGTGATACTGTTGAGAATGTCTTATCTAAGAGCTTTAACAATGTGCTCTTAGATGCAAGGAAGAAGCCTATTATCACTATATTGGAGGGTATAAAGATTTATGTGATGTAGAGGATGTGTAGTTTGAGATTAAAAGGCTTTGGATGGGGTCGATTTGATGTATGTCGAAAGATAAGACTCTCCATAAATGAATTGAAGATCCACCAAAGGTTTGTTCAATTATTTACACTATCATATATCAATAATGTTTTCCTTACTAACTGTGTTTATGTTTTAGGTATTGGCAAGTGCTGCCTAGTGGATTGAATACCTTTGAGACAAGAAACTTAGGAGAATCATATGGTGTTGACTTAGAGAAAAACATGTATATGTAGGGTATGGCACCTGAATATATTGTTGGGTTTTGAGCAATCTAACACTTCCTAAGCGTGCATGCAACCCTAATAAACCTTGGATCTATGTTTGTCTAAATACATGCAAAATAATAATTTTCCAAGGTTTATAACCTATCTAACATGGCATGGGGAACATTTCAACATAAAAGAGTTAGAAGAGATTACACACCTTTTGGTGAGTTTGGTTCTAAGGAGTTTGAGGGCCAAGCACCAATAGTGTGAATGCCTCAAATGGAATCACAAACACCACAAACTCTTGGAAAACTTTAAGAGAGTATACACCTTGTATAAAATCGGCCACACACATGCACACACACACACACTAGTTCACTAGTTTTCTCTTTTTTTTAGGCTCCATTTCATGCTCCATAAGCATGCTTATATAGTGTGCATGGTTAGGGTGAAACCCTAATAACCCATGTCTTTTCCTTTTCCAAGGATCCATGGGTTAAAAGCTCCATGGATCATCCATGGACTTCCACATAAGCCTAGCCCATTAACAAATGAGTATTAGCCCACACTATATAAAACAAATAGCCCATAATTTAATTAGTATTCCTTTTAATCTCTAAATTAATTCATAATTAATTTAAGACTAAAACTAATTAAATAACGTAACTTCATATTAATATATTATAACTCATAATATATTAATAAACATATGTGTAGAACTCTCATAAAATTATCCATAATAGTTTGGATGAGATGCAACCCAAATGGACCATGCCGGTCGGGTCAAGTATATACCAAATAAGTTATGGATTTAGACACCTTATCCAACAGACTCCCACTTGGATAAGTCTAATAACTATATTTGCCTATAACTTCAGGAACCAACCAACAATCGTAGCTCTCGAAAACTCCCTCGAACAATGAAGACTCTGTCGAACTATGAAGCGCCATTTTAGATAAGTGATCACATAATCCTCTGTTCTCATGATATCAGCCGGACAAATACATGGAACTATGTCTTGCTTATTGTCTAGCAGTTGTTTCTCGATTTTCCGATTTGTTTGACGAAGAACTTCACTGAACACATCGGTTTAGTTCTGACCAGGCCTGGTACATGGGTCAACACAAAATCATCGAGGGGCCCAGATATCGCTTCTATTTCTAGAAGGAACAGATAAACTTCGACTGATATGCTTGTTCTACTACTTATTGAATTGTACACAAAGGCACGTTTTATAACATCAAGTTACTGATGTGTTTACGTGCAATCAATGCACAACCAACTCATAGGTAACAACTCATATCTCTAGGTTTAAAGATTTATATGATGTTATCGTCTCACGATCACTCGAGATAAATTCCATGAAGTGATACAAGTGAGCGTGGGTTTATACCAATACTCATAACTTATGAGTACTCATGAATGTTGCAGCAACCATTGCCATGTCTAAACACCTTTAAGGCATCTACAAACCCAATTCATGACAATCTTGATTCATACCTACTTCCGACGTATGATCGATTGTGGAGGTTTGAATAAATTAATTATTCTGGAAGTCAAAACATGCAAAACTGAAACAATAGTAAATAATTGACAATGATAGTAACACTTTACTCATAAATAAATCACAAATTTTATTCATCATCAAACGTCGATTACATTTTACAAGTTTCAGGAAAACTATCTAATCTGTAAAACTAATATCGTCCCTCAGACCGATGCGTCTCGCATGCTGAAAATGCTTAACCCTCGTCAGTCCCTTCGTAAGGGGATCTGCAGGATTCTCATCCGACGATATCCTCCTTGTCACAAGGAGTCCTTCTTCAATCTTGTGTCTTATGAAGTGATATTTTCTGTCAATGTGTCGGGATCTGCCATGATCTCTTGGTTCCTTGGCTAAGGTAACCGCACCATTGTTGTCACAGAAAATCTCTATAGGTTCCTTAATAGCTGGTACAACTCCAAGGTCTCCGATGAAGTTCTTTAGCCATATCGCCTCCTTCGCTGCTTCACTCGCTGCTATATACTCTGATTCACAAGTCGAATCAGCCACCGTCTCCTGCTTGGAACTCTTCCAAGAAATTGCCCCTCCATTTAAGGTAAAGATCCAGCCCGACTGAGAGCGGAAATTATCCCTATCCGTCTGAAAACCAGCATCACTATACCCTAATATTCTCAAGTCATCACTGCCACCAAGGGTAAGGATCCAATCCTTAGTCCTCCGCAGGTACTTGAGAATGTTCTTTACCGCGGTCCAATGAGCCTTGCCAGGGTTCCCCTGATACCTGCTGACCATGCTCAAAGCAAATGCCACATCAGGACGGGTACAAGTCATAGCATACATGATCGAGCCAACTGCGGAAGCATATGGTAATTGGCTCATCTCAGCTATCTCTGCCTCTGTACTCGGACTCTGAGTCTTACTCAGTTTGGTATTGCTTTGGATCGGTAAATCTCCTTTCTTGGAATTCTCCATGTTGAACCTTTTCAACACCTTATCCAAGTAGATACTCTGACTAAGTCCAATTAGTCTTCTACTCCTTTCTCTTAATATCCTTATCCCTAGGATATAGGTAGCCTCCCCTAGGTCCTTCATAGCAAAGCACTTCCCAAGCCAGGACTTAACCTCCTGCAAGGTTGGGATGTCATTTCCTATGAGTAGTATGTCATCCACATACAGTACCAAGAAGCTAACTATACTCCCACTAGCTCTGACATACACGCAAGACTCATCTTCGCTTCTCAAGAAGCCAAACTCTTTTACCTTCTCATCAAAACAAAGATTCCAGCTACGAGATGCTTGTTTTAATCCATAAATGGATTTCTCAAGCTTGCATACTCTATTAGGGTACTCTGCATTGACAAAACCCTCTGGCTGATTCATGTACACATCCTCAGCCAACTTTCCATTAAGGAAAGTGGTTTTGACATCCATTTGCCATATTTCATAATCATGAAATGCTGCAATGGCTAACATAACCCTAATAGACTTAATCTTTGCTACCGGCGAAAAGGTTTCATCATAATCAACACCTTGAGTTTGAGTAAAACCCTTCGCAACCAGTCGAGCCTTATAAGTATGCACTTTTCCTTCCATGTCTGTCTTCTTCTTGAAGATCCATTTGCACCCGACTGTTTTACGGCCTGGTACATTGTCAACCAAGTTCCAAACTTGATTGTCATACATGGACTGTATCTCGCTGTCCATAGCCTCCTTCCATTTAGCAGACTCCGGGCCTGCCATGGCTTCCTTAACACTGCTAGGTTCATCCAAATTTACTAGTGTACTATCACTAATAAACGTATCACCTTCCGTAGTAATATGAAAACCATAATAAAACGAAGGTGTGTTCCTAACCCGTGTGGAACGCCTCGGAGGTACAGACTCGTCAGCTGGATTAACAGGAGTTTCCTCCTCAGGTTGATTGCTAGTGTCTGAGGTTCCTTCACCAATTGATTCTTGAATTTCTTCAAGATCAATCTGCCTCCCACTGTCTCCTTGGCTTATAAATTCTTTCTCGCGAAAGATCCCTCTTCGTGCTACAAAGACCACATTCTTACTGGGTCTGTAGAAGAGGTAACCGAAGGATTTCTGTGGGTAGCCGATGAAAATACACCTTTCACTTCGGGGTTCAAGCTTATCATGAGTTTCACGCCTCACGAAAGCTTCGCAACCCCAAATTTTGATGTGGTCCAAATTGGGAACTTTCCCAGTCCACATCTCATGAGGTGTTTTGGTAACCTTCTTTGTAGGGACTAGATTAAGGATATGGGCGGCAGTCTCTAAGGCATACCCCCAAAAAGAGATTGGTAATGAAACTCGACTCATCATAGAGCGAACCATGTCCAACAAGGTTCGATTACGCCTCTCAGCTACACCATTCAGCTGTGGTGTCCTGGGAGGAGTCAATTGTGAGACAATCCCACACTCCTTAAAATAGTCAAGGAACTCGGTACTAAGATACTCACCACCTCGATCGGATCGAAGCATCTTAATGTTCCTGCCCAATTGATTTTCTACTTCCTGCTTGAATTCCTTAAACCTTTCAAAGGTTTCGGACTTATGTTTGATTAAGTAGACATACCCATATCTACTAAAATCATCAATAAAAGTCACATAATATTGATTAGCATCCCTTGTGGCGGTTTTGAATGGCCCACATACATCAGTATGTATTAGGTCCAACAAACCCTCACCCCTCTCACAAGTTCCAGTGAAGGGTGATTTTGTCATTTTTCCAAGTAGACAAGACTCACAACTATCATCCGATTTAAGGTCGAATGACTCCAAGACTCCACTCTTTTGGAGTGGCCTATGCGTTTCTTGTTTACATGTCCAAGACGACAATGCCACAATGATGCTTTATCTAGGCTAGTAGAAGAATCAATATATAACACATTATTTCCTAAGTTGTCTACAATCGACACAGTTTCATACACGCCATCACAAGGTAATGCTTTAAAATAAAACACATTATTAAAGAAAGCATTAATACCACCACATTCATTATCAAACGAAAAGGTAAAACCTTGTTTGTACAAAGCATGAAAAGAAATAATATTCCTCGCCATTTCAGACGAGTACACACATTTATTCAAATCTAATTTTAACCCATTATTAAGCAACAAAGTATAAACTCCAATCTTGGAAACAGGTGAAGCCTTCCTATTCCCCATGATTAGGTTTATCTTCCCGTGCTCCACATCCTCACTTCTTCTTAGGCCCTGCAAATCAGAACATATGTGAATACCACATTTTGTATCAAGCACCCAAGAGTTAGAATATGTTGAGTAATTAGACAATATAGTGTAAATACCTGCATAGGTGGGTTTCACTTTCCCATCCTTTAGATCCTGCAAGTACTTAGGGCAGTTTCGCTTCCAGTGTGCCTTTTCATGGCAATAAAAGCATTCAGCATCCTTGGGAATGGCAGAAGGAGTGACAGAACCGTTCTTAGTCTTTGATGAGGAGCCTTCAAGAGACTTTCCCTTGGTACCCTTCGAAGGGTGCTTCCTATTTTTCCCTTTGCCTTGCCCAATAGCTAAAACAGGGGTAGAAGTTGGAGTAGGAGTAGTAGAGGTAACAACCGCTTTACCCTTAAGACCGGTTTCAGCGGTCTTCAAGAGTCCTTGAAGCTTGCCGAGGGTAACTTCCTCCTTGTTCATATGATATGTCATTCGAAAATGATCATAACAAGAAGGCAAGGAGTGCAAAATGATGTCAATTGCCAACTCCTTGGGGATGTTAACATTCAGCTTCAGCAAACGGTCCACATACCTTTGCATCTTTTGCATGTGGCCCGTGACGGATTCACCATCCTTCATGCGGGTAGTTATTATGGAGGAGATTATTTCATACCGCTCTTGACGAGCACTCTGATGGTACCTTTCCATCAGGTCTTGGTGCATCTCAAAAGGGTAGAAATCTTCATACGACTTTTGGAGCTCGGCTGTCATCGTGGCCATCATGATACATGCCACCTTAGTAGCATCTCTCTCATGAGTCCTGAATTCAGCGATCTCCTCAGGAGTAGCAGTAGACTCATCAAGTTCTTTTAACTCCTTATCGAGGACATATTCCTTGTCCTCGTAACGAGTAACCATCCTGATGTTCCTAATCCAATCCATGAAGTTGGAACCATCAAAGATGACCCTCCCACAAAGATTCATGAGAGAGAAAGAGCCAGTTGGGTTAGAGCCTGAAGCATCAGTGTTGGAAGACATCTGAAAGAAGAAAGTAAGTTTAGATTAGATATTTAGGATCCTTAATAAGACACCCAAATGTAATATTAAGGCTAGGATCCAATCACAATATATTACACTTAGAAGAGGGATGCCGTAATCTAAGTAATAATATATTTGAAAGGTAGGTGAATGACGATTCACCAATTTCCACCATGAAAACGAAATGATTTATTAGGTTTAATTGGATTTGAAATTCCTAGATTCTTTTGAGATTCATTGAACTTTTCAATGGCATGTTTCAATCTCGATTGTGCCCTTCAAGTTTTGTGACTGGGATGCCGAGGATCACAAAACAAGGTGTGAATAACCATGCTAATTCACTTGGTACTCTTAATATTATCACCTAATCAATGTGCCGGTTAACCACACACGCTCCATTGATCTATGACAAACATTAAGTCACCCTTCGTGATCCTTACTAGTCCTAGTTAGTGTGCCGGTTAACCACACACGCTCCACCAATGACTTGGTAAGGTACAAAGTGTGAATTCCATGGACTAGCACCATGTTCACATTTTCCTAAAATAACTAAGATTGGGAATTAAAAGAGTTTAGTTATTTTATAATATTCATTATACTTTTAATGAGGATTTAAAGTCATTGTTCTACCCGTTCGGCTAACGACCCTCCACCGATCAAGCAAGCAGTGGGTGAGAGTATATACCCATTAAGTCTCCATTTTATAGGCAACAACCTTATACCCACCTTATAGACCGGCTTCGTGAATGAGGCCTACTAACGGTAAAACGACTTATTCTTATACATATATATAATAATTAACCATTAATGTTATAAATAGTATAAGGGTTGAATTTTAACTTTTAAATCTCTAAGGTTTGGAATTAAAGTTTATTAAAGTGTGTGAAACTTTACAAATTCCAAAACTTGAGGGCAAGTTTTGTAACTTTGCAAAACTCTTCATTTCATAACTTATGAATTAAAGGTTCATAAAAATGAAGACTCTTCATTTTCATGTAACTTATGTGTTTTAAGTGTGTGTTAAATGAAAGTGACCTTTGGTAATCCATAACTTGAGGACAAATTATGGACTCCATTAAAACACATAAATGATAAAGAATTAATCCTAAACAATTCAACAAATAATTCCTATCATTTTCTAAATTCATAAGAACATGAACATGATCATCAAAATTCAAGAATTATATGAACACATAAAATCATGGAATTTTGATATATGCTATTGTAAATGGATTAGAACAACCATTACACCAACTAAAATAATTTTTATAACACCAAAACAATTTAGGGTAATGTTTCTAGTCCATTTCCAGCAGCAAAAGTCGAGAATCTGCACTCTTTCGATCCTACTCGTCGAGTGCATGAACTGACTCGTCGAGTAGGTTGAAGTTTGCCTTGGACTCGTCGAGTCCCCCCAATGGACTCGGCGAGTCCACCATGCTGACAGCAACGATTTCGACTTTTTTCACTATTTTGCATCAAGTATCAAACAAGCAAGCCTAGGCTCTGATACCACTGTTGGGTTTTGAGCAATCTAACACTTCCTAAGTGTGCATGCAACCCTAATAAACCTTGGATCTATGTTTGTCTAAATACATGCAAAATAATAATTTTCCAAGGTTTATAACCTATCTAACATGGCATGGGGAACATTTCAACATAAAAGAGTTAGAAGAGATTACATACCTTTTGGTGAGTTTGGTTCTAAGGAGTTTGAGGGCCAAGCACCAATAGTGTGAATGCCTCAAATGGAATCACAAACACCACAAACTCTTGGAAAACTTTAAGAGAGTATACACCTTGTATAAAATCGGCCACACACACACTAGTTCACTAGTTTTCTCTTTTTTTTTTGGCTCCATTTCATGCTCCATAAGCATGCTTATATAGTGTGCATGGTTAGGGTGAAACCCTAATAACCCATGTCTTTTCCTTTTCCAAGGATCCATGGGTTAAAAGCTCCATGGATCATCCATGGACTTCCACATAAGCCTAGCCCATTAACAAATGAGTATTAGCCCACACTATATAAAACAAATAGCCCATAATTTAATTAGTATTCCTTTTAATCTCTAAATTAATTCATAATTAATTTAAGACTAAAACTAATTAAATAACGTAACTTCATATTAATATATTATAACTCATAATATATTAATAAACATATGTGTATAACTCTCATAAAATTATCCATAATAGTTTGGATGAGATGCAACCCAAATGGACCATGCCGGTCGGGTCAAGTATATACCAAATAAGTTATGGACTTAGACACCTTATCCAACATATATATGGTTGTGTTCATTCACTAGCAACCATATCTTATGCAAACAGGAATGTAGAGGCCTTTTTGGATCCTTTGTATCGTGCAACAATATATATGAACACCTATAAGTACTCAATAGGAAGCATGAATGGGAGTGAAATGCCCCCAACAGACTACATAACACCATTACTACCACTAAAACAGAAAATGCCAAGGAGACCCACTATTAAGAGGAAGAGGGACATTATAAAGGTCAGTGGATCACACAGAGTGTCAAAGGCAGGAAAAAAGATTGCCTGTGGTTTTGTAAGAAGCTAGTGCACAAAAATTCGACATGTGATGAAGTTGAAAGACCCCTAAAATTAAAGGAAAAAAAAGAAGGGTCAAGATACATGTGGAAATGGTGTGAAGAGGAGGAAAATACAAGACGAGGGAGAAAATGGTGTTAAAAATAGGAAGGCAAAGGATGAGGTTGGAAGTGGTGTTACAATCATATGGATTAGATGTGTTTGTATTTATGTTGTCATGGTTGGAGGTGATGCTAAAGAAAAAGATGGCAAAAAAGGTGCAAGGAAAAAAATAGAGAAGGTGATAATTCAACCACTCCAATGGAATTGGATTAGATGTGTTTGTATTTATGTTGTCATGGTTATGTTAAGATGTGTATGTGTGTGCTTCAGACACAATTTCAAGAATAAAACCATGTACTTTGAATGTTGACAATTACAAGGTCTGAAAATAGCCTTATACTTTGAAAGATGATTGTACTGTGTTTTTATGTTCTTTAACATGTTTGTTTTGTACTTTTTTCTGTTGTAAAATTTGCACCTAAGAATTCACCAAAAATAGTATTGTACTTTCACATGTAATATCTTTTAACCAGAACACAAAACCTTTAACACGATGCATCCACCATTGGTGCAACAAGTCAACATCCGTTTTGAAATGCATTAAAATTGTTATGACAAACATCAAAAATATAAGTCCCTAATATATAATATGAAATATTTTTCATTAACATTAAAACCACTTTTTGGGTATACTAATTGATTCGTGAACAATAGTCAGGGTAATCGGCTAATCGATACCCCCAAAAGACTATTACATGGCTATAAACCCCCAAAATAAGTCATCATAAACACATAAACTAACCAAAATTACATATACTAAACACACTAACACCATTACCACCGGAATCAAGACAAACCTAACTAACGTTAGTACCAAATAAGACATCCACAAAATGATTTCGGTGGTCCATGAACCCACATAACTTCGAGGATCGATAAACCTAGCTTAAAGCACACCTACTCTAAGAACCAAAATCCACACACTGAAATAGAACGTCTTTTGTATCATTGCCATCTGGTCCCTAATTTCGATGACCTCTAAGGTGAAGTTGTTTCTCATGATTTCCATTTCGACCTGCATCTCCTCAGCTAATAGCTCGTTATCAGTGGGGATGCCTACGTCTGACGCGTGGAATCTTCCTTACGAAAAGCTACCTGCTGAAGCCATGATCGTTGGTAGGGATGGAAGTTATAAAGAGGGAAGGATGACAAAGGGTAGACAACTGGTGCATTGTAAGGGTAACAAACTGAGTATGTTTAACCTATAAAGGGAATACGAGTTTATATAGAGGACTACAGACCAGGTAAGAACCCTAGCTCCCCAAGGGTTGTACTGTTCATGACACTTAATACTCCAATTGAGTTGTGGTATCCTGCGTGAAGTCCACATCACCAATATTTTTAATTCGTGTCAAAGTAACCTAATGTAAAGGGTTAAAGGAGATTTCAAAACGGTCATACATGACTTTATTATTGTTTTGTAATAAAAAATAGCCGAGTCATATTTTAAACAAAAAATGACAAGTTTAATGGGCTAATATGACATTTGCCCTAAAATATATATAGTAGAAAAACAAAGAACTATCTTAGAAAGAAAATAAAAGACCTATCTTGAGTTTGTTTTTGTTTTTTTTTTTAATATTAGTTACTAAGGAAAATTTAAAAGGAGAAAATATATAAGTTACTATGGGAAATATGTTATTTTAAATTATAAGATTGATAACAAAAAGTTAACAACTTTTAGCAGACATTTTCAAAATATCAATAAATAAATAAATTGCTATAATAAAGAGAAGCATGCATGCCAAAGATTCCAACTTTTCGTTTGCCTCTTTGTCATTGAATAAATGATCAACTAGTTTTTCATTAAACACTAAGGTTTTTTTTAGTTATATTTCAGTCGTTTTATTTATTTATTTATTTATTTATTTTTTAAATTTTGATCGATGGTTCCTGATTGGTTATAATCGGTTCGTCAATCACACACACAGACACACACAAGTGTTGTTGACTTTTGTATTGGCTTCACATAATTCAGAAACCACAAAATTTTTTGTTTTAAATTCGCCACCGATTTGTTCCTCCGGTTAGAATCACCATTCACCAATCTTTTTATTAATATTTTTAACAACCATATGATCTTTCATGTTTTTATTTAATTTTGTATCATCATTGTTTTTTTAAATCTCTAATGTATTTTCATTAATATTTCCATCTTAATTAGCATTCATACATATAAAACGACCTATTAAATTAATTATAATTAAAATATTATATCATTATGATTATGATTCATTAAAACAATATTTATTATGGATACGCATATATTCAAAAATGCTATCACACAATATGATATTTAGCTTTATATAATATATACTTTTATCGGAATTTATTTATTATTGAGAGTCAAATTATAACTAAATAATTGAATACCAACAAATCCTCCATGAACAAGAGGGACAAACCCATATTCTCCGGTGGTTCTTCTAAGCAATGGAAAGACACAATCGAAACTGAAGACAGTGCAAGCAACAAACCCAAGGAAGAAGAAATCGAAGAGACTGAATTGGGAAACATTGAAATAATGCAAGATATTATTTCTTACAGAAATCGGAAAGGAGTGTGGCCATGGGAAAGCCCACATGATTTGCAAACATTTTGCTTTCCTTATATTCATGTGGGCATTGGGAACGAAGGTGGGTGGTTAAAGAAAATTGAAGAGATGGAGAACAAATTCAACGATGAGAGTGCTCCAATGGAGGATGTTGATAAGAAGGAATTCAAATTGTGGAAGAAGATTTGGGGGAATTAACCAAATGGTGATATTGATGATGATTATATCTAGGGTTCATATAAATAAGTTTTCTAATATTTTTTTATAGGTTTTAATTTTATATTTAGATGATAACTTTTTATCTAAAAAAACCCAATAGTGGATTAAGAAAGTGCATGGTAAATAAAGCTTTATAATTTAAATCCAAATAATATATATATATATATATATATATATATATATATATATATATATATATATATATATATATATATATATATATAGTGAAGGTAGGAGGCCGTGCTGAGCACTAGGGATGAAAGTGAGTCTAAAATCAGACCGGTTTACCCGTACCCCGAAAACCCAGAACCTAGAAATGACAATTTATAAGAAACGAAAACCGGACCGGTATATGTTAATCGGTTCCAATTCGATTCCGAGTATCAAACCGGGTATAGTGGGTATGGAAGTGGTTGGAACCGGAATTTCATAATTGGAACCGGGTTCAAGTTTTATCCCGAAAATAACCGAAAATCTGGAAATAGAACCCGAGTAATTTTGGAACAATATATATATATATATATATATATATATATATATATATATATATATATATATATATATATATATATATAGTAGTCCTTAATACTTGTTAATAACAGATGAAAGAAAGCATTGATTAACATCTACTTAAAACCATTTTAATAGATAAAAAAGAATAAATGCCACTTGATTTACAAAAATCAAATGTTAAATCGTATATGTATCACATTAATTAAATATATAAATTTCATGTGGATTAGTTTACAAATTTTTATCTTGAAACTTGCTAACCCCACATCCACAGTATCAGTTTTGCAATTTAGTGTGAATGTTTTTGGTTTCCTTTGGGATTTTGAAGTGAAAGATTTGTTTGTTAGATCTTAAAGAGCTAAAGTTAAATTGTATTTTAATTTTCCGTAATCATGGGTAATTACTAAATAGGTTGTAGTAAGGATGTACTAACCACTTCTCGAATTCAATAATCTTCAATAATCTTATTATTGAAATATAACTCTAAACATGTATTTTCATTTAAGTATTTAGACGTCAAATTGTGCATGTAAGTCAAAATATTCTAATACAATTCTTATCGATAGGGGTATTTTTTGATGACCCTTCAATTTTCCGGTTTCTTGGCTCATTAAACCGGTTCCGGTCCATTAAACATGGATCCGAGTTTTTTACAAATCCGGTTCTAAAACCCGGAATACTCGGATCCGTTGGATCTGTACCCGTAATACCCGGAACCCGGATAAAAACAATTTTTAAACCCAATACCCGGATAAAAATAATTTTTCGGGTTTCTTGGCTCATCCATATCTGATCCATCCTATCTTGTAAAGCTCGTTAACCAACAAACTCACAATGTTCAAAATGAAAAACTCTAACAATACTTATACTTGATTTTAGATTTCAATTTTTGGTTACTTCATTTTGATTTAAATCTGAAAACTCTTTAAGTTATGAAGTAAATTGGATGAATCGGTTCAAAAATGAATCAATAGTTCAAATTGATGGTAGGAGGCTTACCATAATCGAACAAATGATTGATTTGAGAAGAGAATGCAACCCGTTAATAAGGTTACCAATATTTTAAAGGAAAAAACCCAGAAATCGAAGGGAAAAGCAATCCCTCTCCCACCCTTTTGAACTGCTAAAAGAGAAGAAACCTACAAATCATCATAAACTAAACCTAATGTAGAAATCTAATAGAAGAGATAGAGTAAGGTTAAGCAAAAAAAATCAATGATTACCTTCATGAGAAACAAATAATATGGTGAGATGGGGCGTCCATGCCATCAATTCTGACAAAATAAGAAGAAAAAAACATGATAGTCGGGAAAATAGAAAATATGCAATAGCGTTCAAATATTAACATAAGTTCTTTAGAACATATAAAGCAGTATCATGAAGAGAAGACTTCCAACAACAGAGGTAAAATAGAAAAAACGATCAAAAACAAAAAACTACCTTGTTGAAAGATTAGAGATTGATGAATTGTTTTATTATTCCTCGAGATAACAAAAAAACCCAGCAATAAAGGTACTTCCACCACATGGGTATCTTACCGCTTTCAACTTTCCATGATCCCAATCTAAAAATCCATAAATAAAATTTCTCTAAACAATCACCTTTTAAGTAAGTTTTGCTAATTTCACTAACGACAGATGCTCTCCAATAAATCAACCGGGAAAATGGATTTAGAGCTACGGATACGAAAAGAGAAATTGGAGAATCATTGACCTTAAACACATAATAACATGGATTCGACGTGAAGAGGAAGTCTAGAGAGTGACTCAGCCGCAATCAATGGGAGGTGGCGATAAAAGGGGTTCCAAGAGTGGCAAGTGGCTTTGGGTGAAATGCTGCTAAGGAAGAAACCCCAAGGCCAAAGTCTTCTACCGGATCCAAGAATGCTTGGTAGTAAGCTGCTCATCGACGTAGTGCTGAGGGAAGGATGAAGGAGACATGCAAGCAAGTAGGTGACGAGGTGAAGCAGGTCATCGACGTAAATAGCGTTATCATCCAAAAGAAGGTGAAGCAGTTGACTGAAACGAATTATTATTTGGTTGGTTTGAATAGTATTTAAGTTTAACATATATTCAAATTTATATTTTAGAAACCATAATCAAATTTAACTCACTCCCAAATTTGATTATATGTCCCAATGCTTACTTGTGCTGTCGAACAACCGCAATACTTTTATGCTATTCTAATATGACACTGATTTTAGTATAAATGCATGTATGTATACTTTGGTTAAATATTTTATTATTTAAAAGTATACACTCTTGGTCAGTGTAATTTAATCCCGATGTGCTTATAGTTGTATATCTTTTATGGGTTGATATACTTAATTCAGTATAAACAAAGCTCTGATACCAATCTATCACACCCCAAACCAGAACGGCGGAGACGTTCGGGGGCGGAGGACACCATGTTCAGTATCACAACAACGCACAATAGTAAACACAAGCAACACCATCATCCATTGCATTAATAATATAGTTAATACAAGTGTGTTTTGAATGTATTTGTAAGACACCAAATATAAATCTATATATATATATATATATATATATATATATATATATCAAAATAAAAGACGAGTCTTGAACATGCTCCGTCTTCTCAGAAACCTAGTCCAGTGTACCTGTCTACTACTGGTGACTTGAAAATACAAGTTATTTTGATATAGTAGATCAGCATTAAAGCTGGTGAGTTCATAAGTATTTTAGTGTCAAATGTTTGTATTAGTTTGAAGAAAGTGTTTGTAAGTGTTTGATGGAATGTTTGTAAATGTTTGATGTAGTGTTTGTAGGTGTTTGATGTAAAGTTTGTATAGTTCCTAGAAAATCCTATATATTCTACTAAAATGGAGAGTAGTCTTCTACCAATACTCGACTGTTCTATATGTTAGTTCTTTTGTAAAAGTGAGTGTTTTCCCAAATATATGACTATTATTACCAGAAAATAGTTTACATTACCTTTTATGTGAGAATATCAGAATATGAATGTAATAGGAAAATGACAATGTACAATAATGTTGTAATAAGTAACTAATGAAACACTAACTGCCTTAAAATCAATTTGTTTAATTAAGGTTAAATTGTGATGTGGTTATATCCATAGTGATTGAAAAGTGTTTAACATGACAACCTGCTGGCATCGAAACTGATGTGACATTTGTCACTCCTTGCCTTGCTGGCAAAACTGTAGTGAACAGTCGGGATGCGGCCTTGTCAGTCCCGTGTAGATCAATACACACAATGCCTGCTCTCCCTCAAGGAGACTCTGGTTACAAAATGCGACCTAACAAGTCTATTGCTAAGCCGTGAAATAGTTTCACATTAATGTTATCTTGTTCTTTTAAAAGGATGTATGTTCCTTTATGTTTCTTGTTATTGTATGTTCCTTTCTGTTCTTTTTATCATATGTTACTTTCTGTTCTTGTTATTGTATGTTTCTTTCTGCTCTTTTTATTGTATGTTTCTTTCTGTTCTTTTTATTATATGCTTGAACTGACGCATGTATGAACTGACACTTGTAAGTTTCATTGTTCTAGAAATAGTAAGTATTATTCTCCTAAACTACACCTATTATAGTTTACTAGTAAGCTCTGTAATTGAATGACTGTTCATGTTTGTACACCTTTTCTACCTAAAGGTGTTGGATTGATGGTAAGTAATTTTATATCTACATACATATACATAATATGTAACTAAGATTTAAACAACACTCAGACAAACAACTGATACCCTAAGTCTACAAACAAACAAGGAACATGAAATAAAGAGAGTTATTAGTCCGAAGCCCTTTCAACATTATTTATATAACTATATCTATATACAAATGATTTGGACAATATATAAGGTTAAAGAGTTTTGTAAAATTATAAAGAGTTTTATTATATATAATTGTTTTAACCATTTGAATGGTTATTGATGACTTGGTGTCAATTAAAAAAATTATTTGAAATAGTTTGTTTGTTAACACAGCTTTGAAGAAAAAGAAATCTCTTGTTTTGATAGTTATAAATCACATGTGATTAACTATACGACTATATGATATTCTACTTGTGTCCCCCCCCCCCCCCCCCCATAAAAACATTTAAAATCATTTAAAAGATAAGTTAGGGTATGAACTCACCTGTAGTGAGTGATTTGAATGGAAGATAGATATAGGATGTTTGAGATCACAAAAGCAGTCTTGAAGCACACAATTATCCTATTACACATATAATTATATATATATATATATATATATATATATAATCATATGTATATATATATATATAGACACACACACACACACACACACATATATATATATATACGTGTGTGTGTGTATAATTAGTGTATATAACAACTAATAATGTTAGGGAACAACCTTAGAGACTAGGAAACACATGGAATGAAGTGTTACAATCACATATGATTGTATAAAAGGTGTTTACGGCCACACAAGAGTGTGTTCACGGCCAAGTTAGTGTTCACGGCCATGACATGAAGGGTTTACGACCATATGATGAGCTTACGGTCGTAAACTCTTGATGATCATGTTACAATGGTTGATTCTTGGATACTAATCAAGAACTTCTAATGAATAGCAAGTATATGGAAAGGATACTGATGATTTGGAAGCTTAAAGGGGTTTTTACGGCCCAAAGAAACTAGTGTGTGTTCTTGGTGTTCTTGAAGACCTAACCCCAAAGGTTTGTTCAATTATTTACACTATCATATATTAATAATGTTTTCCCTACTAACTGTGTTTATGTTTTTGGTATTGGCAAGTGCTGCCTAGTGGATTGAATACCTTTGAAGCAAGAAACTTAAGAGAATCATATGGTGTTGACTTAGAGAAAAACATGTATACGTAGGGTATGGCACATGAGTATATATGGTTGTGTTCATTCACTAGCAGCCATATCTTATGCAAAAAGGAATGTAGAGGCCTTTGTGGATCCTTTGTATCGTGCAACTTTATATATGAACACCAATAAGTACTCCATAGGAAGCATGAATGGGAGTGAAATGACCCCAACAGACTATATAACACCATTGCTACCACTAAAATGGAAAATGCCACGGAGACCCACTATTAAGAGGAAGAGGGACATTATAAAGGTCAATGGATCACATAGAATGTCAAAGGCAGGAAAAACGATTTCCTGTGGTGTTTGTAAGAAGCTAGTGCAAAGAAATTCGACATGTGATGCAGTTGAAAGTCCCCTAAAATTAAAGGTAAAAAGAAAGAAGGGTCAAGATACATGTGGAAGTGGTGTGAAGAGGAGGAAAATACAAGATGATGGAGAACATGGTGTTAAAAATGGGAAGGAAACGATGAGGTTGGAAGTGGTGTTACAATCATATGGATTAGATGTGTTTGTATTTATGTTGTTATGGTTGGAAGTGATGCTAAAGAAAAAGTTGGCAAAAAAGGTGCAAGGAAAAAAATGGAGAAGGTGATAATTCAACCACACCAATGGAATTGGATTAGACCTGTTTGTATTTATGTTGTCATGGTTATGTAAAGATGTGTATGTGTGTGCTTCAGACACAATTTGGAGAATAAAACCATGTACTTTGAATGTTGACAATTAAGGTCTGAAAATAGCCTTGTACTTTGAAAGATGGTTGTATTGCGTTTTTATGTTCTTTAACATGTTTGTTTTGTACTTTTTTCTATTCTCAATTTTGCACCTAAGAATACACCTAAAATAGTATTGTACTTTCACATGTACTATCTTTTAACCTGAACACAAAACCTTTAACACGATGCATCCACTATTGCTGCAACAAGTCAACAGCTGTTTTGAAATGCATTAAAATTGTTATGACAAACATCCAAAATATAAGTCCCTAATATATAATATGAAATATTTTTCATTAACATTAAAACCACTTTTTGGGTACACTAATTGATTCGTGAACAATAGTCAGGGTAATCGGCTAATCGATACCCCGAAAAGACTATTACATGGCTATAATCATACGAAACCAATAATACCCCCAAAATAAGTCATCATAAACACATAAACTAACCAAAATTACATATACTAAACACACTAACACCATTACCACTAGAATCAAGACAAACCTAACTAATGTTAGTACCTAATAGGACATCCACAAAATGATTTCGGTGGTCCATGAACCCACATAAATTCAAGGATCGATAAAACTAGCTTAAAGCACACCCACTCCAAGAATCAAAATCCACACACTGAAATTGAACCTCATTTGTATCACTACCATCTAGTCCCTAATTTCGACGAGCTCCAAGGTGAAGTTGTTTCTCATGATTTCCATTTCGAACTGCATATCCATAGCTAATAGCTCGTTAATAGTGGGGATGCCTAAGTTTGACGCGTGGAATCCTACATACGAAAAGCTACTTGCTGAAGCCAGGATCATGGGTAGGGATGGAAGTATAAAGAGGGAAGGAAGACAAAGGGTAGACAACTGGTGCATTGTAAGGGTAACAAACTGAGTATGTTTAACCTATAAAGGGAATACAAGTTTATATAAAGGACTACAGATCAGGTAAGAACCCTAGCTCCCCAAGGGTTGCACTGTTCATGACACGTAATATTCCAATTAAGTTGCAGAATCCTGCGAGTAAGTCCACATCACCAATATTTTTAATTCGTGTCATAGTAACTTAATGTAAAGGGCTAAAGGAGATTTCAAAACGGTCATACATGACTTTATTACCATTTTGTAACAAAAAATAGCCGAGTCACATTTTAAACAAAAAATGACAAGTTTAATGGACTAATATGACATTTGCCCTAAAATATATATAGTTGAAAAATTAAGAACTATCATAGAAAAAAATAATAGACCTATCTTGAGTTTGTTTTTTGTTTTTTTTGTTACAAATTAGTTACTAAGGAAAATATATAAGGAGAAAAAATATAAATTACTATGGGAAATATGTTATTTTAAATTATACGAGTGATAACAAAAAGTTAACAACTTTTTGCAGACCTTTTTAAAATATCAATAAATAAATAAATTGCTGTAATAAAAAGAAGCATGCATGCCAAAGAATCCTACTTTTCGTTTGCCTCTTTGACATTGAATTAATGATCAATTAGTTTTTCATTAAACAATAAGTTTTTTTTTTTTCAGTTATATTTCAGTCGATTTTTTTTTTTTTTTTTTTTTTTTTTTTTTTTTAAATTTTGATCGATGGTGCCTGATTGGTTATAATAGATTGGTCCATCACACACACACACACACACACAAGTGTTGTTGACTTTTATACTGGCTTCACTTAATTCAGAAACCACAAAATTTTTTGATCTAAATTCTCCACCGATTTGTTCCTCTGGTTAGAATCAACATTCTTTTTATTAATATTTTTAACGACCATATGATCTTTCTTGCTTTTATTAAATTTTGTATCATCATTGTTTTCTTAAATATCTAATGCATTTTCATTAATATTTCCATCTTAATTAGCATTCATACATATAAAACGACCTATTAAATTAATTATAATTAAAATATTATATCATTATGATTATGATTCATTAAAACAATATATATTATGGATACGCATATATTT
This sequence comes from Lactuca saligna, assembly GCF_052625555.1. NCBI lineage: Eukaryota > Viridiplantae > Streptophyta > Magnoliopsida > Asterales > Asteraceae > Lactuca > Lactuca saligna. Next base: position 151,965,818 of record NC_136425.1, on the reverse strand, counting down.
AAAAATGCTATCACACAATATGATATTTCGCTTTATATAATATATACTTTTATCGAACTGTATTCATTATTGAGAGTCAAAGTATAACCAAATAATTAAATACCAAAAAATCCTCCATGAACAAGAGGAACAAACCCATATTCGCCGGTGGTTCTTCTAAGCAATGGAAAGACACAAGCGAAACTGAAGACACTGCAAGCAGCAAACCCAAGGAAGAAGAAATCGAAGAGATTGAATTGGGAAACATTGAAATAATGCAGGATATTCTTTCTTACAGAAATCGGAAAGGAGTGTGGCCATGGGAAAGCCCACATGATTTGCAAACATTTTGCTTTCCTTATATTCATGTGGGCATTGGGAACGAAGGTGGGTGGTTAAAGAAAATTGAAGAGATGAAGAACAAATTCAACGATGACAGTGCTCCAATGGAGCATGTTGATAAGAAGGAATTCAAATTGTGGAAGAAGATTTGGGGAAATTAACCAAATGGTGATATTGATGATGATTCCATTTTGGGTTCATATAAATAAGTTTTCTAATATTTTTTTTATAGGTTTTAATTTTATATGTAGATGATGATTTTCTTATCTCAAAAAACCCAATAGTGCATTAAGAAAGTGCATGGTAAATAAAGCTTCATATTCTAATTCCAAATAATATATATATATATATATATATATATATATATATATATATATATATATATATATATATATATGAAGCTAGGAGGCCGTGCTGAGCACTAGGGATGAAAGTGGGACTAAAATCGGACGTGTTTACTCGGACCCTGAAAACCTAGAACCCGGAATCGACAAATTATAAGAAACGAAATTCGGACGGGTATACGTTAATTAGTTCCAATTCGATTCCGAGTATCAAACCGGATATAGTGGGTATGGAACTGGTTGTAACCGAAAATTAATAATTCGAACCAGGTTCAAGTATTATACCCGAAAATAACCGAAAATCTGGCAATAGAACCGGCGTTAGTTTGGAACTATATATATATATATATATATATATATATATATATATATATATATATATATATATATATATATATATATATATATATATATATATATATATATATATATATATATATATATATATATATATATATATATATATATATATATATATATATATATATATATATATATATATATATATATATATATATATATATATATATATATATATATATATATATATATATATATATATACAGTAGTCCGTAACACTTGTTAATAACAGATGAAAGCAAGCATTGATAAACATCTACTTAAAACCATTTTAACAGTTAAAAAATAATAAATGCCACTTGATTTACAAAAATCTAATGTTAAATCGTATATGTATCACATTAATTAAATATATAAATTTTATGTGGAGTTGTTTGCAAATTGTAATCCTGAAACTTGCTAACCCCATACCCACAATATTAGTGTTGCAATTTAATGTGAAAGTTTTTGGTTTCCTTTGGGATTTTGAAGTGAAAGATTGGTTTGTTAGATCTTAAAGAGCTAAAGTTAAATTGTATTTTATTTTTCCGTAATCATGGGTAATTACTAAATAGGTTGTAGTATGGTTGTACTAACTATTTCTCGAATTCAATAATCTTCAATAATCTTATTACTGAAATATAACTTTAAACATGTATTTTCTTTTAAGTATTTAGACGTAAAATTGTGCATGTAAGTAAAAATATTCTAATACAATTCTCATCGATAGGGGTATTTTTTGATGACCCTTCAATTCTCTGGTTTCTTGGCTCATTAGACCAGTTCCGATGCATTAAACATGGATCCGAGTTTTTTACAAATCCGGTTCTAAAACCCGGAACACTCGGACCCGTTGGATCCGTACCCGGAACCCGGATAAAAATAATTTTTAAACCCAATACCCGGATAAAAATAATTTTTCGGGTTTCTTGGCTCATCCATATGTGATCCATCCTATCTTGTAAAGCTCGTTAACCAACAAACTCACAATGTTCAAAATGAAAAACTCTAACAATACTTATACTTGATTTTAGATTTCAACTACTGGTTACTTCATATTGATTTAAATATGAAAACTCTTTAAGTTATGAAGTAAATTGGATAAATCGGTTCAAAAATGAATCAATAGTTCAAATTGATGGTAGGAGGCTTACCATAATCGAACAAATGATTGATTTGAGAAGAGAATGCAACCCGTTAACAAAGTTACCAATATTTTAAAGGAAAAAACCTAGAAATCAAGGGGAAAAGCAATCCCTCTCCCACCCTTTTGAACTGCTAAAAGAGAAGCAATCTACAGATCATCATAAACTAAACCTAATGTAGAAATTTAATAGAAGAGATAGAGTGAGGTTAAGCAAAAAAATCAATGATCATCATAAATCGTATATGTATCACATTAATTAAATATATAAATTTTATGTGGAGTTGTTTGCAAATTGTAATCCTGAAACTTGCTAACCCCATACCCACAATATTAGTGTTGCAATTTAATGTGAAAGTTTTTGGTTTCCTTTGGGATTTTGAAGTGAAAGATTGGTTTGTTAGATCTTAAAGAGCTAAAGTTAAATTGTATTTTATTTTTCCGTAATCATGGGTAATTACTAAATAGGTTGTAGTATGGTTGTACTAACTATTTCTCGAATTCAATAATCTTCAATAATCTTATTACTGAAATATAACTTTAAACATGTATTTTCTTTTAAGTATTTAGACGTAAAATTGTGCATGTAAGTAAAAATATTCTAATACAATTCTCATCGATAGGGGTATTTTTTGATGACCCTTCAATTCTCTGGTTTCTTGGCTCATTAGACCAGTTCCGATGCATTAAACATGGATCCGAGTTTTTTACAAATCCGGTTCTAAAACCCGGAACACTCGGACCCGTTGGATCCGTACCCGGAACCCGGATAAAAATAATTTTTAAACCCAATACCCGGATAAAAATAATTTTTCGGGTTTCTTGGCTCATCCATATGTGATCCATCCTATCTTGTAAAGCTCGTTAACCAACAAACTCACAATGTTCAAAATGAAAAACTCTAACAATACTTATACTTGATTTTAGATTTCAACTACTGGTTACTTCATATTGATTTAAATATGAAAACTCTTTAAGTTATGAAGTAAATTGGATAAATCGGTTCAAAAATGAATCAATAGTTCAAATTGATGGTAGGAGGCTTACCATAATCGAACAAATGATTGATTTGAGAAGAGAATGCAACCCGTTAACAAAGTTACCAATATTTTAAAGGAAAAAACCTAGAAATCAAGGGGAAAAGCAATCCCTCTCCCACCCTTTTGAACTGCTAAAAGAGAAGCAATCTACAGATCATCATAAACTAAACCTAATGTAGAAATTTAATAGAAGAGATAGAGTGAGGTTAAGCAAAAAAATCAATGATTACCTTCATGAGAAACAAATAATATGGTGAGATGGGGCATCCATGCCATCGATAAGAAGAAAAAAACATGATAGTTTGGGAAAATAGAAAATATGCAATAGCGTTCCAAAATTAACATAAGATCTTTAGAACATATAAAGCAGTATCATGAAGAGAAGACTTCCAACAACAGAGGTAAAATAGAAAAAACGATCTAAAACTAAAAACTACCTTGTTGAAAGATTAGAGATTGATGAGTTGTTTTATTATTCCTAGAGATAACAAAAAACCCAGCAACAAAGGTACTTCCACCACATGGGTATCTTACCTCTTTCAACTTTCCATGATCCCTATCTAAAAATCCATAAATAAAATTTCTCTAAACAATCACCTTTTAAGTAAGTTTTGCTAATTTCACAAACGATAGATGCTCTCCAATAAATCTACTGGGAAAATGTATTTAGAGCTACGGATACGAAAAGAGAAATTGGAGAATCATTGACCTTAAATACATAATAACATGGATTCGACGTGAAGAGGAAGTCTAGAGAGTGACTCAGCCGCAATCAATGGGAGGTGGCGATAAATGGGGTTCCAAGAGTGGCAAGTGGCTTTGGGTGAAATGCTGCTAAGGAAGAAACCCCAAGGCCAAAGTCTTCTACCGGATCCAAGAATGCTTGGTAGTAAGCTGCTCATCGACGTAGTGCTGAGGGAAGGATGAAGGAGACATGCAAGCAAGTAGGTGACGAGGTGAACCAGGTCACCGACGTAAATAGCGTTATCATCCAAAAGAAGGTGAAGCACTCGACTGAAACGAATTATTATTTGGTTGGTTTGAATAGTATTTAAGTTTAACATATATTCAAATTTATATTTTAGAAACCATAATCAAATTTAACTCACTCCCAGATTTGATTATATGTCCCAATGCCTACTTGTGCCGTCGAACAACCGCAATACTTTTATGCTATTCTGATATGACACTGATTTTAGTATGAATGCATGTATGTATACTTTGGTTAAATATTTTATTATTTAAAAGTATACACTCTTGGTCAGTGTAATTTAATTCCGATGTGTTTATAGTTGTATATCTTTTATGGGTTGATATACTTAATTCACTATAAAAAAAAAGCTCTGATACCAATCTATCACACCCCAAACCAGAACGGCGGAGACGTTCTGGGGCGGAGGCACCATGTTCAGTATCACAACAACGCACAATAGTAAACACAAGCAACACCGTCATCCATTGCATTAATAATATAGTTAATACAAGTGTGTTTTGAATGTATTTGTAAAACACCATATATATATACATATAAATATATATATATATATATATATATATATATATATATATATATATCAAAATAAAAGACGAGTCTTGAACATGCTCCGTCTTCTCAGAAACCTAGTCCAGTGTACCTGTCTACTACTGGTGACTTGAAAATACAAGTTATTTTGATAGAGTAGATCAGCATTAAAGCTGGTGAGTTCATAAGTATTTTAGTGTCAAATGTTTGTATTAGTTTGAAGAAAGTGTTTGTAAGTGTTTGATGGAATGTTTGTAAATGTTTGATGTAGTGTTTGTAGGTGTTTGATGTAATGTTTGTATAGTTCCTAGAAAATCCTATATATTCTACTAAAATGGAGAGTAGTCTTCTACCAAGACTCGACTGTTCTATATGTTAGTTCTTTTGTAAAAGTGAGTGTTTTTCCAAATATATGACTGTTATTACCAGAAAATTGTTTACATTACCTTTTATGTGAGAATAACACAATATGAATGTAATAGGAAAATGACAATGTACAATAATGTTGTAATAAGTAACTACTGAAACACTAACTGCCTTAAAATCAATTTGTTTAATTAAGGTTAAATTGTGATGTGGTTATATCCATACTGATTGACAAGTGTTTAACATGATGACCTGCTGGCATCGAAACTGATGTGACATTTGTCACCCCTTGCCTTGCTGGCAAAACTGTAGTGAACAGTCGGGATGCAGGCTTGTCAGTCCCGTGTAGATCTATACACATAATGCCTGCTCTCCCTCAAAGAGACTCTGGTGACAAAACGCGACCTAACAAGTCTATTGCTAAGCCGTGAAATAGTTTCACATTAATGTTATCTTGTTCTTGTAAAATGATGTATGTTCCTTTATGTTTCTTGTCATTGTATGTTCCTTTCTGTTCTTTTTATCATATGTTACTTTCTGTTCTTGTTATCGTATGTTTCTTTCTGCTCTTTTTATTGTATGTTTCTTTTTGTTCTTTTTATTATATGCTTGAACTGACTCTTGTAAGTTTCATTGTTCTAGAAATAGTAAGTATTATTCTCCTAAACTATACCTATTATAGTTTACTAGTAACCTCTATAATTGAATGACTGTTCATGTTTGTACACCTTTTCTACCTAAAGGTGTTGGACTGATGGTAAGTAATTTTATATCTACATACATATACATAATATGTAACTAAGATTTAAACGACACTCGGACACACAACTGATACCCTAAGTCTACAAACAAACAAGGGACATGAAATAAAGAGAGTTATTAGTCCGAAGCCCTTTCAACCTTATTTATATAACTATATCTATATAGACATGATTTGGACAATATATAATGTTAAAAGAGTTTTGTAAAATTATAAAGAGTTTTATTATATATAAGAGTTTTAACCATTTGAATGGTTATTGATGACTTGGTGTCAATTTATAAAATGATTTGAAATAGTTTGTTTGTTAACACAACTTTGAAGAATAAGAAATCTCTTGTTTTGATAGTTATAAATCACATGTGATTGACTATACACTATATGATTTTCTACTTGTGTCCCCCCCCCCCCCCATAAAAATATTTAAAATCATTTAAAAGATAAGTTAGGGTATGAACTCACCTGTAGTGAGTGATTTGAATGGAAGATAGATATAGGATGCTTGAGATCACAAAAGTAGTCTTGAAGCACAAATTTATCCTATTACACATATAATTATATATATATATATATATATATATATATATATATATATATATAATCATATGTATATATATACAGACACACACACACACACACACACACACATATATATATATATGTGTGTGTGTGTGTGTGTATAATTAGTGTATATAACAAGTAATAATGTTAGGGAACAACGTTAGAGACTAGGAAACACGTGGAATGAAGTGTTACAATCACATATGATTGTATAAAAGGTGTTTACGGCCAAGATAGTGTTCACGGCCATGACATGAAGGGTTTACGACCATCTGATGAGTTTACGGCCGTAAACTCTTGATGATCATGCTACAATGGTTGATTCTTGGATACTAATCAAGTGCTTCTAATGAATAACAGGTATATGGAAAGGATACTTATGATTTGGATGCTTAAAGGGGTATTTACGGCCCAAGGAAACTAGTGTGTGTTCTTGGTGTTCTTGAAGATCTTACCCCAAAGGTTTGTTCAATTATTTACACTATCATATATCAATAATGTTTTCCCTACTAACTGTGTTTATGTTTTTGGTATTGGCAAGTGCTGCCTAGTGGATTGAATACCTTTGAAACAAGAAACTTAAGAGAATCATATGGTGTTGACTTAGAGAAAAACATGTGTATGTAGAGTATGGCACATGAGTATATATGGTTGTGTTCATTCACTAGCAGCCATATCTTATGCAAAAAGGAATGTAGAGGCCTTTGTGGATCCTTTGTATCGTGCAACTTTATATATGAACACCAATAAGTACTCCATAGGAAGAATGAATGGGAGTGAAATGACCCCAACAGACTATATAACACCATTGCTACCACTAAAATGGAAAATGCCACGGAGACCCACTATTAAGAGGAAGAGGGACATTATAAAGGTCAGTGGATCACACAGAATATCAAAGGTAAGAAAAACGATTTCCTATGGTGTTTGTAAGAAGCTAGTGCAACAAAATTCGACATGTGACGCAGTTGAAAGTCCCCTAAAATTAAAGGTAAAAAGAAAGAAGGGTCAAGATACATGTGGAAGTGGTGTGAAGAGGAGGAAAATACAAGATGACGGAGAAAATGGTGTTAAAAATGGGAAGGAAACGATGAGGTTGGAAGTGGTGTTACAATCATATGGATTAGATGTGTTTGTATTTATGTTGTTATGTTTAGAAGTGATGCTAAAGAAAAAGTTGGCAAAAAAGGTGCAAGGAAAAAAATGGAGAAGGTGATAATTCAACCACACCAATGGAATTGGATTAGACCTGTTTGTATTTATGTTGTCATGGTTATGTAAAGATGTGTATGTGTGTGCTTCAGACACAATTTGGAGAATAAAACCATGTACTTTGAATGTTGACAATTAAGGTCTGAAAATAGCCTTGTACTTTGAAAGATGGTTGTATTGCGTTTTTATGTTCTTTAACATGTTTGTTTTGTACTTTTTTCTATTCTCAATTTTGCACCTAAGAATACACCTAAAATAGTATTGTACTTTCACATGTACTATCTTTTAACCTGAACACAAAACCTTTAACACAATGCATCCACTATTGTTGCAACAAGTCAACAGCTGTTTTGAAATGCATTAAATTTGTTATGACAAACATCCAAAATATAAGTCCCTAATATATAATATGAAATATTTTTCATTAACATTAAAACCACTTTTTGGGTACACTAATTGATTCATGAACAATAGTCAGGGTAATCGGCTAATCGATACCCCGAAAAGACTATTACATGGCTATAATCATACGAAACCAATAATACCCCCAAAATAAGTCATCATAAACACATAAACTACCCAAAATTACATATACTAAACACACTAACACCATTACCACTAGAATCAAGACAAACCTAACTAATGTTAGTACCTAATAGGACATCCACAAAATGATTTCGGTGGTCCATGAACCCACATAAATTCAAGGATCGATAAACCTAGCTTAAAGCACACCCACTCCAAGAATCAAAATCCACACACTGAAATTGAACCTCATTTGTATCACTACCATCTAGTCCCTAATTTCGACGAGCTCCAAGGTGAAGTTGTTTCTCATGATTTCCATTTCTAACTGCATATCCGCAGCTAATAGCTCGTTAATAGTGGGGATGCCTAAGTTTGATGCGTGGAATCCTCCATACGAAAAGCTACCTGCTGAAGCCAGGATCGTGGGTAGGGATGGAAGTATAAAGAGGGAAGGAAGAGAAAGGGTAGACAACTGGTGCATTGTAAGGGTAACAAACTGAGTATGTTTAACCTATAAAGGGAATACAAGTTTATATAAAGGACTACAGATCAGGTAAGAACCCTAGCTCCCCAAGGGTTGCACTGTTCATGACACGTAATACTCCAATTAAGTTGCAGAATCCTGCGAGTAAGTCCACATCACCAATATTTTTAATTCGTGTCATAGTAACTTAATGTAAAGGGCTAAAGGAGATTTCAAAACGGTCATACATGACTTTATTACCATTTTGTAACAAAATATAGCCGAGTCACATTTTAAACAAAAAATGACAAGTTTAATGGACTAATATGACATTTGCCCTAAAATATATATAGTTGAAAAATTAAGAACTATCATAGAAAAAAAAATAAAAGACCTATCTTGAGTTTGTTTTTTTTGTTACAAATTAGTTACTATGGAAAATTTATAAAGAGAAAAAATATAAGTTACTATGGGAAATATGTTATTTTAAATTATACGAGTGATAACAAAAAGTTAACAACTTTTTGCAGGCCTTTTTAAAATATCAATAAATAAATAAATTGCTGTAATAAAAAGAAGCATGCATGCCAAAGAATCCTACTTTTCGTTTGCCTCTTTGTCATTGAATTAATGATCAACTAGTTTTTCATTAAACAATAAGTTTTTTTTTTCAATTATATTTCAGTCGTTATTTTTTTTTTAAATTTTGATCGATGGTGCCTGATTGGTTATAATCGATTGGTCCATCACACACACACACACACAAGTGTTGTTGACTTTTATACTCGCTTCACTTAATTCAGAAACCACAAAATTTTTTGATCTAAATTCTCCACCGATTTGTTCCTCTGGTTAGAATCAACATTCTTTTTATTAATATTTTTAACGACCATATGATCTTTCATGCTTTTATTAAATTTTGTATTATCATTGTTTCTTAAATATCTAATGTATTTTCATTAATATTTCCATCTTAATTAGCATTCATACATATAAAATGACCTATTGAATTAATTATAATTAAAATATTATATCATTATGATTATGATTCATTAAAACAATATATATTATGGATACGCATATATTTAAAAATGCTAGCACACAATATGATATTTCGCTTTATATAATATATACTTTTATCGAACTTTATTCATTATTGAGAGTCAAAGTATAAATAAATAATTAAATACCAACAAATCCTACAGGAACAAGAGGAACAAACCCTTATTCGCTGGTGGTTCTTCTAAGCAATGGAAAGACACAAGCGAAACTGAAGACACTGCAAGCAGCAAACCCAAGGAAGAAGAAACCGAAGAGATTGAATTGGGAAACATTGAAATAATGCATGATATTCTTTCTTACAGAAATCAGAAATGAGTGTGGCCATGGGAAAGCCCACATGATTCGCAAACATTTTGCTTTCCTTATATTCATGTGGGCATTGGGAACGAAGGTGGGTGGTTAAAGAAAATTGAAGAGATGAAGAACAAATTCAACGATGAGAGTGCTCCAATGGAGCATGTTGATAAGAAGGAATTCAAATTGTGGAAGAAGATTTGGGGGAATTAACCAAATGGTGATATTGATGATGATTCTATTTTGAGTTCATATAAATAAGTTTTCTAATATTTTTTTATAGGTTTTAATTTTATATGTAGATGATGATTTTCTTATCTCAAAAAACCCAATAGTGCATTAAGAAAGTGCATGGTAAATAAAGCTTCATATTTTAAATCCAAATAATATATATATATATATATATATATATATATATATATATATATATATATATATATATATATGAAGCTAGGAGGCCGTGCTGAGCACTAGGGATGAAAGTCGGACTAAAATCGGATGTGTTTACTCGGACCCTGAAAACCTAGAACCCGGAATCGACAAATTATAAGAAACGAAATTCGGACAGGTATACGTTAATCAGTTCCAATTCAATTCCGAGTATCAAACCGGATATAGTGGGTATGGAACTGGTTGGAATCGGAAATTAATAACTCGAATCAGGTTCAAGTATTAGACCCGAAAATAACCGAAAATCTGGCAATAGAACCGGCGTAATTTTCGAACTATATATATATATATATATATATATATATATATATATATATATATATAGTAGTCCGTAACACTTGTTAATAACAGATGAAAGCAAGCATTGATAAACATATACTTCAAACCATTTTAACAGATAAAAAATAATAAATGCCACTTGATTTACAAAAATATAATGTTAAATCGTATATGTATCACATTAATTAAATATATAAATTCTATGTGGAGCTGTTTGCAAATTGTAATCTTGAAACTTGCTAACCCCATACCCACAAATTGTGCATGTAAGTCAAAATATTCTAATACAATTCTAATCGATAGGGGTATTTTTTGACGACCCTTCAATTTTCCGGTTTCGTGGCTCATTAAACCGTTCCGGTCCATTAAACATGGATCCGAATTTTTTACAAATCCGGTTCTAAAACCCGGAACACTCGGACCCGTTGGATCCGTACCCGGAATACCCGAAACCCGGATAAAAATAATTTTTAAACCCAATACCCGGATAAAAATAATTTTTCGGGTTTCTTGGCTCATCCATATGTGATCCATCCTATCTTGTAAAGCTCGTTAACCAACAAACTCACAATGTTCAAAATGAAAAACTCTAACAATACTTATACTTGATTTTAGATTTCAACTTTTGGTTACTTCATTTTGATTTAAATCTGAAATCTCTTTATGTTATGAAGTAAATTGGATGAATCGGTTCAAAAATGAATCAATAGTTCAAATTGATGGTAGGAGGCTTACCATAATCGAACAAATGATTGATTTGAGAAGAGAATGCAACCCGTTAACAAGGTTACCAATATTTTAAAGGAAAAAACCTAGAAATCGAGGGGAAAAGCAATCCCTCTCCCACCCTTTTGAACTGCTAAAAGAGAAGCAACCTACAAATCATCATAAACTAAACCTAATGTAGAAATTTAATAGAAGAGATAGAGTGAGGTTAAGCAAAAAAATCAATGATTACCTTCATGAGAAACAAATAATATGGTGAGATGGGGCGTCCATGCCATCGATTCTGTAACGCCCGTAGATCAGGGCTAGTCAATTTAGAGGCAATAGGGGTCGAAAACGACTTTTCGACAAAAGATTATTTAGAATAAATAATCTTAACCAAGTTGTGGAATATGTCTCAAGGTTTACGTACATATAAAGAATGCCGAAATCCGAGCTATAACGAAGAAGTTATGGCCCGCCGAAGTTTTACGGCAAAACCGGCAGGCCACCGGGAGACGTAAATAGTGAATTTACGATAGAAGACTTTTTAGCCTTAGCAATCTAAACAAAAGTCGTAGAATATGTTAAACTAAGAACATCGATAAAAAGAACGCCCAAATCTGACTTCGTATGAAGAAGTTATGATTTTTCTAAGATTCGGCTTAGAAGTGCACGGCCCGAAACTCGAATTTTAGTTCGAGCAGTTTTTGGCTTGTGCGACCTAAATGAGAGTTGAAGGTCTCATTAATAGGAAATCAACGGTAAAAAGACAGACGAAAACGGTGTCCGGATGAAGGAGTTATGAACTCTTCGCGGTCATTTAACAGTCTAAACGCCTCCTACTGTTAAATTTGAGATCGGTCGAGAATTAGCCAACAGAGTCCAAACAAAAGTTGTAGATCTTGATTTTACCTACGCGTGGATATAAAGAACGTCGAAAACTGAGCTCGTATGCGAAAGTTATGATTTTTCTAAATTTGAAGGCTGATACGCGATAGGGGTGACGTGGCACCACCAGAAGGCCACCACATGGACAAACTCGGCGAGTAGGTCCCCCCTACTTGGTGAGTCCATCAGATTTTTGCACTATAAATAGAGGTGCCGGGTCTAGCCTCTTCTTCACACCTCCCAAACCTTCTTTCTCTCTCTAAACTCTCTCTCTAAGCCTCCCTAACCCCCTAAAGCCTAGGGTAACTCCCTAGCACGAGGCGGAAGCCCCAGAGCGCCCGACGGCTCCGAGAAAAGAGACTTTCGGCTCGGGAAACGCTGCTCCAGCGAAGCCCGGTTTTGCGAAAAACCCGTTGTAAGTGAGCTACGCCTACGCTAGTTTTAATATAGCTTCTAATTAATTATAGTAACATTATTAGGACCTGAAAATAATTATTTGGGCTATTATTATGAGTTATATTGAGTGTTATTTAACGCTTATATAATAATAATAATAGCTAGACTATTAATTAGTCACGGTTATCGTTAGACTAAACCCTAGTGGTATTGATACTAGGTTTTATCGAAGGAAATTGTTTTGAGAGTATCGAAGCGCTGTCCGAGTGCTGAGTCACCACCTTTCAAGTGAGTGAATAGACCCTTTCATGAACATGATTTTAATACAAGTATTGATTGAAGTATTAATTATATGTTTATGTGCAAGTTAATTGATGTTGCTTGAAATTCGTGTTAAAGAACATACCTGATTATATTTGATAATTTAGGATAAAGAGTAGACCTAAATTAAAAATGAGGAATATTGGGTAGTATATTCTTACGAGTACAAGTGAGTTAAACTCAGAGAATAGAAGTTAGTATATGTCACTTATCCGGGAGTATGGATTAGACATAGTCATTGTTCCTAGTCCAAGAATATGGATTAAGCATAATCATTCGTTATTATCCGAGAGTATGGATTAGTCATTGTCCCTAGTCCGAGAGTATGGATTAGGCATAATCATTCATCATTAATCCGAGAGTATGGATTAGTCATTCGTCCCTAGTTCGAGAGTATGGATTTGGTAAATTCGTCATTTTTGATCCTGGAGTATGGCGTAGGTAAAACGACTAATCTTAGGTCCGAGAGTATGGATAGCCTCGTTGCGAGGATCGACGGGGTGGGATAAGAGTTGTTTATATATATGTATGGTGAAAATGTATATTTTGTGAATTTTAAACTATATATATGGTATAACATTGTGGGATTGAAATCCCTATGTACTCACCAGGTTTCCCAACCTGACCCACTCAGTTTATTTATATCACAGGTGTTCGTATGAAGTCACATTACACTGAGAGATCAAAGAGATGTAGATCACTAGTGTAAATAAATGTAAGTTCTGTTTATGCTTTTGTTCCTGTATTGACGATGACATCCCAAACGTTTTAAAATAAATAAAATACGTTTCTTCGAAAATGTTTTAATAACGTATTTATCGCGTTTTTCTGGGAACGAATTCTGCAACATTTTTATTAAAAGAAGAACTCTGATTTTTATAAAGCATAAACAAAATCGGTCTTTTGTGGCCGTGATTTTGGGGATGTCACAGATTCTGACAAAATAAGAAGAAAAAAACATGATAGTTTGGGAAAATAGAAAATATGCAATAGCGTTCAAAAATTAACATAAGATCTTTAGAACATATAAAGCAGTATCATGAAGAGAAGACTTCCAACAACAGAGGTAAAATAGAAAAAACGATCAAAAACTAAAAACTACCTTGTTGAAAGATTAGAGATTGATGAATTGTTTTATTATTCCTAGAGATAACAAAAACCCAGCAACAAAGGTACTTCCACCACATGGGTATCTTACCGCTTTCAACTTTCCATGATCCCTCCTAAAAATCCATAAATAAAATTTCCCTAAACAATCACCTTTTAAGTAAGTTTTGCTAATTTCACTAACGACAGATGCTCTCCAATAAATCAACCGGGAAAATGGATTTAGAGCTACGGATACGAAAAGAGAAATTGGAGAATCATTGACCTTAAATACATAATAACATGGATTCGACGTGAAGAGGAAGTCTAGAGAGTGACTCAGCCGCAATCAATGGGAGGTGGCGATAAAAGGGGTTCCAAGAGTGGCAAGTGGCTTTGGGTGAAATGCTGCTAAGGAAGAAACCCCAAGGCCAAAGTCTTCTACCGGATCCAAGAATGCTTGGTAGTAAGCTGCTCATCGACGTAGTGCTGAGGGAAGGATGAAGGAGACATGCAAGCAAGTAGGTGACGAGGTGAAGTAGGCCATCAACGTAAATAACGTTATCATCCAAAAGAAGGTGAAGCAGTTGACTGAAACGAATTATTATTTGGTTGGTTTGAATAGTATTTAAGTTGAACATATATTCAAATTTATATTTTAGAAACCATAATCAAATTTAACTCACTCCCAGATTTGATTATATGTCCCTATGCCTACTTGTGCTGTCGAACAACTGCAATACTTTTATGCTATTTTGATATGACACTGATTTTAGTATGAATGCATGTATGTATACTTTAGTTAAATATTTTATTATTTAAAAGTATACACTCTTGGTCAGTGTAATCTAATCATGATGTGTTTATAGTTGTATATCTTTTACGGGTTGATATACTTAATTCACTATAAACAAAGCTCTGATACCAATCTATCACACCCCAAACCAGAACGGCGAAGACGTTCGGGGGGGGGGGGGGGGGAGGACATCATGTTCAGTATCACAACAACGCACAATAGTAAACACAAGCAACACCATCATCCATTGCATTAATAATATAGTTAATACAAGTGTGTTTTGAATGTATTTGTAAGACACCATATATATATATATATATATATATATATATATATATATATATATATATATATATATATATATATATATATATATATATATATATATATATATATATCAAAATAAAAGACGATTCTTGAACATGCTCCGTCTTCTCAGAAACCTGGTCCAGTGTACCTGTCTGCTGGTGAGTTGAAAATACAAGTTATTTTGATAGATTAGATCAGCATTAAAGCTGGTGAGTTCATAAGTATTTTAGTGTCAAATGTTTGTATTAGTTTGAAGAAAGTGTTTGTAAGTGTTTGATGGAATGTTTGATGTAGTGTTTGTAGGTGTTTGATGTAAAGTTTGTATAGTTCCTAGAAAATCCTATATATTTTACTAAAATGGAGAGTAGTCTTCTACCAAGACTCAACTGTTCTATATGTTAGTTCTTTTTTAAAAGTGAGTGTTTTCCCAAATATATGACTATTATTACCAGAAAATAGTTTACATTACCTTTTATGTGAGAATATCAGAATATGAATGTAATAGGAAAATAACAATGTACAATAATGTTGTAATAAGTAACTACTGAAACACTAACTGCCTTAAAATCAATTTGTTTAATTACGGTTAAATTGTGATGTGGTTATATCCATACTGATTAACAAGTGTTTAACATGACGACCTGCTGGCATCGAAATTGATGTGACATTTGTCACCCCTTGCCTTGCTGGCAAAACTGTAGTGAACAGTCGGGATGAGGGCTTGTCAGTCCCGTGTAGATCTGTATACACAATGCCTACTCTCGCTCCAGGAGACTCTGGTTACAAAACGCGACCTAACAAGTATATTGCTAAGCCATGAAATAGTTTCACATTAATGTTATCTTGTTCTTGTAAAAGGATGTATGTTCCTTTATGTTTCTTGTTATTGTATGTTCCTTTCTATTCTTTTTAACATATGTTACTTTCGATTCTTGTTATTGTATGTTTCTTTCTGCTCTTGTTATTGTATGTATCTTTCATTTCTTTTTATTATATGCTTGAACTGACTCATGTATGAACTGACTCTTGTAAGTTTCATTGTTCTTGAAATAGTAAGTATTATTCTCCTAAACTATACCTATTATAGTTTACTAGTAAGCTTTGTAATTGAATGACTATTCATGTTTGTACACCTTTGCTACCCAAAGGTGTTGGACTGATTGTAAGTAATTTTACATATACATACATATACATAATATATAGCTAAGATTTAAAAAACACTCGGACAAACAACTGATACCCTAAGTCTACAACCAAACAAGGAACATGAAATAAAGAGAGTAATTAGTCCGAAGCCCTTTCAACCTAATTTATATAACTATATCTATATAGACATGATTTGGACAATTTATAAGGTTAAAAGAGTTTTGTAAAATTATAAAGAGTTTTATTATATATAAGAGTTTTAACCATTTGAATGGTTATTGATGACTTGGTGTCAATTTATAAAATGATTTGAAATAGTTTGTTTGTTAACACAGCTTTGAAGAATAAGAAATCTCTTGTTTTGATAGTTATAAATCACATGTGATTGACTATACAACTATATGATTTTCTACTTGTGTCCCCCCTCCCATAAAAACATTTAAAATCATTTAAAAGATAAGTTAGGGTATGAACTCACCTGTAGTGAGTGATTTGAATGGAGGATAGATATAGGATGCTTGAGATCACAAAAGCAGTCCTGAAGCACAAATTTATCCTATTACACATATAATCATATATATATATATATATATATATATAGATATACATATACATATACATATACATATGCGTGTGTGTATAATTAGAGTATATAACAACTAATAATGTTAGGGAACAACATTAGGGACTAGGAAACACGTGGAATGAAGTGTTACAATCACATATGATTGTATAAAAGGTGTTTACGGCCACACAAGAGTGTGTTCACGGCGAAGATAGTGTTCACGGCCATGACATGAAGGGTTTACGAGCATCTGATGAGTTTACGGCCGTAAACTCTTGATGATCATGCTACAATGGTTGATTCTTGGATACTAATCAAGTGCTTCTAATGAATAACAGGTATATGGAAAGGATACTTATGATTTGGATGCTTAAAGGGGTTTTTACGGCCCAAGGAAACTAGTGTGTGTTCTTGGTGTTCTTGAAGATCTAACCCCAAAGGTTTGTTCAATTATTTACACTATCATATATCAATAATGTTTTCCCTACTAACTGTGTTTATGTTTTTGGTATTGGCAAGTGCTGCCTAGTGGATTGAACACCTTTGAAACAAGAAACTTAAGAGAATCATATGGTGTTGACTTAGAGAAAAACATGTGTATGTAGGGTATGGCACATGAGTATATATGGTTGTGTTCATTCACTAGCAGCCATATCTTATGCAAAAAGGAATGTAGAGGCCTTTGTGGATCCTTTGTATCGTGCAACTTTATATATGAACACCAATAAGTACTCCATAGGAAGCATGAATGGGAGTGAAATGACCCCAACAGACTATATAA
The DNA here is from genome assembly GCF_052625555.1 of Lactuca saligna. Taxonomy (NCBI): domain Eukaryota; kingdom Viridiplantae; phylum Streptophyta; class Magnoliopsida; order Asterales; family Asteraceae; genus Lactuca; species Lactuca saligna. The sequence continues at coordinate 151,948,137 of NC_136425.1, read as the reverse complement.
CACCATTGCTACCACTAAAATGGAAAATGCCAGGGAGACCCACTATTAAGAGGAAGAGGGACATTATAAAGGTCAGTGGATCACACAGATTGTCAAAGGCAGGAAAAAAGATTTCCTGTGGTGTTTGGAATAAGCTAGTGCAAAAAAATTCGACATGTGATGCAGTTGAACGACCCCTAAAATTAAAGGTAAAAAGAAAGAAGGGTCAAGATACATGTGGAAGTGGTGTGAAGAGGAGGAAAATATAAAATGAGGGAGAAAATGGTGTTAAAAATGGGAAAGCAAAAGGATGAGGTTGGAAGTGGTGTTACAATCATATCGATTAGATGTGTTTGTATTTATGTTGTCATGGTTGGAGGTGATTCTAAAGAAAAAGTTGGCAAAAAAGGTGCAAGGAAAAAACTAGAGACGGTGATAATTCAACCACACCAATGGAATGGGATTAGATGTGTTTGTATTTATGTTGTCATGGTTATGTTAATATGTGTATGTGTGTGCTTCAAACACAATTTCAAGAATAAAATCATGTACTTTGAATGTTGACAATTATAGGGTCTGAAAATAGCTTTGTACTTTGAAAGATGATTGTATTGTGTTTTTATGTTCTTTAACATGTTTGTTTTGTACTTTTCTATGTTGTCAATTTTGCACCTAAGAATTCACCTAAAATAGTATTGTACTTTCACAAGTACTATCTTTTAACCTGAACACAAAACCTTTAACACGATGCATCCACTATTGCTGCAACAAGTCAACATCTGTTTTGAAATGCATTAAAATTGTTATGACAAACATCCAAAATATAAGTCCCTAATATATAATATGAAATATTTTTCATTAACATTAAAACCACTTTTTGGGTACACTAATTTATTCGTGAACAATAGTCAGGGTAATCGGCTAATTGATACCCCCAAAAGACTATTACATGGCTATAATCATACGAAACCAATAATACCCCCAAAATAAGTCATCATAAACACATAAACTAACCAAAATTACATATACTAAACACACTAACACCATTACCACCAGAATCAAGACAAACCTAACTAACGTTAGTACCTAATAAGACATACACAAAATGATTTCGGTGGTCCATGATCCCAGATAACTTCGAGGATCGATATACCTAGCTTAAAGCACACCCACTCCAAGAATCAAAATCCACACCCTGAAATAGAACGTCTTTTGTATCACTGCTATCTGGTCCCTAATTTCGATGAGCTCCAAGGTGAAGTTGTTTCTAATGATTTCCATTTCGACCTGCATCTCCACAGCTAATAGCTCGTTATCAGTGGGAATGCCTAAGTCTGACGCGTGGAATCCTCCATACGAAAAGCTACCTGCTGAAGCCATGATCGTTGGTAGGGATGGAAGTTATAAAGAGGGAAGGAAGACAAAGGTTAGACAACTGGTGCATTGTAAGGGTAAAAAATTGAGTATGTTTAACCTATAAAAGGAATACGAGTTTATATAAAGGACTACAAACCAGGTAAGAACCCTAGCTCCCCAAGGGTTGTATTGTTCATGACACGTAATACGCCAATTGAGTTGCAGTATCCTGCGTGTAAGTCCACATCACCAATATTTTTAATTCGTGTCAAAGTAGCCTAATGTAAAGGGTTAAAGGAGATTTCAAAACGGTCATAGATGACTTTATTACCATTTTGTAACAAAAAATAGCCGAATCACATTTTAAACAAAAAATGACAAGTTTAATGGGAAATATGTTATTTTAAATTATAAGATTGAAAAAAATAAAAGACATGTCTTGAGTTTGTTGTTTTTTTTTTAAATTAGTTACTAAGGAAAATTTAAAAAGAGAAAAAATATAAGTTACTATGGGAAATATGTTATTTTAAATTATAAGATTGATAACAAAAAGCTAACAACTTTTAGGAGACATTTTCAAAATATCAATAAATAAATAAGTTGCTGTAATAAAAAGGAGCATGCATGCCAAAGACTCTTACTTTTCGTTTGCCTCTTTGTCATTGAATTAATGATCAACTAGTTTTTCATTAAACAATAAGTTTTTTTTTTTCGGTTATATTTCAGTCGTTTTTTTTTTAAAATTTTGATCGATGGTCCCTGATTGGTTATAATCGGTTGGTCCATCACACACACATACGCAAGTGTTGTTGACTTTTATATTGGCTTCACTTAATTCAGAAACCACAAAATTTTTTGTTCTAATTTTGCCACCGATTTGTTCCTCTGGTTATAATCACCATTCTTTTTATTAATATTTTTAAGAACCATATGATCTTTCATGCTTTTATTTAATTTTGTATCATCATTGTTTTCTTAAATCTTTAATGTATTTTCATTAATATTTCCATCTTAATTAGCATTCATACATATAAAACAACCTTTTAAATTAATTATAATTAAAGTATTATATCATTATGATTATGATTATGATTCATTAAAACAATATATATTATGGATACAAATATATTTAAGAATGCTATCACACAATATGATATTTCGCTTTATATAATATATATACTTTTATCGAACTTTATTCATTATTTAGAGTCAAAGTATAACTAAATAATTAAATACCAACAAATCCTCCATGAACAAGAGGAACAAACCCATATTCGCCGGTGGTTCTTCTAAGCAATGGAAAGACACAATCGAAACTGAAGACAGTGCAAGCAGCAAACCCAAGGAAGAAGAAATTGAATTGGGAAACACTAAAATAATGCAGGATATTCTTTCTTACAGAAAGCGGAAAGGAGTGTGGCCATGGGAAAGCCCACATGATTTGCAAACATTCTGCTTACCTTATATTCATGTGGGCATTGGGAACGAAGGTGGGTGGCTAAAGAAAATTGAAGAGATGAAGAACAAATTCAACGATGAGAGTGCTCCAATGGAGGATGTTGATAAGAAGGAATTCAAATTGTGGAAAAAGATTTGGGGGAATTAACCAAATGGTGATATTGATGATGATTCTATTTTGGGTTCATATAAATAAGTTTTCTAATATTTTTTTATAGGTTTTAATTTTATATGTAGATGATGATTTTTTATCTCAAAAAACCCAATAGTGGATTAAGAAAGTGCATGGTAAATAAAACTTTATAATTTAAGTGCAAAGAATATATATATATATATATATATATATATATATATATATATATATATATATATATATATATATATATATATATATATATATAAAATAGTGGATTAAGAAAGTACATGGTAAATAAAACTTTATAATTTAAGTCCAAAGAATATATATATATATATATATATATATATATATATATATATATATATATATATATATATATATATATATATATATATATATATATATATATATATATATAGTGAAGCTAGAAGGCCGTGCTGAGAACTAGGGATGAAAGTGGGTCTATAATCGGACCGGTTTACCCGGACCCCGTAAACCCAGAACCCAGAATTGACAATTTATAAGAAACGAAAACCGGACCGGTATACGTTAATCGGTTCGAATCCGATTCCGAGTATCAAATCGGGTATAGTGGGTATGGAACTGGTTGGAATCGGAAATTAATAAATGGAACCGGGTTCAAGTATTAGACACGAAAATAACCGAAAATCCGGATATAGAACCGGCGTAATTTTGGAACTATATATATATGTATATATATATATATGTATGTATATACTAGCAGTCTACTCGCGCAAAGCGGCGGGGAGTGTAAGTTCTTTCGATGATATGTTTCATTTACAAAAATGTTATGTTCCAAAAGAAAGTAAATGTCAAAGACAATATATTCATACTATGGTGTTATTTGTTACATGATACATTAAATAACTAATAAAGAGAAACCTGTCAAGGCGGTACAAAATATAAAATGTTTAAGCCGTTCAAACAAAAATAATAAAATTATATAAAAATACACAAAATATGAAAATGTGTAATAGCACATGACTAATTATACATTATTAATTGTGCAACACTTCTTTATACACCACATTTGTTGTATAAACTCCATCACCTTTTAATTGTTCGTTAAGCTTCACTGATACTTTTGTATTGGAGATCTATTTTCTTCGTTACTGACTTTTGGTGTTGCATTTAGTTCTTAAGTTATCTAATTTTTGGTCCAATCAATAGTTTATTGCAGATGAACTCTGAGACCTACCTTCAACTATTACTGTCTTCTGTTTTTTACCAGATAGTGAATTTGTGGTAGGAAGATATTATGGAAGCAACGTCTATAATGTTTTACCCATTCACTTATTTCCTAGCTAGATAGATGGAATTAAAAGCCTCTATAGTTGTAAGTTAGGTTAGATATCAAATTTGGATTTGACATTAAAGGGTTGTTTTTTTCATTAAGATCTGATATGTGTGCATATTTTCTAGGTTTTGAATTTGATAAAAAAAACTGTCTTTTAGTGGAGTGCATGCTTATTTTTTTTACGGATACCCGTGGAGTTTGCATAAGTAAGCCTTGCTCCATAAGTGGAGAAACTCCTTCAAGTTTAATTTTAAAACTATGTATGATGTAGGTAGTGGTAGACTTTTGTTGTGTGAAGTGGGGCAAGGGTAAAACCGACAATAAGTAGAGAAACTCCTTCAAGCACGGGAGTAGACTATTCCAACTAATCATAACGTTGTAGATTACACTTTATGACACTATGTATGATGTAAGAATTAAATAACTAAAAAAATATCAAAACATAAAAATTAAATAACTAAAAAATATCAAAACATAAAAATTAAATAACTAAAAAAATATCAAAACATAAAAATTAAAGGATACAAAAGCATCAAGTGCCACACAAACTGCAGCATCTAGCAGCCAAGGCATATTTGCTTTAATTTTCTCCCACTCTCTACTTCTTGCAAGAATGTTGCATTCAAATCATAAATTACACATGAACAAAACTTCTGAGAGTGTATAATATTAAGGGATCTAGACAGAAATCGACACCTTCCAGCATAAGCTGCATTGGCAATGAGAGAAAAGATGAGTATGAGATGATTCAAACCCTGTATTGTATCAATTACACATATTTTTTTTTCAAGATATTGCATGATGTTATCTTGCTGACTTGCAAACAGATATTACAGTAGTTTCATTAGATTAAACAAAGCGTACTGGAGAATTTTGGTCATAAAGGAGTAATTAAATAAAGCATAAAGACAGACATGTAATAGTAGTCACGTCGCTGAGATGGGGATGATCTGATGGCATAACTTTGAGAATTTGTAATTAAAGGTTTCTTGGCTTCTTCCACCTGAAAATCATCATCGATATTAAAAACTTAACCTAATTGCAGAATCAATATCTAGCAGTGAAGGTTTACCTCTGGACTTGCAGCAATGGAATCAGCTTTTCGGGACTATGCAAATTGAGGAAGTCGTCATCGAGTGGAGATAAGGAGGAGGGGTGGTGATGATGATTGCTTGGGTCTATCTGGAAGCAAATCACTCTAACTATTATGCTTACAACATTTCAATCTGAAAAGCAGCATGGAAAAGTTGGTAATGGTAATATTGTAATCCCCTTATAAAAATTGTGTATTTTGTGTGTGTATGTATGTGTGTGAGAGAGAGAGAGAGAGAGTTGGAGACCTGCAAAATTTATACAGAAGGATGACACTTCTTTAAAGTTTTCAACCATGTTTCTATAGCTTTACCAAGATTCAGACCTGCAAGAGGACATTTCCACAAACAGTTGTTGGGCATGCCTAAAGGGGTACGAATCACACCCACCAAGAAACTCCCAAGAGTCAATTTGCTACTTGTCTCTCCTTTTCACCCCCAACTCTTTCTTTTATATGAATCACAACCACCAAGAAGCTTGCAGCACACCCACCCTTTTTTGATCAAGCACCAGGTATGATGTGAAGAAAAAAAATACAACCTAGGAACAGGCTCAAGTCCTTGTTGTCTGTCTCTTTGTTTTTAGTAGCAAGAAGAATAAAGATGAATGTTTAGCGCTTTTCTCATTTGTTTGTTCCATATTTGAAATACTATGATCGATGAAAAAAAAACAATTAAATCAGATATAAATGAAGTAATCATCCCAAAAACCAAGCAATCTGATTCTGTTTTGATCAGGAAAAAGGGAATAGAGCCATGAGGATTAACTCACCACAAGTTATGAGTTAGACTCTCGTTTCTTTGCTTATTATATCAACGACCTGTGGCAACTACCAGTTAGCAATTATGCTCATATTTGATATAAAATTTAACAAAAGCAATGATTTGTGTGAAATTCAACGATCTAACCAAACAGAGTTGGGTGTGGAGTTCGATTCAGAGACTCCTAAGACATTCACCATATCTTCAATATCAGATTTCTTCTCACCGAGGATCTAACCTTACAGAGGTCGAGACTTATGGTGAATGGTGACTGTATCCACCGGCTAGAGAGGTAGAAAGGGTTAAGAGAATTTGTAAAGAAGGATAGTGACAGCCTCGAGTTGTTGTGGTTTTGTGGTTTCTCGAGAGGATTTGTAGAGATGGGTGAGATATGAGGGATGATTTGCTGGAATCGAATATATTTGAGCTTGAAGTTAGGCAAATTAAAAGGAAATTTATACGAATAGTTAGACCGAGAGTGAGAAGCTGAGTTGTGAGGGATCGACCTTATCGGTTTTCATTTCACTACGTAAACGTTTGAAACTTCAAATTTGAACTACATAATAGACTGACACTTCCACAATATAGGGTGTGTATTTGAAATTCAAAGGTTCGATTTTAACGGAAAACTATTAAAATTTAATAGTATTATTTTATTCATGTTAGTTTGTATCTTCAGCTTAAATATTTGAACGTCTTAAAAAATATTATTATTATATTCAAATCTATTTTTAGAGAAGGTAAGATTTCTTTTATAAGATAGTAAAGATATATATATATATATATATATATATATATATATATATATATATATATATATATAGAGAGAGAGAGAGAGAGAGAGAGAGAGAGTCCAGATCAAATAAGAAGGAATTTTTTGGTAAGAAGGTAAGAATTTTTTTATATACATATTTTCTTAGGAAAAAAATGATATGAATCATTAGATGATTCAAAAGTAAGATTATTCACAAGAAAAAAAATCCGGAAAAAAACACTTTTATTATTCATTTTTAGGTAAATCAAGAAAAATTCATTTTATGACAATTTAACTGAATATTAACAAAATCATCGTAAAAATGAATCATCGAAATATTTTTTCGGGATTTTTTTTGTGAATCATGTTATTATTGATTCATCTAATGATTCATTTATTTTGTCCGCCAAAAAAATAAGCCAAAAAAAAAATTCTTACCTTCCAATCAAAAAAAATTTCTTAACGGATCTATATCCTATGTGTGTGTGTGTGTGTGTGTGTATATATATATATATATATATATATATATATATATATATATATATATAGTAGTTCGAAATACTTGTTAATAACAGATGAAAGCAAGCATTGGTTAACATCTAGTTAAAACCATTTTAACAGATAAAAAATAATAAATGCCACTTGATTTACAAAAATCTAATGCTAAATCGTATATGTATCACATTAATTAAATATATAAATTTTATGTGGAGCTGTTTGCAAATTGTAATCTTGAAACTTGCTAACCCCACACCCACAATATTAGTGTTGCAATTTAATGTCAATGTTTTTGGCTTCCTTTGGGATTTTGAAGTGAAAGATTGGTTTGTTAGATCTTAAAGAGCTAAAGTTAAATTGTATTTTATTTTTCCGTAATCATGGGTAATTACTAAATAGGTTGTAGTAAGGTTGTACTAACTGCTTCTCGAATTCAATAATCTTCAATAATCTTATTACTGAAATATAACTCTAAACATGTATTTTCATTTAAGTATTAAGACGTCAAATTGTGCATGGAAGTCAAAATATTCTAATACAATTCTTATCGATAGGGGTATTTTTTGATGACCCTTCAATTTTCCGGTTTCTTGGCTCATTAAACCGGTCCCGGTCCATTAAACATGGATCCGGGTTTTTTACAAATCTGGTTCTAAAACCCGGAATACCCAGACCCGTTGGATCCGCCGTACCCGGAATACCCGGAACCCGGATAAAAATAATTTTTAAACCCAATACCCGGATAAAAATAATTTTTCGGGTTTCTTGGCTCATCCATATCTGATTCATCCTATCTTGTAAAGCTCGTTAACCAACAAACTCACAATGTTCAAAATCAGAGAACTCTAAAAATACTTATACTTGATTTTTGATTTTAATTTTGGGTACTTCATTTTGATTTAGATCTGAAAACTCTGTAAGTTATGAAGTAAATTGGATGAATCAGTTCAAAAATGAATCAATAGTTCAAATTGATGGTAGGAGGCTTACCATAATTGAACAAATGAATTATTCGGGAAGAGAATGCAACCCATTAACAAGGTTACCAATATTTTAGAGGGAAAAACCCAGAAATCGAGGGGAAAAGCTATCCCTCTCCCACCCTTTTGAACTGCTAAAAGAGAAGCAACCTACAAATCATCATAAACTCAACCTAATGTAGAAATTTAATAGAAGGGATAGAGAGAGGTTAAGCAAAAAAATCAACGATTACCTTCATGAGAAACAAATAATATGGTGAGATGGGGCGTCCATGCCATCGATTCTGACAAAATAAGAAGAAAAACATGATAGTTTGGGAAAATAAAAAATATGCAATAGCGTTCCAAAATTAACATAAGATCTTTAGAACATATAAAGCAGTATCATGAAGAGAAGACTTCCAACAACAGAGGTAAAATTGAAAAAACGATCAAAAACTTAAAACTACCTTGTTGAAAGATTAGAAATTGATGTATTGTTTTATTGTTCCTAGAGATAACAAAAAACCCAGCCACAAAGGTACTTCAACCACATGGGTATCTTACCGCTTTCAACTTTCCATGATCCTTATCCGAAAATCCCTAAATCAAATTTCTCTAACCAATCATCTTTTAAGTAAGTTTTCTAATTTCACTAACGACTATTTCCAATATATCAACCGGGAAAATGGATTTAGAGCTACCTATATGAAAAGAGAATTTGGAGAATCATTGACCTTAAATACATAAGAACTTGGATTCGACGTGAAGATGAAGTCTAGAGAGTGACTCAGCCGCAATTAATGGGAGGTGGCGATAAAAGGGGATCCAAGAGTGGGAAGCAGCTTTGGGGGAAACACCGCTAAGAAAGAGACCCCAAGGCCAAAGTCTTCTACCGGATCCAAGAATGCTTGGTAGTAAGCTGCTCGTCGACGTAGTGATGAGGGAAGGATGAAGGAGACATGCAAGCAAGTACGTGACGAAGTGAAGCAGGTCATTGACGTAAATAGCGTTGTCATCCAAAAGAAGGTGAAGCAGTTGACTGAAACGAATTATTATTTGGTTGGTTTGAATCGTATTTTAGTTTAACTTATATTCGAATTTATATTTTAGAAACCATAATCAAATTTCATTCACTCCCAGATGTGATTATATGTCCCTAAGCCTACTTGTGCTGTCCAACAACCACAATACTTTTATGCTATTCTAATATGACACTGATTTTAGTATGAATGCATGTATGTATACTTTAGTTAAATATTTTATTATTTAAAATTATACACTCTTGGTCAGTGTAATTTAATCCTCATGTGTTTATAGTTGTATATCTTTTATGGGTTGATATACTTAATTCACTATAAACAAAGTTCTGATACCAATCTATCACATCCCAAACCAGAACGGCGGAAATGTTCGGGGGCGGAGGACATCATGTTCAGTATCACAACAATGCACAACAGTAAACACAAGCAACACCATCACCCATTGCATTAATAATATAGTTAATACAAGTGTTCTGAATGTATTTGTATGACACCAGTTATATATATATATATATATATATATATATATATATATATATATATATATATATATATATATCAAAATAAAAGACGAGTCTTGAACAAGCTCCGTCTTCTCAAAAACCTGGTCCAGTGTACCTGTCTACTGGTGACTTGAAAATACAAGTTATTTTGAAAGAGTAGATTATCATTAAAGCTGGTGAGTTCATAAGTATTTTAGTGTCAAATGTTTGTATAGGTTTGAAGAAAGTCTTTGTAAGTGTTTGATGTAAAGCTTGTTAATGTTTGATGTAATGTTTGTAGGTGTTTGATGTAAATTTTGTATACATCCTAGAAAATCCTATATTTTCTACTAAAATAGAGAGCAGTCTTCTACCAAGACTCGACTGTTCTGTATGTTAGTTCTTTTGTGAAAGTGAGTGTTTTCCCAAATATATGACTATTATTATTAGAAAATAGTTTACATTACCATTTATGTGAGAATATCACTATATGAATGTAATGTGGCAAAATGACAATGTACAATAATGTTGTAATAAGTAACTACTGAAACACTAACTGCCTTAAAATCAAGGTTTTTAATTAAGGTTAAAATGTGATGTGGTTATAACCATACTGATTAACAAGTGTTTAACATGACGACCAACTGGCATCGAAACTAATGTGACATTTTTCACCCCTTGCCTTGCCGGCAAAACCGTAGTGAACAGTCGGGATGCGGGCTTGTCAGTCCCGTGTAGATCCGTATACACAATGCCTGCTCTCGCTCCAGGAGACTCTGGTTACAAAACGCGACCTAACAAGTATATTGCTAAGCCATGAAATAGTTTCACATTAATGTTATCTTGTTCTTGTAAAAGGATGTATGTTCCTTTATGTTTCTTGTTATTGTATGTTCCTTTCTATTCTTTTTAACATATGTTACTTTCTATTCTTGTTATTGTATGTTTCTTTCTGCTCTTTTTATTGTAGGTTTCTTTCTGTTCTTTTTATTATATGCTTGAATTGACTCATGTATGAACTGACTCTTGTAAGTTTCATTGTTCTTGAAATAGTAAGTATTATTCTCCTAAACTATACCTATTATAGTTTACTAGTAAGCTTTGTAATTGAATGACTATTCATGTTTGTACACCTTTGCTACCCAAAGGTGTTGGACTGATTGTAAGTAATTTTACATATACATACATATACATAATATATAGCTAAGATTTAAAAAACACTCGGACAAACAACTGATACCCTAAGTCTACAACCAAACAAGGAACATGAAATAAAGAGAGTAATTAGTCCGAAGCCCTTTCAACCTTATTTATATAACTATATCTATATAGATATGATTTAGACAATATATAAGGTTAAAAGAGTTTTGTAAAATTATAAAAAGTTTCATTATGTATAAGAGTTTTAACCATTTGAATGGTTATTGATGACTTGGTGTCAATTTATAAAATGATTTGAAATAGTTTGTTTGTTAACACAACTTTGAAGAATAAGAAATCTTTTGTTTTGATAGTTATAAATCACATGTGATTGACTATATAACTATATGGTTTTCTACTTGTGTCCCCCCCCCCCCCCTAAAAATATTTAAAATCATTTAAAATATAAGTTAGGGTATGAACTCACCTGTAGCGAGTGATTTGAATGGAAGATAGATATAGGATGCTTGAGATCACAAAAGGAGTCCTGAAGCACAAATTTATCCTATTATATATATATATATATATATATATATATATATATACATGTATGTGTGTATATAGTTAGTGTATATAACAACTAATAATGTTAAGGAACAACCTTAGGGACTAGGAAACACGTGTAATGACGTGTTACAATCACATATGATTGAATTAAAGGTGTTTACGGCCACACAAGAGTTTGTTCACGACCATGACATGAAGTGTTTACGACCATATGATGAGTTTACGGCCGTAAACTCTTGATGATAATGCTAAAATGGTTGATTCTTGGATGCTAGTCATGTGCTTCTAATGAATAACAAGTATATGGAAAGGATACTTATAATTTGGAAGCTTAAAGGGGTGTTTATGGCCCAAAGAAACTAGTGTGTGTTCTTGGTGTTCTTGAAGATCTAACCCCAAAGGTTTGTTTAATTATTTGCACTATCATATATCAATGATGTTTTCGCTACTAACTGTGTTTATGTTTTAGGTATTGGCAAGTGCTGCCTAGTGGATTGAATACCTTTGAGACAAGAAACTTAAGAGAATCATATGGTGTTGACTTAGAGAAAACATGTATATGTAGGGTATGGCATCTGGATATATATGGTTGTGTTCATTCACTAGCAGCCATATCTTATGCAAACAGGAATGTAGAGGCCTTTGTGGATCCTTTGTATCGTGCAACCATATATATGAACACCAATAAGTACTCCATAGGAAGAATGAATGGGAGTGAAATGCCCCCAACAGACTACATAACACCATTGCTACCACTAAAATGGAAAATGCTAGGGAGACCCACTATTAAGAGCAAGAGGGACATTATAAAGGTCAGTGGATCACACAGATTGTCAAAGGCAGGAAAAAAGATTTCCTGTGGTGTTTGTAAGAAGCTCGTGCAAAAAAATTTGACATGTGATGCAGTTGAAAGACCCCTAAAATTAAAGGTAAAAACAAAGAAGGGTCAAGATACATGTGGAAGTGGTGTGAAGAGGAGGAAAATATAAAATGAGGTAGAAAATGGAGTTAAAATGGGAAGGCAAAGGATGAGGTTGGAAGTGGTGTTACAATCATATGGATTAGATGTGTTTGTATTTATGTTGTTATGGTTGGAAGTGATGCTAAAGAAAAAGTTGGCAAAAAAGGTGCAAGGAAAAAAATGGAGAATGTGATAATTCAACCACACCAATGGAATTGGATTAGACCTGTTTGTATTTATGTTGTCATGGTTATGTTAAGATGTGTATGTGTGTGCTTCAGACACAATTTGAAGAATAAAACCATGTACTTTGAATGTTGACAATTATAAGGTCTGAAAATAGCCTTGTACTTTGAAAGATGATTTTATTGTGTTTTTATGTTCTTTAACATGTTTGTTTTGTACTTTTTTCTATTCTCAATTTTGCACCTAAGAATACACCTAAACTAGTATTGTACTTTCACATGTACTATCTTTTAACCTGAACAAAAAACCTTTAACACGATGCATCCACTATTGCTGCAACAAGTCAACAACTGTTTTGAAATGCATTAAAATTGTTATGACAAACATCCAAAATATAAGTCCCTAATATATAATATGAAATATTTTTCATTAACATTAAAACCACTTTTGGGGTACACTAATTGATTCGTGAACAATAGTCAGGCTAATCAGCTAATCGATACCCCCAAAAGACTATTACATGGCTATAATCATACGAAACCAATAATACCCCCAAAATAAGTCATATAAACACATAAACTAACCAAAATTACATATACTAAACACACTAACACCATTACCACTAGAATCAAGACAAACCTAACTAATGTTAGTACCTAATAGGACATCCACAAAATGATTTCGGTGGTCCATGAACCCACATAAATTCAAGGATCGATAAACCTAGCTTAAAGCACACCCACTCCAAGAATCAAAATCCACACACTGAAATTGAACCTCATTTGTATCACTACCATCTAGTCCCTAATTTCGACGAGCTCCAAGGTGAAGTTGTTTCTCATGATTTCCATTTCTAACTGCATATCCGCAGCTAATAGCTCGTTAACAGTGGGGATGCCTAAGTTTGACGCGTGGAATCCTCCATACGAAAAGCTACCTGCTGAAGCCAGGATCGTGGGTAGGGATGGAAGTATAAAGAGGGAAGGAAGAGAAAGGGTAGACAACTGGTGCATTGTAAGGGTAACAAACTGAGTATGTTTAACCTATAAAAGGGTAGACAACTGGTGCATTGTAAGAACCCTAGCTCCCCAAGGGTTGCACTGTTCATGACACGTAATACTCCAATTAAGTTGCAGAATCCTGCGAGTAAGTCCACATCACCAATATTTTTAGTTTGTGTCATAGTAACTTAATGTAAAGGGCTAAAGGAGATTTCAAAACGGTCATACATGACTTTATTACCATTTTGTAACAAAAAATAGCCAAGTCACATTTTAAACAATAAATGACAAGTTTAATGGACTAATATGACATTTGCCCTAATATATATATAGTTGAAAAATTAAGAACTATCATAGAAAAAAAATAAAAGACCTATCTTGAGTTTGTTTTTTTTGTTTTGTTTTTTGTTTTTTTTTTGTTAAAAATTAGTTACTAAGGAAAATTTATAAGGAGAAAAAATATAAGTTACTATGGGAAATATGTTATTTTAAATTATACGAGTGATAACAAAAAGTTAACAACTTTTTGGAGACCTTTTTAAAATATCAATAAATAAATAAATTGTTGTAATAAAAAGAAGCATGCATGCCAAAGAATCCTACTTTTCGTTTGCCTCTTTGACATTGAACAATAAGTTTTTTTTTTAGTTATATTTCAGTCGTTTTTTTTTTTTTAAAATTTTGATCGATGGTGCCTGATTGGTTATAATCGATTGGTCCATCACACACACACACACACAAGTGTTGTTGACTTTTATACTGGCTTCACTTAATTCAGAAACCACAAAATTTTTTGTTCTAAATTCTCCACCAATTTGTTCCTCTCGTTAGAATCAACATTCTTTTTATTAATATTTTTAACGACCATACGATCTTTCATGCTTTTATTAAATTTTGTATCATCATTGTTTTCTTAAATATCTAATGTATTTTCATTAATATTTCCATCTTAATTAGCATTCATACGTATAAAACGACCTATTAAATTAATTATAATTAAAATATTATATCATTATGATTATGATTCATTAAAACAATATATATTATAGATACGCATATATTTAAAAATGCTATCACACAATATGATATTTCGCTTTATATAATATATACTTTTATCGAACTTTATTCATTATTGAGAGTCAAAGTATAACTAAATAATTAAATAACAACAAATCCTCCATGAACAAGAGGAACAAACCCATATTCGCCGGTGGTTCTTCTAAGCAATGGAAAGACACAAGCGAAACTGAAGACACTGCAAGCAGCAAACCCAAGGAAGACGAAATTGAAGAGATTGAATTGGGAAACATTGAAATAATGTAGGATATTCTTTCTTACAGAAATCGGAAAGGAGTGTGGCCATGGGAAAGCCCACATGATTTGCAAACATTTTGCTTTCCTTATATTCATGTGGGCATTGGGAACGATGGTGGGTGGTTAAAGAAAATTGAAGAGATGAAGAACAAATTCAACGATGAGAGTGCTCCAATGGAGCATGTTGATAAGAAGGAATTCAAATTGTGGAAGAAGATTTGGGGGAATTAACCAAATGGTGATATTGATGATGATTCTATTTTGGGTTCATATAAATAAGTTTTCTTATATTTTTTTTATAGGTTTTAATTTTATATGTAGATGATGATTTTCTTATCTCAAAAAACCCAATAGTGGATTAAGAAAGTGCATGGTAAATAAAGTTTCATATTTTAAATCCAAATAATATATATATATATATATATATATATATATATATATATATATATATATATATATATATATATATATATATATATATATATGAAGCTAGGAGGCCGTGCTGAGCACTAGGGATGAAAGTGGGACTAAAATCGGACGTGTTTACTCGGACCCTGAAAACCTAGAACCTGGAATCGACAAATTATAAGAAACGAAATTCGGACGGGTATACGTTATTCGGTTCCAATTCGATTCCGAGTATCAAACTGAATATAGTGCGTATGGAACTGGTTGGAACCGGAAATTAATAATTCGAACCAGGTTCAAGTATTAGACTCGAAAATAACCGAAAATCCGGCAATAGAACCGGCATAATTTTGGAACTATATATATATATATATATATATATATATATATATATATATATATATATATATAGTAGTCCGTAATACTTGTTAATAACAGATGAAAGCAAGCATTGGTTAACATCTACTTAAAACCATTTTAACAGATAAAAATAATAAATTCCACTTGATTTGCAAAAATCTAATGCTAAATCGTATATGTATCACATTAATTAAATATATAAATTTTATGTGGAGCTGTTTGCAAATTGTAATCTTGAAATTTGCTAACCCCACACCCACAATATTAGTGTTGCAATTTAATGTGAAAGTTTTTTTGGTTTCCTTTGGGATTTTGAAGTGAAAGATTGGTTTGTTAGATCTTAAAGAGCTAAAGTTAAATTGTATTTTATTTTTCCGTAATCATGGGTAATTACTAAATAGGCTGTAGTATGGTTGTACTAACTATTTCTCGAATTCAATAATCTTCAATATTCTTATTATTGAAATATAACTCTAAACATGTATTTTCTTTTAAGTATTTAGACGTAAAATTGTGCATGTAAGTAAAAATATTCTAATACAATTCTCATCGATAGGGGTATTTTTTGACAACCCTTCAATTTTCTAGTTTCTTGGCTCATTAAACCGGTTCCGGTCCATTAAACATGGATCCGAGTTTTTTACAAATCCGGTTCTAAAACCCGGAACACTAGGACCCGTTGGATCCGTACCCGGAATACCCGGAACCCGGATAAAAATAATTTTTAAACCCAATACCCGGATAAAAATAATTTTTCGGGTTTCTTGGCTCATCCATATGTGATCCATCCTATCTTGTAAAGCTCGTTAACCAACAAACTCACAATGTTCAAAATGAAAAACTCTAACAATACTTATACTTGATTTTAGATTTCAACTTTTGGTTACTTCATTTTGATTTAAATCTAAAATCTCTTTATGTTATGAAGTAAATTGGATGAATCGGTTCAAAAATGAATCAATAGTTCAAATTGATGGTAGGAGGCTTACCATAATCGAACAAATGATTGATTTGAGAAGAGAATGCAACCCGTTAACAAGGTTACCAATATTTTAAAGGAAAAAACCTAGAAATCGAGGGGAAAAGCAATCCCTCTCCCACCCTTTTGAACTGCTAAAAGAGAAGCAACCTACAAATCATCATAAACTAAACCTAATGTAGAAATTTAATAGAAGAGATAGAGTGAGGTTAAGCAAAAAAATCAATGATTACCTTCACGAGAAACAAATAATATGATGAGATGGGGCATCCATGCCATCGATAAGAAGAAAAAAACATGATAGTTTGGGAAAATAGAAAATATGCAATATCGTTCCAAAATGAACATAAGATCTTTAGAACATATAAAACAGTAACATGAAGAGAAGACTTCCAACAACAGAGGTAAAATAGAAAAAACGATCAAAAACTAAAAACTACCTTGTTGAAAGGTTAGAGATTGATGAATTGTTTTATTATTCCTAGAGATAACAAAAAACCCAGCAACAAAGGTACTTCCACCACATGGGTATCTTACCGCTTTCAACTTTCCATGATCCCTATCTAAAAATCCATAAATAAAATTTCTCTAAACAATCACCTTTTAAGTAAGTTTTGCTAATTTCACTAACGACAGATGCTCTCCAATAAATCAACCGGGAAAATGGATTTAGAGCTACGGATACGAAAAGAGAAATTGGAGAATCATTGACCTTAAGTACATAATAACATGGATTCGACGTGAAGAGGAAGTCTAGAGAGTGACTCAGCCGCAATCAATGGGAGGTGGCGATAAAAAGGGGTTCCAAGAGTGGCAAGTGGCTTTGGGTGAAATGCTGCTAAGGAAGAAACCCCAAGGCCAAAGTCTTCTACCGGATCCAAGAATGCTTGGTAGTAAGCTGCTCATCGACGTAGTGCTGAGGGAAGGATGAAGGAGACATGCAAGCAAGTAGGTGACGAGGTGAAGCAGGTCATCGACGTAAATAGCGTTATCATCCAAAAGAAGGTGAAGGAGTTGACTGAAACGAATTATTATTTGGTTGGTTTGAATAGTATTTAAGTTGAACATATATTCAAATTTATATTTTAGAAACCATAATCAAATTTAACTCACTCCCAGATTTGATTATATGTCCCTATGCCTACTTGTGCTGTCGAACAACCGCAATACTTTTATGCTATTCTGATATGAGACTGATTTTAGTATGAATGCATGTATGTATACTTTGGTTAAATATTTTATTATTTAAAAGTATACACTCTTGGTCAGTGTAATTTAATCATGATGTGTTTATAGTTGTATATCTTTTACCGGTTGATATACTTAATTCACTATAAACAAAGCTCTGATACCAATCTATCACACCCCAAACCAGAACGGCGGAGACGTTTGGGGGCGGAGGACATCATGTTCAGTATCACAACAACGCACAATAGTAAACACAAGGAACACCATCATCCATTGCATTAATAATATAGTTAATACAAGTGTGTTTTGAATGTATTTGTAAGACACCAAATATATATATATATATATATATATATATATATATATATATATATATATATATATCAAAATAAAAGACGAGTCTTGAACATGCTCCGTCTTCTCAGAAACCTGGTCCAGTGTACCTGTCTACTGGTGAGTTGAAAATACAAGTTATTTTGATAGAGTAGATCATCATTAAAGCTGGTGAGTTCATAAGTATTTTAGTGTTAAATGTTTGTATTAGTTTGAAGAAAGTGTTTGATGGAATGTTTGTAAATGTTTGATGTAGTGTTTGTAAATGTTTGATGTAAAGTTTGTATAGTTCTTAGAAAATCCTATATATTCTACTAAAATGGAGAGTAGTCTTCTACCAAGACTCGACTGTTCTATATGTTAGTTCTTTTGTAAAAGTGAGTGTTTTCCCAAATATATGTCTATTATTACCAGAAAATAGTTTACATTACCTTTTATGTGAGAATATCACAATATGAATGTAATGGGAAAATGACAATGTACAATAATGTTGTAATAAGTAACTACTGAAACACTAACTGCCTAAAAATCAATTTGTTTAATTAAGGTTAAATTGTGATGTGGTTATATCCATACCGAGTGACAAGTGTTTAACATTACCGAGTGACAAGTGTTTAACATTTTCCCAAATATATGACTATTATTACCAGAAAATAGTTTACATTACCTTTTATGTGAGAATATCACAATATGAATGTAATGGGAAAATGACAATGTACAATAATGTTGTAATAAGTAACTACTGAAACACTAACTGCCTAAAAATCAATTTGTTTAATTAAGGTTAAATTGTGATGTGGTTATATCCATACCGAGTGACAAGTGTTTAACATGACGACCTGCTGGCATCGAAACTAATGTGACATTTATCACCCCTTGTCTTGCTGGCAAAACTGTAGTGAACAGTCGGGATGCGGGCTTGTCAGTCCCGTGTAGATCTATACACACAATGCCTGCTCTCCCTCAAGGAGACTCTGGTTACAAAACGCGACCTAACAAGTCTATTGCTACGCCGTGAAATAGTTTCACATTAATGTTATCTTGTTCTTGTAAAAGGATGTATGTTCCTTTTTGTTTCTTGTTATTGTATGTTCCTTTCTGTTCTTTTTATCATATGTTACATTCTGTTCTTGTTATTGTATGTTTCTTTCTGCTCTTTTTATTGTATGTTTCTTTATGTTCTTTTTATTATATGCTTGAACTGACTCATGTATGAACTGACTCTTGTAAGTTTCATTGTTTTAGAAATAATAAGTGTTATTCTCCTAAACTATACCTTTTATAGTTTACTAGTAAGCTCTGTAATTGAATGACTGTTCATGTTTGTACACCTTTTCTACCTAAAGGTGTTGGACTGATTGTAAGTAATTTTATATCTACATACATATACATAATATGTAACTAAGATTTAAACGACACTCGAACAAACAACTGATACCCTAAGTCTACAAACAAACAATGAACATGAAATAAAGAGAGTTATTAGTCCGAAGCCCTTTGAACCTTATTTATATAACTATATCTATATAGACATGATTTGGACAATATATAAGGTTAAAAGAGTTTTGTAAAATTATAAAGACTTTTATTATATATAAGAGTTTTAACCATTTGAATGGTTATTGATGACTTGGTGTCAATTTATAAAATGATTTGAAATAGTTTGTTTGTTAACATAGCTTTGAAGAATAAGAAATTTCTTGTTTTGATAGTTATAAATCACATGTGATTGACTATACAACTATATGATTTTCTACTTGTGCCCCCCCCCCCCCCCCCCATAAAACATTTAAAATCATTTAAAAGATAAGTTAGGGTATGAACTCACCTTTAGTGAGTGATTTGAATGGAAGATAGATATAGGATGCTTGAGATCACAAAAGCAGTCCTAAAGCACAAATTTATCCTATTACACATACAATCATATATATATATATATATATATATATATATATATATATATATATATATATATAATCATATGTATACATATATACAGACACACACACACACATACACACACACACACACACATATATATATATATATATGTGTGTGTGTGTGTGTGTGTGTGTGTGTGCGTGTATAATTAGTGTATATAACAACTAGTAATGTTAGGGAACAACCTTAGAGACTAGGAAACACGTCGGATGAAGTGTTACAATCACATATGATTGTATAAAAGGTGTTTACGGCCACACAAGAGTGTGTTCACGGCCAAGATAGTGTTCACGACCATGACATGAAGGGTTTAAGACCATATGATGAGTTTACGGCCGTAAACTCTTGATGATCATGCTACAATGATTGATTCTTGGATACTAATCAACTACTTCTAATTAATAATAAGTATATGGAAAGGATACTTATGATTTGGAAGCTTAAAGGGGTTTTTACGGCCCAAAGAAACTAGTGTGTGTTCTTGGTGTTTTTGAAGATCGAACCCCAAAGGTTTGTTCAATTATTTACACTATCGTATATCAATAATGTTTTCCCTACTAACTATGTTTATGTTTTTGGTATTGGCAAGTGCTGCCTAGTGGATTGAATACCTTTGAAACAAGAAACTTAAGAGAATCATATGGTGTTGACTTAGAGAAAAACATGTATATGTAGGGTATGGCACATGAGTATATATGATTGTGTTCATTCACTAGCATCCATATCTTATGCAAAAAGGAATGTAGAGGCCTTTGTGGATCCTTTGCATCATGCAACTTTATATATGAACACCAATAAGTACTCCCTAGGAAGCATGAATGGGAGTGAAATGCCCCCAACAGACTATATAACACCATTACTACCACTAAAATGGAAAATGCCAGGGAGACCCACTATTAAGAGGAAGAGGGACATTATAAAGGTCAGTGGATCACACAGAGTGTTAAAGGCAGGAAAAAAGATTTCTTTGGTGTTTGTAAGAAGCTAGTGCAAAAAAATTCGACATGTGACGCAGTTGAAAGTCCCCTAAAATTAAAGGTAAAAAGATAGAAGGGTCAAGATACATGTGGAAGTGGTGTGAAGAGGAGGAAAATACAAGATGACGGAGAAAATGGTGTTAAAAATGGGAAGGCAAAGGATGAGGTTGGAAGTGGTGTTACAATCATAGGATTAGATGTGTTTGTATTTATGTTGTTATGGTTGGAAGTGATGCTAAAGAAAAAGTTGGCAAAAAAGGTGCAAGGAAAAAAATGGAGAAGGTGATAATTCAACCACACCAATGGAATTTGATTAGACCTGTTTGTATTTATGTTGTCATGGTTATGTTAAGATGTGTATGTGTGTGCTTCAGACACAATTTGAAGAATAAAACCATGTACTTTGAATGTTGACAATTATAAGGTCTGAAAATAGCCTTGTACTTTGAAAGATGATTGTATTGCATTTTTATGTTCTTTAACATGTTTGTATTGTACTTTTTTCTGTTCTCAATTTTGCACCTAAGAATACACCTAAAATAGTATTGTACTTTCACATGTACTATCTTTTAACGTGAACACAAAACCTTTAACACGATGCATCCACTATTGCTGCAACAAGTCAACAGCTGTTTTGAAATGCATTGAAATTGTTATGAAAAACATCCAAAATATAAGTCCCTAATATATAATATGAAATATTTTTCATTAACATTAAAACCACTTTTTGGGTACACTAATTGATTCGTGAACAATAGTCAGGCTAATTGGCTAATCGATACCCCCAAAAGACTATTACATGGCTATACTCATACGAAACCAATAATACCCCCAAAATAAGTCATCATAAACACATAAACTAACCAAAATTACATATACTAAACACACTAACACCATTACCACCAGAATCAAGACAAACCTAACTAATGTTAGTACCTAATAGGACATCCACAAAATGATTTCGATGGTCCATGAACCCACATAAATTCAAGGATCGATAAACCTAGCTAAAAGCACACCCACTCCAAGAATCAAAATCCACACACTGAAATTGAACCTCTTTTGTATCACTACCATCTAGTCCCTAATTTCGACGAGCTCCAAGGTGAAGTTGTTTCTCATGATTTCCATTTCGACGTGCATCTCCACATCTAATAGCTCGTTATCAGTTGGGATGCCTAAGTCTGACGCGTGGAATCCTGCGTAGGAAAATAGCCGAGTCACATTTTAAACAAAAAATGTCAAGTTTAATGGAATAATATGACATTTGCCCTAAAATATATATAGTTGAAAAATTAAGAACTATCATAGAAAAAAAATAAAAGACCTATCTTGAGTTTGTTTTTTTTGTTTTGTTTTGTTTTATGTTTTTTTTTTTTTTAAATTAGTTACTAAGGAAAAATTATAAGGAGAAAAAATATAAGTTTCTATGGGAAATATGTTATTTTAAATTACATGAGTGATAACAAAAAGTTAACAACTTTTTGGAGACCATTTTAAAATATCAATAAATAAATAAATTGCTGTAATAAAAAGAAGCATGCATGCCAAAGAATCCTACTTTTCGTCTGCCTCTTTAACATTGAATTAATGATCAACTAGTTTTTCATTAAACAATAAGTTTTTTTTTCAGTTATATTTCAGTCGTTTTTTTTTTTTTTAAATTTTGATCGATGGTGCCTGATTGGTTATAATCGATTGGTCCATCACACACACACACACACACAAGTGTTGTTGACTTTTATACTGGCTTCACTTAATTCAGAAACCACAAAATTTTTTGTTCTAAATTCTCCACCGATTTGTTCCTCTGGTTAGAATCAACATTCTTTTTATTAATATTTTCAACGACCATATGATCTTTCATGCTTTTATTAAATTTTGTATCATCATTGTTTTCTTAAATATCTAATGTATTTTCATTAATATTTCCATCTTAATTAGCATTCATACATATAAAACGACCTATTAAATTAATTATAATTAAAATATTATATCATTATGATTATGATTGTGATTCATTAAAACAATATATATTATAGATACGCATATATTTAAAAATGCTATCACACAATATGATATTTCGCTTTATATAATATATACTTTTATCGAACTTTATTCATTATTGAGAGTCAAAGTATAACTAAATAATTAAATACCAACAAATCCTCCATGAACAAGAGGAACAAACCCATATTCGCCGGTGGTTCTTCTAAGCAATGGAAAGACACAAGCGAAACTGAAGACACTGCAAGCAGCAAACCCAAGGAAGAAGAAATCGAAGAGATTGAATTGGGAAACATTGAAATAATGCAGGATATTCTTTCTTACAGAAATCGGAAAGGAGTGTGGCCATGGGAAAGCCCACATGATTTGCAAACATTTTGCTTTCCTTATATTCATGTGGGCATTGGGAACGAAGGTGGGTGGTTAAAGAAAATTGAAGAGATGAAGAACAAATTCAACGATGAGAGTGCTCCAATGGAGCATGTTGATAAGAAGGAATTCAAATTGTGGAAGAAGATTTGGGGGAATTAATCAAATGGTGATATTGATGATGATTCTATTTTGGGCTCATATAAATAAGTTTTCTAATATTTTTTTATAGGTTTTAATTTTATATGTAGATGATGATTTTCTTATCTCAAAAAACCCAACAGTGGATTAGGAAAGTGCATGGTAAATAAAGCTTCATATTTTAAATCCAAATTATATATATATATATATATATATATATATATATATATATATATATATATATATATATATATATATATATATATATATATATATGAAGCTAGGAGGCCGTGCTGAGCACTAGGGATGAAAGTGGGACTAAAATCGGACGTGTTTACTCGGACCCTGAAAACCTAGAACCCGGAATCGACAAATTATAAGAAACGAAATTCGGACGGGTATACGTTAATCGGTTCCTATTCGATTCCGAGTATCAAACCGGATATAGTGCGTATGGAATTGGTTGGAACCGGAAATTAATAATTCGAACCAGGTTCAAGTATTAGACCCGAAAATAACCGAAAATCCGGCAATAGAACCGGCGTAATTTTGGAACTATATATATATAGTAGTCCGTAATACTTGTTAATAACAGATGAAAGCAAGCATTGATAAACATCTACTTAAAACCAACGGATCCGTAATACTTGTTAATATATATATATATATATATATATATATATATATATATATATATATATATATATATATATATATATATATATATATATATATATATATATATAGTAGTCCGTAATACTTGTTAACAGTAGTCCGTAATACTTGTTATTTTTATCCGGGTTCCGGGTATTCCGGGTACGGATCCAACGGGTCCGGGTATTCCGGGTTTTAGAACCGGATTAGTAAAAAACTCGGATCCATGTTTAATGGACAGGAACCGGTTTAATGAGCCAAAAAACTGGAAAATTAAAGGGTCGTCAAAAAATACCCCTATCGATTAGAATTGTATTAGAATATTTTGACTTAAATGCACAATTTTACGTCTAAATACTTAAAAGAAAATACATGTTTAGAGTTATATTTCAATAATAAGATTATTGAAGATTATTGAATTCGAGAAATAGTTAGTACAACCATACTACAACCTATTTAGTAATTACCCATGATTCCGGAAAAATAAAATACAATTTAACTTTAGCTCTTTAAGATCTAACAAACCAATCTTTCACTTCAAAATCCCAAAGGAATAACATATAAAAAATAATAAATGCCACTTGATTTACAAAAATCTAATGTTAAATCGTATATGTATCACATTAATTAAACATATAAATTTTATGTGGAGCTGTTTGCAAATTGGAATCTTGAAACTTAATAACCCCATACCCACAATATTAGTGTTGCAATTTAATGTGAAAGTTTTTGGTTTCCTTTGGGATTTTGAAGTGAAAGATTGGTTTGTTAGATCTTAAAGAGCTAAAGTTAAATTGTATGTTATTTTTCCGTAATCATGGGTAATTACTAAATAGGTTGTAGTATGGTTGTACTAACGATTTCTCGAATTCAATAATCTTATTATTGAAATATAACTCTAAACATGTATTTTCTTTTAAGTATTTAGACGTAAAATTGTGCATTTAAGTCAAAATATTCTAATACAATTCTAATCGATAGGGGTATTTTTTGACGACCCTTCAATTTTCCAGTTTTTTGGCTCATTAAACCGGTTCCTGTCCATTAAACATGGATCCGAGTTTTTTACTAATCCGGTTCTAAAACCCGGAATACCCGGACCCGTTGGATCCGTACCCGGAATACTCGGAACCCGGATAAAAATAATTTTTAAACCCATTACCCGGATAAAAATAATTTTTCGGGTTTCTTGGCTCGTCCATATCTTATCCATACTATCTTGTAAAGCTCTTTTACCAACAAACTCACAATGTTCAAAATCAGAAAACTCTAACAATACTTATACTTGAATTTAGATTTTAATTTTGGGTACTTCATTTTGGTTTAAATATGAGAACTCTTTAAGTTATGAAGTAAATTGGATGAATCGAACCACTTGGGTTGTGGTGACTTGGTAAGGCATGTGGAAGATATGGTGGATAACCTATTGACGCATGTTCAAATCCTGGCACCACTCAGCCCTTGTGGCCATGGAGGTTCGCCTGCAGTGACTCCAGGGCATGAAGCAAAGCTTTATGTTTGCAGCGGGGGATTAGTCGGTGCGCGAAAGCTGGCCCGAAAACCCTCGTTAGGGAAGTTCCCTTTCCAAAAAAATTGGATGAATCGGTTCAAAAATGTATCAATAGTGCAAATTGATGGTAAGAGGCTTACCATAATCGAACAAATGATTGATTTGAGAAGAGAATGCAACCCGTTAACAAGGTTACCAATATTTTAGAGGAAAAAACCTAGAAATCGAGGGAAAAAGCAATCCCTCTCCCACCCTTTTGAACTGCTAAAATAGAAGCAACCTACAAATCATCACAAATTAAACCTAATGTAGAAATTTAATAGAAGAGATTTAGAGAGGTTAAGCAAAAAAATTAACGATTACCTTCATGAGAAACAAATAATATGGTGTGATGGGGCGTCCATGCCATCGATTCTGACAAAATAAGAAGAAAAAAACATGATAGTTTGGGAAAATAATAAATATGCAATAGCGTTCCAAAATCAACATAAGATCTTTAGAACATATAAAGCAGTATCATGAAGAGAAGACTTCCAACAACAGAGGTAAAATAGAAAAAAACGATCAAAAACTAAAAACTACCTTGTTGAAAGATTAGAGATTGATGAATTGTTTTCTTGTTCCTAGAGACAACAAAAAACCCAGCCACAAAGTATCACAATCAGGAATTTTTGTGCCTTGTAACTACAATACTTAAGTCAAATTATGAATCCAAAAACATAAGAGCATGCATGATGTTTACTCTATGACAACAAAATTTCAATCAAATACACCATACAAGCATTACAAATAGTCAATAAGCAATTGAAAACCCTAGAAGTTCTTGTTTAGGTCCATTTTGGACTAGGACTTCCTTATTGGGCTTAATGGACCAATAAGCTTCCAATTTGACCATCTTGGGCTTAGAACTCTTAAATGGGCTCTAATTGGACCCACTTCCATTTATTTGAACATTTTGGGCCATATTGGGCCTAGAATGAAATAAATTAATTATATGAACCATTTTGGGCCATATTTAACCTAATGTATATTATTTAATTAGTATTATTCAAGAATTAATTTGGAATTAATCTAGTGATCAAAAGAGACTAATTAAATTAACGGGGACTGGTATGTAAATCAGTGATATATATATATATATATATATATATATATATATATATATATATATATATATATATATATATATATATATATATAGTTTGGGCTATTGATCCATGATGGGCTAAGTTTATGTAAGTATCCATGAAGAGTTAGCCCCCATGAAATATGGATCATAACCTAAGTGTATGGATTAGGGTTTACCCATGACCCTTGGATTCATACATTATATATATATATATATATATATATATATATATATATATATATATATATATATATATATATATATATATATATATATCATGGTTGTAAAAATCGGCCTAGGCGTTCGTTTAATTGGCGCCTAGGCGCTTGGCGGCCTCTAACTGCCTATAAATAAGGGTTAGAGGGTAAAATAATTGGCTTTGGTCAATATCGGTCAAAACCGGCCCAACTCGGTCCAAATCGGACTAAATCGGTCCAACTCAAACTCCTAATCGGCTTCGCTAACTATAAAAGACCCACCAGCTCAAAGGAGCAGGCTAGCCTAAAGCTTAGCTGGGTTTGATTCTAAAAGGAGTTGGATCCCCTTTTTAAAGAATAAGTTTCCTTCATTCATTATCCCTCCAGCGATGTGGGAGACTTTAGACTAGTAACCTGTTATAACATCCGTTGCCTTCATCTATTATCCCACCATCGATTCAAGTTGATTGTGGTGCCTCTATGCTCGAAATCTCTAAGAATACATTCACGAATGAAGATGAATGACGACATTACTATTCTTCACTAATATCATTGACATATCTCGATCCAAATTCTAATCGATTAGGCCCCATCTTCTCCATCTCGAATGAAGATAAACACCTTCACGAATAAAATTAAAATACGCAAGTTCTTCAATCTCGACCCAAATTAGTAGCAATAACAAAATTTGCGTCTCCTCTCATCGCGAAGTTTCTCGGCTCACGATTCCGGTTCCCGAAGTTTCTTGGTTCCAAAATCAACTCTTCTTCCGATTGGTGCTCCTCCCCTTCTCGACTTCGATTCCTGAAGTGATCATTAACATTTATTTTAGCGCGGAGTAGCCCACAACTCTATTATCGACATCTCAAGTGATCGTATGCTTCTTCACCGATATCCCTTTAATCGATATCCCTCTAATTCAATTATGTTTTTATTTGTGTATAAACCTTTAATCGATTTTAAAAACTGCAATTTGCATCTCGATGTGGTAATCAGTAGATGTTTTATGATTTCGAGTTGAATTCACATACACTGTGAATTCTTGATGTCGATAGTGCTTACTAGTTATCATTTTGGATTGGAATTACATGTTAGTGTCGCGATTATCAGTATCAAAAACAGAATTCAAACTGTGGTTTGATGAGAAATAGAAAAATTACTAAAGCAGTCCACCTGTTCAATGAAATTCCTGAGTGAGATGTTCTTTCGTATACCACATTATTAATGGGTTTGTAAAGAGAAGCAAGATCCTGGGAGGGAAACAGATAGTCCTCCATCACATAATGAGGCATTCAAAACATAAAGAAAGAGAATATTAATTCTGATTAAAGTGGAAAGGGCTCACATTTTCAAAATCTAAGTAGGTTGACAAGAATGAGTTTGTTGTAAGCGATTGTAAAATTTAATAAATTTTAAGAAGTTCTTTAATTCAAAACTTGTATATTCATTATTTGTGTGGATGTTGCAGGGTGTTGAATTGTAACATGTATTTGAATTGGATTTATTTCACAAGAATACTAGAAAAAAAGTCAAACCATATAGTTGAATTGTTCTTATTTACTCATAATTTTTTATGATTAAAGTTATATTTATTAATTTTTACTCATATTTTTAATAATTAATGGTCCCCGATTAATCCCCCGATTAATCTCCACATAGCCGATTAATCCTTTCACCCCAGTCCACCGATTACCCTACGTCGAGCGATTTCTGCAACCTTGATATATATATATATATATATATATATATATATATATATATATATATATATATATATATGACACCCTATAGCCTAAAATTGGTTACACATGTATTCTTAGAGATCGTAGAACTGATTTTCAGTGCTAGTATACTCTCTCTCAAGTCCTCCTTTGCTTATGGTGTTTATGAACCATTTAAGGCATCAAACTTGAGGTGCTAAGTTCTTAAAGTCCAAACACAACAAGCTACAACAAGAGGTAATTTTATAACTCATTTTTATGTTGTTTATGTCAATTGGATGTTAGTTGTAGGCTTAATGCTTTGGATACAATATTGCATGTATAATTAGAGAAAACTTAGATCCAAAGCATTTAGGGTTGTATGTGCAGCATAGGATGTTGTGATGGATCAATGAATCGAGTAAGTAACAAATCATAGTATGTAAGAATGCGAGATTGAACAACGGATGTAAATATGATCTTGTTTTCAGCTCTATTACACTTTCGAATGTTTACAAAGTACAAAGACAGGTTTCTGTAAAACAACTCTTATCTAACTCTAGTAAATATCCTTATTTGTAGGCAACAAAAAGTGTACAAAAAATACGAAGGCATTGACACTAAGCTTTGTATAAAAGCACCTTAGTAAATATATTACAAAACATACGAAGGATATTTGACAGACTTCGACTAATTACAACATACTTTGACTCTTACAATCTCCCCCTTTGTAATAATAGTCGAACTCCTTATTTAGTGAGTAGCTAAATGGAATATAGCATCACCCTTCGTATTTCCGTGTACCAGGAAATAATCTTCTTTAGCTCTTTCTTATCTCCTTCATTGTTCTTCTTGCAATGAATCATACAAAAATTAAGTTTGTATATTGAGACGTCGAATATCTCTCCACTTTGCACGTCTGGAACAAAAATCGTTTTGCTTTTCCAGCTTTGTCTTTTCCTGTGAAGACCAACCCAAAAGGCTTTAAGCACATCTCCCCATCTGCATACTTCTTCAAATCAGTTTGGGTCTTTGTAGGTGCCATCAGAACTTTTATTTTCTATCCTTTAGTTGTTGCTAACTCAACATCAATTAGTACCATGAACTCATAATAATTCTTAATGAAAATCTTGATGTGAGCAACCCCAAGCTTGAATTCATAACGTTCAATATTTTGAAGATATGAAAAAGATTTATCTTTCAAAATCAATGCAACTTGTATAAGATAATACAAGTTCATTAATGGAAAATTTGTAATTGTGAAATCACAAATATTTCCATATGCCCTGGCCACAACGTATTTGATATTTTGGACTGTGTTTTCAAATAGCACATCCTTCTTTATACTGATGACTTTCTTAATCTTCACCAGTGACCAGACTTCCTCAGCATATTTGGCAAGACCAGCATGAAATCGAATCTTCATGTGTGTAGCTTCATCCTTCACTTTGAAATTTCCTTTTGCTTTGAATTGAGGCATGATAAACATCATCCCATTCACTGAAAAGTCTAGCTGGCCTGCATCAGTATTTTTTTACCATATAACTCTTCTTCGGTTTCTTTTCGAACATATACATATGATTGTATGCAACCTTGGCTTCGATTGTTTCATAATTGTAATGTTTGGATGGATCACCTTTTTCCAAACCTGGAGGATCACTTGCATGCTGAGTCATAATGATTTGGACCAACCTCAGCCTTTCAAGTTCTACTTCAACTTCAGCTTTCTTTTCCTCCTTTGTCTTTTCCACAACAATAGTTTTTCCTTTATCTTTCAAAGCATCATCCATCACATTTGGCTTCTTATTGCTCCCACCAGCGGCCTCACCAATAACAACTCCTTTCATAATAGGCCTTGAAATTGGCATTGTAGTGACCACTGTTGAAGTACTAGTCTAGCAGATGACATTATTGGCTTTGTTGTTGGGATCTTCATAGAAAACACCGTTCCCACAACTTTTTCATCTGCGTGCAAAGCTTTACCATCGACCTTCACATCTTGAACCTGTAACACCGTAAAAATTTAAGACAATTTTTCACATTTTAAAACACATTTCCAAACACATTCATTAATAAAATCTCATTGTATCGTATTATTGTTCACAAATCATTATCCAAGATCAAATCATCATAAACTCCACGGGTGTGTGTACAAATCATGTCGGCGCCTTCCCGCGATCATCACTGGTACCTGAAACACATAACACATAACACTGTAAGCATAAAACTTAGTGAGTTCCCCAAAATACCACACATAACACATACTAGCCACTCGAGGCTATAACTCTATGGGCCCATGGGCCCTAACTCTGTGGACTCTTTGGTCCTAGCTCTGTGAACCTTCCGGTTCTAACTCTGATGTACTTTGATATACACATGGCATAAATCACATAGAAAAAATGCAGTGCAACACATCACATAAATAGCATACAAAAACTCTATCACATAAATCTAATTACCACTCAAGATAAAGTATAGTGAGAAGACTCACCTCAGATGTCTCGGTAAATCCCTGACTAGGTAGCAGTATAGTCTAGCCTCCACCTAATCACATAAAGTAAAATACGCTCATAAATATAACTCTCAAGACTAGACCCAACCCTCTCTTAGTACCATCAGATGGGTAAAAGACCATTTTACCCCTCTCTTGACTTAAAGACCCCATTAGTGACCAATCCTTAAAATTCAACAAAGTCACCGGTCAAACTTTGATTTGACTCGTTGAGTGCACTTGGGCGACTCGATGAGTCTACACCTGTCCACTATCTCTCTAGCCTCTCATGAAACGTCGAGCCTTCCCCCTGCTTGATAGGTTACACCTGGCATGAATCGCGGGGCCACCCCGACTCAACTCGTCGAGTTCAATTATGGACTCGGCGAGTTCCACCTGTAATCCTCTACCCCCTTCTAACTCACCGAGTCATTCCCCCAACTCGACAAGTTACTCACTGAGTGACTTAAGGGAAACCCTAGCCCTACTTGCCGAGTCTATTCTTGGGACTCGGCGAGTTCATGCCATGCTCAAGCTCAAATGGGCTCCTGAGGTCAGATCCGTTCCTCTAACTCATAGATCTGGCCTCCTAAAGCAATAAAAACACGTAAAGTTTGGATCTTGATGCCCATGCAAGGACCCCATGGCTCTATTTGAAGAAATGGCCTCAATATGCAATCTAAAACTCATATCTCTCCAAGACACTCAATAAAGATCAAGGATTTAAGGTCTCTGGACCTCTTTGGATCCATTTTCGAAGCCTCAACACAAGAAGGGACCAATTACACTAACAATCATACTCTAAATGGGCTAGAAACCCAAACTCTCAAGGATTAACACCCAAAACTGAAGAAGGATGGAATATGTACCTCAAGATGAAGTCCTTAAGCTCTGAAATCCATAGATTAGCTCCCTCTTCAGCTTCCTCTTGCCTTGGTCACCTTCTTCTTGCAAAATCACCCACAGAAGGATCAAAAATGGCTTCCTTTCTCTCTCAAAACATTCACACACTCTTGGGTCTCTGTCTATCAACTGGTAGCCGCAAATGAAGGCTATAAAGGCCTTTAAATAGGTCTCAAACCCCATAAATTAGGGTTTCATTAAACAACACGGACTCACCGAGTCCACTAGTCAACTTGCCGAGTCCGGTCATTAACCCGGATGAAAATTCGCGAATCTACTCGGCGAGTCTAAGCATCAACTCGCC
This sequence comes from Lactuca saligna, assembly GCF_052625555.1. Taxonomy (NCBI): domain Eukaryota; kingdom Viridiplantae; phylum Streptophyta; class Magnoliopsida; order Asterales; family Asteraceae; genus Lactuca; species Lactuca saligna. The sequence goes on along the minus strand of NC_136425.1, from coordinate 151,915,538 downwards.
AAGTCTCTCTAAAAATCTCCAAAAATAATAATTAAATAATGTACCTGAAAATCCGGATGTTACAGTTCTCCCCCACTAGAATCAGACTTCGTCCTCGAAGTCTTACTCTGCAAATAGCTTTGGATACTACTCACGCATCTCTCGCTCCGGATCCCAAGTCAGCTCGGTCCCTTTTCGATGCTGCCACTGGACCTGCACCAGAGGCACTTCCTTGATTCTTAGAACCTTGATCTTCCGATCCCTAATCGCAACCGGTCTCTGAACATAGTTCAGGATTGCATTCACCTGAATATCTTCTAATGGTACCACAATTGAGTCGTCGGCAATACACTTCCTCAGCTGCGATACGTGAAAGGTGTCATGAATCTGGCCCAACTCCGTAGGTAGGTCCAAGCGGTACACTACCTTGCCCACCCTGGCGGTCACCCTAAAAGGGCCAATATACCGAGGCCCCAACTTGCCTCTCTTCCTGAATCGGATCACTCCTTTCCAAGGAGATACCTTCAGGAGTACAAAGTCACCGACATGGAACTCGAGCTCTGACCGTCGTCTATTCGCATAACTCTTCTGACGGCTTTGGGCCATTAGTAAACTCTATCTGACCTATTGAATCTGCTCGGTCGTCTAAAGCACAATCTCAGTACTACCGATCACACGTTGCCTTACCTCTCCCCAGTAAATAGGGGTCCGACACTTCCTCCCATACAACAACTCAAAGGGTGGCATACTGATGATCGAATGATGGCTGTTGTTATAGAAAAACTCAGCCAAGGGTAAGTACGTGTCCCAACTTCCTCCGAAATCCAATACAAATGCCCGAAGCATGTCCTCGAGCGTCTGAATCGTCCGCTCGCTTTGCCCATCAGTCTGTGGGTGGTATACAATACTAAAATGCAGCCTCATACCCAATTCCTCAGGAAACTTCTTCCAGAACCTGGAAGTGAAACGCACATCTCGATCTGAAACAATCGAGACCGGTACTCCATGCCGCGATACCACCTCTCTCACGTAAAACTCTGTCAGCCTCTCCGCAGAAGAGCTCTCGCTAATAGCAAGGAAGTGAGCGCTCTTCGTCAAGCTGTCCACAATCACCCAAATTGCATCGACACCCCTCGTAGTCCTCAGCAATTTGGTGATGTAATCCATGGTAATTTGTTCCCATTTCCACTCGGGAATCTCTAACGGCTGCAGCTTACGATGTGGACGCTGGTGCTCGGCCTTAACCCTTCGACAACCACGCAACATCCCTCTTCATATAGGTCCACCAATACGCTTTCTTCAAGTCCAAATACATCTTAGTAGCCCCGTGATGGATCGAAAACTTCGATCTATGGGCCTCCTCCATCAAGATGGTGCGCGTTCCGCCCACAAACGACACCTAAATCCGCCCCTGGAAGGTCATAAGTCCTCGACTATCGGTGACGAACTCCGATACCTGCCCGATAACCCGCTCCCTCTTACGGTTCTCTAGTCTCACGGCCTCAGCCTGGGCCCCTCGAATGGCGTCAAATATTGGGGTCATCACTGTCAGCCTCATACAAACATCCTGTATCGGGGCGCCCTCCGCCCTACGACTCAGGGCATCGGCTACAATGTTAGCCTTGCCCGGGTGGTACAGGATCTCACAATTGTAATCCTTCACCATATCCAACCATCTCCTCTGTCGCATGTTCAGATTGGGTTGATCCATTAAATACTTCAGGCTCTTGTGGTCAGTGTATATGGTACACCGAACCCCATACAGATAATGACGCCAGATCTTGAGGGCGAACAACACTTCGCCCAACTCCAAATCATGGGTGGGATACCTCATCTCAGGAGGCTTCAGCTGCCTCGATGCGTATGCTATCACATGCCCTCTCTACATAAGAACCACTCCTAACCCTGATATTGACGCGTCACAATACCCCGCGAAGTCCTTCATCCCCTCCGGAAGGGCTAACACCGGGGCTTCGCATAGTCTCTGGCGAAGTGTCTCGAAGGAGGCCTGCTGCTCTAGGCCCCATGAAAAAGCAACACCCATCCAGGTCAACTTGGTGAGTGGTACGGCGATCTTGGAGAAATCCCTGATAAATCTCTGATAGTAACCAGCCAACCCTAGGAAACTCTTGATCTCGGTAGGTGACCTCGGCACCTCCCAATTCATCACTGCCTCAATCTTGGCCGGATCGACCAATATCCCTTTCTGGTTAACGAGGTGCCCTAGGAACTGGATCTTTCATAACCAGAAATCACACTTGGAGAATTTGGCATAAAGCCTCTCCGATCTCAAAACTCCGAGGATCTCTCTCAAATGTTCCTCATGCTGCTCTCTGGATCTCGAATACATCAATATGTCGTCAATGAACACAATCACCGAGCAATCCAACATCAGCATGCACACTCTGTTCATGACATCCATGAACACCACCGGTGCATTGGTGAGCCTGAAAGGCATCACCACGAACTTGTAATGCCCGTAACGAGTCCTGAACGTTGTCTTTTGGATGTCCTCATCTCGCACCCTCACCTGATGATATCCAAACCTCAAATCGATCTTGGAGAACCAAGATGCTCCCTGTAACTGATCGAACAAATCGTCGATCCTCGGCAATGGGTAACGGTCCTTGATCGTCAGCTTGTTCAGTTCCCTATAATCAATTCACATCCGGTGTGAGCCATCCTTTTTCTTAAAAAAAAGGATATGTGCTCCCCACGGCGAACTGCTCGGCCGAATAAACCCCTTCCCAGCAGCTCCTAAAGCTGTGAGGATAACTCCTGCATCTCTGGAGGCGTGATGTGCACGGAAGTACCCACTAATTTTAATATTTATAACCTAACAAACTTAGACTAACTATGCATTTACAGGCAGTGTACCTAGTCAGATTACAATATAGCTTAGATAAGTCGGGTGTCGATCACAGGGGACGGTGTTACTTTATTTACTACTAAATTAATCTAATTATTAACAAGCTAAAAGGTTTTTTTTTTATCTAATTTTGCAAGTTTAGATGAACTTAATTCTTTAATGATAACTTAATCAATAAACAAAACACTTCTATTAGTTCGAATCCACTTTCACTCAATGGTTATACATTAGCTATAACTATTACTGTTGGTGACCAATTAAGATAGTATTAGTAGTTTAGTTCTAAATCTACTAATTATTAATCAATTCATGTAATTCTATTTATGTTCATACAATAGTTAACACAGAATCAATTATTAGATAAGATTGGAGCCATGAAGGATTGATTAATCAAAACACAATTATAGTCATAATATGAGTTCTCTAACACAGCTCAATTTAATTATTCAATTACTAATCTAAGATTGGTTTGATCTTAGCTCCAATAACTAGTGCCCACTATATTATTAGGTATTCAAGTTCATGCATCATTGTGTTCACTAACTACATAGAACAAGGATTCAAAGCAATTAAATAGCTAATTCAAGCATGCTAGGTAAAATCAATCAACACAAGCATAGCACCAACAATTAAAGTCAAATCTAATGCATAAAAATCATGAGTTTCAGCTTCATCTAGCTAATAGAAGCAGCTAGATTTAGCTATACATATTAATAGTTAAACACACGAATGTTATAATCCAAAACATATTAAAGTGTACTAAACTATGAATCAATTTATGTACTTCTACTTCCTTGGTGTTGAAACCAGCTTCCATGTATTTTTCTCCTCTGATTTTTCATCTTCAGGAACCCCTCTCAGCCACCAAAAGTTTTTTAATTCGTAATGGAAGAGAGTTTATATAGTTTCTGGAAATTTACTTCTCACGTCGTGAGCATTCTAATTCTCACGTAGTGAGATCGAGATAGCCTTGTTCTGCACGGATTCCTTCACCCACGTACATATCTTCTAGAATCCTTCCCTCACGTCGTGAACCACATATTGCTCACGTCGTGAATGCGCCTATTTTGGGTGATTTTCTTGTCCTTTAATCTTTTAACTCCCAAAGTTTCTTCCTTTAACGTTTTTAGTCCCTTTTCTTCAAAATATCTTCTTTTTGGCTGCAAATAACATTTAAACTCATAAGTACCACTATTCTAAACAAATTACCAACTTATATATAAAAATGTACTAAAATATTGCCTAAAAATAGGTATAAATATGGCAATATCAAGGCGCAAGGCGATAGGGTGCCTTGGCGATAGGCGCAGCCCCCGGAACCAAATCGATATTGAACTCAACCTGCCTCTCGGGAGGCACGCCCGGTAACTCCTCCAGAAATACATCCGGGAACTCCCGCACTAGAGAAACCTCATCAACTAACCTCAGTCTCTTTGAATCAACCCTCGTATCCATCACACATGCTACAAATCCCTTACAGCCCTGCTGTAGACTCTATCTCGCTCTAGCGGTTGAACAAAATGCCGACCCAGAACATGTACGCTCGCCGTACTCCGTAAGAACTCCCCCACTAGGGTCTCGTATGGTCACCAGCTGTCTCTCGCAGTCGATAGTCACTCCAAATTTGCTCAACCAGTCCATGCCCACAATGACACAGACATCTCCCATCGCAATAGGAACTAAATCAATCGGAAACTCAACGCCGAAAATCTCGAGTACACACCCTCGGATCACCTCGGTGGCATACACCGTCTCTCGTCAGCTATGGAAACTCTCAGGGGTCGACTCAACGCCTATCGACTAATATTGATGTGCTGACTAAAACCCAAATATACAAAAGACCGACTCGCCCTCGAGTCAAATAACACCAAGGCAGGTACAGAACTCAAAAGAAAAGTACCTACACATATCATTATATAAGCACAATATCTCAACATAAAAGTAAATACATGAAAGAATACATACCAGCCACGACATCGGGTGCTGCGCGGACCTCTTCCGCAGTAAACTGGAAGGCTCTCCCTTGTGCCTTCGGTGCCTCGGCCTTTACGGGCCGACTGTCTGTATTTCTCACTGCAGAAGGGGCAGATTGCTGAGATGCTCCCTGAGCTTTCCCTCGCAACTATGGACACTCTGCCTTACGGTGTCCGGTCTGGTTGCAGTAAAAACATACTACAAACCCCTTGGGGCAGTCCTTGGCCATATGCCCCTCCTTGCCACATTTGTAGCAAGACCCCTCTCTGTACACCCCATCGTGGCTCTTGCCGCACTTGCCACAAGTACGACCCTTCTAACTCCAATATCTCGAATCAGCAGGCATGGTCCGCTTGGCTGCCGGCTGAGATTGCACCGGTCGCCGATCCCTCCCTTGAGACTCAGCCTCCTCCCTAGCCTGGGTCTCCAGCTCTATCTCCCTCTTCCGGGCATTTGCCTGAAGCTCAGCAAATGTCCGGTACGTCGAGTTTTCCACTAACTCCCGTATATCCCTCCTCAAAATGCTCAGATATCGGCTCATACGTGCCTGCTTAGAGGACACTTGCTATGGGCAAAACATTGCCCGCTGATGGAACATCCTCATAATCACTGTGACAGACTCAATACCCTGCTTGAGGGTCAGAAACTCCTGGGCCAAACGCTCCCTCTCCACCTGGGGAACGTACTCATCTCGAAACATAGCAGTGAACCTCTCCCAAGTCACTGAAGCAAGCTCAACAGGCAAATAATGCGCCGTCACAAACTTCCACTAGTCCTTTGCTCCCAAGCAAAGCTGGTTCAACGCGAACCGGACTCTCAAATGCTCTGGAGATGAGCAGGTGAAGAAAAAACCCTTGATGTTTGAGATCCACCTCATCGTTGCAATCGGGTCCTAGGTCCCATCAAACTCCGATGGTTTTGTGTTGCTAAACTCCCGGAACAGCAACGCATCACCACCCAACGGCCTAGCCACAGCTACAGTTGCAGTGAGCGCAACAACAACAGCATCAGAAAGAGCAGTGTATCTCTCATCGAATGTCTCTATCAGGGTGGTCTTGATAGACCCGAACATCTCTGGAATCTCATCACAGATGGCAGCAGCCACCTCATCATGAATCATTTGGCGGAGCTCCTTGTCGCTCACACCCCCTCTACTAGTCCCTGGTCTATGGCACGTCCCCATCATGATGCCTCTCTGAAATACAACACAAGATATCAGAAACTCGTTCGGGTGTACACACACTCGATATCCTAATCCTACTTGATCTCCGGTACCCTATGGATTCTTACTTGGGGTGCGCATTGACCTGGTACCTTCGGTAGTACGGGCCCAATACTACCGACCACACCGCGTCAGCATTCACCCCAAGTCCTCCTCCTAAAGTCCCAAATTCCAAGCACTCTACTCTCTTAAATCATATGCTACTCTCTAGTTGATCTCTCATAAGCTCCTCACTGCTATCTAAACACTCTCAAGCATCCCTAGCAGCAAAGCTCCTAGACTAAGGCATCATATATCAGGCCACTCTAGTCCTAATAAGGATACTTAGTCTACTCTAGCATGCATAATATAGCTCATCATATAACAAAACATAATATATCTCGTAACACTTATTACAAGGGTATTTTGGGAAATCACCGTTCGGGCGCTGGCTGATCGTACACACGGCTCTGCTCTGTTTTTCTCAAAACTATTTTTAAAATTGTTTTGTTATCAAAAAAATTTCCAAATCCTTAGTTTGAGTTCAGATACACCCGAAGATGCATTCGAATCCCTCAAACCAAGGATCTGATACCAACTTGTAACACCGTAAAAATTTAAGACAATTTTTCACATTTTAAAACACATTTCCAAACACATTCATTATTAAAATCTCATTGTATCGTATCATTGTTCACAAAACATTTCCCAAGATCAAATCATAATAAACTCCACGGGTGTGTGTACAGATCATGCCGGCGCCTTCCCGCGATCATCACTGGTACCTGAAATACATAACACATAACACTGTAAGCGTCACACCCCCAAACCAAGGATGGCGGAAACGTCCGAGGGTGGAGGACTTCATGTAGAGTATCACAACAACGAGTATAATAGTGCTCAAAGTAAATACAACCGTCATAAATATAATTGAAAAAGTTACACCAAAGTATATGTTTACATGATTCAAATCAATTACATTATGATACAAAATGATATGTTTGACGATTTATCGTCCCATCCTCAAAACACTGTTGATTTCCTATTTCACTGAATTACTGAGAATACAAGTAGTTTTGAAAAGTGTTAACACAAAGGTTGGTGAGTTCATAAGCTTTTGACAGTAAGAGTTTGACAATCGATCTTTGTAAAGAGATGTATGTTACTAAGAAAAATCCAATATTTTCCTTATAAAAGTTATGTGGTCCTAAATACCAGTACCGAAAACGAACAAGTATTTGTCATACTTAAAGATATAAAAGTGGTTTCAACTTGGCGTAAAAACTCTTTCTGATTTGAGAAAACTCCCGTAATGAATGGTGTGTAGTCTTAAATACCAAGACTGAAAATATACAGCAATATCTGTAGTTATTGATATGAAAAGCGACTTTAAATCAACATAAAACCCTTTTTGATATGAAGACGTACAAGTATTTTTTCATACTTAAAGTAATTTCAGTGAGCTAAATCGACATAACTTGCTAAATTAAAGTTAGAACCCGTAAATCTTATGATTTGTTAATACCACATGTGAGCTATTATAATCATACTTGACTTAGACAGCCTCGTAATGCGACGTTCTTCAGGCGTCGCCATTAAATGACACTTGTCACCACAGACTTGCCGGTCTAGCTGTTGCAAGCAGCTCTGGTGTGGGTTTGTCAAATCCAATATAGATCTATACACAACTATCACGTTCTCCCTACAAGAGACGCTGGTTACAATTTACAGGACTTTTTGAATTGGTTACTTTGGAAGTAACCCGAAGTGAATGACTCACAAATTTATTCATTAACAGATTTATGTGAACTAAAACGAAAACATTTGGTAATTTAAGTTTGAGAAGTAAATGATACATAAACTATACCTATTATAGTTTATCCAAAACGTTAGTAATGTATAAGAACTCTTTTATGAAAATGCATTAGTGTTATGAAGCCATAAATTATGCTTATTATAGCTTAATATACGTGTTCTAAATGAATGAATTATTTTATCATGAATGACTAAGTTTCAGTTTATGATGATAAACTAACAAGGAAACACATTCAATATTTAGAACCTTTTGTTATACACTTTGCTCAACATAATACAAAGTGTTATGAAAGTTATATGATGTTAACTAATTTTAACCTTTCTGCGCTGTTTTAGAAATGTCATAGAAAAATCATACGAAGTCGAAAACTAATTCCGTAAATTCTGAAAGTTCCCAAAATATTTCTAGTTTACTCATAATTTTTAATGACCTCCAGATTGGGTGAAAAAGTCCATAATCACAGACTGGTCCGGATTGGTGTTTGAAATGATAGGCAGTTTTGTAAAAATCACCATAAATTGTAGAAAAATCGTATGGAGATGTTCAAGTAGTCATTTTAAAGCTAAGAACTGGAAATACTTGCAACTAAAACAGTTTTGAAAACCAAAATGTTAAAGTTGTCCAAAACAGTCCGTGAATGGAGTCCAACTTTTCTGATGAAAGTTGTTAGAAAAGTTTAGTTATGTTCTTGGTGATTTAACTTGTATTCCCCCCTAAAAACTTAAGAAAACATGAAAATGTAGGGGTATGAACTCACCTTGAGTGATTTCAGTGGATGGATGATGGAGAAAAGAAGTGTTCAACTCAAGAACACTTGGGAGATGCTTGAAGATTTGAGGATCTAACAACAAATATGACGATATTTGTGTAAGCAATCTATGATTTGGATGAAGGATAGTAGAATATCTAAGTGTAGGAGGAAGATACTTACCAAATGTGGAGGAAAAATCTAAGATCAGCCCTTGAATCTCGAATTTTTAGAGAGAGGAAGTGAGAGAGAAAATATGCTTGATCTTTGGTGGAAGAATGAGAATATGAGAGAAGTGTGAGGAGAGAGGAGAGCTTTCTAGCCTTTGACCAATTTTGAGGTTGGAAAAAGGTGGGAAAAGTACAATGAAGTGACTAGGTATGGGCTGATGTGGAATAGTGACATGGAGTGGGTGTGGGAGGTCGCTTGTATCATAGATTAAAGCAAAGTCAACACTCCACCTCTTGTACTTCACCCACTCTTCTTGGATAAGGTTTATCCCCAAAAACGTGGTTAATTAGTAAATATGGGGCCTTATATGTTAAAATAAAGTTTTGGTTGAAAATCCTGCGTTAAGATGATGAAGAACGAAGCTAAAATGAAGTCGTAGTCGAAAACCGGAAAGAAACGAACTTCCAGTGAGACCTCTCGGTCCTGGCTGGAGGTTCGGTCCTCCTGAGGCTGGGCGAGAGGCGAGATTAAGCGAAACAGTAAGAAGCGAAAGGAACCCTGAGGCAAAATGGATTGAGAGGCAAAATGGACCGAGATGCGAGGTTCGGGTCTTGTGCGAGGTTCGGGCCCGAAAGGAGGTTCGCTTCTAACAAGTTCGGCTCCTTGAGAGGGTTTGGCTCCTTAAGAGGGGTTTCAGGTCCTTAAGCCTATTTTACTCGTTTTAACCCCATTTTAAACCGTTTTTGACCCGGTTAAGGGCCGGGATTGCCCGAAAGACTATAAAAAGTTGAAGGAACTTTTGAGAGAGATTTCACATTCTTGGAGAGATTTCTCATACAAAGAGAGATTTGGGAGAGATTTCACATACATAGATAGATTTCTCATACAAAGAGAGATTTGGGAGAGATTTTACATTATTGGAGAGATTTATCATATAAAGAGAGATTTTGGAGAGATTTGACATGCTTAGAGAGATTTGGGAGAGATTCTAGATAAAGAGAGATAAAGTGAAAACGATTGAGAGAGGTTTCGTGTGTAACATTTGTGAGTGTCCGGCTTCACAATGCAAGGTCTGTCAACCTCGTTAAACCATATTTAAGGACCTTACACACTCCCGATGAGTATGCAACATTGTTTTATCGGTTTGGTTCGTTACTTACCACGGTTTTAGGTTAAAGAAATATAGATGTACGGACTTTTCAATTTATGACTTCTCATTAGAATAGCGAGTTGTATAGTATTTACCTAACATGAGCCCTAGTACACAAGGGTTAGTTGGGTTGACCGGTCTGACTTGTTGACTTTATTTGACTTTGACTTGACCAGAATTTGACGGTTCTCACAGTAAGCATAAAGCTTAGTGAGTTCCCCAAAATACCTCACGTAACAAATACTAGCCACTCGAGGCTATAACTCTGTGGGCCCTTGGGCCCTAACTCTGTGGACCCTCTGGTCCTAGGTCTGTGAACCTTCCGGTTCTAACTATGATGTACTCTGATATACACATGGCATAAATCACATAGAAATAATGCAGTGCAACACATCACATAAATAGCATACAATAACTCTGTTACATAACTCTAATTACCACTCAAGGTAAAGTATAGTGAGAAGACTCACCTCAGATGTCTCGGTAAATCCCTGACTAGGTAGCAGTATAGTCTAGCCTCCACCTAATCACATAAAGTAAAATACGCTCATAAATATAACTCTCGAGACTAGACCCAACCCTCAAATGGGTAAAAGACCATTTTACCCCTCTCTTGACTTAAAGACCCAATTGTTGACGAATCCCTAATAGTGAATAAAATCAACGGTCAAACTTTGACCTGACTCGTCGAGTGCACTTGGGCGACTCGGCGAGTCTACACTTGTCGACTATCTCTCTAGCCTCTCATGACACGTCGATCCTTCCCCCTGCTCGATGGGTTACACCTGGCATGAATCGCGGGGCCACCCCGACTCAACTCGTCGAGTTCAATTATGGACTTGGCGAGTTCCACTTGTAATCCTCTACCCCTTTCTGACTCACTGAGTCATTCCCCCAACTCGACAAGTTACTCACTGAGTGACTTACGGGAAACCCTAGCCAGACTCGCCGAGTCTGTTCTTGGGACTCGGCGAGTTCATGCCATGCTCGAGCTCAAATGAGCTCCTGAGGTCAGATCCGTTCCTCTAACTCATAGATCTAGCCTCCTAAAGCAATAAAAACACGTAAAGTTTGGATCTTGATGCCCATGCAAGGACCCCATGGCTCTATTTGAATAAATGGCCTCAATATGCCATCCAAAACTCATATCTCTCCGAGACACTCAATAAAGATCAAGGATTTAAGGTCTCTGGACCTCTTTGGATCCATTTTCGAAGCCTTAACACAAGAAGGGACCTATTGCACTAACAATCATACTCTAAATGGGCAAGAAACCCTAACTCTCAAGGTCTAACACCCAAAACTGAAGTAGGATCGAATATGTACCTCAAGATGAAGTCCTTAAGCTCTGAAATCCATAGATTAGCTCCCTGTTTAGCTTCCTCTTGCCTCGGTCACCTTCTTCTTGCAAAATCACCCACACACTCTGGGGTCTCTCTCTATCAACTGGTAGCCACAAATGAAGGCCATAAGGTCCTTTAAATAGGTCTCAAACCCCGGAAATTATGGTTTCATTAAACAGCACGGACTCCCCGAGTCCACTAATCGACTCGCCGAGTCCGGTCATTAACCCGGATGAAAATTTGCGACTCTACTCGGCGAGTCTAAGCATCGACTCTCCAAGTCTCTCTCAAAATCCCAAAAAAATAATAATTAAATAATGTACCTGAAAATCCGAATGTTACACAACCTTTCTTTCTCCCCCTTGCACCCCTGTGGACACAGGTGGGGCATCTGTTGTTGGTAGAAGGCTCAATATTCTTGAAAGAGGGGCCAGTTGCTTGTATAGAATAGCTTTAAATTGTGTGAATTTGAGACCAAAATTCAGGAATTATGAGAGAAGATGAAACCATCTTGACAGATAATTCTTTCTTCAGCATATTAATCACTTCCAGAAAATTTTTACTTTCCGTTGTAGAAAGTTGAGGACTCAAACTTTCGTACAACTTGACAAATCTTGTAGTAACATCACAAATAATGTCAATCTTCTGATTCAGAGATGCTTAATCCTGTTGGACACTTACAATCTCTTTTTGCATATCTTCGCGAAGCTTATGAATCTGCAAATTTACATCTTCACGGACTTTCTTGATATCTTGAATGAACAAAATATATCAGTCCTTCTCCAGTCTCTTTAATTCTTTAACTTCCCCCAAAAATGTTGAATTTAGAGAATTCACCCTTAGCTCAATGTTTTGATCATTATGATCAGCCTTCTCCAAAATTCTTGATTCCGAGTCTCTAACTATCCCAGAGACTTTACTCACTACCTTTGCTTCAAACATTTTCAACATAGTATCAACTTCCAAACTTGAAACCAACGAACCACCCTCCAGATTAGCGTGAGATTGAATTATGGAATTCAACTTCGTATTCAAAATCTTAAACTGCTTCATCATCATCAACCTATGATCTGGAAAATATTCTTCTTCGTTATCAAACTCCAATTCCTCAAAGGTTCCTCGAAAACCATCATTGTCAATATCAGTTTCCATAAGAATTGAGTCTTTAACAGGGGAATTGGTTTTAGGTGGATCAGTAGATTGAGAAGAAAAAATGGAAGTAAAAGGTTGATTAATAATATTTTCGAATGTGGGTGAGTCTATGGTTGAAGTAATTGGTGTCATTTGTGGAGGCAACGAAACAATAGAATTAGGATTACCTTGAGCGTCTGTATTCGAATCTATTTCACCTATGTTGACATTTACATCTGTATGAGATATGTTTGCATTGATGTCTGAAGTTCTTGCCTCCTCATGAGATGACCTGGAAGACAAATCTTTGGGTGGTATGACCATTGTCTGCTCAGGAGTTGAACTTTCCTTGTTAAGATTTACTTCAGGTGTTTTAGGAATTCGTTCATCTTCATCTTCTGTGGATTCGGTTGTCATACCAAGCTTTTGTGTCTTCTTCCACTGCAAGAAAGACAGCCTTTTACGACGCGCAATTTACGATACGCACGGATTTACGATACGCAAAAGTGTGTGATGTAACAATAATGTCATCTATCCAAAAATTTAAAGGATTCAGGATACGCATTTTTGCATGCCCCAAAATTAGTGTCTAATAAAAAAACACGGAGGGCACCTTAAATAAAACGTGTGTTGTCTAAGCATGTCGTTTTATAAATTTTAATCAAACACGCGTCCATCCCGGGGGGAATTGAAATCACAAAAATTAAAAACCCTCTTTGTTTCCACCGCCTGAAAACCCTAGCTCGTCCCTGCCGAAAACCCCTTTTTTCTTTCTTCTCTCTCGATTCTCAAACATCCACAGCTTCACTTCCCATCGACGATCTCCGCTCACCTCTTCCCCCTACCCCTTCCGAAATTCAGTTGCTTCCAGTTTGGGGGTTATTACCCCAGTTCCTTTCGTTTGCTCTCTGATTAAACGATTTATTGCCGACTGCGAAGCCTCCACAAACCCTACCTCGACTCACTCGCCATCTACTTCTTCCCAATGGAGACCTGATTTTACTCCATCGTCGTCTACTTTTCCCTCTGTCGCTATCATTCTCTCTCCACCTGCCTCCACAAACCAATTGTACCTTATACCATTCAACTTCTTTGTCCCAGTTGAAGTTGAATACGAACACTGAAATCGATCTGTTTAGGGTTACCATGCTCTGTTTCCAGGTTTGACGCCATCAATTTGGTTTGTTTTTCTTCAACAAAATGTAATTATGTAAAAAAAAATCACAACATTTCATTCTTTTATTGGTTTTGTCATTCATTTTTCAAGGAAATATGGAACATATTTCATCAGTTCTTCTATTCTAACCATCAAACATCTCTATAATTGACCCCCTAAAAGACAATTTTATAAGAAATACCTTTGATTCCTTCATTAACCCGTTGGTGTTTGCGTAATTAGCTTCTTTTTTTTTCTGATCACTCTGTTAATGGATTTGTTTAGGAAACAACCGTTATTTAGATGATGGAGAAGAACCCATGTACAGTAGGTAAACCCATGTTACTGAATATTTTCATATTGTGTTCTTTGGCTTTTTGTTGCTCAACTCACAAGCTTGTAACCTACAAGAGCAGTTCCACAGGCTCAAGCAACATTTGGAAGGTAAGTTCTCTTATTTTAATTCAGTTTCCAACTCTAAAATATCTCTGAATTGATTAGGTGTTTACCCTGTACGCATCTTCTGGAGTGTGCTTTCAATTTACACTTTTTTAAAAAAAAAACCTTCTACAGCATAATTGGGATATATGCACAAAGAAAAAGAAATCTCCCTTGGTATTTCAGAAATCATCCTAGAGGTCGGTTTGTGCAACCCCTCCCCCTAGTTTGGGGTTCATAGCCCTAAAATATTTGTAAGTTTTTCAATTGGGTCAAATTGTTTTGTCAACTAGGTCCTTTGTTGATGAATATTATGGGGAATTTTATCCAGATCATCAATATGGTGCAGAGAATAAGTGCTTCCATTTATACTTATGAATTTAGTAGAAAACCAAATTGCACTTCACCTGTTTGATGAAATGCCTCAATGAGACATATGACTTTAATTTTCACCAAATGTAAGGTTACTATGCAGAATCAATTGGATTTGTAAGGGGTCTTTACAGCATAATTATTATTTTTAGTTTTATTTTTTTTATATTTTCACTCAACCAAAGGCCTTGATCATCTTGCTACTTTTAACTGTTGAATATTGATTAGGTTTGGTATTACAGATGATTACCTTGGTGTTTATTCAATTTATTTTATAATTTTGACGATATTCTTGTCTATGTGTTATATTAGTTGGTATTTGTAGCTTTAGTGTAGCTCTATTTTGAATTTCCTCAGAATCATACATTTTCTTGTGATGTATTTAGTTAAATATGTGAAAGTAACTCTTTAAATCATGATAGCTCTTTTAATCTATTTTTAAGGTTTTGACTTTGTTATTAAGCCACTTCACTTTTCGTATGTGATTTTTTAGTTATATTCACTCAAATGCAGTATTTATATTATTATCTGTGCCTATCTAACCTTAAAGATTCATTGTATGTTGAAGAAGTATAAACCAAATCCAATGATTTGATAAATTGCTTCTCTCAAATGAAGAAAATGAAAAGACAGAAGGAAATACAAATTTGTGGACCACTGAAAAGTTAAGAAACCATTAATTTGATGTTGGTAGTTGATTTTCATAGTAAGTTGCTATAATGTATGTACTGTAGCTGTTCATGAATCTTGATTGACACTAATAGATATGTTGGTTACTTTAATTGGTTTATATTTAAGAGCATGAAACTAATTCATGCTTAGTTCATTCTGCTTGCTACATTCTAAACACGATTTTGAGATGGAATTTCAATCAAAGTTTATAAATTGTTCCTTTGAATTGCAGCTGCACTGAAATTTATTGACACCGAGCAGTTCCAAAGGCAAGTTTGTACATTCTGTAGATACTTTTGTATCGAGTATTTAAAATATTTATTAAAAAAATTAAAGTATTAATAAGATTTATGATTGTTTAAGACCTTTTGTATTGAGTATTTAAAACTAATATATATATATATATATATATATATATATATATATATATATATAAGATAACAAACAGACAATCAAACTCTTCTGAATGTTGTAGTCAATTTGATGTTCATTCTTATTGTTTAAGAAAAATGACTCTGCGGGCATATATTGAAATCTTAAGGTTTCAAGATCGACTTCATGCACATAATTACTATAGGAAGGCGGCAGTTGGAGCTATAAGGTAATGCTGATGATTCAGTTACATTTGTAAAATCTGTTATTATCTTTTGAAATTTGATTTTCTTTTTGTACTGTTTGATGCAGATGTTATATTAAGTGGTATGATTCTCCTTCAAAGTCATCTACCGAAGAAGACGATGAGTTGGAAAAACTACCTGCTTCTTAGAAAAAGAAATTGAGGCAAAAAACAGAGGAAGGCTGAAGCACGAGCTAAGAAAGTATAAATTCTTTACATTTTATGGATACAAAAATTGTTTTTTTTTTGTTTAATAATTATTTTGTTTTATGTTTTCTTAAGGAGGCAGAAGTGAAAAGTGAGGAAGTAGTGCGTGGTGTTTCTAAGTATGGGAAACGAATTGTCAAGCCAGTTGATCCAGATCCACATGGAGAGAAGCTATTGCAGGTACCCCCCTCCCTAATAGATTGCTTGATGAAGTTACTCTTGTAATCTTTTCTAAATGTAAATGTTAGACTGAAGATCCATTAATGGAAGCTGGAAAGTATCTAAAGCTGCTTTAGAAACATTAATCTGATTCCTTGGAGACACATTTGCTTTCTTTTAAAGTAAATATGTGAACACAAAAGATCTTGCTTTCATTATAGGTAATCTTATTAAATCATGACCTTCATAGGTGCAAAATAAGTAATAACATACCGTTTTTTTGTTTTTAATTAATATGGGTTGTAATGGATAATGGAACACGAGATGGTATAGATAAGTTTCTACGAGCTGCTAGCACTAACCCAGATACAATTCATCACTATGAGTTTATGCAAGATTATAAGGTATTTATTTCAACATATTATAATTATTACTTATCATGATTCTTGTGCTTTCTACCATAAAAATATAAACTTTTGTTATGTTGGTTGCTCCATTTGAAGCATTTAGATGGTCATATAGAAGAGGTACCAATTACCATGGAAAATAAACCTAAACTTTTCCAATTTCCTTTTCCATTATCTTTAAATCCAGTCCAATTACCATTTTGTTTAAATTTTAACTAAATCAGGTCCCTATTTGTCTCTGCCAGCAAATGAGTTGGTTGCAAGGATACCCATCCCAGTCTTACAACCATACTATTCAATCCCAATCCTTTAAAGTTTAGCAAATACTCCTTCCCCTTGTTATGGGGAACATCTCTAAGCCATCTAAGGTAAGGTCAGCACTTAAATGGCCTTGTACTATCCAATCAAGCAAGATCAATTAGCAGAACATGAAATCATGCATTGCTCCATTGTTCACCAATATCACTTGTATGTCTGAAATTTTTCTTTCCGATTTAAACAGTTTGCCACAGGGAAGACCATCGAAAGAGATCACAAAATTTCACCTAATAAGTTAAAAGTTATTATTCAAAAACTTGCTTCCAAATATTTTAACAAAAAGCCCTCACTCTGTTATTTTTGTACATACACAACTTTTATGACGTTCTCATATTACATGTCATTGATCAAGATTTCATGTTATCAATGAAATGTACATCTTAAACCAAGATAAAATTTAATCTCAAACTATATTTTCTTTGTTCAATGTGTGAAAGTTCCAGGAAAAACCCTTGTGCAATTTCATCTCAACAAGCCAAAATGATCAGGTCAGGCCTGTTTTAGCTTTCATTTTGGTCTAAATTGGATATTGTTCAAGTGCTACTTCTGTGTTAGGGATGAACTGTACATCTCAACAAATGAAAACTTATTAGAAGAACATGTGTGTCCTTCTAATTAGTTTTTAGTTTTTACAATGCAGAGTCCCAATTTATGATTTTAGTGGAGAGAATTTTTTGCAATGAGGTATCCAACAGATACTAACAAATAATAGAGAATTTTTCGTGAGGAAATTATGGGATCATCTAGAAGCTGTTGTTGTTCGTGTCATGGCACTGTGATGGGTACTGTTGAAACCAGAATGTCTGAACAAGGAATAGGAGGTTTTGTAACACTCAAGTTTTGGGAATGTGGGCAACACAATAATGATTTTACCCTGTCTATTGTTATATATGTGCCCCATAGTTTTTTTTTGTTTATAAAATCTTTTTATTTAATATGTATATAGAATTTTTTTTCCAGTATAACATTTTTTTAACATGTGATGGTTACAGGGATGCAATAGTTTCTGCAATTATTTCCCATCCAAGTCGTGTCATGGCTATTAGTGCTTCTTATGGTGGTGACTTTAAGGTAATGTTTTTTAATTTATTTTATAATTATGAATCTGTGTTTGTATCATTGTTCTTTGTGGCTTTACATGTTTGGGTTAGCAATGGTGAAGATAAGTTGATTGAGAGGAGTAGATGTAGATAGGCATGACATGATGTTGGTTCATACAGGAAGAAAGTTATATGGCTGTTGCTGCATTTTCTAGTGATGCTTCTATATTGGTTGTTGCTGCGATAACTATCATCATATTGTGGGACCTTGAGAAAAACATACTCGTGGTTGTAATTGGGTCTTCTCTTAGAGTGGGTACATACATACATGCACTTGCTTCTTTTTTACTTAAGCACTTAAAAAGGGATAGATAGCTAGAAAACCTGGCTTAATACAACTTATGTTAAATTTGATAAATATAGTGAAATTTGTTTTTTTGGAATGTAGGGGTAACATAATTATTTAGTCTTATTCCAGTCTATAATAGAAACAAACCTTATGATGCAACACTTTTTCATACAGATACAAACATCTTGTTCCAAATTTCTTGCATCTACATCACGAGCTGGTTCAAATCCACAACTTTCCGTTTGGAGTATGTCAAAGTTGGCGTTATCCTGGTTATACAAGCTTCATATAGAAGGTGAGTTAAGGTTTAATTTAATTCTTTCTCCACTTCACTTGTGTTGTGTGTGGATTGATTGATTTGGGGAATAGAGAGGCTTCCAAAGATGAAGAAAGCTCCTACTTGAGGATACTTTTGGACAGTAGAGATGTGTCAAGGTAACATAACATATTTATTTATTGTTGGAGTCTTTATATATTAAGTAGACAAATTGCTATAAAATGATAGAAAGTTAACACCTCCAACGTGAAGTATACATATACTTCCAATTATTCTTATGGTTTGCATGCCAAAAATTTCTGTTTCTGATTATCATCTTCTCTTTCTATTGCCATATGTTCACACAAATTTCTGTAGCTGATTGCACATTAATTTAATTATGCAGGTTTTGAAGTTTTTGATGGCAAAGAATAGTGTTAATGCTCTTCATAGAAAAGTACATTGGTATTTTAGGAAATTTGGCTAATAATTTAGTTAATTATATAAAAAATGTTGAAATGTTACATTTGTCTACTATTGGAATGATTATTTGATGTATTACATTTGTCTACTATTGGAATGATTATTTGTATGACATTAACTTTTGTGCAATGTATTGTATTTTTTGTATATGGTATTTTATTTTCTATTATGAGACATGAAATGGAATTTTAATTTGAAAATCAGTAAATCTATAAATAAATTTTTTTTTAAAAAAAAAATTAAAATTACGATACACAAAAGTGTGTGTCGTCTTCATTTATGACATGACGTTTCTTGACAGGGGCTTCCTTGATACACATTGTGTGTCATAAACACGCGCGTCGTAATGTTAAGACACGCAAATGCGTGTCATCTTCCTTTATGACTGGGGCTTCCTTGATACGCATTGTGTGTCATAACCGTGCGTCGTAAATGTGCGTCGTCTATAGACGACGCACAAAAGCGCGTTATCTCTCTTTATGATAGGTCCTTCCTTGACGCACATTTGCACGGCGTCTGATCGTTTTACGATGCGCAATGAGCGTCGTAAAAGGCTGTTTTTCTAGTAGTGTTCTTCTCCCTTTGAGAAATTTGTTAGGCCATATCTCCAGCCCTTTGTTTCTTAGACGATGGAGAAACAGGATCCGATATTTCTCGAATAATGACACCCTGATGAGTAACATGAGTCTTTCGTACCACTTTAGGATTTGGAAATTGTCATGTATTCTTAAACTTCATTTTTATTCTTCGAAAAACACCAGTCTTCGAAGGAATAACCACTTTCTCGTGAGTATCTTCAATACCAGGCTCAATCGGAATAGAAATACTTCATTTACCACCTTAACTTCACTAGGCTTCTTCTTTGGAGACTTCTTTGACGTAGTTTTAGTAACAAGGTTTTCAAAAGAACCTGGTTCATTATTCTTCAAACGTCTAGACTTCTTCTCTTCCCTTTGCAACAATATCCCCATTTGAACATTAGGATCAATGTTTTTCAAATATGCCACCAAAACAACATTCGTATGATCAACACGCCTCAACATAGCATCTAAAATATGTGCAACAAATGGAAACTCCTCTGCATCATCATTCATATTCTTCGAATAATTGTATGTACAGAATTCAACCTTCTCCTCCTCAGCATTCACCAAAATCCCTTCCTTCTCAAAAAAATTGTTGCAAAATCAAACTCCAATACCTTGCACATGAAATGCCTTGAATTGAATTCATGTTTTCAACACTCTTTTGGAATTCCTTCCAAATATATGTAGAATATTCCATCGAAATATCATAGTATAGCCCAACAACCATGGCATATACGTCCATCCTTCCTTTGTCAAGACCAACAGTTCGACCAGTCAAACATCTCAGAAAAATTCTAAAGAGAAAGTTCCAAATGCTTGGAAGACCAAATTTCTTAAAATCACTGATCTTGGTAAGTTGGGGTTTATGACACATCTCATTGAACATGTGTACGATTTGGGGAAATTGAAGATCAAAGTAGGGTGGAGAATTTAGGATTTCCATTATTTGACAAAATAGCCTCTTAGATAGTCTAACCTTCTTATCATTCACCAGGTTGAATGTGATGACATCCAAAGCTTTGTTGTAAGTAGCAGTTATCCTGCTTGAGATAACCGAGAAAAAGGAACAACAAAAGATTGAAACATAGCCGTGGATAGAACTGAACTTTGTAAAGCGACAATCAACATCTTGAGTTCTTCCGGATAAGTAGAGACATCAGCCTCTACTTGGTCATTAGTTCCTTGAATCTTCATGATTAGTTGTGAAGTAACATCTTCAGTTGTTTGGGACGGAACATCAGTTTGAGTAGCCATGATTAGGGTTGGAAAATCGTGTAAAAAACAGTTGAATTTTTTTTTCAGAGAGAATTTTGGGAACTTTTCTTCTGAAAGGGTAAACCGATAACAAATCCTTAAATCCCCTTTTATATGTAACCCTGGAGTTTGAATTTGAAGCGGGATGTGCATTTAATGAAATTTGACATGGCACCTTGATAAGCGGACCATTACCCCATAAAAATAGCCACGTGTGAAAAAAGTAATTGTCACGTCTCCTTGAAACCTGGACAGAATACCATACGTCACCATAAAACAAGTTGCATTGTTTGCCCCAATAGAACTATAACCATCAGAACCCTTCGAATGGAAGTAAGGCTCTTTTACTTTTGGGTTTTAAAGTAAAGTCATTTGCCAAATGTTCGAAATCATCATCCTTGTAACATCCGAAAAATACAACCAATTTAAATTTTTCAAAATAACCCGATTTTCATTAAATTGTTTACAAAAAGGTTTTCAATACAAATCATTTAGAGTATTCCCAGAATCACATTGCTACAAAATCATGAGGAGCGGTACGATCGCGCCTTCGCCTTGCCACAGTCTCCTGAAGAACCTGAAAAAAACATTAAACCACAACTGTAAGCCCGAAAGCTTAGTGAGATACCCCCAAAATACCAACCACGTATACGCCCTTCCAGGCTGCGACCTCCCGGTCCAAAACATATTGCCTTCCGGCCCATAACATATAAAACATACATAACATAACAGAACATAGAACAGACATGCATATCGGGTCTACTGTGTGACTGGTCCACCGTATCGGGCCTTCAGTCCATCGGATCCATCCTCCAGGTCTAGTCATGTCCTTCGAGTCTACAGTGGGGTTGGTCCGCCCGCATTGGGCCTTCAACTCACCTGGTCCACTCTCTGAGTCTACAGTGTGACTGGTCCGCCCACATCGGGCCTTCAGTCGGCCTGGTCCACTCTCCGAGCCTACAGTGTGACTGGTCCACCCGCATCGGGCCTTTAGTCGGCCTGGTCCACTCTCCAAGCCTCGGCACGTCTGGTCCGCCCTCGTGGGGCCTACAGCCTATCCGGACCGCTTGCTGGGCCTTCGGAATAACCGGTCCGCCCTGGGTATCTTGGCCTACAGCACAAAGTAGGACCCGCCTCAACCCATCTCCAGTCCAAACAACCATGTGCACAAAACATACAATCATATAACAGCCATAGTCAACAAACCGAGCAAGCAGATCACATAGCATATCATTACCCTAACCAGGTTACCGACCTAACCGGTCACTAGCATAGCATCACTCTATATATCAGGAAACTGACCTTAACAAGGTCTCCTAGCATGTACCATCCTAGCTACCAGGATGCAGACACATCAAACAATAACATAATAACCATATCCGAATCTCAATCCAATAAAGGGTCGGCCTTGGTGCCTTAGACCATGTTGATATAGTGAGGATAACTCACCTCGAAACTGCCGGCTGAAAGGATAAGATCCCGCTGCTCCGAACTCTGACACGAACTCCTCTACTGAACATCAAAACATACAACTCAATAAATACCCTTAATTACCAAAATACCCCTAGAAGACAACTGGTCAACCTTGGACAAGTCAAAGTCAACCCCTAACTGACCCTACTCGCCGAGTTAACCCGATGACTCACCGAGTCCCTATGCTCAGAACTTCCTCAATCAGCGACCCAACTCGTCGAGTCACCCCAAGACTCGTCGAGTCCAACAACTCTGAGTCCACTCGCACCCAACTCACCGAGTCATCCCTTGACTCGCCGATTCCTCGACTCAACCAGAAATATTGGGACTCCTCGACAAGACTCGCCGAGTCCAAGAACAGACTCGCCGAGTCCAAGGCTATCTTCAACCTACTCGCCGAGTTGTTCTTCCAACTCGTCGAGTTCCAGGCCATCTTCAAGCAACTCGTCGAGTCCACCCATGTGACTCGTTGAGTACCACTGGTCTGAATCCATACAGAAGCATCTCAGGCCATGCAATTGATCCAAAACATAGATCCAACCTCCTACAATCCATCCATCACGTAAAGTGGCAAACTTTACGTGAATCTAAAGAGATCTAGGCCTTATTCACCTTAGAACCAAGGTTTGGGACATGATAGCTCCATTAACAACACAAGAACCGGGGCTTTAATGCTCTTAAGATCTTCTCCACTCCAGATTTGAGGTAGCAACCTCAGATCCATCCTCCAAACATCAAGATGCCACACAACCAAGCTCCCCACACAACCCCAAAATGAGAAACTAGGAAAACACAGCCCAAGAACGAAAGTATTACATCCAAAGGATGCCTCAACAGCAATGAAACTCGAATCCAAGCAAAGCCCTTTGATCCAAGCCACTTCTCCTTCAAGATTTCTTCAACCAACACCTCTCCAAGCTCTAATTTGCTCAACAATGGGACTCTCCACAAATTTAGGGTTTCTGGGACTCAAGGGGGAAATAAGGGAGGCTGTAGAGGGGGCATAATGCTCTTTATATAGGCCTCAACCCAGAAAATTAGGGTTTTCTCCATACAGCACCTACTCATCGAGTCCATCTTTGGACTCGCCGAGTAGGCCACTTGATACGCGACCATAGTCGCGACCTGACTCACCGAGTCTATCCATGGACTCGCCGAGTCACCCTCCGAAACTTACTCTTTTAGCCCTTCAACTCTACTCTTGAAATTCCGGGATGTTACAATCCTAAGTTGGTGTTACTCAGAACCTCAAGGATTTTGTGAGTGTAGTGTTCCAAAAAATTAAATGAGAAGCAATAATGAGAAATTTTTGGAAGTCTGTGATGTCGATCAATTTTTCGACACAAAAGCAGTATAAACCCCGGGCAAAGGTTACTTGTGTATGTTCCCGTTATATACAATTAAATACTTGTAGAGAAGTATAGAAGGGCTTCTTTTATTAGGCTGCATGGGTAGCTATAAGAATTTCGTTACATATCAACCTAAACATAAGGTGAGAAATTGTAATAGAAATTACTTGTTTGACCAGTGTAGTCAGTGAAAAGCTTGCTTTGACAAAAAAAAAATTAAGTGACTTTGGATTTCGAATGAAACTCACACGGAAATCATATTCATGAAAAAAATTTGTGCTAGATCTTGTTGGGTAGCAAACATCGTGGGTTTCGAATGTTTGATCAAGAACACTCATACAAAATGAATATGATTTGGAGTTTCGAATTTAAGTACTGAAACAAATGTTTTGTGAAAATCTGGAACATAGTTCCCCATCAATTCCTTAAAAGTTTAGAGAATCGGGTTTAACTTTCATCACGGTCTCATGATGTCAGATCATAAACAGAGATTTTTGATATCTCTAAGTCTCAATTGGTTTGATCAGAAACCTCTTGGACATATGTCTTCGTGTGTGATCGTGTAAGAACTTTCAGATGAAAAAGATTGGTGTAAGACACGAAATGTACCTCTATTATATTTGGACAAAATAGTAAACTCTTAACTCATGTGAGAAGAGTCAGGTAGCTCAGGAGACTAATATGAATAAAAGCTTGATTGGGAATAATTTTTCGTATGAAAGATTTCATTAAGGCTTTCATACACACATATTGAGTCAATGGAGGCTTTGGTCAAAATGTTGCAGCATGCTACTAGGGACAACTTAACTAGTTCAAAGTATTCGAAAATTTACCTGACCCTAGAACTGCAAGCATTCCCCAAGTTGAATCATCATGAATATCTGCAACAAAATACTAAAAAGAAATGAGAACCAAAATATTTTTGTTGTTTTTGATTTTTCGAAAATAAAAAAATGAAAATCTTTTTGAGTTTTTGATTTTTTGAAAATTAAATGACAAAAAAAAAAAAAAAAACGAAAATCTTTTTGGATTTTTAATTTTTCAAAAATTAAATGACAAACAAAATGAAAATCTTTTTGGATTTTTAATTTTTCGAAAATTAAATGACAAACAAAATTTACTTGTTGCAAACACACGAAATTTTATCAACCCATGAGAAGTGAAAATTTTACAAATTCGAAGTGGTCGAAACGTTGACTATGAACAATAACCTCTGAATGTTGAATGACATTGCGTTGTCTTTTATTCAGTGCCTATGAATCATTCGTGGCCAACCATCATTCTCCTTTTTCGCATGGAACAAAATTTCCATCGATCATTCCAAGTTCTTCTAAAATTCTTACAAAAGATTTTTCATCTAAAGGTTTCGTGAAAATATCAGCTAACTGATAAGTTGTTTTCACAAAATATACTTCAATATTTCCATCCTCCACATGATCCTTGATGAAATGATAACGAAGAGCTATATGTTTAGTCTTCGAATGCTGCACATGATTATGACAAATTCTTATTGCACTTTGAGAATCACAATATAATGGAATCTTTCTCATATTAATTGCATAATCACGTAATTGACTTTGGATCCATATAATTTGTGATGTGCAAGCAGCAACAGCTACATATTTTGCTTCAACAGTTGAAATTGATACACACATTTGCTTTTTCGACTGCCAGCTCACCAATTTGCCATCAAGCAATTGACATCATCCACTTGTGCTCTTTCTATCAAGATTACAACCACCTAAGTCTGCATCCGAATAAGATTGAAAAAGAACCCAGTTTTCGAAGGATACCACAATCCTAACGAAATTGTTCCCTTAAGATAACGAAAGATATTCTTCACAGCAGTGAGATGTGGTTCTCATGTATTTGACTGATACCTAGTACAATTACACACAGAGAACATGATATCCGATCTACTAGCTGTAAGATAAAGTAATGAACTAATCATGCTCTTGTAAAGAGCTAGGTCCACTACAGGTTTATCTAACGAAGGTCTCAGCTTTATGCCAGTTGTCATAGGGATTCATAACTTCGTGCTATTTGTCAATCCAAACTTCTCTAGCAGATTCTTCGTATATTTTTTTTGGTTAATAAAAATTCCTTCTCTGCTTTGACAGATATTTAGACCAAGAAAATTATTTATATTTCCCATCATGCTCATTTCAAACTTACTTTTCATAAGATCTTTGAATTCTCTAGACAAGACAGGGTCAGTTGAGCCAATAATAATATCATCAACGTAAATTTGAACAAGCATTAGATGATTCCCAACTTTCTTTCAAAATAATGTAGGGTCAATAGATCCTTTTTTAAATTTAGATTGCTTCAACAAAGAAGTAAGAGTTGCATACCATGCTCGTGGTGCTTGTTTTAACCCATAAACTACCTTATCTAAGATATATACATGATCAGGATGTTCTTCGTTAATAAAACCTGGGGGTTGTTCTGCGTAAACTATTTCTTCAAGCTCTCTGTTTAAAAATGCACATTTCACATCTATTTGATAAACATCAAATTCTTTGTGAGCTGCATAAGCCAGAAAAATACGAACAGCCTCGAGTCTTGCGACAGGGAAAAAAGTTTATTCATAGTTGATTGCTTCTTGTTGTGAGTATCCTTTAACAACAATTCTGGCTTTGTTTCGAATGATATTTCCTTATTTGTCAGTTTTGTTTTTGAAAATCCATTTTAACCCGCCAATTGAAACATTTTTAGGTTTAGGAATTAATCTCCAAACCTTGTTTCGTTCAAATTCAGACAATTCATATTGCATCGCAACAACCCAATCTGAGTGTTCCATTACAGCCTTAACTGTCTTTGGTTCAATTTTAGAGATGAAAACATTGAACACGCAAAATTCTTGATGAGTATTCAATACCTCATTCCTTGCATGAAAATGAGCTCTTGTTAATACTCCCTCTTGTGGATTCCCAATTACTTGATACTTCAGATGATCTCTTGTCCATTTTTCCATTAGTGGATAAGATGGATCAAAATCCAAAGGTGAATCTTCGTATACATTATCATTCTATAAACCTACAATTAAACATTCATCATTAAAATCATGAATATTTTCATTATGTCCTGAATGCTCCCCCTCAAGATCAACATCCAATCTCTCATTCTCCCCCTCGAAAGAATGCTCGCCCTCAACTAAAGTATTCGAATCCAAGTGCTCCCCCTCAACTGGATTATTTTGCATACTTTCGCCTATCTCTGGAGGATTTGATGTTGAATCATCAGTAAGCTTGATATTTGATCTTCAATTTCTTTGAATTCACCATCTTCTTTGATTTTTGGCATCTTCCACTTTTGAATTTCTTCAGAATTTTTTCTTTCTTTCATCTTCATATTTTGACTTTGATTGCTCCAAAAATTCTTCAATTTTTAACTTTTTGGTAATTTCTCTCTTTTTTTACATATACTCACCTTTTTTATATATATTTCACTCAAAAACCTACATGCTTAAGCATGGGCGCTCTACTTCAACCCTTATTGGTTAAGACATTAGTCTAAGTGCAATGACTACATAAGTTTTCCTGGATACATTACATGTACAAGCTGCTAAACATATTGGATCCCTCAAACTAAGTGAAGTTGTGTTTTTGTCCCATGATTTCACTAGAATAAAGGAGGCCACAAATGCACTATAACGTGTATTGGCTCAACTAAACATTTGAGTTCTCATCGGATCATCCCATACAATATTAGCAAAATTTTAAATTATTACTAGATTTTCCTAAATTAAACTATTATTTCAAGTTTATATTTTTTTTAATTTTATTTAAATTTTCTAAATCTAGCAATTTTTAATTTTCTTATTTTATCCCCTACCCCCACACTTATTTCATACAATGCCCTCATTGTATGCATAAAACTAATGAAGCACATAAAAACGATAAAAATGGAGAAAAAGGAACAGACTCCCCTAGGGTAGTTGTGGCGAAGTCGAATGGGGATGCTACAAGTTGCTCCAAACATTACTAAAAGACTGGAAACTGGAACTGCTGCTTCTGAATTTTCCGGAAAATGAATCAAGAACGTTGACTTCTAAGATGTGGTGCAAAGATTGCAAATAAATGCAATATATAGTAACCATGACGTGGGAAAGTGTGAACCACGTCGTCTCGTCGAGAGATGTGAAACCTAAACATGGCCACAATGTGAAAATTATTGGTCACGTCGCCATACCAAGAATGGCAGTCTCCACTCGCGATGAAAAACTCCCCCACGACATAGGAAAGTATCAACCATGTCGTAGCAGACAGGATGATACTTCTACATCGCGTCAAAATAAAACACTATGGTGTGGGAACATCTCATCCATACCATAGGAGTCAAAATATAGGAAAAATGCCACTCTTCTAAATAATTTCTCACGAAATCAACATGCACCCCACACTTATGAAAAATCGTGGGTCATGACTATAATCTTTGAATTCTCACACGACTCTCTCTAGCAACAGTCGGACCTAGCTGCTGAACTTACTGCCAGCTTTCTAAGGATGAAAATTATGCAAAGATCTAAACAACCAAAGAGCATCAACATGGAAAACAAAAGTACCAAAAATAAAACAACCTAAATTAAACTAATTACATACCAAATAATAATACTAATACTAAGCAATGCAAAAATAATCTAAAAATAACATAAAAATAAAAATAAAAATAAAAAGGATATACTACATCACTCGTCATCCTCATCAACGTGCTGTTGTGTCCCAGATGTACCGGCTCCATCATGTCCTGACTGGAATGATGGAGGAAAAGGAATCGGGTACTGAAATCCCTAATGGGCAAAGAATGCAGTCAACGCATCCCCATACCACTGCTGCCGACTCTCTACGTGTGCAACATGCTCACCCAGGCTCTGAAATCCCTCGTCAATCCGCTGAGCCAGGTAACGTATATCAATCTCTGGCTCAGGTCCCTTTTGTGCTCCTCGAGGAGCATGTCTACTCCGTAAAACACCATCCTCGCCTTGCTCAAGTGCCCTCATCGACTCCAATAATTGTAGGCTCATCGGCCTCATATCATGAAACACCATCGATCTTGTAATCTCCCGCATCAATAACTGATAAGATCTAGCCAACAGTGTGATAAAATGCCCCCCTGACCCTCCTACTGTGACATCCCCAAAATCACGGCCAGAAAAGACCGGTTTGTTTATGCTTTGTTTAAAAATTAGAGTAACATTTTAAATAAAAGTGTTTCGGAATTTGTCCCAAAACAATAATATGATAAAGATTTATCAAAAGCATTTCCATAGAAATGTATTTCATTAAAAGACTCGGGATGTCATGTTCGTACAGATCAAAAGCATAAATAGTACAATACAAGCCTTACTACATTATTTCATATCTACAGGCCTATATCTGTAATCCCTCGTCCAAACATCATATATATGCTCAAGCGCCACTACCTGTAATACATAAAACTGAGTGGGTCGGGCTTGGGAGCCTGGTGAGCAAATAGGGTTTTCAACCCACAATAAATCAGTTTATTAACTTCATTAAATTAAACAAACCCAGTTACCCGTTCCCGTTATCCTCACATTACGTCCCTAAGCATCTATCATAAGGGACCTATCCTAAGGATTATCATCGGGATGGATATTAATGCTAAGGGGATTCCTTAGCACCAAATGTCCTTAAGGCAACCATGTGGGGGATGGAGTACATCTGGTGAGCACACAGTTCAAATAAACACACAGTTCGAATAAACACCTACAGGTTGCGAGCCTGCTAGTGTTCCACTGGATTGTCTAGAATAGTCCGTGGTCGTCATCTATACTCCGCTAGATGACTGGATCATCAATAACATCTATAACGAGGCCTCTCATGATTTTATTTTGTCACACAGCAACTATTACATCTACCCATGTTTTACCCAACACATTTTGTAGATATAAAATAAATATACAGTTTAAATCTTTGAAAACATGTATAAAACGTTCATCCAGCATAGATAACAAGTATTCAGATAATATGCACACATAGCACGTAATTTATATTAAATACTTCATATCTATGTGTAAGCTGAAAGTAACTATGCACTCACCTGAAAAGGTGGTGATTCCGAACTCAGACAGCGCTTCGCTTCTTAAAAAGAATTTTCTTCGACGAAACCTAGTATTATTACCACTAGAGTTTAGTTTATTATTCGTCGAGACTAATTAATAGTCTAGCTATTATTATTATTATATAAGCGTCAAAAAATACTTATATAACCCATAATAATAGCCCAAGTATTTATTATAAGTTCATAATAACGTTACTATAATTAAAAAAAAGCTATATTAAAAATAGCGTAGGCGTAGCTCACTTACAGCGGGTTTTATAGAAAACCAGGATTTGCTTGGAGCAGTGTTTCCGAGTCGAAAAGCTCTTCTTCTCGGAGCCGTCGAGAACTTCGAAGCTTCCGCCTCGTGCTAGGGAGGTTCCCTAGGCTTTTCGGGGGATTTCGGGGCTAGAGAGAGGTTCTAGAGAGAGAGAGAGAGTAAAGAGAAGAAAGAATAGGAAAGGTGTAAAGAAAATGAGGGTGGGAGAGGTAGTATTTATAGGGTGAAATGTGGTTGAACTTGGTGCCACATGTCACCATCTGGTGGCAAGCCTTGGGGAGAAAGCAATGGCCAAGATTGTGCCACATCACCCATTTTCGCACAGCACACTTCCGACTTCTAAAATCCGTAACTTTCACATACGACCTCCATTTTTGACGTTCTTTATATCCATGCATAGGTAATAATAAGATCTACAACTTTCATTTTGACTCCGTCGGCTAATTCTCGACCGATCTTAAATTTAACAGTACAAGGAGATTATACTGTTAAACGTCTACGTAAAATTCATAACTTCTACATACGGACTCTGTTTTTGTCTATCTTTTTACCGTTGATTTCCTATTAATGAGATCTTCAACTCTCATTTACATTGCATAATCCAAAAACCGTTCGAACTAAAATTCGAGTTTCGGGCCGTGCACTGCTAAGCCGAATCTTAGAAAAATCATAACTTCCTCATACGAAGTCAGATTTGGGCGTTCTTTTTATGGATGTTCTCGGTTTAACATATACTACAACTTTGGTTTAAATCACTAAGGCTAAAAATCCCTTCATTGTAAATTCACTATTTACGTCTCCTGGTGTCGTGTCGGTTTTGCCGTAAAACTTCGACGAGCTATAACTTCTTCGTTATAACTCGGATTTTGGTGTTCTTTATATCCTCGGAATCCTTGTTTCGACCACTACAACTTTATGTAGAGATATCGGGCTTATCTCACACTTTAATTTTGACACTTATTTTTATTCTTTATTAAATATATATTTATAATAAAGTAATAAGCACACAAATACACATAATTCACATAGAATTAGAATATTTCATCTTTATTACATCAAAAAGAGTTACAATAGTTGATCTACACTATTACATCATCTAAAAATGCTTAGCCCCGGAACCCGGGCGTTACACCTACCCAAATAAACAACTAAAGCACCCGGGAGGTTCAGGTGCCTCCCTGAAGTAACAAGCGCCCTTAAGAAATACAAGTCTATAGAAGGCACTCTCTCACTGTTCTTATGATGCGTGAGAGACATCGAAATCAAAAGATGTAGCAATCTATATGTGGTAGACCGTATCATCCTCCCCAAAGCAGTAGATGGTGTGTACACTCCCCCCATAATCTCTGCCCAGAAAGTGTTTTCGTTGTAGTCATCCGGTTGGCCAGTAAGACAATCAGCAAGGAATGATGGGAAGTGGACACTCCTCGTCTCATCTACTGTATATATCCTAACTCGAGTGGCAAGCTCAATCGCACTGCACTCTTGACTCACACCACCAAGTCTAAAGGACGAGGTTGCCCTATCATCTGGTGTCTTCTTAGGGTCATAGGAAACTGTAGCATAAAACTCCAACAAAAATTCCCGATATACAGGCTCCTGGATCATGAACAATCTGTCCCAACCCTGACATACAAACAAAGGCACGCCACTCGCGTCCGAGTGGGTGTATCGCAAAAATTTCTGGATCAACTCATCAAGTCTAGTCCGGGCCGCCAATCCCCAATCAAATGAAGGTGCTATGTCAATCTCCTTAGTAAGCAACAAACTCAAATTGTTCACATATTTGGCCCGAGTTTCATTATTCAAAGTTTGCAGGAATTACAAGAAACGGTGATCGGTCACGTCCTCGGGTGGGTTGGTTCTTTGAGTTCTACAAGCCATATTCTGTAAAAATAAGAACAACACAAAACCAAAACAAAATACCCATAGCATTAACATATTTAAATGAAAATAGGGGTGCTGGTCAAGAACTTACACTGGGCGTACATCCAGGAACTCGTAATCGTTCTCTGATCATTCAAAAGTTATAACCCATAACAATGCCTTCAGATTATGCACATACGCAGGGCAGTATACAATCTAAGGGTTAAACACACGGGGTTATACACAGGGCTAACGTCTACAACGCTATGCGTACGTTCAATTGATTAAATCAAAGGTTCATACACGAGTTTAAAGTCCAAATTGAGTCATCATGAAGTGAAATCGGTCTATTTGAGCCATAATCAAACATACATTCAAATGAAATCAGCTCCAATTCAAGAAGTATATAAGCCCTAGATTTCGACAGAAGCATAATGCAACAAATTTGACTGATTTAAATAAAAATCAAGGAGACATGACATCTGAATAACATACCTTTTGGACGAGTTTTACAAGAAACGAAGAAAATCGGAGTTTCCTTGGAAGAATTCGTCCGTCACAACGTGGGTTTGAAGTAACAAAATGGTAGAAGAACATAAAGTCAAAGGGTTTAGAATATTACCTGACGCCGACTTACGCTAGGCGTAAGTCCAATTCCGTGAATAAAGAAATCGCGATCATTCGTCCAGTACGCTTGGCATAATTATATATACGTTGGGCGTACATTTAATGAATTCAAGTTCCTTTCCCTTGTTTTAATCTTCTTTTCCAACTAATTATATTGGAGACTCTTAACAATTTAATTTCTACAATAGCGACAGCATTCAGACAAGTGACACGTTAAATAAAAAAACAGATATCAAGATCACTCATCTTCATCGAAATCAAATAACAGTTGTTAAATAAACCCCTTGCATGCAAGAAATAGTTTGTGAAAACAAAAACTTTCGGGACCCGTTAGACTATTTCATTTCTTTTCTTTGCACCATTAACTAAAATTAGAACAAGAAATGACCAAACTAGTCAAGAACAGCAAGAGATCAGTCTTCCACTTAACCACCACGACACGCCTTGCTATACTACGCCTCATGGATTGAGTTGGACAAATCACCAAATTAGTAGGATAACCAGGTCAAGAATTCCCTAATTGATTACAATCTCGAAACTCATGCAAAAAGTAAAAACAAGCAATGTGTATGATCCCAAATTCCTGCAATTAACAACAAGAACCTTCCCGACAAGTGAAATAATATCATTGAAAATAAAATAAAATGAATTAAAAACTAACAAATAATGAATAATCAAACAAACTAACTTAATTGAAAGCCATTCCCTGGCAACGACGCCAAAAACTTGATGTGTATTTTTCATGAACTAGTTTTTTATTTATAATTCCTAATTTATCGCATCTAAACCACACCTTACAGGCAGTGCACCCGATCGTGTATAGTATAGCTTTGATAAGCAAGGGTGTCGAGCACAAGGGGAACGGTAGTGAATTAATTTAAAATATTTGATTATAGGTTACACAAAACACATAAAAGCAATAAAGAAAAGGTTTATCAAATCTCCAACGAACAACTAATTAACAAATCTCAATAAACTAATAGGAAAACAAATCTCTTCAGGTATTTTGGTTTAGATAAATTACACCTTAAAAGCATAGACAATTGCATACACAAAACTCTTTTCTTTCTGAGAGATTCTTCTTGTATCTCAGATTTTGTTGGTGTTTTCATTCCGCCACCTATTTTGGATTTTTATGAATGTTGTACCTTTTCTTTGGTACATGAGCATGGCTTTCGCTCTTTGACGAACACGTCTCACAGGACATTATCATTGGTTTGCCTAAAGATGTTTTGGTTCCACTTGTGCTTGGCACATCATATCTTGTAGGTTCATTAAGTGGCTCCAGCACATACCTGTCCTTTACTCTCCATGAGGTTTTCTGAGATAGGCCTTTTGTTTCATCAGCATTATCTATTGGTGCTGACCAGAAGAACTCCTCACATCCATTTGCATTATCTTCTTCAACCATAGCCGTCGGTTCTGCTGTTTGTTGAGGTGTGACTCCTTAAACTGTGTAGACCTGATTTTGAGTGGTTTGAACCTTTTGATATACAACCGCTTTTGCCTTAAGAATTTTAGTCTTGACTGTCGATGAGCGAGCGAACTCAAAAGAGTTTTTAGAGATCAAATTTTTGTTAGGTTTGGGTTCGCTCTTGACAAATTCTGAACAGTCCACCAAGTCCTCTACATATATTTCACTCATATCATCATCCTCATTAAGTTCAGATGCATTTTCAACATCAATTTTATTTTCTGAACTTAGTTTGGCATTCAATGAGTCAAATTTATGTATAGTTTTGGTTCTTAACTTCAATTTATCATTTTCGTCTAATAGATTTTTGAGCATGTCCTTATGGTTTTTGAACTTTATGTAGGACTCTACTTTGTCAAGACCAATTTTGTAGGCAGGAGAGACTTCATCAGAAGATACAACATTTTCACAGTTGTAAGTTTTAGCATTGACTTCATCCTCCTTTAACTCAAGGAAGGGTAAAATCATGCGATGTATCTTCTTTCCTATTTCACACTCGAGATACAATTGAGTGATATTAAAATAAAGTCTTTTCGCAATTAAACAAAAAACATTTTGCTAGTTTAAAAGCTTAAGATTGTCTCGTTGCAAATAGATCGATTCATCCCTAGACCTAATTAACTCTTTCTCCTTTTGCTCAATCCACATCTTCCTCTCCTCATTCTTCGACGATATCCTGCTAATTTGATTAGTCAGGTTAGAGTTTGTGACACGAGTTTGGGTGAGACTACTACTTATACTAGAAAATTTTGATTTTTAGCTATTCAGTTCCTTTTCATAGTTAGTAATAGGTATTTTCAGAGAATCAAGAATATTTTGTACCTTCTTGATCAACTCATCACATTTGTTGATCTGTGCACTGACAGGTTTCGCAGCCAAACATCTGTCCTCTCGCTCCTTCTCATCTTCCAGCCCACCATCTTTTGTGTATCCTCGCATCTGAGATACACCTTCTGTCACCATCAAACACCTTCCTGCAGCATATTCTTCTTTCACCAGCATCGCCTTGCCATGAGTCGGTTTTCTCTCTTCTTCGTCCTCTGAATTTGTGGACCATACCTGCACTCCACCAAATTCATCATTGTCACTTGTATCATGTACAATCAAAGCATTCATGGTGTTATTATTAGTTGCTGATTTTCTTTTCTTGATCTCCTCCAATCGTCTCAGAAGGTTCGCTTCCTCATCATCCTCATCAACCTTCTCGGCCTTTTTCTTCAGCATGCAATCTTTGACAAAGTGATTCTCGCCTCCACAATAATGGCAATCATAGCCTGAGTCACCACCAATCTTTGACTCCTTCTTGGATTCTTCTGACGTTGAAACCATCTTTGGTTCCTCCTTCACTTTCTCAGTACTATAACTTCCCTACAAGTTTCGGTTCTTGTTGGCTGGGAACTTTCTTTTGATAAACTTTCTTGTATTTGAAACCATCAGTGCATACTCTTCACCAGTTAGATCATAGTCATCAAGATCCAATTCTTCTTCTTTTTCAACATCATTTTTTTCCTTTTGAAACAAGAGCTAATGACCCCAAACTTGAAACCACCTTAGTTTTCTTTGACAACACACTTTCATGGGACTTCAGAATTCCCACCAGTTTCGCCAGAGAGTATGATTTGAACTGTTTGTGTGCCTTCATTATGGACACCACCGCCATCCATTCGGGTCTAGGACCGTTCATGAAGGTGACCTTCTGTTCAATTACCTTCCTTTCGATCCCATGCTTTATCATCTTACTGAGAAGATGATTAAAACGATCAAAAGCATGAATGAGTTTTTCTTCGGGATTTTGTTTGAAATCACCAAATTCGGAAAGCATCAAGGTTTGAATCGAATGTTCCAGATCTTCATCAGTGGAATACAATTCTTTTAACATGTCCCATATCTCTTTAGCTATAGCACATGAACTCACCAATCGACACGTATCCAACTGCAAAGCAAACCTAATCATTCTTAAGGCCTTGATGTTGCACTGAAACTTCTCTTTCTCGTCCTGAGGAATGTCTTTCACATCATTCACGAGCTGATTGTACTCCTTTTGAGTTTTGACATTCTTTGAGGTGCTTGAGTGAGCAAACGGACCAATTGTGATTGCTTCCCAGATCAACTACCTATTATCTTCTGAGCTGGTCACATAATATTTGAAGTGGTGCATCCAAACTTCATAATCCTGAGTGTATAAGATTAGAATCCTTGACGTTGATCCGATACTATTGGAGATGTTGATTGGATTGGTTTGCGAATCATCCATAGACATTGTGATGAAGTTTAATTGATAAACTGTTTAAGATCAGACTTGTAATTTATCGGTAGAGTTAGATCGACAATCAATGAGATACGTCAATATGGAATGATGGCTCAATTAATAGCAATCAATATGGAAAAACCCTAATAATTTATTTCAACGGAAGAGATGTGTATGAATTACACAACCTCCTGCTCTGATACTAATTGAAGAGAATTAATCTCTAAATCGTTTAGATCTTTCACAGGTATGTTGATAAAGAACAAACAAATCAATCACAATATGACTAAGAATATAGAATCAATATGAAGCTTATGATTCAAATATAGTCACGCCTCAGCAGAGCTCGATAAAGAACTTCCACTGTAGAGACGAGCTAGGGTTTACAATACTTGATAATAAAGATAAGAAAAGCGTCCTCGACTAATGATGCATGCATGCACCTTAAATACTAAAACCCTAGAGTAAAATAATGCACAGTTGGATAGCCCCAAACCAGCTACCAAAACTGGGCTAAGGACCGAGCCCATGACACAACACTTATACAACCCAATATGAAGAATGTAATATATTATCATCTCATGATCACTCGTGATAAATCCATGAAGTGATTCAAATTAGAGTGGGTTTAGTCCAATACTCGAATCTTATTCCAGGATCACTCATGAATACTGCAGCTATGTCTAAAACACCTAGACAAACTATAGGCCCATTTATGATAGTCTTTCCTCAATGCCTATTTCCAAAGTATGATTGATTGTGGATGGTTTGAATAACCTAGTTATTCGGGAAGTCAAAACATGCAAAGTGAAACACAAGATTAATACTAATCCTATATGGCCCTAAAACTTTGAGTGTCATATTGATTACTCATTATTCATTGTATAATGTTTCGAATAATCAACTTTATACTTGAATTAAAACAATATTTATGCCATGCTCCAAGCATGCACACTATGTATACCTACGGTCCTTTCTTTGTGGAATAGATCAATTGAAAACATTTCAATGATGCACATTTTGCAATTCCAAATCCTTTTGGTAAATGTAAGAATACAAGATTCTTTGTCATTTAATGAAATCTATTAGATTCTAAACTTATATGCAATGATCCTCTTGTAATGACTATGCACAGAAGTCAAAAAGACTTGGCAGCGGACATTACAAAGTATTCCAATGGAGAGCAATTCCATGGAAATAAAGTCTCACATTCAAAGTACAATCGTTTGAACATCCTTCTCGCATTAAGTTTTTTTAATCTTACATAGATCTAATGAATAACTTCCACTTATGGAAACATTTCCATATTCCCATTTTGACTATCACTTCTGAACAAGAGTTGCCTCTTTCCAGAATATATCAATATGGTCCTTCCAAAATTAACATTATACTTCCAACTGTCCATGAGAACCAATCTTTGGTAAGCCTCTGATTGTCCTCGACAATTGCTTAATCATTCTAGTCATATATAATTCTGGTCCTTTTTCCCTCTTGATGCCCTAGGCATTTGATAGGTACATTTTATGCACCTATTTAGCATGTTTATATCCGTCCTTTTATAGCATTCTACTTCACAATTCTCGCATTTAGTTAATTATTAGGGCAATTTCATATTTCATTAAGAATGTCTAGTACTTCACCATTTTTGATTTATTTTGCAGGCATTATGGAGCATGGATACATGGAGCTTGGATGCTTGGAGATTTGGAGCATGAGGAGAAGATGAACCGGTCATTCCATGGCAAAAAACATAAAGATGGAACCCGAGTCATTATGCATTATTATCATAGCAAAGGAATATGGTTGAAACGCGATTCTTATCACACCAACACGGGTCGTGTTTGTCCTTTGTCATCTTATATTTGAGCAACATGACTCGTGGTGAATCTAGATTGAAGATGGAGCCAACAGTGAAGACTTTTTGAAATTTTAGCAAAAAGCATGGGCGATGCCAAAAGCACATGTTCAAGATAAGTGGCCATGCCAAAAACACATGGGCAAAAGGCATGGCCATGCCAAAAACGCATGGTCTTTTGGAAATTCAAAACACATAGAAATATTATAGAAAATGCAATCGATCCTATACTCGAAGCATATGGGATACGATTCATAATGTCTCACATAAAGACATAATACTTGACCAGTCTCTTGCCATAATGTTTCTATTTGCCATGTTCTCACAATTCAGACTATGAAGAGGGATGTCGTAATCATAATCGAATTTTGAGAACGCAATTAACATTTCCATATATATAATTTCCTTATGTTGAAACATTCCAACATAACATTCATATATATACTTGACTAAATTTGATTAAAATCTCAATCTAAGCTTTTAGAATTGGGATGAAGTATAATTTTCTCTCCCTTAATTATAGCAAAATAGCTTTTCAAACCTCGCAACTTTGCAAATTGAAACTTTTGTTTTCTATAATAAACTTTGCTAACTTGCATTACTTAGCATGATAATCATGCTCCCACTAACATGATGATTATATCCTTATTAGCACAACACTTATGCTCCCACTAGCTTTAAGATGTACCCAGAAATCAGTTGGACTTCTAGAAATTAATACTTGTTGACTTTCTTTCCAAAGTTCAAATTTCTGATACTTGATGCTCTGATAAGTCTTTACAAGACTTCTCAAGCCCATACACTTTTCGGATTAAAAAACACATCTGTGTGTTTGAACCTTTCAGAACTTAAACTAATAAGTCCTGAATGTTCAAACTACTTTCCATTTCTCACAATTCGAACTATGAAAAGGGATGTCGTAATAATAATCGAATTTGAGAATGCAACTACACAACTGCCAATTCTAATCCTTTAAAATCTACTTAGTGAAAGTGTTTCCTCACCATCTTTTTCATGATTCGGAGAGAAACCTTATGACACTTAGATTTTTATAGTGTATGTGTTCATATCCATATGAACTTGACAAAACCATAATCACAAGACAAGGCTAGCGACAAATCCAAGCTCATATGGACTGAACTTGTTCAATCTTAATTTCTTGTTGCCCTGTAGCACAAGAGCCTACCATCGCTTCCAGGTTGTTATGAAAAGAATTGAGAACTGATAGAACTCATATGCATAGTCAACATTAACTAGAATGGGCACAAAAACAAGAATATGTCAACACGATAGGTTACAAAACCTCAAGTCGTGTGCTAGTGATAAACAATAGGTTTTATTCTTGATTAGTTTTTGAACCTTTTCAAGATCTTTAAGACTCCCACTGACCTCTTGACATATACGATTCTCTTGTCAAGAACCATTCTTTGACAAAACAAATATTCAATAGTTGGTCTTTGTTTTATCCTAAACATCACAACTTACCAATTTCAAATGTACACGGGTAAGAAAACATTTTACTCTACATTTGAAAAGTGTTATGACTCTACGACTTGTTTTGGAATGAATTATGACTCATCTTCTAGATTTAACCATTTCAACAATTCACAATTCCTCTTCTTAGCCAAGAAAATGCACCAAGATGTCCTTAGAGAATCAATTGTGATATGGCTTTCCATAATCTTTAAGATGATCATAAAACATGATACTGAAGTACTCTCCCATCTTTTCAGATTGGAGAAATTTTTATCTTTCTACCTAATTTGATTCTTGTCATTCGTCCTTCCATACATTGAAACTTTTCCAATGTTTCAGAATTATAATTAAACTTGTAAGTACAACCATATTTACTAAACTTCAGTAAATCATGAAAAATAGCCTTATCGTTCTTTGTGGTGGACCTGATCAGCGCACAACCAAGCGTATCGGATCCCCTAGTCCTTCACTTGACTCACATATACATGTGAACAAGGCGTTAGTCTTAATTTCCCAAAGATGAAAATTCCCATTCATCACACAATACAAGTTGCATGATTCCAAGTTTCTATCCAACTGAAATTTGGGTGATGAGAATCTTTCACATGGATAGTCAACCTTAATTGGAATGGGCACAGAAACAAGAATATGTCAACACGATAGGTTACAAAACCTCATGTCGTGTACTAGTGATAAACAATAGGTTTTATTCTTGATTAGTTCTTGAACCTTTTCAAGATCTTTAAGACTCCCACTGACCTCTTGATATATAAGATTCTCTTGTTAAGAACCATTCTTTGACAAAACAAATATTCAATAGTTAGTACGTATTCTTATCAAGATGAACACTTCACACAATCGGTCTTAGTTGGTCTTTGTTTTATCCTAAACATCACAACTTACCAATTTCAAATGTACAAGAGTAAGAAAACATTTTACTCTACATTTGACAAGTGTTATAAACCTTTCTTAAGATTATGTCACTCGAGTTACAATCTTGGAGTATGACTCTAAGACTTGTTTTGGAACGAATTATGACTCATCTTCTTGATTTAACCATTTCAACAATTCACAATTCCTCTTCTTAGCCAAGAAAATGCACCAAGATGTCCTTAAAGAATCAATTGTGATATGGCTCTCCATAATCTTTAAGAAGATCATAAAACATGATACTGAAGTACTCTCCCATCTTTTCAGATTGGAGAAACTTTTATCTTTCTACCTAATTTGATTCTTCTCATTCATCCTTCCATACATTGAAACTTTTCGAATGTTTCAGAATTATAATTAAACTTGTAAGCACAACCATATTTACTAAACTTCAGTAAATCATGACAAATAGCCTTATCGTTCTTTGTGGTGGACCTGATCAGCGCACAACCAAGCATACTTGATCCCCTAGTCCTTCACTTGACTCACATATACATGTGAACAAGGAGTTAGTCTTAATTTCCCAAATATGAAAATTCACATTCATCACACAATACAAGTTGCATGATTCCAAGTTTCTATCCAACTGAAACTTGGGTGATGAGAATCTTTCCTTATTTGGTAAATTATGATACTACCAAAACAAAAGAATCAAATCCATTTTCCAATATTTTTATCAATGGAATCATATAAACAACAATTTTCACAAATTCCATTGTAAGGAAACTTAAAATAATAAACAAAAACTTTTCCTTTATTTATAAAAAGTTTGCGGAAAACTAGTCCTTACAATGCAAATACAAGTGAAATCAATGTCGTTATCTATTCCTAAGCAATCTATCATAACTCTTAGCAGTAGCTCAAAATTCTGATCTTTAGATCATGCGATCGAAATCCATCTCTTCACGATCAGAATTAGCTTATTCTTCCTTTAAGCTTCCTTTTTTTTCTTCAATTCTACAGAACATCAAAATGTGACCTAGTCACATCATGTAATAAGAATCACCAAATAGGAACTTAATAGAGTTAGATAGTGGAGTTTACCCGAAGCATAGTCAAATTCTTTGACTTTTACCATCCTGGTGAACTTTCAGGTAAATAGGGTAGCTTCGCAACCAATGCTCATTCTTTTGGCAATAGAAACATGCAGACTCTTTGGTAATGGTACACGGGACTATCTCAGACTTAGCCTTTCTCTTTACCATTGGGTCAAATGACTTGACCATGGCCGATCCCTTTCCATTGGGAAGATAAAGCTTTTCTGGACTTCTAATGTTACCATTGTCAATGTCCATGGAAGTTTGGGAAGTAGATCTTCCAATCAAATTTGCTTTACCAGTGCTCCAAATCATTGCTGATTTAGCAGCAACAAGCAAATACGTAAGATCAATAAGGGTCATGTCGTGATCTGTCATCAATGAGTAATTAAATAACCCAGTCAATAGCCAACTTCCTCGAGACTTCGACACCCAACTCTCCTAGCTTGTCGATATGTGACTTCATCTCCAAGATGTGAGCACATACAAACATTGCTTGCCAATAAGGATCGAGTGAGCTTGAAATTTTCAAGAACTTGTGGGTTATGGAGAATAATTGGAGGGGGTGGAGGAAGTGAAGTATGATTTCTAGTCCCATTAATGCACGATAAAGGGATTAATCTTTCACCTTGATCGCCATGTGGGATATCATCTTCATTAGGAAAGCTTTATCCAAAAGGATAAGGAAGACCATAGTTGTTTGAACTAGACATATATAAGGGAGAAATTCAAGCAATTTGATATAAGTCCTTAATATAACACCCAATATGAAATATTAAGGCTAGAACCCAACATAATATTTTATAACTTGGAAGAAGGATGTCGTAATACAAGCTACAAAATATTTGAAGGTAGGTAAATGATGATTTACTAATTTACACCATGTGAAAACGAAAAAGACTTTTAGGTTTTAAATAAATTGAAATTCCTAGATCCTTTGAGATTCATTAAACTATTCAATGGCATGGTTAGATCTCGATTGTGCCCTTCAAGTTTGTGACTGGGATGCCGAGGATCACAAACAAAGAGTGAATAACCATGCAAATTAACTTGGTACACTTAATGTTACAACCACCTAATCAATGTGTCAGTTAACCACACACGCTCCATTGATCTATGATTAACATCAAGCTACCCTTTGCCACACATTTTCAGTCCCAAATTAGTGTGTCGGTTAACCACGCACGCTCCACTAACGACTTAATAAGGTGCAAAGTGCAATTTCATGGGTTAGCATCAAATTCACATTTTCCTAAAGTAACTAAGATTGGGAACTTAATCAAGTTTAGTTACTTTATATTTATCATTATACTATTAATGATGGGAGAATTAACGTCCTATCCTACCCGTTCAGCTAACGACCCTCCACCAGTCAAGAAAACGGTGGGTAAGAGTGGACACCAATTAAACTGCCATTTTATAGGCAGTAACCTTATACCCCTTATAAACCGGCTTCGTGAATGAGGCCTACCAACAGTAAGGCTAACTTACTCTTATACATATATATATATATATATATATATATATATATATATATAAATATTAACCAATAATATTATAATAGTATAAGGGTTGAACTTTAAACTTTTAAAATTCTAGGGGTTGGAATTAAAGTATACATGGGGGTAACTTTACAAATTCCAAAACTTGAAGGAAAGTTTTAAACAATTCAAAAACTTTTGGTTTCCATAACTTATGAGTTTAAAGTGGTTTAATGAAAAAACTCTTCAAGTTCCATAACTTGAGGACAAGTTATGGAAGACTTTAAAATCATTTAAGAAAATAAGACTCTTCATTTTCATAACATATGGAACTTTATGAGTTTTAAAATTCTTGAATGACACTTTTCATATAACTTGAGGACAAGTTACAAAGCTCATATGAAGAATATTTTAGATCAAACTTTGAACAATAACTATCATCACACAACTTTCTATTGATAAAAAACAAACTCATAAACTAAGATAATTCATATCAAAGAAATTTCAAAACTTACCCTAATCAAATAAACTAATAGAAGTCTTGAAACTTTGACAATTATCTAATAATTGGATGAGAATCAACATTACCATAACAACAAAATAAAATTTTACGAACAAAAACATTTTGTGGTAATGATTCTAATCAAAAACTAGGCAAATAACTCGAAATTTTGTTGTCTGGACTGCCAACTTGTCGAGCCCCTAGATGCACTCGACGAGTCCAAGACAATCATCAAGCAACTCGTCGAGTCACCCAGTGGATTCGGCAAGTCCGGCTAACTGAATGCAGAAAATTCGATTTTTTTGCTTCAAAAACTATAATAACATCAAATATAATAGAAAAAACTCGTGGCTCTGATACCATTGTTGGGTTTTGTATACTATAACATCATATGGTCACATACAACCCTAAATGCCTTAGATCTATGTTTTCTCTAATTATACATGTAATGGTATTTCCAAAGCATTAAGCCTACAACTAGCATGCAATTGACATAAATAATATGAAACACTAGTTAGGATGACATACCTCTTAAGTATCTTGAAACCTTGTTGTATTTGGCCTTAATATCTTAGCACCAAAAGTATGAATGCCTCAAATGGCTCACGACTCAC
Organism: Lactuca saligna; assembly: GCF_052625555.1. Lineage (NCBI taxonomy): Eukaryota > Viridiplantae > Streptophyta > Magnoliopsida > Asterales > Asteraceae > Lactuca > Lactuca saligna. The sequence continues at coordinate 151,871,570 of NC_136425.1, read as the reverse complement.
CTAGGATAGGTGGCTCTTGAGAAAGAATCTCCATGCACCAAAAACAGCTCCAAGAACTACAAGTGTAGGCATTTTTTAGCTATAGAGCACATAATTATATGTAGGATTCCAAGGGTCATGGGTATAACCCAAACCCATACCCATGGGTTTTATGATCCATGGTTCATGTGGCCCAAATTTTTATGTATCCATACATAAACTTAGTCCAACATGGATCATAAGCCCAACACATATAAATATAACTAATTACCATAATTAGTCCCCATAGATTTAATTAGTCTCTTTTGATCACCAAATTAAGTCCAAAGTAATTCTTGATCAATACTAATTAAAACATATGATTTCATATTAATATATTAGAACTTATAATATATTAATAAATCATATATAACCTTTTCTCAAGAGTCCATCCTAACAAATTGTCCTGGTGTTATGTAACCCAAATAGACCATACTACTTTTGGGTCGAGCACATACCAATAATAGTTTTGGGCTTAGACATCTAATCCAACAGTTGACTTATTGCAGAAGTCTTATACCACATTTCCTAGTTCTGACAATTTGCTTCAATAGCAATACCGCTAGTCCAAGTTCACAATGTTCCCTGAGCTCCTTACCCAATTACGATTGGATGAGAAAATAGCATCGTTTTAAAGAGAAATAACAATTCTCATCCTGTTAGGACAAAGGAAATTCCAATTCCCGATACTAATAATGTTTGTAGGCCTCAACCATGAAACATGAACAGATATAAGGGACAGTCCTCCTGACAGAAAAGGAATCATGCTGAGCGTAAAGCTCACCAAGCTAAGCAAGGTTTGGAATCTATATATGTACTAAATATCTTTGGTTCCTAAGAAACATTGTAATAAGAACAATAACAAACAGACCACTTGTCCCAACATAAGAGATCATGTTGATGAGAAAACTCTTTGTTACAAATGTGGTGGTTATGGTCATATGCAACGGACTTGTAAGGTTACTACTAACGAAGTTCAAATATATCATTTGGGGAGAAGAGCTAAAACACATATTATCGAAACGAACACCAATGAATTCTTTGAGGTCCCTGATTTTATGGCTCAAATGGAAGAATAAAGCTATTGTCCAGCTCCTGGATTATGTTTTTTCTTTTTTCATTTGGATTATGGTCGGTTTATCTTGAACATGTTTCTCGATATAATTTAAAGTTCTTTCCTTATGAAATTATTTTATACGTGTGAACGACTTTAAATTATTTTTACTTTTAGGCATGCATATTGGGTCGGTTGATTGTATGGTGATTGTGGTACAACCCACACTATCCTAAAATACAAAGATTATTTTATCAACATTACGCCTAAAGTAACTTCATTGAAAACCCTTTTGGTCCTGTCGACCCTAGTTCCCGGCTTAGGTAAAGCCCAATTTATGTTGTCAAATTGTATTGTTTCAACCATAAATGAAGCCTTATATTGTCCAAGTTCCAGTCAAAACTTGTTGAGTTTTAAGGATATTCGACAAAATATGTTTTACCTCGAAACTGCTCGATAGAATGGTATTGAATACCTTTACATTACCTCTACTCAGTATGACCAAAATCGTATATTGGAGAAGTTGAGATGTTTGTCGATGGTTTTTATCTTACCACGATCCAAAACATTGAAAGCAATCTGATCATTCGACAAGCCATCATTAATGAGGGAAGTTATATGTTACATCATGACCGTCTGGGACACCTGGGTCAAAATACGATGCTTCGAACAATGAATGCATCTCATGGCATCCACTCAGAGGAAAGACTTATGTGATTAATCCGAAAATCCTATGCAAAGCATGCTCGATTGGAAAGACGAATCTCAAACCACTACATGTAAAACCTATAAAAAGTGGTTTCTCATTTTCTTAAGAGAATTCAAGGGCATATTTGTGGCCCTATCCAACCAACATGCAAACCATTTAAATATTTCATGGTATTGGTTGATGCATACACAATATGGTCACACGTCGATTTGTTGCTCATAAGGAATGCTTCATTATCTAAACCCCTAACCTAGATCATTTAATTGAGGGCCCATCATCCGAATTATCCGATAAAGTCAATTCGACTTGATAATGCAGTGGAGTTTACGTCGAAAACGTTCAATGACTGTTTACTGACATTAGGCATTTATCTTGAACACCCTGTTACGTATGTCCTTTCCTAAAATGGTCTTGTAGAAGCATTTATTAAACTAATACAAATAATTGCAAGAACTTTGGTTATGCATATCTAACTTCCTATTTTCGCATGAGGTTATGCAATATTGTACGTGGCTGCATTGGTCCGTGTGAGGCCCATGGTCATCCAACCATTTTCTGCGTACCATCTGGTAACTGGATATGAGTCCGATGTCTCACATTTATGCATACTTAGGTGTTTAGTAAATGTTCCAATTGAACCTCAAAAGCGTTCGAAATTTGGACCTCAGAAACGATGGGTGATATACGTTGGTTATGAATACCATTCCATCATACGCTATTTAGAGCCCTTGACAGACGATCTCTTTAACGTTAGACATGTGGATTGTGACTTTGATGAGACAATCTTCCCATCATTAGGGGGAATTTTCACGTTAACGTTGATGAGGAACGATGTGAAATAATGTGGCATGTACCCTATATGTCTCATATGGATCCCTCGACTACACATGGTGATAAGGAAGTGCAACAAATCCTAAGTCTACAAAATATTTCTAATCATCTACCAGACGCGTTTAATGACTTAGAAAATGTCATGTGATCAAATATGCCTGCAAGGATAGACGTCCTTGTGAGACTTCATGTTGCATTTGAACATGTTGCACCAGTCATACCCACCGTGAAAAGGACGCTACCATCAGTTGTGTAGTCCACTGATCTTCACAAGAAAAGATGAAGATTGGCCGGTTCCAACGATGTTCTGCCTCGAAAAAGGAGAAATCTTGTTGCATTCGTTTTTCCACATGAGGTCATTAAGGATCATGAGAGTGTATTGGAGGAGTGTGTTCCCGATGAAACACCAATTCCTCATCATCCTGATAATCTAGAAATATTTTCCAAGTATGCTAGCTTAGATGATATTTTGAAGCAATATGAGACTATCATCGATGATGTGTTCATATACGCAGCGGTCACTGACATTATAAGGAATGATGACATGAAACCACGTACTATTCTTGAGTGTCAACATAGAATGGACTAGCCTCAATGGAAACAAGCAATCCTGATAGAATTTGATTCTTTAGCGAAAAGAAGAGTGTTCAGACCCGTTGCTCCAACAGCACCTGATGTTAAACCAATTGGTTATAAATGGGTATCCATAAGGAAGCATAATGAGAATAATAAGATTGCAAGTTGCAAAGCTCGCCTTGTGGCGCAAGGCTTCTCTCAACACCCTGTAATTGATTACAATGAGCCATATTATCCCGTAATGGACATTATAACGTTTTGCTACTTAATCAATTTAGTGAATGTGCAACTCATGGATATGGTTACAACCTATCTCTATGGGGATCTGGACACGAAGATATACATGAAAGTCCCTGATGGACTTAAGTTGACTGAATCAAGTAGTTCCAGACCACGTAACACTTTCTCGATAAGACTGAGACGTTCACTTTATGGATTGAGCTTTTTGGGCGGATGTGGTATAACCATCTAAGTGAGTACTTGATTAAGCTGGGATATTTGAATAAAGAGATATGCCCATGCATTTTATTATGAAATCCGTTTCAGCATATGCAATTGTTGCAGTTGTCCTGTTTCACATAACAAAAACAGAGTAAAAGAGTGAGAGAAGATGCAGGGCAATTTTTCTGTGTTTTATTCCTTTACAATGATCAATCGATTACAAGGATATTTATATAAGATACTTGCAACTAATTATCCTAGAAAGACTGCCTACTAACTTTCTGGAGCCAAACGTGGCTATTTACTTGATCATACCCCATTACTCCTAACAAAAAGACTGAATTGCCCCTGAATAAAATACATGGCTTTGACTTGGTTTGGATTAACACCAACAGCAGTCTATGTAGGTGATATGAATCTCATAGGAACCTCAAAGAGTTGTTTGAAACTGCTGAAATCCTAAAGAAGAAAGTCAAGATGAAAGATCTTGGGAAGACATGGTATTATCTCGGCCTGCAGAACGAGCACCGTAAAGATGGGATTTTCCTCCATCAAGAAAGCTACACCCAAAAGGTGTTGAGACACTTTAGTCATCAAGATGGTAAGCCTTCATCTACTCCCATGGTCGTTCATTTCTGTAGACATTAAAAAGGACCCATTCCGTCCAAAGGAGCACGGTGAAGAGATATTGAGCCTCCAGTGTTCATATCTGGGTGCAATGGGCGCATTATTGTACTTGGCCCAATGTACTAGACCGGACATCTCGTTTGTTGTGAATTGTCTTACTCGACACAACAATGTGCCAACACGCTGCCATTGGAATGTTATTAAATACATGTTTTGTTATCTTAAAGGTACTATAAATATACGTTTGTTCTATCCCTACATGTTATCGAGTGGATCAAGTCTGATTGATGCTCGAGATAACGTAACCCTTGTCGATAGTGTGGATGCAGGTTACTTATCAGACCCTCATAAGGTACATTCCTAATCTGCTTATGTCTTTACCATCGGGAACACGACGATATCCTACAGGTCTTGTAAACAAAATCTAGTTGCTACTTTGACAAATCACTCTGAACTAATCGCACTCTATGAGGCGACTAGAGACTGTGTATGGCTTCGAGTTGTAATTGGACATATTCGAAGTACATGTGATTTGGATTATGATTCTAATGAACTAGTTGTCATATATGAAGATAACACTATTGTAATAGACCAATCCAACTTGGTTACATGAAAGGGGATAACACTATACACATATCACCAAAAAATTTCTTTACATATAAAATGCATTTCAGAGGATTGAAGTGCAACATATCAGATTAGATAAGAATCATGTAGACTTGTTCACAACTCACTGCCAAAGTATTGTTTCTAAAAACATGTATCATTCACCTAGTTGTGTGTAAATAAGAATTGCATCATGACGTAAGCTTTGCACCCTATTGAGTGCATGTGAGGGGGAGCATCCTAATGAATTCTTGTCATCTTGTGTATTTTTTCCCTTTCGCTCAAGGGTTTTGTCCAATGGGGTTTACCTTGACAAAAAAATTTAATGAGATACTAACTATATCCCATTCTCACATATAATTTTTGAAGTCAGGGGAGTATCCAGTTGAATACTTATTAACCATTATGCATTCTTTGGTCCTTCGTTAGAGTTTTTGTCCCACTAGGTTTTCTCTAAACAAGGTTTTAATGAGGCACAACATATACGGTTCCTTCCCTTGATTAAAACATCCAGATCGTACTCTTTTGTCCTTTAACCATAGTTTTTGTCCCAAAGGGTATCTCTGGCATGTTTTTTAATGAGGAGAGCATTTGATGGATTGTCTGAAGATACAAGATGAAGAAGTACATAGATGATTCAACATAAATCTAATCAACCAAGGGGAGTGTTGTAACTCATTTATATTGGTAGTGATTGCTCATATTTATGTAGTTCATAACTAACATTTATGCCTTTAGAGGTTACCACCTTTGGTTCACCCACTCATTTCCTTATATAAAGGATTGTCATGTACTCTTGTATCACATATTCACATGTCTAATGAGTATCTTTGCATAATTTGCCTTACAACATATCCGATGTGAATTTTTTTTTGAGAATCAGATCCAAAAATGACACAAAATTCGACTTCAAATTATTAATTATAATAAACGTTATCAACAACTAATTTGTAAAGAGGTGTATTAATCATAAATATATTATAATGTCATCATGTTAGAGGTCATGATTTGATAAAATATTATAATTTTTCATAAAGAAATAAAGATTTAAAATGGAATTACAAGTCGCAAAGAACAGAAGAAAAAGAATATATCTACCCTAATAAATAAAGATTTTTTTTTGTCACATGTCATATTTTTATTCATTTTATCTCATGTAATTTTATGGTTATTTTAAATTGATTTTTATTCCACATATCATTTTATGGTTTTTCTATTTTATTAAACTCAACATATTATTTAAATCTAATTATAAATGCATATCAATTTCATAAATGGACTTTCCTTATAATTTCAAGATTATTAAATTAAAGTTTCATTAATTTCTTTTATTTATTTATCTAATTTAAATTGAAAAGAGAAAAAAAAAACACTTTAATTTTTATAATTCAATATTGTTCTTACTTTTCTTATAAATTCAAACTTTTCAAATATTTTGAATTTTATATTTAAATTTTTTTTTTTAAATGAACCCATGTAATACATGGGTCTCACACCTAGAGATGGCAAGTACCTCGAGAGTACCTCTATCTCATCCTCCGTTTGGTGAGTTGCGTTTCTCTTACAGGATTTCAGGGATTTGTGTTGGGACTCAACGAGTTGGGGAGCTCCAACTCGTTGAGTAGAGATTATTTATGAGGACGCGGGATTTGGAACCTACTCGACGAGTTGGAAGGCCCTAAATCGATGAGTAGGCGTTGTAAAGGAAAACCCTAATTTTCAGGGGTTTGTACCCTATTTAAAGAACTTATGGCTTATTTTTAGCCTCTTTCATCGTTCTTACAGTCCAAAGAGAAGCCCTAGACGTGTTTTGTTGCCTTCTTAAGTGTGTGTGAGCTTTGGAGAGTGAATTTTGGGCTATCTGGAAGGAGACTTGAAGGGTGAAGACTTTGAGGTGAGGAGAAGGCTTTGGATCCGGCATATACCTGTTGTTAGCATCCATTTAAAGTTAAAAAGTTGCTACCTTGATCTCTTTTTTCTTAGGTCCCATCTTATGGAAGAATATGACCACTTTTGATGCAAAGATAGTGTCAAACTCGGATTTGGACTTGTCATAAGGATATGGTTCCAGATCTGGACACCTCTAGGTCTTTCATGACATAAAGTTGCTTCTTTAACTTAGTCTAATCCCTTTTCCATGTCCTAAGTGTTGTATGAACCCTACTTTAGCATTTTAGCCATTTGAGACCACGCATGCACGTAAAGTTTGCAACTTTACGTGGTAACTACACCATAAGGGTTTGGATATGTAGTTTGGAGCCTTGGATCCCACTGGAAAGGATTGAACACAGAAAGGGTTGAAGGAACTCGACGAGTTGCTTAGACAACTCGACGAATCAGGTAGGGTTTTCCCGTTTTCGGGATCTAGAGTGATTTTGGTGAGTTGATTAAGAGATTTCGGTCAAGAAATTTCGGTTTAGAGTTTTCGGCCCTTGGACATGAAGGAAATTGACGAGTTAAACAAGTAACTCGACGAGTTGACTCGGGATTACTCTGAAGGAACTCAACGAGTTACTCAGGTGACTCTGCGAGTTGACTCAGGATTTCGGTTGTATGGACTATGAAGGAACTCGACGAGTTATTGGATGTACTCAACGAGTTGAGGTCAACATGGACTGTTGACCTTGACTTTGACCAGGATTGAATTTGAGGGTATTTATGGTATTTTGGGATTATGACAAGTTAATCACATGATGATTATAGGCAGTTGAGTTGGAGCTGTGCGTTGGGATTTATCTGATCTTATCTTATTAGTTCAGCATTCACGAGAGGTGAGTCTCCTCACAATACCAATAGGTCGAAGGTACCAAGGCCGGCCCATTTTGTGATATGTGGTACACTCGTTGTAGTAGAGATACGTGGTATGATATTTAGTTATGCTAAGTGTTATGCTAGCTATATATGTGATACTTGCAGGGAAGACCATAGGGGGAACCCATAACACTTGGATGTAAGACCATGTGGGGGGGGGGTGTGGCTTTTCAAGTAAAGACCATGGGAGGAGCCCATGACACTTGGATGTAAGACCATGTGGGGGAGCCCATAGCTTTCCAGCTAAAGACCATGGGAGAGCCTATGACACTTAGGTGTAAGACCATATGGGGGAGCCCATGACATCCTGGAGTAAGACCTTGGGAGGAGCCTACGACATCCTTATATGTTAATATGACCTTGTGTGGGGTATGCTCTGGGGAACTCACTAAGCATTAACTTATAATTTGTGGATTTTTTTCAGTTACATCTAAGCCTAAGGGCAAGGGCAAGGCTTGATGACGCGGCATGCACTCTCTCTTAGGTGTCTTTACGAGACACTCTAATGTTTAGAATAATATTGTTGATTATATGAATTTGAAAACAAATGTACTTAAGATTTTATGGTATATTGGAAATGTTTTTGACTAATTAAAAATCAAAATTTTCTTTTGAAAATTGGGTCATTATATATATATATATATATATATATATATATATATATATATATATATATATATATATATATATATATATATATATATATATATATATATATATATATATATATATGGTCTGGTTACGGTGAGGACTGCGAGGACAATTCTCCACCTCCCATTTGATCAAGGCACAAATGTCAAACAAAAATACTTGGTTGGGGCATTCACATGAGACCCACGTCCGTTTTAACTAATACAATCTCGAAGATTTAATCACGTATGGCGTTCGTCCATTGAACGTCATTTAAGTGAGTTTTATTAATGATTTTGGTTTATTTTTATTTTTATTTTTCGTTTAAAACAATTTAAATAGATATATGCTCGGTTTTATTATTTTTAATTTTTTTAATTTTTTTTACTTTTTTGTTTTTTTTAAATATATTATTTTTTTTGTTTTTTGAAATATTTACTACATACTTGAAGATACTAGTGTTTCTCTTTATTTATTTATTTTGTTTTTATTTTTTAAACTAAATATCGGTTTCAGTTTTTAGTGTTGAACAATTATAAAAATGTTAAATAAGAACAATACTAAGGTTCATAAAATTTTGGATCAAATTATTTTGAATCATAGTATTTTGAATCTAATCGTTTTTTATACAAAAAGAGTTATGGATCATTATATATTTTGAATCATAAAAGATACAATTGTGAATAATAAAATATTTGAGTCTAAATATTTTTAGATGATAACAAATTAAGAATCATAAACAAGTTGAATTTAAAGTTATTTTTTATTCATCAATATTTTGAATTATTATATTTTGGATCATATTATGTTCAATATATATATATATATATATATATATATATATATATATATATATATATATATATATATATATATATATATATATATATATATATATATTAACTAATATTTCTTAAAATTAAAAATAAGTACATCAAAAACTTATTTTTGAAAATTTCTTTTTACAAAGTTACTAGTATATTGAGTAAAACATCCCTCAAATTTTTATGATTTTTGGAGAATTTTTTTTCTAGGTATATATATATATATATATATATATATACACACACACACACACACACACACACACACATATATATATATATATATATATATATATTTAAAATTTTCATGATTATGCTCATTTCGTAGAGGATTAAAATTTCAGAACTTTAGTTTTTTCAAAAAAAAATTCAAAAAAAAAAAAAGTTATGACCAAAAAATGAAGTTGGTGGAAAATAACCCCACCAATGAGGGTTTTATATGTGACATAAAGAGATAGTAGGGGAGGGAAGGATACACGCTCGAGGGATTTTTTTTTTTTTTTCACAAAATAGCAAAAATGGTCTATGTGATTGTTAAAATTATGTGGTTCGGGTCTAAAAATGTTTAATGGTGTAAAAGTGGCCCAATTTTGGATATTTTGTTCATTTTTTGTACAAAAATGTTAACTTTAATAGCTTGGTGGTTAACTTTTTTATAAATGATAATTTTACCCTAGGAACCGTTTCTGCAATCAAACTACAAGGACCATTTACGCATCTCTTCTTTTAAATTTTATTCAATTATTATACATTAAATTTTTTTTTTTAATTTCGTTTTATTAGATTACTTTTTTATTTATTATTTTATTTATATTAATAAATATTATTTTTAATATATAATATTTATATAATAAATATTACTTTATTGGATTATTATTTACATTGAGTTAATTTTTTTTTAATTTCTTTTCTAATATATTATTTCTTTTTCATTAGATTATTATATATTAGTAAATATATAATATTTAAATATTTAAAAATATTACTTGATTATTAATTTGTTTTAATATTTTTATTAGATTAGTTCTTTTTTATTGGATTATAATTTACTAACAACTGCTATTTTTAATCTATAATATTTATATATTAATAAATATTATTTTAGTGTATTGCTATTTTAATTGTTTTTAATTTCTTTTAATTTTTTTCTTTATTATTGTAAATCAAAAAACCCAAAAAAATGTCACATACCCTACGTCTTCTAATTTATTATAAATATTTTGAAGATAACATATTTTTGACAACATCACCATCATCACCTAGTCCGACAGTAGTGGGATGAGTGAGATTTTTTTAAATATATTAGGATTGTGGTGGTGGTGTCTAAAAAACAAAGAATTAATCCAAACAATATGGTGACGATCGTGTGATGAATATCTTTGGAGTGTGTGTGATGGGGGAGACATATAATGTCAAACATATTGTAAATGATTGGGTATTATGACAGTGGACTTTCAACTGTTGTATTGTATAATTATATTTGGTTTGATAATAAAGACGGTGTAATAGTCAACAAAAATAAGTTGATTGATGTCAAATCCAACTCTCGACTTTAAACTGACGACCCTTTTTGTTTAGCATCACACACGGAACAAGTGTTTACACATCGTACTCTTCAATGAAAAAGGAGACGAAATATAAGTGGACGGTTATCAAGACAAAACAAGAGGGTATTTGAAGTCATTGAAGCTGAAATGGAAGCATATAAAATCTTTTAGGTTGAAGAGCGATTTAAATCACCCCTTACTATAAGTTGTGCGAAACGATTGTGCCTAGCCTCAACTATAAATACGTATGACCAAATATCTAATGATGGGAATGATGGATATGGGGAGGAAGATGAAGAATAAGAAGATTTTCAAGATGGAGTTGATAAAAATGAGTTGTTTTACTTAGACTATTAATATCTTTTGGTTATTTTTCGAATTTCACTTTTATTGGATTAATATATTTTTTTTTTGGATAACACCACTACCACTCTAATTTATTTAGAAACAAACTCACCCATTCCACCATTGCTGAACTGTGTGATGGTGTTGATGATGTCCAAAAATATAATATCTTCTAAATAATTAAACTAAATTAGGAGATATGGGATGACAGAACCTTTTTGGGTTTTTTTTATTTCAAATAATGAAAAAATAATAATACAAAAAATAATATGTATTAATATATAAATACTATATATTAAAAATGATAATTACTAATAAATTATAATCTAATAAAAAACTTAATTTAATCAAAAAGAAATTAATAATCCAATAACACGTAATATTATATATAAATATTATATATTTATTAATATATAATAATCAAATAAAAAATAAATAATGGATTGAAAAAAATATATTAAAAAAATAAGATAATTAATAATCTAATAAAGTAATATTTATTAATATATACATATTATATATTGAAAATAATATATATTAATATATAAATATTATATATGAAAAATAATATTTATTAATATATAATAAAACAATTAAAAAAAGTAATATAATAAAGAGAAATTAAATAAGGTAGTTAGAAGAATTATTATATAATAATGGAATAAGATTTTGAAGAAGAGATGGATAAACCGTATACTATTTTGGTTGCAGAAAATGTTCATAATTATAATATTGTCATTTTACTAGAGTTCATAACAAACCGTTGAGGTTAATATTTTTAGACCAAAATTTTTAATTTAAAAAAACAAAAAAAATTACGAAATTTTCGTTCTTATTACGGTCACTTTAGAATTTCATCATGGAAATGTTTAATTGGTTAGAGATAAAAATGTTTAGCGACAACATTATAATTTCACTTTCCTTAAAAAGTTAATAGTACATGCTTCTGAAAAAAATAAAAAATTTAAGCACTTTATATTAAAAATGTTTTTATTTTTTCTATTGCACAGTTTAATTGTTATTGAACTATATACCCATCGTTATAATTGATTTTAATCCATTGAATTTCAATTAAATATTTCACCACATTTAATAATTATTTTAAATTAATATTTGTAATGCTTTTACATTAGTAGATTGGAAAACATATCTCAATTTTATAGTCAAGACGATTATTGGTTTAGACACACAACTAAACAACCCTAAAAGTCTAAATCTAATACGAATTAAATTATTTTTGCCAACATAAATCTTTAGTTTCATACATCAATAAAGAACCACTCACAATTATATTAGTTTGTCTACAAAATATCATGAATTCAAAATTAGATATTCCAACCACTTTATTATTATTTCTTTTTCAAAGCAACTAACATTTAAGTATGCTATACTTAAGTTTTATCCATATATGAACGAATCATTATATTTTCTTTATCCACCACTAAATTTCTTGTAATAAGAAATCATCATCTACGTAAATAAAAATATGTAAAAAAGATTAAAAAGTCATTTACTTTAATCTGCACCCACATCATTCCCCCATATATTCTTCCACAATTTGAATTCCTCCTTATCAACATCCTCTATTGGTGCACTCTCATCGTTGAATTTGTACTTAATCTCTCTAACTTTTTGAGTCCATCCTTCCGTATTCCCAATGCCCCTATGGATAAAATGATAACAAAATCTTTTAAAAACAATAGGACTATCAAATGGGTACACTCCTACCCGTTCTTTATATGCAAGAATAATCTGCATTATGTTAATGTTGTCGAGTATAACCAATTCGATTGCTTCTTTGTTGGTGGCTTTGTCTTTCATTTCTACATCATTTGAAGATGAACTTTCGTCATAGTATTGTGGGTCAGCTTCCATCATGGGAGATCAAATGGCAGTTGTTGAGATTGAGAACGAGTAAATTTTTTGGTTGAAATTTGTTCTTAAATTGTTGTTTTTAAATTTAAAATATCTTAACATTATGAAAATAGCATGAAAGATGTTATTAGGAATATCAAGCATTAAAATTTATTTAGTATAGTTAATTAATAGACTTTTGGACGTGCACTTGCATTAATAAGTTGTGATATTTGGTTTTAAAACAAAGATTAATTATAGTTTTGATTATATATGTAATAAGTAATTACATCAGAATATCAATTTTACATACACTAAAGTCAGCAAAAGAAGTTGACTTTTTTCTTCTTTTAATCTGCTTGGACTTCTAATAGTGACATGAGGTGATGCGAATATGAATGTGTTTAGGTGCATAGATTGTTGTTTTAAATCCACACCACCTTTTAATTGATTAGGATATTTAAGCTACTGTTCAAAAACATTCTTTTTCCAAAATTGATTTTGGGAGTATAATGTAAAAACTAGGTCTATTATGTTTCTTATGAATCTAATTTCGGTTATCTTTTTTTAATTTTGTTTCCAACATCTAGCTAGTGATCCGATAAACTTCGATCAGATCAATTCAATATGGTTCATTTTAAATTAGATCATCGGCTTCATTGTGTGTGTCTACCCTAATTTTGATTGAGGTTGTTACACCCTAATAATCATTTAAAAATGCATATTCAAACATCTATTTATTCCACAATATATGGCGATAGTGAGCGATGTAGCAATGTAGGTCCTATCAATTTTTATTTAATAAAACTTTAAAATAAAATGCTTCTTCCGTAGAGTCTTCTTGGTCACCAATACAACATGTCTTAAATAGAATCGAACTTATTTTATGAATAATCGGAAGCGAGGCATTCTTCGCATAGTAGACGGTCACCGATCGACAACCCATTCTTGTTCTCATCCAACCGTTTTTTCGAGAACTCTAGACTAAAGAAGAAATATAATATTAAAAAGATAACAACAAATTAGGTTGTATTTGACGTGTCACGGTTAGTTTATTAACTAGTTAATACAAAAAATTATTTTTTATCAGCTAGTTTAGCTGCTAGTTTTTAGCTAACAACTAGTTTGTCAATGATCAGTTTGTTTTCCAGCTAGTGCGCCAAACACAACCTTTGTCATTTAGGTTTGAAAATAAAAACAAATATCACGATAAGACTATTATAAAAATACCAAATTTATAATTTTAAAACTAAAATACCAAAACCAAAAAATCCACACAAATTACAAAAAATAGATATACAACAGCTTGTAGAAAACCTAATACTAAAATATTTACCTACAAAAACTCGAATCACATATTGTTAAAGATAGAGGGAAATGGAAATAGCCACAAATATTTTATGCGTGTATAGAATCCTATGATCCATAATATTTGTCGTTCATTTCAATGGATGAAAATCAATGATGGAGACTGCTAATCAGCATTATCTATTCTTATTGATCAACATCATTTATTTTTATTGGCTATCTTTAACCCTCATGCAACCTATAAAAACACCAAGCAACCATTACTTCTTCATCTACATTCTACCAGCAATATCTCACTATTCTATTTTAGTTAACCCAAACTTGGAGTTTTCTGTGATTGAATGATTAGGGTTTTGGTTTCTAACCTCCCTTGACTGGCTTCTATGGTTCTACTCAATCCAATCATCCTAATGATGGATTTGATGATTTTGGCGAAAATCTCCATGAACCCTAAAAACCTAAATTGGGGATAATTCAACTAATGATGAATTACGATTGGATTCTATGACCTAGATGATATTTGATAGCAACAAATCCAATTGGAATTCTCAAATTCTTCCATTATGGTAAAAGCAAGTATAAGCATGGATTTGTATTGATTTTTAAGGTAAATGGAATTAAAACAATGACATCCTTTTTATGTGAGCATTTAATGAGTATATGATGCTCATAAACATGATTTTCTACTAATAATATGATTTGAATATAAGAACAAGATGGCTTGAGTTATCTATAGTTGTCATCACTAAATCATCAAGGGGCCCAGATATATCGCTTTTATCCCTCTTAGGGTAAAAGGAACGGATAAACTTCAACTCATATGCTTGCTCTATTTACTCATCAAATCACACACAATGATACATTTTATAACACTGAGTTACTGGTTCGTTTACATATCATTAATGTGCAACCGACTTGTAAATTGCAACTTATATCTCTCCATTTCAAGAATATAGGATATTATCGCCTCACAATCACTCGTGATAAAATCCATGAAGTGATTCATGTGAGTGTGGGTTTAATCCAATACTCAAATCTTATTTCAAGAGCACTCATGAATGTTGTAGCAACTTTTTTCTATGTCTAACACCTTAGACAATCTTACAAAACCCATTCATGACATTATACTTTTGTAGCCTACTTACAAAGTATGATTGACTGTGGATAGTTTGAATAATCTTATTATTCGGGAAGTCAAAACATGCAAAGTGAAATATATGAATAATTGAATCCAATATGGTCTCAAAACTTTTGAGTATAAATAAAACACCTTTTATTTAATCACCAAATTGATTACACATTATTCATTTTATAATGTTTCGATTTGTCAACCTTATACTTGAATTAAAACAATAGTTATCCCATGCTCTAAGCATGCACACTATGTTTACCTATGGTCCTTTCTTTGTGAAATAGATCAACTGAATACATCTTCTATGAAACTCATTTCACAACTTCAAATATTTATCACAAGTGTAAGAATGTCAAATTATTGCCACTATTAGAATGTGTTAGATTCTAAACTATCATGCAATGATTCCTTTTGTAATCTCAAGGCACCAAAGTCACAGAGACTTGCCAATGACATTACAAAGTATTTCTTTGTAGATTGTTAGAAGACAATTCCATGGAGATGAAGTCTCAAATTCAAAGTACATTCCTTTGAACATCCTTCTTGCATAAAAGTTTCTAACCTACACATAGTTTCTTTTAATATCCCACTCCCATTATGGATACATTTACATATTTTCCATATGAAAACTCATTATTAATAGAATCATGTCTATTCATAATAATGTCAATATGGTCCATCCATTACTATACTTACAATTGTCCATAAGTGACCAATCTTTGGCGAACCTTAGATCATCCTTGACAGTTGTTTAACTATATTAGTCATATCTGGTTCTAATCCTATTTTCACCTTAATTCCCTAGGCATTTGGAAAATTAGAGCATGTGAGTATTATAGCATATGCAATCGATCCTATACCCGAAGCATATGGGATACGATTCATAATGTCTTACATAAAGACATGATACACGACCAGTCTTTTGCTATAACATTTCCATATATAGAATTTCCAATGTTGAAATATTTCAACATGGTAATTATATATGTCCATGACTAAGTCTAATAAATATTTCACTCTAAGATTTTAGATTTGAAATTAAGTATAAGTATCCTTTCCCTTACTATAGCGAAACAATTTTTTCAAATTCTGCACCTTTGCAAAATTCTTAACCTTTGTTTCCTATAACCAGTATTCCTAACTTGCAACACTTAACATAATAATCATGCCCCCACTATCATGATAATTATATTCTTACTAGCATAACACGTATGCTTCCACTAGCTTTGACATGTACCCATAAATTAGTTGGACTTCTAGAAATCAATACTTAGTGACCTTCTTTCCAAAGTTTAGATTTCTGATCCGAGATGCTTCGATAAGCCTTTATATAAGTTCATACACCTTTAGTTAGAAAGCTCATGTGTGTCTAAACTATTTCAGAACTTACAACAGTAAGTTCTGAATGTTCAAACTATGGAGAAGGATGTCGTAATCATAATCGAATTTGAGAATGCAATTACACAACTATTATCTCCTCAAAATCTTCTTAGTGAAAGTGTTTCCCCACACTCATTTTCATGAAATGGAGAGAAACCTTATGTCACTTAGATTTTATGGTGTATGTGTTCGTATCCATGTGAATTTGTTATTTCTAACCATTGTCATAGGATAAGGTCTATGAAAAATTCAAACTCATATGGATTGAACTTGTTCAATCTTAATTTCTTGCCACTTGGTAGCACAAGGGCCTACCATGTCTTCCAAGTTGTTTAGCAGTTCACCCTTACTGATCAATGAACTTTCACTAATCAAGGTGTTTTTCCTTATGCAAACAATTGAGAACTCATAGAACTCACCTTACTAGTCATCTTTAACTGGAATTGGCACAGAAACAAGAATATGTCAACATAATAGGTTACAAACCTCAATTCGTGTGCTAGTGATAAACAATAGGTTTTATTCTTCATTAGTTCTTGAAACTATTCAATATATTTAAGACTCCCACTGTCCTCTTGACATATAAGGTTCTCTTGTTACGAAACATTCCTTGATAAACAAATATTCAAGAGTTAGTATTGATTCTTATCAAGAATAATACTTCACACAATTAGTCTTAGTTGGTCTTTGTTTTATTCAAAACATCACAACTACCAATTTGAATGTAATATAACCTACTTACTATATGTCACTCAAGTCATAATCTTGGAGAATCACTCTAAGACTCGATTTTGGAACGAAGTAGGAATCACCTTAATTGATTTAACCATTTCAACAATTCCCAGTTCCTCTTCTTAGTCATACAAATGCACTAAGGTGTCCTTAGAGGATCAATTGTGATATGGTTTTCATAATCATAAAGATGATCATAAAACACGATACTAAAGTGTTCTCTTTTCCTTTTTGATTGGAGAAACTTTTAATCTTTCTGTCTGTTTGATTCTTTTTATTCGTTCTACTATAAATTGAAACTTTTTTAATGATTCAGAATCACACTTAATCTTGTAAGCATAACCATATTTACCAAACTTCTAGTAAATCATAACGAATAGTCTTATTGTTCTTTGTGGTGGACCTAACCAGTGCACAATGATGTGTACTAGATCCCTTAGTCCTTCACTTGACTCACATATACATGTGAACAAGGAATTATTCTGAATTCCCTAAAGACGAAGGTTCTCACTCATCATACAATACAAGTTACATGATTCCAAGTTTCTGTCTGATTGAAACTTAGGTGATGAGACCTTATTTGGCAAATTTTGACACCACCACAAACGATGTTACTAAGAATCAAATTCATTGCTAAAATTAGAGACATACAAACATCAATTTTCACAAATGTCATTGCAAGAAAATATAAAATAAGATAAAATCAAAAGGTTTCTTTATTTATAAAATTGCAGAAAAACTTATCCTTACAATGCAATTACATATGAAAACTATGTTACTACATATTTCTAAGCAATCTATCATAACTCTTAAGTATTAGATCAAAAATCCGATTCGTGACTAGACTCAACTTGCTCTTCCTTGAAGCTTCCTTTTTTTCTTCGATCCTACAAAACATCAAAATGTAATCTCATCACATCATGTATTAAGAATCTTCAAATAGGAACTTAATAGAGTTAGATAGTGGACTTACCTAAAGCAGAGTCAAACACCTTGACTTTACCATCCTTGTGATCCTTCAGGTAAATAAGGCAGCTTCACAACCAATGACCCTTCTCTTGGAAGTAGTAATAAACAGACTCTTTTGGAATGACACACGGGACAATCTCAGACTTAGCCTTTCTCTTTACCATTTGGTCAAATGATTTAACCATGACCGATCCATTTCCATTAGGAAGAGAAGACTTTTCTGGACTTCCAATGTTTCCATTGTTAATGTCCATGGAAGTTTGGGAAGTAGATCTTCCAATCAAATTTGCATTACCAGTGCGCCAAATCATTTCTAATTCAGCAGCAATTAGCAAATAGGTAAGATCAAAAGGGTCACGTCGTGGTCTGTTACATAGTAGTCCTTCATGAACTCACTATATGACTTAGGAAGTGATTTAAGAACCAAGTCAACATCCAACTTCCTCGAGACAATGACTCCTAACATTCCTAGCATGTCAATGTGTGACTTCATCTCCAAGACATGTGCACACACAAACCTTTTATCTTGGTGTTTTCTTTCCAATAGGGCTTGAGTGACCTTAAACTTTTCAAGTCTTCAAACATGTGGGTTAGGGAGAACTATTGGAGGAGGTGGAGGAAGATAAGTTCCATCAAAGCACGAAAAAGGGATCGATCTTTCACATCGATCGTCACGTGGAATTTCATCTTCATGAGGAAAACTTTTTCTAAAAGAATCTGGAAGACCATAGTTGTCAGAACTAGACATCTACAGGGAGAAATTCAAGTTAGTTGATTTAAGTCCTTAATATATCACCCAAATGGAATATTAAGGCTAGGACCCAACACAATATTCTACAATTCAAAAGAGGGATGTCGTGATCCAATTGTAAAATATTTGAAGGTAGGTAAATGATGATTTACCAATTTCCACCATGAAAAAAGAAAATGAATTTTAGGTTTTAAATGAATTGAAATTCCTAGATTCTTTGAGATTCATCGAACTTTTCTTTGGCATGTTTAAATCGCGATTATGCCCTTCAAGTTCGTGACTGGTATGTCGAGGATCACAAACAAGGTGTGAATAACCATGCAAATCTGCTTGGTACTCTCGATGTTACATATCACCTAACCAATGTGCCGGTTAACCACACACGCTCCATTGATACACGATTAACATCAAGCTACCCTTTGCCACCCTTGCTAGTCCCAAATTAGTGTGCCGGTTAACCACACACGCTCCACTAACGACTTAACAAGGTGCAAAGTGCAATTTCATGGAACAACACCATCTTCACATTTTTTCTAAGTAACTAAGATTCAGAATTTATAAAGTATTTAGTTACTTAGTATTTTCATTATACTTTTAATGGAAGTTTGTGTCTCAAACTACCCGTTCGGCTAACGACCATCCACCAATCAAGGAAGCGGTGGGTGAGAGTGGACACCCATTCAACTTCCAATTTATAGGCAATTTCCTCTCCCCCCCCCCCCCCTCTTCTTATAGATTGGCTTCGTGAATGAGGCCTACTAACGGTAAGACTGACTTTTTAATTATACATATGTAATATATTAGACTTTTAATTTTATATAGTATAAAGGTGTATTTTAAACTTTTAAAATACTTGATGGTTTAATCTATTAATAAATTATACTCATAATTTAATTAAACTTAAACCATATGATTATGGATTTAATAATACTCTTTTAATTAAACATTTAATTACCTATTAATAAAGTCCATAAGAGTTAATTTGAACCCTTCAACAAAAACATAAAGGTTCAAATATTAAATTCAAAATTAAAACATTTAATTAATTTTTTACGTTATGAACCGAAGAGGTTTAGAATTCAATGTTTCATAAAAAAACTTTTTCAAATTTCAAAACTTGAAGGCAAGTTTTGTAACTCTTGAAAACTTTTGGATTTCATAACTTATGGAGTTAATGTTTTTTATGAATGTGACTTTTCATGTTCCATAACTTAAGGACAAATTATGAAACTCTTCAAAACCTTTTGAGTTCCAAATTTGATTACAAATAATCAAATATTGTAGCTCCTTAAAAAAACTTTTTGAGTTTCAAAACTTGATAACAAGCTTTGTAACTCCTAATAAAACATTTAGATCAAATTTTACACTTATAAAATAACCATTTTATCTTTTACTAATTTGATCATAATACAACTCTTGTAGTAAGATAATTTCAAATCAAATTACACTAATAATTAGTTGATCATATAATCTAGTAATTATTTTATAATTTGACAATTTATCTTTTAATTGGTTGGGATAATCATTACCATATCAGAAAGAAAAAAACAGATTTTATGATACAAAACAATTTGTGGTAATGATCCTAATCCAATTGTGGCCAAAAAACCCGAAAAACTGCAAACAACATATCCAACTCATCGAGTTGTCTGGTGTTCTTCATGGACTCATCGAGTTCATGTATGGACTCGTCTAGTCCAACTGTCCAGATAGCAGTTTTTCAAATTTTCCAGCTTTGAACAATTAACCAAGCAACAATATAACAGAAAACTACCCGTGGCTCTGATACCACTGTTAGGTTTTATGTAGTATAACACTCCTATGGTGCACAAATAACCCTAATAACTTTGGACCTAAGTTTTCTCTAGTTATACATGCAACAAAATTTTCCAAAGCGTGAAGGCTACAACTAGCTTACAATTTGACATATGAATCATAAAATTAAGTTAGAAGAATACCTCTTAATTGTAGCTTGTAGATATTGGTCTTTCAAGAGCCTAGCACCTCAAGTGTGATGCCTCAAATGTCTTACAACAAGCCAAGAACAAGAGGAGGAACTGGAGAGAAAGGTTTGGAGACACAAAATCATCTAGGGCTTCTAGGAACACATAGTGCACGATTTTTGGCTTTAGAGGAATACATATATAGTGTAGAGTTCCAAGAGTCATATGCAAACCCTAATTCGGACACTTAGGCTTATGATCCATAATTTATATGGACTAATTCTTCATAGACTCTCACATAAACTTAGCCCATCATGGATTAATAGCCCAAACCATATGTATCACTGATTTACATAATCAGTCCCCGTTAATTTAATTAGTCTATTTTAATCACTAAATTAATTCTTGATCAATAGTAATTAAATAATATGATTTCTCAATTAATATATTATACTCATAATATATTAATAAATCACAAATAACCTCTTTCTCAAATATCCATCCTATCAAATTGTTCTAGAGAGTTACAACCCAAATGGACCATGCTTATATCGGGTCAAGTACATACCAACTACAGTTATTGGCTTAGACACCAAATCCAACAATTTCTTCCGATCTATTTAGCAAATACGAAGTCAACCAATCGTTGGTATGTTGCTCTTGCATTCTTTAGTCCGAATGACATCTTGGTATAGCCGAAAGCTCCATGGTCGGTGTTGAAGGTTGTCTTCTCTTCATCTTCCTTGCTCATCAAGATTTGGTGATAACCCTTGTATGCATCCAAGAAACATTTTAACTTGAACCCCTGCATCAATTCTACCTTCTGATCGATTTCTGGAAGAGGATAACAGTCTTTAGGGCATGCCTTATTCAAGTCGAAATAGTTGACGCATATACACCATGAGCCGTCGTGCTTCTTTACCATAACAGGGTTGGCAATCCAAGTTTGGAAGATCGCTTCCCTTAAAATTCTTGCTTTTGTTAGCTTGGCTACCTCAACATTAATTGCTCTGATGCGGTCTCCCCCTTGAGCCCTTTTTTCAAAATTTAAGAACTTTGTTTTTTTCAAAAAAAAAAAATCAAAGAAAAAAAGTTATGACCAAAAAACGAAGTTGGTGGTAAATAAGGGAAAATAACCCCACCAATGAGGGTTTCATATGCGACATAAAGAGAAAATAGGGGAGGGAGGGATGCACGCTGGAGGGTTTTTTTTTTTTTTTTTTTTTTTTTGATAAAATAGCAAAAATGGTCTATGTGATTGTCAAAATTATGTGGTTTTGGTCCAAAAATATTTTATGGTGCAAAAGTGGTCCAATTTTGGATACTTTGTGCATTTTTTGTACAAAATGTTAACTTTAATAGCTTGATGGTTAACTTTTTTTAAATGATAATTTTATCCTGGGAACTATTTCTGCAACCAAACTACAAGAATCATTCATGCATCTCTTCTTTTAAATTTTATTCAATTAATATACATTAATTTTTTTTTAATTTATTTTTATTAGATTACTTTTTATTTATTATTTTGTTATATATTTATAAATATTATTTTTAATATATAATATTTATATAATAAACATTATTTTATTGGATTATTAGTTACATTGAGTTAATTTTTTTAATTTCTTTTCTAATAGATTATTTCTTTTTTATTGGATTATTATATATTAATAAATATATAATATTTATATATTTAAAAATATTACTTGATTATTAATTTCTTTTAGTATTTTTATTAGATTAGCTTTTTTTTATTGGATTATAAATTACTAACAATTGTTCTTTTTAATATATAATATTTATATATTAATAAATATTATTTTAGTGTATTGCTATTTTAATTGTTTTTAATTTCTTTTAATTCTTTTCTTTATTATTGTAAATCAAAAAACCTAAAAAAATCTCACATACCCTATGTATCCTAATTTATTATAAATATTTGAAAGATAACATATTTTTGACAACATCACCATCATCACCTAGTCCGACAATAGTGGGATGTGTGAGATTTTTTTAAATATATTAGGATGGTGGTGGTGTTGTCTAAAAAACAAAGAATTAATCCAAACAATATGGTGACGGTCGTGCGATGAATATCTTTGGAGTATGTGTGATGGGGGAGACATATAATGCCAAACATATTGTAAAAGATTGGGTATTATGACAGCGGACTCTCAACTGTTGTATTGTATAATTGTATTTGGTTTGATAATAAAGACAGTGTAATAGTCAACAAAAATAAGTTGATTGATGTCAAATCCAACCCTCGACTTTAAACTGACAACCCTTTTTGTTTAGCATCACACACAGAACAAGTGTTTATACATCATACCCTTCAATGAAAAAGGAGATGAAATATAAGTGGACGGTTATCAAGACAAAACAAGAGGGTATTTGAAGTCACTGAAGCTGAAATGGAAGCATATAAAATCTTTCAGGTTGAAGAGCGGTTTAAATCACCCCTTACTGTAAGTTGTGCGAAACGATTGTGCCTAGCCTCAACTATAAATACGTATTGCCAAATATTTAATGATGGGAATGATGGATATGGGGAGGAAGATGAAGAATAGGAAGATTTTGAAGATGGAGATGATGGAAATGAATTGTTTTACTTAGACTATTAATATCTTTTGGTTATTTTTTTGAATCTCACTTTTATTGGATTAATATTTTTTTTGGATAATACCACTACCATTCTAATTTATTTAGAAACAATCTCACCCATCCCACCATTATTGAACTGGGTGATGGTGTTGATGGTGTCCAAAATATAATATCTTCTAAATATTTAAACTAAATTAGGAGATGTGGGATGGGGGAATCTTTTTAGGTTTTTTTATTTAAAACAATTAAAAAATAATAATCCAAAATTTAATATTTATTAATATATTAATACTATATATTAAAAACGATAATTACTAATAAATTATTATCTAATAAAAAACTTACTTTAATAAGAAATAAATTAAAAAAGATTAATAATCCAATAAAATAATATTGTATATAAATATTATATATTAATTAAAATATAATAATCAAATAAAAAATAAATAATCCATTGAAAAAATAAATTAAAAAAATAAGATAATTAGTAATCTAATAAAATAATATTTATTAATATATAAATATATATATTGAAAATAATATTTATTAATATATAAATATTATATATTAAAAATAACATTTATTAATATATAATAAAACAATTAGAAAAAGTAATATAATAAAAAGAAATTTAAGAAGGTAATTAGAAGAATTGATATATAATAATTGAATAAGATTTTAAAGAAGAGATGGATAAACGGCGGTCTTGTAGTTTGGTTGCAGAAAAAGTTTATAATTATAATATTGTCATTTTAATAAAGTTAATAACAACCCGTTGAGGTTAACATTTTTAGACCAAAATTTTTAATTTAAAAAAAACAAAAAAAAAATAATGAAAATTCCGTTCTTATTACGGTCACTTTGGAATTTCATATGGAAACGTTTAATTGGTTAGAGATAAAAATGTTTAGCGGCAACATTATGATTTCACTTTCCTTAAAATGTTACATGCTTCTTAAAAAAATAAAAAATTTAAGCACTTTATATTAAAAATGTTTTTATTTTTTCTATTGCACAGTTTAATTGTTATTGAACTATATACCCATCGTTATAATTGATTTTAATCCATTGAATTTCAATTAAATATTTCACCACATTTAATAATTATTTTAAATTAATATTTGTAATGCTTTTACATTAGTAGATTGGAAAACAGATCTCAATTTTATAGTCAAGACGATTATTGGTTTAGACACACAACTAAACAACCCTAAAAGTCTAAATCTAATACGAATTAAATTATTTTTGCCAACATAAATCTTTAGTTTCATAGATCAATAAAGAAACACTCACAATTATATTAGTTTGTCTACAAAATATCATGAATTCAAAATTAGATATTCCAACCACTTTATTATTATTTCTTTTTCAAAGCAACTAACATTTAAGTATGCTATACTTAAGTTTTATCCATTTATGAACGAATCATTATATTTTCTTTATCCACCACTAAATTTCTTGTAATAAGAAATCATCATCTACGTAAATAAAAATATGTAAAAAAGATTAAAAAGTCATTTACTTTAATCTGCACCCACATCATTCCCCCATATCTTCTTCCACAATTTGAATTCCTTCTTATCAACATCCTCTATTGGTGCACTCTCATCGTTGAATTTGTTCTTAATCTCTCTAACTTTTTGAGTCCATCCTTCCGTATTCCCAATGCCCCTATGGACAAAAGGATAACAAAATCTTTTAAAAACAATAGGACTATCAAATGGGTACACTCCTACCCGTTCTTTATATGCAAGAATAATCTCCATTATGTTAATATTGTCGAGTATAACCAATTCGATTGCTTCTTTGTTGGTGGCTTTGTCATTAATTTCTACATCATTTGAAGATGAACTTTCGTCATAGTATTGTGGGTCAGCTTCCATCATGGGAGATCAAATGGCAGTTGTTGAGATTGAGAACGAGTAAATTTTTTGGTTGAAATTTGTTTTTAAATTGTTGTTTTTAAATTTAAAATATCTTAACATTATGAAAATAGCATGAAAAATGTTATTAGGAATATCAAGCATTAAAATTTATTTAGTATAGTTAATTAATAGACTTTTGGACGTGCACTTGCATTAATAAGTTGTGATATTTGGTTTTAAAACAAAGATTAATTATAGTTTTGATTATATATGTAATAAGTAATTACATCAGAATATCAATTTTACATACACTAAAGTCAGCAAAAGAAGTTGACTTTTTTCTTCTTTTAATCTGCTTGGACTTCTAATAGTGACATGAGGTGATGCGAATATGAATGTGTTTAGGTGCATAGATTGTTGTTTTAAATCCACACCACCTTTTAATTGATTAGGATATTTAAGCTAATGTTCAAAAACATTCTTTTTCCAAAATTGATTTTGGGAGTATAATGTAAAAACTAGGTTTAATATGCTTCTTATGAATCTGATTTCGGTTATCTTTTTTTTTTTTAATTTTGTTTCCAACATTTAGCTAGTGATCCGATAAACTTCGATCAGATCAATTCAATCTGGTTCATTTTAAATTAGATCATCGGCTTCATTGTGTGTGTCTGCCCTAATTTTGATTGAGGTTGTTACACCCTAATAATCATTTAAAAATTCATATTCAAACATCTATTTATTCCACAATATATGGCGATAGTGAGGGATGTAGCAATGTAGGTTCTATCAATTTTTATTTAATAAAAATTTAAAATAAAATGCTTCTTCCGTAGAGACTTCTTGATCATCAATACAACATGTCATTAATAGAATTGAACTTATTTTATGAATAATCGGAAGCGAGGCATTCTTCGCATAGTAGACGGTCACCGATCGACAACCCATTCTTGTTCTCATCCAACCATTTTTTCGAGAATTCTAGACTAAAGAAGAAATATAATATTAAAAAGATAACAACAAATTAGGTTGTATTTGACGTGTCACGGTTAGTTTATTAACTAGTTAATACAAAAAATCATTTTTTATCTGATAGTTTATCTGCTAGTTTTAAGCCAACAACTAGTTTGTTAATGATCAGTTTGTTTTCCAGCTAGTTCACCAAACACAACCTTTGTCATTTAGGTTTGAAAATAAAAACAAATATCACGATAAGACTATTATAAAAATACCAAATTTATAATTTTAAAACTAAAATACCAAAACCAAAAAATCCACACAAATTACAAAAAATAGATATACAACAGCTTGTAGAAAACCTAATACTAAAATATTTACCTACAAAAACTCGAATCACATATTGTTAAAGATAGAGGGAAATGGAAATAGCCACACATATTTTATGCGTGTATAGAATCCTATGATCCATAATATTTGTCTTTCATTTCAATGGATGAAAATCAATGATGGAGATTGCTAATCAACATTATCTATTCTTATTGATCAACATCATTTATTTTTATTGGCTATCTTTAACCCTCATGCAACCTATAAAAACACCAAGCAACCATTACTTCTTCATCTACATTCTACCAGCAATATCTCACTATTCTATTTTAGTTAACCCCAATTTGGAGTTTTGTGTGATTGAATGATTAGGGTTTTGGTTTCTAACCTCCCTTGACTGGTTTCTATGGTTCTACTCAATCTAATCATCCTAATGATGGATTTGATGATTTTGGCGAAAATCTCCATGAACCCTAAAAACCTAAATTGGGGATAATTCAACTAATGATGAATTACGATTGGATTCTATGACCTAGATGATATTTGATAGCAACAAATCCAATTGGAATTCTCAAATTCTTCCATTATGGTAAAAGCAAGTATAAGAATGGATTTGTATTGATTTTTAAGGGAAATGGAATTAAAACAATGACATCCTTTTTATGTGAGCATTTAATGAGTATATGATGCTCATAAACATGATTTTATACTAATAATATGATTTGAATATAAGAACAAGATGGCTTGAGTTATCTATAGTTGAATTTATGGAATAATTTGCCAAAAGGGCAATTTAGGAAACATGGAATGGAAATGACAGTTTCATAGTTAGGTTATGTAATTACAATGGGTTTAGTTGTGTTTTTATATAGTTGAAAACATATAACAATGTTTTGAATGACTTTTTGATAAGTCACAATGGTTAGAATGCAAGGATGGGCAACATAAGCTCTTAATCATTTCATTTGTGTAATTTTGAGCATTATCAGCTTATTTTGTAAATTGATGACTTGATGAATTAAGTTACATGTCTTGACATAATAAAAAATCCTCTAAATATGTTTAAGAAGCCATAAAAGTGGTTTAGAATGATGTTGGATGAGAACCTTGATCATTAAGAGCTTAATTCCTAACTAGAATGCTTAGATGCGATTTTGTGCTTTCTTATAGCTTTGATAACCTCTAAAGGTCTTAATAATTAACTTATCATGATGGTGGGGATTAATTGATCATTTTAGAAGTTGATAACCTTTATTTAGTCCTTAATAACCACATGGTGAAGTTTGGTGGCCATTGGAGGTCAGATAAGGCATACATGAAACAAGGACATATCATTCATGACACGGGGGCATAACAAAGGTTTTGTTAAGTGTGGTTTTTCATGGAAAACCTAGTAAATGACCTCTGATTTCCTTCAAACTTTATAGAGTAAATTACTAAAATTGTCCCTATGGTTTGTTCAAAATTGCATGTTTGGTTCCTAACTTTTTTTGCACTCGAATCGTCCCTATGGTTTGATTTTGTTGTGTTTTTTATCTCTATGTTTTGGTCAAATTTGTGTGTTTGGTCCCTAACTTTATGAATGTAAGAGAGGAACAACGCAACAAAATCAGACCGCATGGACGATCCGAGTGCAAAAAGAAAGTTAGGGACCAAATGTGCAATTTTTACCAAACCATAGGGATGATTTTAGTAATTTACACAACTTTTTATATATAAGATAATATGAAGTTAATAAGCTTATGAGGATTATCTAAATGTTAAAAACCTATGGGGGTATTTTGGTAATTTTAATGGCTTATGTCCATATGTTATATAAGTGGTGTTTGGAGAGTCTTGCTTTAAGGAAATGAACTAGAAGATGACTAGCTAACCTTTTTATGATTGAGGTGAGTAAATGTTGGCATTTTCCCAATTTGGGATATATGTCAAAATGATTTCTATGAATGAAATGATTCTTTATGTAAGTGCTTTGAAATGTTTTAGGTCACAAACCCACATAGCTCACGAAACATCATTGTCTTACGTATCTCTTTTTAATGGCATGTATCACAGGTTATATTCAAGGAGAAAGATGATAGATGGAAGTAGAAGTTATGATATAGTGAATGGACTGGAGCTTGTTAAGTTCCTAATTAAATGTAATGATGTACTTCGTATTTTCTTGCTATGATTTGTATGATGCTTCATGATAACACCAAATGTTTTAATAATACATTGTAACAACGTAATTTTTTAAAACAATTTTTCATTCCTTTAAAACATAATTTCGTTCAAAACAACCCATAAAAATCCAATGTAATGTAGTCATAATACAAAACATGTCAAATCCCAAGATCAAATATATCCCAATCCGCCTACGTGTGTGTGTACAAGTCATGTCGGCGCCTTCCCACAGTCCTCGCTAGTACCTGAAACACATAACGCAACAACTGTAAGCATAAATGCTTAGTGAGTTCCCCAATATACCACTTACACACATACGCCCTTCCTGGCCATGACCTTCTGGTCCATGTGTCTCAGGGGACTTCCGTCCTAACCTGCTAAACCTTCCGGTCCTACCTGTGTCGACCTTCCGGTCCATAACTCCCTGACCTTCCGGTCTACATCATAATGCCTTCCGGCCCATAACATAATGCCTTCTGGCCCATATCAAGCATAGCATACATAACGTATAAAAAACAGGCAACTAATCACATACAACGCATATATCTTATAGCATACCAGACCTTCCAGTCACACATACGTACCCTTCCAGGTACAATATAGTGAGAAGACTCACCTCATATGATGTATGTCTCACGTACTCGATATCTCTAAATCTCGCAACAACGGCCTAGCCTCGCCTAATCACATCAAGTAATTATTCCAAATCATTAACGACTCTCAAGGCTATACTATATTCCTTTCTAAAATTCCACAGAAGGGTAAAAGACCATTTTACCCCTCCCTGACCCAAAAGTCCATATGTTGACTAAAACCCTAAAAGTCAACCAAAGTCATCATCAATCAGTACGCGGGACGTACCAACTCCTGTATGCGGGGCGTACTCTTGCACTCCAGAAACGGGGTACGCGACCCCCTACGCGGCGCGTACTGGGATTACGCCCAGCGTAATGCCCAGTTTGTTTATCCAACACATTCAGGTCTTAAACGGTTAAGACTTGCATCCAAACTTCAAATCTGACTCCTCTAATATGTCTTAATCCATAAAGTTGAAACCTTTAAGCCTTTGCATGGCTGTAAAGGTCACTTTGTGCTCAAAACACCTTTCCACTTTCCATAATGAGACTATAACTCATGCATGACACAAGATCCACGTCCAAGACTAGATTTTTATGACTCCTCAACACATATTACACTAGAAAAGGTCAGATCTAAGCTTATGGAGACTCTTTGCACATAAAGTCTCCAACTTTGAAACAAAATCCCTAAAAATGGCCCAACAAGTAAAACTTATGAGGAACAAGGAAAGCTTTGAGCTTTTTACCTCAGAAAGGATCTCCAACCACTGTAGAACTCGGATCTACACTTGTTCTTCAACGTCTAGATCCAACAATGGTTCCTTCTTCTCCTTCTTCACCATGAAAAGATAACTTCAAGCTCAAAAACATACACACAATCTAAAGCACGAATCTCATCTCTCCAAGGACTCACTCAAGGGTGTATGGTGGCTAGGGAAAAGGACTACATGTTCCTTTTATAGTGCAAGGCCTGGAATTAGGGTTTTGCATCTGGGCCGGTTACGCCCGGCGTAACCTTGGGTACGCCCAGCGTACCCTGATGACCCGCGTACAAATTAAGCGCGCGAGTACGCGCGACGTACACCCCAGTACGCCCAGCGTACTCACCAATCCACTTTTCAACTTGAAGGGACTAATCTGCCAACTCTCCAAAATAGAAGGGTCATAAAGCTAACCTGGATTTCGGGCTGTTACAATTCTCCCCCACTAGAACCAGACTTCGCCCTCGAAGTCTCATGTTGTGAACAACTCCGGATGCTGCTCCCGCATCTCCGACTCTGGCTCCCAAGTCAGCTCGGACCCTCTCCGATGTTTCCACTGGACCTGAACCAGGGGCACTTCTTATTCCTCAGAACCTTGATCCTCTGATCCAATATTGCGATCGGCTTCTCAGCATAATTCAGACTTGCGTCCACCTAGATATCCTCTAATGGTACCACTGTCAACTCATCGGTAATACACTTCCTTAGCTGCGACACGTGGAAGGTATCATGAATCTGGTCCAACTCCGCAGGTAGCTCCAAGTGATACGCTACCTTGCCCACCCTCGCGATCACCCTAAACGGCCCAATAAACCGGGGTCCCAGCTTGCCCCTCTTCCTGAATTGAATCACTCCTTTCCAAGGACATACCTTCAGAAGCACGAAATCAACAACCTGAAATTCGAGTTCGGATCGTTGCCTATCCGCGTAACTCTTCTGGCGACTCTGAGCAGTCAACAACCTCTGTCTAACCTGTTGTATCTGCTCTGTCGTCTAAAGCACTATCTCTGTACTACCCATCACACGCTGCCCTACCTCGCCCCAGAAAATGGGGTACGACACCTCCTCCCATACAACAACTCAAAAGGTGGAATACCAATGCTCGAGTGATGGCTGTTGTTATAGGAAAACTCAGTCAAGGGCAAATACGTGTCCCAACTTCCGCCGAAATCCAATACACATGCCCGAAGCATGTCCTCGAGCATCTGCAGCTCTGCCTGTTGGTTTGTGGGTGGTATGCGGTACTGAAATGCAGCCTCGTACCCAACTCCTCGTGAAACTTCTTCCAAAATCTGGAAGTAAAACGCACATCTCGGTCTGAAACAATCAAGATCGGAACTCCATGCCACGATACCACCTCCCTCACGTATAACTCTGCCAACCTCTCAGCAGCAGAGCTCTCATTGATAGCTAGAAAGTGAGCGCTCTTCGTCAACCTGTTCACGATCACCCAAATCGCATCGACACCCCTAGAAGTCCTCGGCAATTTGGTGATAAAATCCATGGTGATCTGTTCCCACTTCCACTCGGGAATCTCTAACGGCTGCAACTTACCATGCGGACGCTGGTGCTCAGCCTTAACCTTGCGATAAGTCAAGCACCTCTCTACGAACCATGCAACATCCCTCTTCATACAAGGCCACCAAAACTCCTTCTTCAGGTCCAAATACATCTTAGTGGCCCCAGGGTGGATCGAGAACTTCGATCTGTGCGCTTCCTTCATCAAGATGGTACGCGTCCAGCCCACAAACGGTACCCAAACCGACCGTGGAAGGTCATAAGTCCTCGACTATCGGTAACAAACTCCGATACCTGCCCAATCACTCACTCTCTCTTGCGGTTCTCCGGTCTCACGGCCTCCGCCTGGGACCCTCGAATGGCGTCCCATACCGGACTCATCACTATCAATCTCATGAAATTATCTCGAATCGGGGCGCCCTCCACCCTACGGCTCAGGGCATCGGCTAGAACATTAGCCTTGCCCGGGTGGCATAGGATCTCACAATCATAATCCTTTACTACATCCAACCATCTCCTCTGGCGCATATTCAGGTTGGGCTGATCCATCAAATACTTCAAGCTCTTGTGGTCCTTGTATATCGTACACTGAACCCCATACAAATAGTGATGCCAAATCTTGAGGGCGAACACTACAACCCCTAATTCCAGATCATGAGTGGGATACCTCGACTCATGAGGCTTAAGCTGCCTCGATGCATATGCTATCACATGCCCCCTCTGCATAAGCACCACTCCCAACCCGGATATCGATGCACCACAATATACCACGAAATCCTCCATCCCTTCCGGAAGGGCTAACACCGGGGCTTCGCATAATCTCTGGCGAAGTGTCTCGAACGAGTTCTGCTGCTCCGGACCACAAGAAAATGCAACACCCTTCCAGGTCAACTTGGTGAGTGGCACGGCGATCTTAGAGAAATCCCTGATAAATCTCCGATAGTATCCTGCCAACCCTAAGAAAATCCTGATCTCAGTAGGTGACCTCGGCACCTCCCAACTCATCACAACCTCAATCTTGGCCGGATCAACCAATATCCCCTGCTGGTTAACGAGATGTCCTAGGAACTGGACCTCGCGTAACCAAAAATCACACTTGGAGAATTTGGCGTAAAGCCTCTCCAATCTCAAGACTCTGAGGATTTCCCTCAAATGCTCCTCATGCTGCTCTTTGGATTTCAAATATACCAATATATCATCGAGGAAAACTATCACCAAACAATCCAACATCAGTCTGCACACCGTGTTCATGAGATCCATGAACACGGCTGGTGCATTGGTGAGCCCAAAAGGCATTACCACAAACTCGTAATGCTGATAACGAGTCCTGAATGCTGTCTTCTGGATATCTTCATCCCGAACCCTCATCTGATGATAACCCAACCTCAAGTCTATCTTGGACAACCAAGACGCTCCCTGCAACTGATCGAACAAATCATCGATCCTCGGTAAAGGATAACGGTTCTTGACCGTCAGCTTGTTCAACTCCTGATAATCAATACACATCCGATGTGAACCATCCTTCTTCTTGACAAAAAGGATCGGTGCTCCCCAAGGTGAGCTACTCGGTTTAATAAACCCCTTTCCCAACAGATCCTGAAACTGCAAGGATAACTCCTGCATCTCGAACGGCGCAAGGCAATAGGGTGCTTGGCAATAGGTGTCGCCCCTGGGACCAAGTCGATACGAAACTCCACCTACCTCTCGGGAGGCACACGCAACAACTCCTCGGGGAAAACGTCAGGGAACTCCCGCACAATTGGGACCTCATTAGTCGAACTTAGCCTCCCAGCGGCCACTCGTGTGTCCATCACATAGGCCACAAATCCCATACAGCCCTGTTGTAAACTCTGCCTCGCCCTAGCAGACGAACAAAATGCTGACTCAGGACGGGTACTGATGTGTGTAAAACCAACTAGTTTTAATCCTACTAACTTAAACACAAAGACAAACACACGAAAGGCAGTGTACCTATCGATTAGCAGTTTAGTTCAGGTAAGTAGGGTATCGAACACAGGGAACGGTAAACAATTAAAATTGATGCTAATATTATCTAAATAAAACAAGTAATAGAAAGGGGGTTTTCTCTAGTTTTGCGAGACTAGAAACTTAAACAATTAACTAAAACTTAAACTAATAAACTAAGAGCTAAGCAAATAAAAATCAACTAAATTCAATGATTAAAAAGGCCTTCTGTTTAGGTTCGAATCATTTGTTCCCATGGATGATTTTATGGTAAATATATCGGATTAATTCTTCATTGGTTACCGACTAAAGTGATTAGATTCACATTCGCTATAGCTAATCCTTAGAAAACATATTAATTCAAGCAATGGCCAGTTGTCTAAATTAATGAATTTCCTAGTTTGTTGATTCGGGTTTAGAAAGACTTGTAATTAGCTAATCAAATTGGTGATTCAATTAACCTCTTGTTGATGGTGTATCACACAAGCTCACACATTAACTTACCTATCTTCAAGTTAATTCTAGTTTCACATTCGTTATTCCTAGACATACAACTATGTGGTCACGTAAATCATATGAAATTAGCAACTAAGAGATGTTCATACAACTTAATTACTGATTTATTAATAGAAGAATAGTTATTGTCAACACATAAGGTTCTTTAACAAGCTTAACAAAACATAATTACCAATCAAAATTAATCATACTCAAATAATTAATCCATGTTCACAAAATTGTCTACCCAAATAGAAGTTATGAGTTTTTAGCTCATGATTACAGCAGAAACAAGCACAAAAACGAAATCAATTGGTAAAAACATAGTTCAAACAAGAGATTAGGTAAGAGTAAACTTGATTTTGACTTGATTCTCCTTAAAATTGAATGTAGGGTTGATTCCCTTGCTTCCCACGCTCCAACAGCACCTTTAGTCGACAATTGGCCTCCAAGGGTTCATCTCCATCCTAGGGTATCGATCTGAAAGTCCCTTTATATAGATTTTCACAAAACAGGGGCTACTCGGCGAGTTCAGTGACCTACTCGGCGAGTCCATCACTTAAAACCCGTGTTCGGCAAGTCAGCGCGTCCGGAATCGTGAAACTTCAGACCAACTCGGCGAGTAATCGGCCCTACTCGCCGAGTACGTTTGGAATCAGCATTTTCTTAAAACACGAAAGTCGTTCGAAATTGTGTCTAGTTTTCAGAACATTTTGAATCTCATCAATCAGAGTTACGGTTTATGAGATATGGCCAAAACACTGACGAGGGGTCAAGCTGTCCAGCAACGTCCTTCTTTCTTCAAAATCCATGATCCAAGCGTCCAATCGCTAGTTCCGCTTCATTTTCCTTTCGAGCATGTATTTGTTGCTGAAAATGAAATATTTAATCTAATTAAGCACCTTTTGTTCATTAAATGAGACAAAATCAACATAAAGTATTAAGATAATGCATGAATTTTATAACTAAATATGCCCATATCAAAATACCCCACACTTGATTTTTGCTTGCCCCCAAGCAAAACTGAATTTTAATACACTAATATTACATAAGACAATCCCAATCAAACCCAGCCATTATGCCAAGACCGCAACACATGCATTTGTGTCTAAAATGTTCCTAATAACCCCCCATACTCCAAATACTCACAATCCTCATAAACATTCGCCCGCTTTTTCCGAACAATGCTCATTTTATGCATCCCTCCGAATCCATCCTCAGAAAACCTCTTAACCTCAAGGTATTTTTGATTGAGCAACCCAAGCATACATAATCTAGACAATTACAATTTATGATACCACATTGGAGCTCTTTGGAATTCTTCACTTCTTTGACATTTAATCTTTAATTTCTTTGAATTCACCACCTTGTTGTTTGATTTTTGGTATCTTCAACCTTTTGAATTTCTTCGGAATTTTCGATCTTCTAATTTCATACTTAACTTTGATGCTCCAAAAATTCTTCAAATTTTTTCTTGTAATTCTCTCTCTTTTTTTTTGAACATGTAACACACTTTTTCCACTCAAAACCCTACATGCTTAAGCAGGGGCGCTCAACTTCAACCTTTATTGGCTAAAGATAATAATTTTCCTAGATACATTTCTGGTACACGATGCTAAACATATTACATCCTTCAAACTAAGCGAGGTCGTGTTTTTGTCTCATGATTTCACTGGAATAAGGAAGCCACAAATGCACTAGAACGTATATAGGCTCAACTAAACATTTGGGTTTTCATGCAATCATCAAATATAATACTAGCATGATCCCTAATTGCTTTACCAAAATTTTCTAAATTAATCCTAGCAAATTTTATGCAAAACTTTAAATTTAACTAGTGTAACCAACCAACCCCCTACCCCACACTTAATTTATGCAATGTCCCCATTGCATATCATGCATGTTAAAGAACAATAAAATAAAGAGGGAATTGGAACAAACTCCCCTGGGATAGTAGTTCCAAGGTTGAACTTCTTCATTTAAAGCTCCATCTTCAGCTGACTTTAGACATGGGAACAGCTCATCCATGTCTTGGGTGTCAAAATCTCGTGTGGTACAGTCTTTATAAAAGCTCCAAATATAAGGGAAAAACTCTTGGAAATGCTCGGAAAATGATCTTCAAAGAATAGAATCAATGCTCATATCAAATGTCATCAAATCTTCAGCTCAAAAGTAAGAAGAATGAGCGACTCGTCGAGTCAGTATGCAGACTCACCGAGTTGAAGCGTAAATGGCAGAAGAATCGTGAATTTTCACATGGACTCGGCGAGTCCATAAGATGCACTCGGCGAGTAGACCGCTGTGTGACAAAATTTTTATTCTGCCCAAGTCCATTTCTGATGTATGGGGGTTATATAAACTAATAATTTCCCTTATTTTTCTGTAGGTAATAAACACTATATAACCCTTCTATGAATTGGACTCATAGCTTGACTCAAAACTTCGTTTCCTCTCTCGCCTAGACTCGATTTCTCGCTTCATCAGCCTTGACTCTAGATCCTCACATGCATCCTTACACTCAAACTGAAAAGATCAAAACCAAATACCAAGTAATAATAAAAATAAATCAAAATAAAAATCCTAAATTATCCCTAAATACTAGAAGTTTAGAAAGAAAAAGAAAAGCAAACTCTAATGACGGGTTGCCTCCCGCAAGCGCTTCTTTTTGTGCGAGTCTTTAGCTGGACTCCCAACCTAATAAACTTCTAATAAATTTGATGCCCATCCATCCGTTGCATTGAATATCTTCTTTGGTGGACCAATTTGTGAAATTTGGCTCTTTACTTCTAAAATTGGCCAAACGAGCTTGAATACATAAAACCCAAGAATATTGACAAGGGTTGGAACCGGTTGGATACTAATCATAAATGGATCATGATTTAGAACTTTCTCCAAAGTTGGAATCGTCACCCCATGCTTTGAAACACAAACCGGAAATACAGGGGGGCATGTCATGGTAATGGTCAAACCACAGCTTGGTTCCTGCAACTCAACTTGTTCTTGTTCTTCGTCTGACCCTCCTGCTAGCAATCTTTCCAGCTCCTCCAAGTCTCTTTCTGGATTAAATTCTTCATCTTGTAACTCAGATGTCCCTTCTGTGTTGGGCAAGATGTTATCTAACCATCTTCCAAATTTCTGCAAATCTTCATCTGAGTCATACTCCTCATCTCCTTGCTCAATTTCCTGTACTACTTCCTCAAGAAAAGCATCAAAAGCATCGAGATTTGGAAAATACATAATAAATAAAAATAAAAATAAAAAATTAAACTAAATAAAAAAAATTAATCAACAAATAAAATAAAAAATGATAACAATTAGCAAATAAAATTAACTATTTAGAACCATTCCCCGGCAACGGCGCCAAAAACTTGATGTGTGTAAAACCAACTAGTTTTAATCCTACTAACTTAAACACAAAGACAAACACACGAAAGGCAGTGTACCTATCGATTAGCAGTTTAGTTCAGGTAAGTAGGGTATCGAACACAGGGAACGGTAAACAATTAAAATTGATGCTAATATTATCTAAATAAAACAAGTAATAGAAAGGGGGTTTTCTCTAGTTTTGCGAGACTAGAAACTTAAACAATTAACTAAAACTTAAACTAATAAACTAAGAGCTAAGCAAATAAAAATCAACTAAATTCAATGATTAAAAAGGCCTTCTGTTTAGGTTCGAATCATTTGTTCCCATGGATGATTTTATGGTAAATATATCGGATTAATTCTTCATTGGTTACCGACTAAAGTGATTAGATTCACATTCGCTATAGCTAATCCTTAGAAAACATATTAATTCAAGCAATGGCCAGTTGTCTAAATTAATGAATTTCCTAGTTTGTTGATTCGGGTTTAGAAAGACTTGTAATTAGCTAATCAAATTGGTGATTCAAGTTAATTCTAGTTTCACATTCGTTATTCCTAGACATACAACTATGTGGTCACGTAAATCATATGAAATTAGCAACTAAGAGATGTTCATACAACTTAATTACTGATTTATTAATAGAAGAATAGTTATTGTCAACACATAAGGTTCTTTAACAAGCTTAACAAAACATAATTACCAATCAAAATTAATCATACTCAAATAATTAATCCATGTTCACAAAATTGTCTACCCAAATAGAAGTTATGAGTTTTTAGCTCATGATTACAGCAGAAACAAGCACAAAAACGAAATCAATTGGTAAAAACATAGTTCAAACAAGAGATTAGGTAAGAGTAAACTTGATTTTGACTTGATTCTCCTTAAAATTGAATGTAGGGTTGATTCCCTTGCTTCCCACGCTCCAACAGCACCTTTAGTCGACAATTGGCCTCCAAGGGTTCATCTCCATCCTAGGGTATCGATCTGAAAGTCCCTTTATATAGATTTTCACAAAACAGGGGCTACTCGGCGAGTTCAGTGACCTACTCGGCGAGTCCATCACTTAAAACCCGTGTCCGGCAAGTCAGCGCGTCCGGAATCGTGAAACTTCAGACCAACTCGGCGAGTAATCGGCCCTACTCGCCGAGTACGTTTGGAATCAGCATTTTCTTAAAACACGAAAGTCGTTCGAAATTGTGTCTAGTTTTCAGAACATTTTGAATCTCATCAATCAGAGTTACGGTTCATGAGATATGGCCAAAACACTGACGAGGGGTCAAGCTGTCCAGCAACGTCCTTCTTTCTTCAAAATCCATGATCCAAGCGTCCAATCGCTAGTTCCGCTTCATTTTCCTTTCGAGCATGTATTTGTTGCTGAAAATGAAATATTTAATCTAATTAAGCACCTTTTGTTCATTAAATGAGACAAAATCAACATAAAGTATTAAGATAATGCATGAATTTTATAACTAAATATGCCCATATCAGGTACCCTCACCATACACCGTAAGTACTCCTCCACTAGGGTCTCGTATCGTCACCAATTACCACTCGCAATCTATAACAACTCCAAATCGGCTCAACCAGTCCATGCCCACTATAACACACACGCCACCCATCACAATCGGGACCAGATCTATCGGGAACTCCACACCGAAGATCTCAAGGATACATCCTCGAATCACATCCGTGGCATACACTACTCGCTCATTAGCTATAGAAACTCACAGAGGTCGACTCATGGCCTCTCGACAAATACTATATGACGACTGAAGGCTAACGACACAAAAGACCAACTCGCTCCCAAGTCAAATAACACTAAGGCAGGTACAAAATTCACAAGAAAAGTGTTGGATTAGTGTCTAAGTACATAACTATTTTGGTATGTACTTGACCCGATGGTGCATGGTCCTTTTGGGTTGCCTTCACCAAAGCAACTTGATAGGATGAATTATGAAGAGAAAGGATTAAATATGATTTATTAATATATTTTGAGAATAATATATTAAAGGAGAAATCATATTGCTTAATTAATATTAGTTAAGAATTAATTAGTAATTAGTTTTGTGACTAAAAGAGATTAATTAAACTTAAGGGACTGGAATTGTAATTATAAGATAATTGCAATTTGGGCTATGGATTGTCTTAAATTAAGGAGTGGACGAATTTTATGGGGAAGCCCATAAGGAAATCGTCCAAGGCCTTTAATTAAAGGGGTCCATGGGTTGCTTAGGGCTTAAGCATCCAAATTAGGATTTCCTTGTTAGATAACCCTAATAGCCTCACTATATATAGCACCCTTATGCCTCAAAAACGTGGCTAAGCTTCCTTCTAGGGTTTCCACACTTTTTTGAGAGCATCCTTCCCTTCTCTTCTTCATCCTCTT
The DNA here is from genome assembly GCF_052625555.1 of Lactuca saligna. NCBI lineage: Eukaryota > Viridiplantae > Streptophyta > Magnoliopsida > Asterales > Asteraceae > Lactuca > Lactuca saligna. Next base: position 151,831,487 of record NC_136425.1, on the reverse strand, counting down.
GCTTATGGTGTTTGTGAACCATTAGAGGAGTGACATTTGTGACTCTAAGCTTTCTAAAGTCAATACAAGAAGGATTTGAGGTTGTTATTGCTACATAACAATCAAGGTATGATCTAAACCCTAATTTATATGTTATATTGTTTACCATATAGTAGATCTAGGGTTTATAGTCTTGGATAAATTGCATGTACAATAGAGAAACCTAGATCCAAGCATTAGGGTTTGTATGAGTACATAGGATGTTCTTATGACCAAAACCCATCAGTGGTATCAGAGCCTAGATTGGTTTCTATTGTATTGATGCATTATATGTTTGAAAATTTCGTTTTTTGTGTTTCTGGGGGCTGGAATCGCCGAGTCCATAGCTGAACTCGCCGAGTTCATGCTGACTCGATGAGTCCATGCTTGAATCAACGAGTCAACTCGTCAGATGGAGCAAACTTCGAGATTTCTTGTTGTTTTTGCTTAAGGATAGTTTCCTTATGATATTAGATCAATATAAATCCGATTTTATGATATATTTGACTATATTCTTGATCTAATTAAAGATATTTATCAATTAATAAAATATTTGTTACCTTATGTGATAATTGATTAATATTTTGATTAAATTGGTAAATTGTTTTGCAAGAAATCATTAAATAAATCAAATATGGATAATTATGTGATTAAATGTAAATTTATATTATTTTTTATTTGATCCTTGTTGTTATGTAAAGTTTCATATTTTCCCCTTTAGGTGTTATAGTTTAAATTTGAACCCAAAGGTTTTGTTGTTTTGAAATTTAAATAGTTGAAACCCTAATGTTTTGAAAAGTTTCAAAAGTTGCCCTCAAGTTTTGGAATTTAAATTTTGATTAAAAGTTTAATTTTGATGTATATTTAAATTCTAAACCCTAATGTTTTTGAAATGTTTCAAAACTTGCGCTCAAGTTTTGGAATTTAAAAGTTGATTAAAAGTTTAATTAGAAATGTTAAATTCTAAAACCCTAGTAATGTTTTGAAAAGTTCAATTCACACCCTTATGGTTTTATTAATTAATTAAGGTGTATAATTAAAAGAGGTTTAATAAATCCATAAAAGTTTTGGTTTGCAATTTAATCGAATTAAAAGTATAATTAATAAATTTGACCACCTAGTATTTTAAAAGTGTATAATACACCCTATACTATATATAACATTAAAAGTCTAATATTATATATATGTATGAGTAAAAGTCAGTCTTACCGTTAGTAGGCCTCATTCACGAAGTTGGTCTATGAAGGGTGTTTAAGGAAATTGCCTATAAAATGGCGATTGAATGGGTATCCACTCTTACCCACCACACTCTTAACTAGTGGAGGGTTGTTAGCCGAACGGGTAGGATAGGACGAAACCTTCCATTATAAGTATAATGAAATACAAAGTAACTAAATGTTTTTCAAATTCCTAATCTTAGTTACTTAGGCAAAAGTGAATTGATGCAATTCCATGAAATTACACTTTGTGCCCTTGCGAAGACGTTATTGGAGCGTGTGTGGTTTACCGGCACATTAAATGGTTCTAAGCAAAGGTAGAAAAGGGTGACTCAATGTTTTTCATAGTTCGGTGAAGCGTGTGTGGTTTACCGGCACATCGAATAGGTGACTGTAACATGTGAGGGCACCATGTAAGTTTGCATGGTTATTCACACCCGCTTTGTGATCCTCGGCATCCCAGTCACAAACAAGAGGGGCATATCGAGATTTAAACATGCCATCGAAATGTTCAATGAATCTCAAAGGATCTAGGAGTTTTCATAGATTTAAAACTTAAATTTCTTTTTGTTTTTCATAGTGGAAATTAGTGAATCGTCATTCACTTACCTTCAAATATTCTCCAACTAGATTACGGCATCCCTTTTCTAGGTTGTAGCGTATTGTGTTGGGTCCTAGCCTTTGTATCTCATTTGGGTGATTTACTAAGGACTCAATCGATCAAATAACTTGAATTTGTTTTCTCCCGTTTTGTAGATGTCAAAGTTCGACAACTATGGTCTTCCCAATCCCGTGGAACAAGCATTCCACATGAAGATGGTATTCCACGATTTGATCGAGGAACAAGATATCATGCTTCACTTCCTCCACCTCCTCCAATTGTTCTCCTTAACCCACAAGATCGAAGAATTGAAAGGTTCAACATCATTAAAGCCCTATTGGAAATGAAACATGAAGATGGTAAACCCGTGTGTGCCCACGTTCTAGGAATGAAATCACACATTGATAGGTTGATAATGTTGGGTGTGTCATTCCCGAATGAGTTGGCTGTAAATTGGGTTTTGCAGTCACTTCCTGAATCATATAATGAGTTCAAAAGAAAGTATTATATGATGGATCATGACGACAACCTCATTGACCTAACTTACATGCTCATTGCTGCTGAATCAGAAATGATTTGGCGAAGCAATGGAGCTTACTTGTTGGGAAAGTCAACCGACCATGCTTCCGGGGACGTTTTAAGAGAAGCGACCTGCGTTTGCTGCCAAGAGAAAGGGCGTTGGATAGAAGTCTGCCCCAAGAGCCTGAAAATTCCAAAGATGGGAGAGTCAAAGAGTATGACTGCGCTTCAGGTAAAATCCACTATCTAACTTCGTTAAGTTCCTATTCATTGATTCAAAATACATGATGTGATAAGATTGCATTTGAATGTGTTTGTAGGATCGGTGAAAAGAAAGGAAGCTTGGTGAAAGAGCAAGATGAATCTAATCACAAGAAATGGATCTTGATCTCATGGACTTGAAGATTAGATTTTGAGCTTAGATAGTTATGATAGAGTTGTTAGAAATTTTCCTTTTGAAATACATAGTTTTCAATGGATTTTGCATTGTAAGGACAAATGTTTTCCGTTGCTTTTATAAATAAAACAAATTTTGGTTTGACTTATTTATTTATTTGTTTTCTTGCAATGAAATCGTTATGAAAATTGATGTTTGAATATTTCTACAACAAATGGATATGATTCTTATTTATGGTGTTTATGGAAAAAGTCGAGAATTTACCAAATAGGGAGAGTTTCTCATCGCCCAAGTTTCAATTGGACAAAAAATTTGGAATCACGCAACTTGGTTGCATGATGAATGAGAAATTTCATATTTGGAAATTTGACTAATTCGTGGACAAAGTGTCAAGTGAAGGACTAGGAGATCGAGTACACAAAGTTGTGTGATGGTCAAAGTCCACCATAATAGTAACAAGACATTCATCATGATTTACTAAAGGTTTAGTAAATATGATTATACTTATAAGATTAAGTGTAACTCTGAATTGATTGAAAAGGTTTAAATCAATGTCAGAACGAATAAGAAGAATCAAGTAGGCAGAAAGATAAAAGGTTTTCCATTCTAAGAAGAAGGGAGAGTACCGTTTATGGTTTATGATAGGTCTTAATGATTAAGAACCATATCTCAATTGATCCTCTAAGTGAGTCTTAGTACAATTGTATGTTTAAGAAGAGGAATCAAGAATTGAAGAAATGGTTAAATCAAAAGGTCAATCATACTTCGTTCCAATAACAAGTCTTAAAGTTAATATTGTGGCAATAAGTGACAAGTATTAAGAAGGTTTATGACATTCAATGAATGTGGAAAGTTGTGATGTCTTGGATAAGACAAAGACCAACTAGGACCAATTTATGAAGTGTTTTGATAAAAACCACACTAACTCTTGAATATTTGTTTGTCAAGAAATATTTATTGACAAGAGAATCTTATATGTTAAGGAGTCAGTGGGAGTCTTAATGGTCTTGAAAAGTTTCAAGAACAAATCAAATAAACTTTATCGATCATCACTAGCACACGAGTTGAGGTTTACAACATATCGTGTTGACATTATTTTGTTTCTGTGCTGTTTCCAATTGAGTTAATTGTGCATGTGAATTCTATGAGTTCTCATTTTGAACGCATAAAAGGCAAGGCACCTTGATTAATGAAAGGTACATTGATAGGAAAAGGTGAGCTGCTTAACTACTTAGAAGACGTGGTGGGCAGTTGTGCTACCATAAGGCAAGAAATCAAGATTAAGAAAGTTCGATCCATATAAGTTTGAATTTGTCATAAACTTTGGTTTTGACAAATTCACATGGATAGGAACACATACACCGTTTAAATCTAAGTGTCATAAGATTTCATCCCTCATGAAAATGATTGTGAAGAAATGCTTTCACTAAGAAAGATTTTAAGAAGATAGCGATTGTAAAATTGCATTCTCGAATTCGATTATGGTTACGGTATCCCTTTCCATGATTTGAGTTGTGAGGTTTGGCTATTAGTCTTAATTGTTTAGACACACATATGAACTATCTAAGGCAAAGGTGTATAAGTTCAAGAAGCTTTGATAAAAGATTATCAAAGAACTAAGTATTAGAAACATGGACTTAAGAAATTCAATAGGTACTGTTTTCTGAAAGTTAAGATGTTTATGAATACATGTCGAAGCTAGTGGGAGCATAAGTGTTAATAATCATCATGATAGTGGGAGCATAAATGTTATGATTGTATGATTATTATGGCAAGTATTGCAAGTTGGCAATATTAATTATAGAAAACAAGAGTTATACCTTGCAAAGTGGTAAGGGTTGTAAAGTTGTTTTGCTATAATTAAGGGAGAGAATATTATGCTTCATTTCAAATCTAAAGGCTTAGGTTGAGAAATGTTAATAAATTTAGTCAAAGGTACATAGTGTGTTCTTAAATTTTCAATTATGATTACGACATTCCTCTTCACAATTCGAATTTTGAGAACATAGCAAATAAAACATCATGCATCGTGTCCCATACGCTTCGGGTATAGGGTCGATTGCAAATGCTTTAATATTTGACCATTCTAAAATTTTCCAAATGTCTAGCGCATTTAGAGGGAAAAGGGACTAGAATCCGTTTTGACTAAAATAATTAAACAACTATCAAAGGACAATCGAAAGTTCGACGAGGATTGGTTGCTTGTGAGTAGTTGGAAGCATGGTATTGGATGGACCATATCGACATTATTATGAATAGAAAAGATTCTATTAAGAATGAGTTGTCATATGGAAATTATGGAAATGTTTCCATATTGGATGGACCATATCGACATCATTATGAATAGATAAGATTCTATTAAGAGTGAGTTGTCATATGGAAAATATGGAAGCGTGTCCATATTGGGAATTGAATATTGAAAATCTATGTCTAGATTAGAAACTTTTATGCAAAAGGATGTTCAAAGGAATGTACTTTAAATGAGAGACATCGTATCTAAGGAGTTGTCTTGTAACAATCTCCAATAGAAGATTTGTAATATCATTGGCAATAGTCTTTGTGACTTTGGTGTAGTGACATTACGAAAGAATCATTGCATAGAATGTTAGAATCTAGCATATTCTATAAGTAGCAAGAATTTGATATTCTTTCACTTATGAAAAAGGATTTGGAGTTGTGAAATGAGAATGATTGGAAATGTGTTCAATTTGATCTATTTCACAAAGTAAGAACCATAGGTAAACATTGTGTGCATGCTAGGAGCATGGGACAAGTATAATAATTCAAGTAAGAAGTTGATTACCTGAAACGGCAAATAATGAGTAATCGATATGGTGATAAATAAAAGGAGTTTTATTTATACTCAAAGGTTTGAGGCCATATGGGATTAGTATTATTCTTGTGTTTCACTTTGCATGTTTTGACTTCCTGAATAATTTAATTTGTTAAGAACAGTCAAATTATTCGAACGGGCCACAGTCGTTCATATGTTGGAAGTAGGTATGAATGAAGACTGTCGTGAATTGGTGTGTGGATTGTCTAAAAGAGTATTAGACATAAGAAAATGTTTGATGCAACATTCATGAGTGCTTATGAAAATGATTTGAGCATTGGATTAAACCCACGCTCACTTGGATCACTCCATGAATTGTATCACGAGTGATTGGTGAGATGATAACATCTTATATTCTTAAAACCGAGATGTGTGAGTTGTATCTTGCTAATCGATTGCACATTGATAATATGTAAACGCACTAGTAACTTAGTGTTATAACACATATCGTTGTGTGTGATTCGGTGAGTGAGTGCAAGCAAGCATTGTATCAAAGTTTATTCGTTCCTTTTATCCAAAGAAGGATAAAAGTGATATATTTGGGCCCCTCGATGACTTAGTGATGACAAACGTAAATGCTCGGCCAGGCTAGGGCTAATTTGATTTGTTCAATTAGTCAGGCGTCGTAAATCGGAATCGAGAAATAGTACAAAGAGAATGATTTGAAATCATGTCTCATACGATATCTATAATGGAGGAATATATGATCCCTTATCTAAAGGACACGCGTATCTGATAGGATCAGAGTTGACAGCGGCTTTGGAAAGCTACGATTGCAAATCAGGATCTGAAGTCATACGCATAATAGTTATTAGACTTATCCAATTGGGCGACTGTTGGATTAGTGTCTAAGTACATAACTATTTTGGTATGTACTTGACCCGATGGTGCATGGTCCTTTTGGGTTGCCTTCACCAAAGCAACTTGATAGGATGAATTATGAAGAGAAAGGATTAAATATGATTTATTAATATATTATGAGAATAATATATTAAAGGAGAAATCATATTGCTTAATTAATATTAGTTAAGAATTAATTAGTAATTAGTTTTGTGACTAAAAGAGATTAATTAAACTTAAGGGACTGGAATTGTAATTATAAGATAATTGCAATTTGGGCTATGGATTGTCTTAAATTAAGGAGTGGACGAATTTTATGGGGAAGCCCATAAGGAAATCGTCCAAGGCCTTTAACTAAAGGGGTCCATGGGTTGCTTAGGGCTTAAGCATCCAAATTAGGTTTTCCTTGTTAGATAACCCTAATAGCCTCACTATATATATCACCCTTATGCCTCAAAAACGTGGCTAAGCTTCCTTCTAGGGTTTCCACACGTTTTTGAGAGCATCCTTCTCTTCTCTTCTTCATCCTCTTGCTTATGGTGTTTGTGAACCATTAGAGGAGTGACATTTGTGACTCTAAGCTTTCTAAAGTCAATACAAGAAGGATTTGAGGTTGTTATTGCTACATAACAATCAAGGTATGATCTAAACCCTAATTTATATGTTATATTGTTTACCATATAGTAGATCTAGGGTTTATAGTCTTGGATAAATTGCATGTACAATAGAGAAACCTAGATCCAAGCATTAGGGTTTGTATGAGCACATAGGATGTTCTTATGACCAAAACCCATCAAAAAGTACCTATGCATAACATAATATAATCATAATATCTCATACTTAAATAAATATAGAGAAGAATACATACCGGCCACAACGTCGGGTGCTGCGCGAACCTCCTCCGCTGTCAACTAGAAAGCTCTCCCACGAGCCTTCGGAGCCTCGGCCTTCACCGATCGAACCTCGGTAACCCTAGCAGCAGGTGCAGATCCCTGCGTTGACCCTTGATGCAACTGCAGACACTCGTCCTTCCGATGGCCAGTCTGGTTGCAATGAAAGCAAACCATAAATCCCTTGGGGCAATCCTTTGCGATATGCCCCTCCATGCCACATTTGTAGCAAGTACCCGATCGACAAGCTCCCTCATGACCCTTGCAGCACTTCCTGCAAGTGCAGCCCTTTTGGCCTCCAGTCCTCGAATCAGCGGGCTTGGCCCGCTTGGCTGCCGATTGAGACTGATCCGGCCGCCGATCCATCCTTTAGGACTCGGCCTCCTCCCTGGCCTGAGTCTCCAACTTGATCTCCCGCTTCCTGGCATTTGCCTGAAGCTCAACAAATATACGGTACGTCGAGTTCGACACGAACTCTCGAATGTCCCTCCTCAAAATGCTCAAATACCGGCTCATACGTGCCTGCTTAGTCGACACCTGCTCAGGGCAAAACATCGCCCTCTCATGAAACTTCCGGGTAACCACAGTAACCGAATCATTACCCTGCTTGAGGGTCAAGAACTCCTGAACCAACCGTTCCCTCTCCACTGGGGGGACATACTCGTCCCTGAACATGGCAGTGAGCCTCTCCCAGGTCACCTTAGAAATCTCTGCCGGAGTGAAGCTCACCGTCACGAACTTCCACCAATCCTTCGCTCCCAAGCGAAGCTGGTTCAAAGCGAACCGCACCCTCAAGTGTTCTAGACAAGAACACGTATAGAAACATCCCTCAATGTCAGAGATCCACCTCATCACCGCAATCGGGTCCTGCTTCCCATCGAACTCTGGTGGCTTCGTGTTGCTGAACTCCCGAAACAACAACAAGTCACCTCCCTAAGGTCTGGCATCAGCAATAGTTGCAGTAGCTACAGCAGCTGCATCCTCAGTTACCGCTGCATACCACTCGTCAAAGGTCTCAATCAGTGTGGTCTTGATGTCCCTAAACATCTCTGGAATCTCATCCCGGATGGTAGCAGCCACCTCCTCCTGAATCAATCGACGGATCTCCTCGTCACTAACCCCACTGCTCTCAGGTGTGTCATGTCCCAACCATGATGCCTCTAAAATACAACATAAAAATATCAAAGACTCGATCGAGCATACTCGCACTCGATAATGCAACCCTACTCGTCCTCTAATACCCAAAGGATTCTTACTTGGGTTGCTCACTGATCCAGTGTCTTCAGTAGTACGGGCCCTATACTACTAACCACACCGTATCAGCATTCACCCCAAGTCCTCCTCCTTGGATCCCATATCGCAAGTACTCTATTCTCGCTATGCATTGGCTACCTACTCGCTGTCAAGGCATCTTATAGCAGCAGAATTCTCCTAGGCTAAGGCATCACAAATCAGGCCACTCTAGTCCTAATATGAATACCTAGCCTACTCTAGCATGCATAACGTAACGTAGCATATCTCATAACACGTAATGTAAGGGTATTTTGGGGATTCACCGTTCGGGTGTTGGCTGACCGTACACACTGCCCTGCTCTATTTGTTTCAAAACTCCTTGCTCTTTAAGAAAATTTAGTTTTTATTGTTGAAAATTTTCTCAAATCCTCAGTTTGAGTTCAGATACGCCCAAAGGTGCATCCGACTCCCTCAAACCAAGGCTCCGATACCAACTTCTAACAACGTAATTTTTCAAAACAATTTTTCATTTCTTTAAAACATAATTTCATTCAACACAACCCATAAAAATCCAATGTAACGTAGTCATAATACAAAACATGTCAAATCCCAAGATCAAATATATCCCAATCCGCCTGCGTGTGTGTGTACGAGTCATGTCGGCGCCTTCCCACGGTCCTCACTAGTACCTGAAACACATAACACAACAACTGTAAGCAAAAATGCTTAGTGAGTTCCCCAATATACCACTTACACACATACGCCCTTCCAAGCCATGACCTTCCGGTCCATGTGTCTCAGGGGACTTCCGTCCTGACCTGATAAACCTTTTGGTCCTACCTGTGTCAACCTTCCGGTCCATAACTCCCTGACCTTCTGGTCTACATCATAATGCCTTCCGGCCCATAACATAATGCCTTCCGGCCAATATCAAGCATAGTATACATAACGCATAAGAAACAGGCAACTAATCACATACAACGCATATATCTTATAGCATACCAGACCTTCCGGTCAGACATAGGTACCCTTCCAGGTACAGTATAGTGAGAAGACTCACCTCATATGATGCCTAGTGTCTCACGTACTCGATATCTCTGAATCTCGCAACAACGGCCTAGCCTCGCCTAATCACATCAAGTAATTATTCCAAATCATTAACGGCTCTCAAGGCTATACTATATTACTTTCTAAAATTTCACAGAAGGGTAAGAGACCATTTTACCCCTCCCTGACCCAAAAGTTCACATGTTGACTAAAACCCTAAAAGTTAACAAAAGTCAACAGCTCCTGTACGCGGGCCTTACTCTCGCACTCAAGAAACGGGGTACGCGACCCCCTACGCGGCGCATACTGGGATTACGCCCAGCGTAATGCCCAGTTTCTTTATCCAACACATTCAGGTCGTAAACAGTTAAGACTTGTATCCAAACTTCAGATCTGACTCCTCTAATATGTCTTAATCCATAAAGTTGAAACCTTTAAGCCTTTGCATGGCTGCAAAGGTCACTTTATGCTCAAAACACCTTTCCTCTTTCCATAATGAGACTATAACTCATGCATGCGACAAGATCCACGTCCAAGACTAGATTTTCATGACTCCTCAACACATATTACACTAGAAAAGGTCAGATCTAAGCTTATGGAGACTCTTTGCACATAAAGTCTCCAACATTGAACCAAAAACCCTAAAAATGGCCCAACAAGCAAAACTTATGAAGAACAAGGAAAGCTTTGAGCTTTTTACCTCAGAAAGGACCTCCAACCACTGTAGAACTCGGATCTACACTTTTTCATCAACTTCAAGCTCCAACAATGGCTCCTTCTTCTCCTTCTTCACCTTGAAAAGATAACTTCAAGCTCAAAAACACACACACACACAAGCTAAAGCACGAATCAGATCTCCAAGGACTCACTCAAGGATGTATAGTGGCTAGGGAAAAGGACGACATGTTCCTTTTATAGTGCAAGGCCGGGAATTAGGATTTTGCATATGGGCCAGTTACGCCCGTCGTAACCTTGGGTACGCACAGTGTACCCAGATGACCCGCGTACAAATTAAGCGTGCGAGTATGCACGACGCACACCCCAGTACGCCCAGCATACTCACCAATCCACTTTTCAACTTTAAGGGACTAATCTGCCAACTCTCCAAATAGAAGGATCATAAAGCTAACCTGGATTTCGGGCTGTTACATACATGTTTTGTGGGACTATTTTTTTTTTAATGTAGGTTAACATCCAAAATGATTTTGTTTAAACCATAGCATTTTAAAGTTTGAAAAGGTTTTAAATTTTAGGGTGTTACAGAATCGAATAATCAATTCACCCTAATGGTATACCAAAATGAAAGAGGGAATGATATTATTGATTTCATTTTAGTTGTTTAGTTTGGTTGTTCTTATGAAAAAAAATAGTACAACGGAAGAGGAACTGAATTTCATCAAATCCCATCTTTTTGATTCATTTCCCCATACATGTTGCTCTTATTTCTAATACTTCCTACGATTCGAATTCACGAATATACCCTCAACATATCACAACAAACAAGCTCGTAGCCTCTTCTTCCTAAAGTTCTTTTGATGGGGTCGCTTCGATTAAGTGAAATGGTCTTAATTAAATCTATTTGGGAAATAATATTTAGGATGATGGTAATGATTCAATAACTATTTTGTTTAACACACTGTTTTCTATCCCTTTCTAATATGTTCTTCATCGTTCATTAACTTTTTGTATAGGGAAATTGAGTAATCTAAGCCATATAAATGTTTATTTAATTATATTAACCAACTTATAATTTTTTTTTGAAAAATGACCACATTCTCCAGAATATAACATCCCAGAGTACAAGTGTTCATTCCGGAACTTGCATTTTGAAATCTGTCTTCGTACATTCCGGGTTGAAAATATAGCATCCCAAAAATACTAAGTAAAAATTTTCATTAACTCACCCAAAATAGTCATACGTTCATTCCAAATACCCAATCAAAGTGTAAGGAAAAATGTATCGAAAGTTATCAGAGTACAAAACAAAATCATAGAATGCGGAGCACTAGTGGATGTGCGATCATGTCAGGCCCTTCCTTTTCGAACTAGGTGTACCAAAAAACGTTAAACCACAAATTGTAAACATAAAGTTTAGTGAATTTCCCCAAAATACCACATACCACATACATATAAACGAGCCCCACCCACACTGCATACGGGCCCCACCCACAGCATAACGGGCCCAACCCATATTGCATACGGGCCCCACCCACAGCAGAACGAGACAAACCCAAATTGCATAGGGCCTCGCCTACAGCATAACAAGCTAAGCCTACACTGATATATATATATATATATATATATATATATATATATATATATATATATATATATATACACACACAACATTCATACATGTGCAAGAGTCACAAAGACAACAAGCACATGCAGGTATATCAACAAGTGTCACAAAGACCACTATCATCCTACAATCATAATCCAGTGGGTCGGCATTTCTGCATTCGACCTACGAGTACAGTGAAGAGACTCACCTCAATCGATCAAAGAATAGATCTCACACTCGGGATGATGAAGCAAAAGTCTCTCTCACTAAACATAGCCTAAACCAAACCCTAATTAGCAATCAGGATAATTCTACAACTCAGCAAGTCCAGATACCAAAATAAACACTCATTCAAGCAAAAGAACATTTTTCCCTTCCAAGTACTCTACCCCTCTTAGCTGATCAAAAGTCAAACTGGTCAACAAGTCAACGGTCAGCCCTTTGTTAACTTACGCGTTACATATATATCATTCTACATAGGGTGTAGAGTCTAATCTCAAAAGCAGTCCATAATTGATCTGCGCGGGGCATAGCTCAAACTATGCTCTATGTAGTGAACAGTTGAGTCCTTTAAATTTTAAGCTTTTAATCCAAAAATATTAGCCATCAAATGCTCAAATCTTGCCCCAATAAACGTCTTGAATGATTAATTTTATGATTTTATGCCTTTGCATGGCTACATGGTGCTCAAAGTCAAACCTTAGCTTTCTAACATCTTATAATGTCTAAAATATCTTGCATGGATGAAAGGTAGCAACCAAGATTCCATTTTTATTTCTAAACAACCTTACAAACAAAAGAAACTAGCAACCCTAAGGTATGGAGTAGCTTCTACTCACAAGACTCAAGATCATGGGACAAAAGATTTTGTAAAACAACGATCTAATGAGATCTAACACATGGATGAGTAAGATTCGAGCTTTATACCTACTGAAGTTGAGAAATGCAATGTAGGTTTTGGATCCACAAGGTTGGGCTTCAAAAAATCTTCAAGCTTGACCTTATCCTTCTTCAAGATGCACCAAAACAAAACAAAAAGGATAAAAATTTGCTCTAAGGGATTAGGGTTTCGTTCTATAAGCTTTAGAGGGTGGAGGCTAGTGGTAAGAAGAGCCTTAATGAGATTAAGGTCCTTAAATAGGGTCCAAGACCCCAAAATTAAGGTTTACACCCTACGTGGTTATGCCATGCGTAACCTGGTTATGCCTCGCATAGGGCATTAAGTCCTTGTGTCCAAGTAATGAGTTACGCCCCACGTAATTTGGCTTGCTACACCCCGCGTAACTAGGCTAGCTACGTGTCACGTAGAGCTACTATTTCAAAAATAAATAATTTTTTTTAAAACTTGAAGAATGTACCTGAGAACCAGGTGTTACAACTTTCCCCCACTTGAATCAGACTTCGTCAACGAAGTCTGGTGCTATAAAAAACATGGGGTAATGCTTCTTCTTCTCCTCCTCCGGTTCCCTTTTCCACTTAGAACCCTTTCGTTGTTGCCATTTCACCTTCACCAACTCCACTACCTTGTTGCACAAGGTCTTGGTCTTCCTGTCGAGAACCGCCACTAGTCTCTCCACATAGTTCAGGTGCTCACCCACCAGAATATCACCCAATGGTATCACTTCGGAATTAGCTGCCAGGCACTTCCACAACTGAGAGACATGGAACGTACTATGGATCTGTCTTAGTCCGACTGGTAAATCTAGTCGATGTGCAACTTATCCCACCTGTACAAGGATCCTAAAAGGACCAGTGAATGTGGGTCCCAGCTATCCCCAATTCCTGAACCGGATGACGCCTTTCCTAGGTGACACCTTCGGGAGTACAAAATCCTTGACCTGAAACTCAAGGTCCAAACGACATCTGTCTACATAACTCTTCTGATGGCTCTGCACAGTCTAAAGTCTCCCACGCACCTACTGAATCAACTCGGTGGTATTGAGTACCACTTCGGTACTCCTTATGACTCACTGAACCACCTCACCCCAACAAATCAGGGTCTAACACTTCTTCCTGTTAATCATCTCAAAAGGAGCTCAGTCAATGTTGGTGTGATAAATGTTGTTGTAGGAGAACTCAGCCAACGGAAGGTACATATTCTAGCTCCCTCCTGATCTAGAATGCGTGCCAACATCATATCCTCCAACGTTTGAATAGTCCTCTCAATCTGACCATTAGTTTATGGGTTGAAAGTCTTGCTGAAGTTCAATCGAGTACCCAACTACTCGTGGAATTTCTTCCAGAATCTGGAAGTGAATCGAACATCCCTATCTGAAGCCATCGATACAGGAACTCCACGACATGCCACAACTTCTCGGATATAGATATCTTCAAATTTCTCCATAGAGATGCTCTCTTGAATAGGAATAAAATGCACTCTTGGCCAATCGGTCCATGATGACCTAAATCTAATCCACCCCTCACGCTGTCCGCGATAACTTTGTGATGAAATCCATCATGATCTCTTGCCATTTCCAAATGGGAATATACCCAATGGATCCGTTTTTCTGAGAGGTTGGTAACCCTCGGCCTTGACTTTCCTGCAAGTCAAGCACCTCTCCGCGTACCAAGCCAGATCCTAATTCATGCAGGGCAACTAATAATCGTGTATGAGCCTTCTATACATCTTTGTCGCACCCGGATAAATAGAGAACTTTGACTTGTGTGCCTCCTCCATCAGTGCATGTCGTGCGCCGCCCTAATACGGAATCCAAAACCTCCAATGTAGGGTCAAAAATCCCCTACATTCGTAATCAAAACATAACACCAAACCTACATGCTCTCACTCTTGTAGTGATCCTCTTTCATAGCCTTGACTTGAGCCTCATAAATCTGCTCCAGTACTGGTTTATCCACAGTCATCCTTAAACATAAATCCCGAATAGGTGTGCTATTCACCTTGTGACAGCGCATCAGCCACCACGTTGGCCTTCCCGGGGTGGTATAAAATATAGTAGTCGTAGTATTTCACTACATCATGCCACATACGCTTCCTCATATTCATATCTAGGTAATCCATCAAGTACCTTAATATCTTGTGATCTTATGTCATCAAATCGTGAGGGCAAAAACAAAAGCCCCCAACTCCTGATTGTGCATAGGATAATTCGCCTCATGAGGCTTTAGCTGCCTTGATGCATAACTAATCACATGACCCCGCTACATAAACATTACACCTAACCCCATGATCAAAACATCACAATAAACCACAAAGTCGTCAACACCTTCGGGTAGACTCGGGATCGAGGTATCGCACAATCTTTGCCTCGGAGTATCGAATGCCACCTGTTGCTTCGGCCCCCAACGGAAAATAATTGTCTTCTTCATCAACATGGTAAACGAAACTGTGATACTTGATAAATTCTCAATGAACCTCTGGTAATACCTTGCTAAGCCAAGGAAACGTCGAATCTCAGAACCTCCTACTGCATCACGACCTCAAATCTTGGCCGAATCAACAAATATACCTTGTAGTTGCCGAGACGACCCAAGAACTGTACCTTGCGTAACCAGAACTCACATTTGGAGAATTTTTCATAAATCCTCTCCCTCTTCAAAGTCTTTAGAACCTCCCATAATTGATCTTCATGTTGTATGTTGGTATTAGAGTAGACCAATGTATCATTAATAAAGACGATCACTGACCGATCCAACATCGGTCTACAAACCCTGTTCATGAAGTCCATGAACGTTTGTTGGTGCATTAATAATCCCTAGAGGCATCACCATGAACTCGTAATGATTGTAACGCGTTCTTAAAGTTGCCTTCTATACATCCTCATCCTAAACCCTCATCTGATGATAGCCTGAATGAAAATCGATCATGGAAAACCAAGATGCATCCTATAGCTACTCGAATAAGTCATCAATCCTCGAGAATGGATAGCGGTTCTTCACCATTAAATTATTCAGCTCTCGATAGCCGGGTACATCCTGTGAGAACCATCCTTTTTCTTTACAAACAGAAACGATGCTCCCCATGGTGAACTACTTGGACTGATAAATCCCTTGTCCAACAGCTCCTGCACCTATCTCGATAACTTCTTCATCTCAGGTAGGGCTAACCGATAGTGTGCCTTGGTTATCGTAGCCGCACCTGGTACCAAATCAATCTAAAATTTAACTTGCCTCATCAGAGGAAATCTAGGAAGATCCTCAAGAAGTACATCAGGATACTCCCAAACAACTAGCACACCATCAACCACCTTCTTTCTTTGCTCTCCAGTGTCCAACACATAGGCCACAAACCCAAAACAACCTTGTTGAAGATACCTCCCAACTCTCACATTTGAATAGAGGGTTGGTCCACGCTGAGCACCCTCTCCATAAATATGTAGTTATCTCCGACTTGGGGTTCGAACCTGAACTAACTGGTGCTCACAATCAATCATTGCCCCATTGAGGCTCAGCCAATCCATCCCCACGATGACTTTGCTCACGTGTAGAGGAATATGAACCAAATCGATGGGATACCTCACCCGAAACAGCTTAAGAGTACAACCGTGATGAACGCTCGATACTCTCACAGGATGATCGTCGGCAATATCAACCTCCAAAGGTCATTCTAGCTCACCACAAGCATCATCAAACCTATTTATGAGCGCAAGAGGCACAAAATATCAGGTAGAACCTGAATCGAAAAGAATCAGAGCAGACAATCCATTCACTTAGAACGTTCCAAAGCATCACAACATGAAATATAAGCATAGACAATGACAAAAGCGAACAATAAATGAAAAACATACTCATAACCATGTCAGGAGTCGCACAAGCCTCCTCATCCATCAGATGAAAAGCCCTACTTTTCACCATAGGGGCCGCCGCCTTGGCCTACTAGCCATATGTGCTCCTCAGTGTCACTGGAGCAGGTGATCTAACCGCTCATGTAGTCAAACTTGGACAATCGGCCTTCGTGTGGCCCATCTGATTGCAATGAAAGTAAATCAGACTTGAAACCTAGGTGGTGGTGGTGGTGGTAGTACAATCTTTTCTATGGTGGCCAGTCTTGCCGCACTTATAGCAACCTGAACCAATCACCCTGCAAACCCCATCGTGTGTCCTGCCGCACTTGCTACAACAGCCTTGGCCCTGCTGGCCCCTCGATCTCGAATCAAAGGTCTTGCGCTTCTTTGTTAAACCTTCGATGTGTGCACCTATTCTTCATTTCTCTTTTCCAGGTGCTCCAAATTAATTTCCCATTTTCGGGATCTGACTATCAAGTCCTCTAATGCACGACAAGAGGAAAAAGCTATCAAACTCACTGATATCTGCTCTCAACATGTCGTGGTACCAATTCTTCTTCATCTCCTTGCCTGTGGCATATTAGGGGTACCAATAAGGCTCTCCCCCAAAACTTGGCGGTGATCTCCACAACATTCTCAGTCGTTTGGTGCAGGTACAGAAACTCACTCGACAGTAGGTGCAAACTCTGCTCAAAATCTAGTCACAAAATCAGGTCAGATCATATCCTCAATGGTTGGTGCATCTAGAGAACATCCAACCTCCTCCCACCAATCCAGGGCTTACACCCTAAAACAATCTGCAACAAACCTCACCTTTGACCCCTCGAGGTAGAATCTCGTCATCTTGACACACTCCATGTCTGTTATCCACCGCTTGGAGGCAATAGGGTCTTTCACTCCAAAGAACTTTGGTGCCCTATAACCCAAAAAATCCTTGAACGTGAGGTTACGGGCTCCGTACCGCCCGTCGGATATTTCGACCCTAAAGGCCTGAAAATGCTCCTCCATCATCTCGATGACCCCCTCCTTGATTTTCCTGAACATCATTAAGGCCACATCAAGGATAATTCGCATAATCTCATACTCGATGAACTTTCATAGTCCCTCATCAATTTGTTCGATACCAGCGCCCGAACCAGACCAGATCCTGAACCTCTTGCTCCATCACGTGGTATCACCATACTGAAACACAATATACATACAATCAGTATACACACAAAGAGGTTCAAACTCCAGAAGTTCCTCAAAATTATCATGACTTTCCTTAACTCGGTTATAGATCTAATGCTTTCGGTAGTATGGGCCTAATACTACCTCCCATAACTATTTGTACCCCCATCAAGGATCGCCTCAAATCCTCTAAGTCGCTTCCATACTATCCAGATATTTACTTGCACTAAAGAGCGACCTATACACTAAAACGTATCCTATTTTTTCATAGGGTTCCTTTCCCACCACTCTCCACCTTCAGCTGCTTAAGAGATTCCATCATGTACCTTCGAACTACTTCATGAATACAATTACATGTCACCGATACTAGATCATTCATTGACTGCTAGGTCCTAGCCTACAACGGTTAGACTCAAATAAGAGTTGTGCAATATACTTGAACCTAACCTTCTAAAATTACCTATTCCCCACAACCTGTAACTAAACATATTCACTTAATAGATAGATGACATCATTGGGGTCTCTAAAAGCACAAAGCAAGAAGCATTCGAGCATCGAGTAGCCTAATCTAGTGCCTTACTGCCTCACCAAATCAGACTATCCCATCCAACATCCGAATCTATTCTAGCATGTAGTTCTACAAGCTCAATCAATCAAGCATAGAAAGGCATCTCTCATATCAAAACAATAACATATCACATGTATGGGTATTTTGGGTTATACTTACTTGAGATCGGCCGATTGCATGCATCATACCCTTTTCTTTGTAAAAGTATTCTTAGAAAAGTTGTTTTCTTTCAAAAAATTTACCCATTCCCCAGTTTGAGGTTAGACACGCCCGAGGGAGGGATGCACGCTGGAGGGTTTTTTTTTTGTTTTTGTTTTTGTTTTTTTTTTTTTTTTTATAAAATAGCAAAAACCGTCTATGTGATTGTCAAAATTATGTGGTTCTGGTCCAAAAATGTTTAATGGTGCAAAAGTGGTCCAATTTTGGATACATTGTGCATTTTTTGTACAAAAATGTTAACTTTAATAGGTTGGTGGTTAACATTTTTTAAATGATAATTTTACCTTATGAACCATTTCTCAACCAAACTACAAGGACCATTTATGCATCTCTTCTTTTAAATTTTATTCAATTATTATACATTAATTCTTTTTTTAATTTCTTTTTATTAGATTACTTTTTTATTTATTATTTTATTATATATTAATAAATATGATTTTTAGTTATAATATTTATATAACAAATATTATTTTATTGGATTATTAATTACATTGAGTTAATTTTTTTAATTTCTTTTCTAATAGATTATTTCTTTTTTAATAGATTATTATATATTAATAAATATATAATATTTATATATTTAAAAATATTACTTGATTATTAATTTCTTTTAATATTTTTATTAGATTAGTTCTTTTTTATTGGATTATAATTTACTAACAACTGTTATTTTTAATATATTATATTTATATATTAATTAATATTATTTTAGTGTATTGCTATTTTAATTGTTTTTAATTTCCTTTAATTTTTTTCTTTATTATTGTAAATCAAAAAACCCAAAAAAATCTCACATACCCTACGTCTCCTAATTTATTATAAATATTTGGAAGATAATATATTTTTGACAACATCACCATCATTACCTAGTCCGACAGTAATGGGATGAGTGAGATTTTTTAAAATATATTAGGATGGTGGTGGTGTTGTCTAAAAAACAAATAATTAATCCAAACAATATGGTGACGGTCGTACGATGAATATCTTTGGAGTATGTGTGATGGGGGAGACATATAATGTCAAACATATTGTAAAAGATTGGGTATTATGATAGTGAACTATCGACTGTTGTATTGTATAATTGTATTTAGTTTGATAATAAAGACGGTGTAATAGTCAACAAAAATAAGTTGATTGATGTCAAATCCAACTCTCGACTTTAAACTGACGACCCTTTTTGTTTAGCATCACAAACGGAACAAGTGTTTATACATCGTACCCTTCAATGAAAAAGGAGACGAAAAATAAGTGGACGGTTATCAAGACAAAACAATAGGGTATTTGAAGTCACTGAAGCTGAAATGGAAGCATATAAAATCATTCAGATTGAAGAGCGGTTTAAATCACCCCTTACTGTAAGTTGTGCGAAACAATTGTGCGTAACCTCAACTATAAATACGTAGGACCAAATATCTAATGATAGGAATGATGGATACGGGGAGAAAGACGAAGAATAAGAAGATTTTGAAGATGGAGATGATGAAAATGAGTTGTTTTACTTAGACTATTAATATCTTTTGGTTATTTTTTCGAATTTCACTTTTATTAGATTAATATTTCTTTTGGATAACACCACTACCATTCTAATTTATTTAGAAACAATCCCACCCATCCCACCATTGCTGAACTGGGTGATGGTGTTGATGGTGTCTAAAATATAATATCTTCTAAATATTTAAACTAAATAGGAGATGTGGGATGGGGGAATCTTTTTGGGTTTTTTTTATTTAAAATAATTAAAAACCAATTAAAAAATAATATTCCAAAAAATAATATTTTTTAATATATAAATACTATATATTAAAAATGATAATTACTAATAAATTATAATCCAATAAAAACCTTAATTTAATCAAAAAGAAATTAAAAGAGATCAATAATCCAATAAAGTAATATTATATATAAATATTATATATTTGTTAATATATAATAATCAAATAAAAAATAAGTAATCCATTGAAAAAATAAACTAAACAAAATAAGATAATTAATAATCTAATAAAGTAATATTTATTAATATATAAATATTATACATTGAAAATAATATTTATTAATATATAATAAAATAATTAAAAAATAATATAATAAAAAGAAATTAAAAAAGGTAATTAGAAGAATTAATATATAATAATTGAATATGATTTTGAAGAAGAGACGGATAAATGATCTTGTAGTTTGGTTATTGGTTGTAGAAAAAGTTCATAATTATAATATTGTCATTTAAATAAAGTTAATAACAAACCGTTGAGGTTAACATTTTTAGATCAAAATTTTTAATTCAAAAAACAAAAAAAAATAACGAAAATTTTGTTCTTATTACGGTCACTTTGGAATTTCATCATGGAAATGTTTAATTGGTTAGAGATAAAAATGTTTAGCGGCAACATTATAATTTCACTTTCTATAAAAAGTTAATAGTACATGCTTCTGAAAAAAATAAAAATTTAAGCATTTTATATTAAAAATGTTTTTACTTTTTCTATTGCACAATTTAATTGTTATTGAACTATATACCCATTGTTATAATTGATTTTAATCGAATTTCAATTAAATATTTCACCACATTTAATAATTATTTTAAATTAATATTTGTAATGCTTTTACATTAGTAGATTGGAAAACATATCTAAATTTTATAGTCAAGATGATTATTGGTTTAGACACACAACTAAACAACCTTAAAAATCTAAATCTAATACGAATTAAATTATTTTTGACAACATAAATATTTAGTTTCATGCATCAATAAAGAACCACTCACTATTCTATTAGTTTGTCTACAAAATATCATGAATTCAAAATTAGATATTCCAACCACTTCATTATTATTTCATTTCCAAAGCAACTAAGATTTAAGTATGCTATACTTAGATTTTATCCATTTATGAACGAATCATTATATTTTCTTTATCCACCACTACATTTCTTGTAATAAAAAGTCATCATCTACGTAAATAAAAATATGTCAAAAAAGATTAAAAAGTCATTTACTTGAATCCGCACCCACATCATTCCCCCATATCTTCTTCCACAATTTGAATTCCTTCTTATCAACATCCTCTATTGGAGCACTCTCATCGTTGAATTTGTTCTTAATCTCTCTAACTTTCTTAGTCCATCATTATGTATTCCCAATGCCCCTACTGACAAAAGGATAACAAAATCTTTTAAAAATGTAACACCGTAAATTTCAAAACAAAATTTTCAATTTTATAAAACATAATTCCATCAATATTCATCAAACAACCATTTTAATTATCCAAATAAGTCAATACAATATCCCAAGATCATAATGTCAAAACTCCGAGCGTGTGTGTGTGTACGGATCAAGCCGGCACCTTCCCGCGGTCGTCACTAGTACCTGAAACAATAACAACAAACACTGTAAGCACAAGGCTTAGTGAGTTCCCCAAAATACCACCCATAACACATATTAGCCACTCGAGGCTATAACTCTGTGGGTCCGTGCACCCAAACTCTGTGAACCCTCAGGTTCTAGCTCTGATAAACATGCACTACATAAATCACATGGAAACAATGCAGTACAACACATAACATGCATAGCATACAATACTCTATTACATAACTCAGGTTACCTACTCAAGGTAATATAGTATAGTGAGAAGACTCACCTCACGTGTCTCGGTAAGTCGTAAATCTTAAATCACTAGCGCTCGATCTGCCGAGCTATAGTCCTCCTATAGCACAATACATCTCTAATTAACACTTTCCCAACTAAGGTTGACTACACTATAACAAGTCAACTTAGGTCAACGCTGGTCAACGGTCAACGGTCAACTTTGACCGTTGACCAGCGTTGACCTAAGTTGACTTGTTATAGTGTAGTCAACCTTAGTTGGGAAAGTGTTAATTAGAGATGTATTGTGCTATAGGAGGACTATAGCTCGGCAGATCGAGCGCTAGTGATTTAAGATTTACGACTTACCGAGACACGCGAGGTGAGTCTTGTCACTATACTATATTACCTTGAGTAGGTAACCTGAGTTATGTAATAGAGTATTGTATGCTATGCATGTTATGTGTTGTACTGCATTGTTTCTATGTGATTTATGTAGTGCATGTTTATCAGAGCTAGAACTTGAGGGTTCACAGAGTTTGGGTGCACGGACCCACAGAGTTATAGCCTCGAGTGGCTAATATATGTTATGGGTGGTATTTTGGGGAACTCACTAAGCCTTGTGCTTACAGTGTTTGTTGTTATTGTTTCAGGTACTAGTGACGACCGCGGGAAGGCGTCGGCTTGATCCGTACACACACACACGCTCGGAGTTTTGACATTATGATCTTGGGATTTTGTATTGACTTATTTGGATAATTAAAATGGTTGTTTGATGAATATTGATGGAATTATGTTTTATAAAATTGAAAATTTTGTTTTGAAATTTACGGTGTTACAAATTGGTATCAGAGCCTTGGTTTGAGAGATTCGGGTACACCTTCGGGAGTATTTGAACTCAAACTGAGGAATTGAAAAGATATTTTCAAAATAAAACTAAAATTTTCTAAGAGTAAAAGATTTTCTTGAAAAGAAACAATTCCAGGAAGAAACGTGTGTACGATCAGTCAGCGCCCGAACTGTGAATTCCCAAAATACCTTTATATTACGTGATATTAATATTAATATGATGTGTTTGCATGCTAGAATAGGCTAGGTATTGCCAATAGGACTAGAGTGGTCTGATTTGTGATGCCTTAGCCTAGGGAGGGGTGAGCTGCTATGAGATGCTGAGAGTGAGTAGGTAGCAGCAAGGGGTTTATGAGGGATCTGTTAGAAAGTGGTTTATGCATGATAGAGTACGTGGGAATTGGGATCCGAAGAGGAAGGTTTGGGGTGTGTACTGAGACGGTGTGGACAGTAGTATTGGGCCCGTACTACTGAAAGCACCGGGGCAATACACAGTCCAAATAAGAATCTTGGGATACCAAGAATCAAGGAGGGGTGGATTGTCGGATGTAAGAGT
This sequence comes from Lactuca saligna, assembly GCF_052625555.1. Classification (NCBI taxonomy): domain Eukaryota; kingdom Viridiplantae; phylum Streptophyta; class Magnoliopsida; order Asterales; family Asteraceae; genus Lactuca; species Lactuca saligna. The sequence goes on along the minus strand of NC_136425.1, from coordinate 151,807,927 downwards.
GTTCGAGTAAATTCTAATTTATCGCATGTTGTATTTCAGAGGTTGATCATGGTGAGGACACGTCATATGCCGGAGGATGCCGGAGCTAGTGATGAGGAGATTCGACAGATCATTCATGAGGAGGTGGCTGCGGTCATCAGAGCTGAGATACCAGAGATGTTCGGGTCTATTAAGACCGCGCTGATTGAGACATTTGACGAGCGTTATGCCGCTCTTTCTGAGGCTGCTGTCGCAGCGGCTACCGCAGCTATCACTGCAGCGAGACCCCAGGGAGGTGATGCGTCACTGTTTAGGGAATTCAGTAACACCAAACCACCAGAGTTTGATGGTACCCAGGATCCGGTGGCAGCTATGAGGTGGATATCTGACATGGAGGGGTGCTTCTTCACTTGCTCATCCCCTGAGCATTTGAAGGTTCGGTTCGCGCTGAACCAGCTTCGCTTGGGAGCGAAGGACTGGTGGAAGTTTGTGACGGCGCACTTCACGCCTACTGAGCTTTCGGTAGTGACCTGGGAAAGGTTCACTACCATGTTCCGAGATGAGTACGTTCCCCAGGTGGAGAGGGAGCGTCTGGCACAGGAGTTTCTGACCCTCAAGCAGGGTACCGAGTCAGTCACAACGATCACGAGGATGTTTCACGAGAGGGCGATGTTCTGCCCTGAGCACGTGTTCACCGAGCAGGCACGTATGAGCCGTTACCTGAGCATTCTGAGACGGGATATTCGGGAGTTTGGTGCGAACTCCTCGTATCGGACATTTGCTGAGCTTCAGGCAAATGCCCAGAAGAGGGAGATTGAGCTTGAGACTCAGGCCAGGGAGGAGGCAGAGTCTCTAGGGAGGAATCGGCGGCCGGCACAGTCTCAGCCGGCAGCCAAGCGGGCCAAGCCCGCTGATACCAAACCCGGGAGCCAGAAGGGCCGCACTTGCGGGAAATGCGGCAAGGGTCACGATGGAGTTTGTCGAGCAGGGTCTTGCTACAAATGTGGCAAGGAGGGGCATATGGCCAAGGACTGCCCCAAGGGGTTTGCAGTGTGTTTCCACTGCAACCAGACCGGACACCGGAAGGCAGAGTGTCCGCTGATGCATGGAGCGTCTCAGGGATCTGCTCCCGCCGCCATCAGAGCTACAGAGAGTCGGCCCGTGAAGGCCGAGGCACCGAGAGCTCGAGGGAGAGCCTTTCAGCTGACTGCGGAAGAGGTCCGCGCGGCACCCGACGTTGTGGCTGGTACGTTTCCTTTTATATATTTATTTTTGGTGTTGAGATATTATGCTTATATTATGCTATGCATAGGTACCTTCTGTGACATCCCCAAAATCACGGCCAGAAAAGACCGGTTTGTTTATGCTTTGTTTAAAAATCAGAGTAACATTTTAAATAAAAGTGTTGCGGAATTTGTCCCAAAACAATAATATGATAAAGATTTATCAAAAGCATTTCCATAGAAATGTATTTCATTAAAAGACTCGGGATGTCATGTTCGTACAGATCAAAAGCATAAACAGTACAATACAAGCCTTACTACATTATTTCATATCTACAGGCCTATATCCGTAATCCTTCGTCCAAACATCATATATATGCTCAAGCGCCACTACCTGTAATACATAAAACTGAGTGGGTCAGGCTTGGGAGCCTGGTGAGCACATAGGGTTTTCAACCCACAATAAATAGTTTATTAATTTCATCAATCAACAATAACCCGATTACCCGTTCCCGTTATCCTCACTTTACGTCCCTAAACACCTATCATAAGGGACCTAGCCTAAGGATCATCATCGGGACGGACACTGCTACTAAGGGGATTCCTCAGCAATAAATGTCCTAATAGGCAACCATGTGGGGGATGGAGTACATCTGGTGAGCACACAGTTCAAATAAACACACAGTTCAAATAAACACCTACAGGTTGCGAGCCTGCTAGTGTTCCACTGGACTGTCTAGAATAGTCCGTGGTCGTCATCTATACTCCGCTAGATGACTGGATCATCAATAACATCTATAACGAGGCATCTCATTATTTTATTTTGTCACACAGTAACTATTACATCTACCCATGTTTTACCCAACACATTTTGTAGATATAAAATACATATACAGTTTAAATCTTTGAAAACATGTATAAAACGTTCATCCAGCATAGATAGCAAGTATTCAGATAATATGCACAAATAGCACGTAATTTATATTAAATACTTCATATCTATGTGTAAGTTGAAAGTAAATATGCACTCACCTGAAAAGGTGGTGATTCCTAACTCAGACAGCGCTTCGCTTCTTAAAAAGAATTTTCTTCGACAAAACCTAGTATTATTACCACTAGAGTTTAGTTTATTATTCGTCGAGACTAATTAATAGTCTAGCTATTATTATTATTATTATATAAGCGTCAAAAAAATACTTATATAACCCATAATAATAGCCCAAGTATTTATTATAAGTTCCTAATAACGTTACTATAATTAAATAAAAGCTATATTAAAAATAGCGTAGGCGTAGCTCACTTACAGCGGGTTTTATAGAAAACCGGGCTTTGCTTGGAGCAGCGTTCCCGAGCCGAAAAGCTCTTCTTCTCGGAGCCTTCGAGCACTCCGGGGCTTCCGCCTCGTGCTAGGGAGGTTTCCTAGGCTTTTCGGGGTATTTCGGGGCTAGAGAGAGGTTCTAGAGAGAGAGAGAGAGTAAAGAGAAGAAAGAATGGGAAAGGTGTGAAGAAAATAAGGGTGGGAGATGTGGTATTTATAGGGTGAAATGTGGCTGAACTTGGTGCCACATGTCACCATCTGGTGGCAAGCCTTGGGGAGAAAGCAATGGCCAAGATTGTGTCACATCACCCATTTTCGCACAGCACACTTCCGACTTCTAAAATCCGTAACTTTCACATACGACCTCCGTTTTTGACGTTCTTTATATCCACGCGTAGGTAATAATAAGATCTACAACTTTCATTTTGACACCGTCAGCTAATTCTCGACCAATCTTAAATTTAACAGTACAAGGAGATTATACTGTTAAACGTCTGCGTAAAATTAATAACTTCTACATACGGACTCTGTTTTTGTCTGTCTTTTTACCGTTGATTTCCTATTAATGAGATCTTCAACTCTCATTTACGTTGCGTAAGCCAAAAAACCGCTCGAACTAAAATTCGAGTTTCAGGCCGTGCACTGCTAAGCCGAATCTTAGAAAAATCATAACTTCTTCATACAAAGTCAGATTTGGGCGTTCTTTTTATCGATGTTCTTAGTTTAACATATTCTACGACTTTTGTTTAGATTGATAAGGCTAAAAAGTCTTCTATCGTAAATTCACTATTTACGTCTCCCGGTGCCGTGCCGGTTTTGCCGTAAAACTTCGGCGGGCCATAACTTCTTCGTTATAGCTCGGATTTCGGCATTCTTTATATGTACGGAAACCTTGAGACGTATTCTACAACTTTATGTAGAGATATCGGGATTATCTCACACTTTAATTTTGACGCTCATTTTTATTCTTTATTAATTATACATTTATAATTAAATAATAAACACATAATTCACATAATACTCAAATATTTTATATTTATTACTTCAAAAAGAGTTACAATAGTTGACCTAGACTATTACATTGACAAAAATGCTTAGCCCTGAAAACCCGGGCGTTACAATTCTCGCCCCCTTAGGATGATTCCGTCCCGGAATCATGCATCAGCAAACAGATGTGGATAGCGACTCATCATGTCATCCTCTGTTTCCCAAGTGAGATTCGGCCCATTCGAATGTTTCCATCGGACTAGCACCAAGTTGACCATCTTGCGTCGTAACTTCTTAGTCTTACGGTCAATAATTGCCTCAGGCTCTTCGATCAGCCTTTTATTCTCATCCATCCTTAATTCCGAGATTGGAATTATGTCGGGAACATCTCCCATGAATTTCCTCAAATAACACACATGGAAGGTGTTATGAATACCATTGAGTTCTTCGGGCAATTCCAGCTTGTAAGCTTGGTTCCCAATCTTCTGAAGAACTTTGAACGGTCCAATAAACCTTGGACTCAACTTTCCTCGTTTCCCAAATCGTATAAGTCCCTTCCACGGTGAGACTTTAAGTAAAATGGAATCCCCAACTTCGAAGGTTATCGGTCGTCTTTTCTTGTCAGCATAGCTCTTCTGACGATCCTGAGCTACTAACATTCTTTCCCGAATCACCTTCAATTTCTCAGCAGTCTCATGGACTATCTCGGGGCCCATAAACTGCTTCTCTCCGGCTTCAAGCCAACAAGACGGCGTACGACACTTCTGTCCATACAAGGCTTGATAAGGTGCCATCTTGATGCTCGAGTGAAAACTATTGTTGTAGGAAAATTCTACTAGAGGTAAGTGTTCGTCCCAATTCCCTTGGAATTCGAGGGTACATGCTCTCAGCATATCTTCCAACGTCTGAATCGTTCTTTCGCTCTGACCATCAGTTTGCGGATGGTAAGCAGTACTCAAACACAACTTTGTACCCAACTCCTCTTGTAGACTCCTCCAAAACCTCGACGTGAAACGACTATCACGATCTGATACAATCGTAAGAGGGACACCGTGAAGTCTTATAATTTCCTTCACGTAAGCATTTGCGAGCTTATCCATAGACCACTTCTCGTTGGCTGCTATGAAGTGTGCACTCTTGGTGAAACGATCCACGACTACCCAAATCATGTCGTGTCCGTTCTTCGTTCTGGGCAGTTTAGTCACAAAATCCATGGTGATGTCTTCCCATTTACCCATGGGTACAGGTAAAGGTTCTAAACTCCCATACGGTTTCTGATGTTGTGCCTTAACCCTCGCGCATGTTACACACTCAGCCACATACTTCGCAACATCGAGCTTCATCGTCGGCCACCAGTAGTAGGGCTTTAGGTCCCTATACATTTTAGTGCTACCGGGATGAATCGAGTACATGGTCTTGTGTGCTTCTTCCATTAGAATATCTCTTATTCCTCCTGTCTTAGGTACCCAAATTCGATCTTGGAATACCTTCAGTCCTCGACTGTTCGTACCGAACACTAACGTTTTTCCCAAACGTTCTTCCTTTCGGTCATTCTTTTCTAAGGCTTCTTCTTGAGCTTTCCTGATACTTTCCACAATCGTCGAGATGACTTCAATTCTTAACGCTCTTGGCCTTTTTCTTTCAAGATTGACTTTCCGACTGAGAGCATCAGCAACAATATTTGCTTTACCTGGGTGGTAAAGTATCTCACAGTCGTAGTCCTTGAGAAGTTCTAGCCAGCATCGTTGCCTCATGTTCAACTCCTTCTGATTAAAGAGATACCGGAGACTCTTATGATCAGTGAAGAGCTTGCACTTCGTGTCGTAGAGGTAATGCCTCCATATCTTTAAGGCGAATACTACCGCTGCCAACTCCAGATCATGAGTGGGGTAGTTCTTTTCGTGCTCTTTCAATTGTCGAGATGCGTATGCTATCACCTTTTCTCTTTGGGTCAGAACACAAACTAACCCGACTCCAGATGCATCACTATAAACTGCGAAATCTTCGACTCCATCGGGTAGAGAAAGTATCGGTGCTTCACATAACTTCTTCTTTAGCTTCTCGAACGCCTCATCGTGTTTCTCACTCCATGTATACGTAGCTCCTTTATGGGTCAAAGCTGTTAATGGAGCAGCTATCGAAGAAAAGCCTTGGATAAATCGTCGGTAATATCCGGCTAATCCTAGAAAGCTTCGAATCTCCATGGGATTCTTCGGACGTTCCCACTTCATTACAGCCTCGATCTTGGCGGGGTCAACCATTATTCCTTCCTGGTTAACAACATGACCCAAGAATTGGACTTCCCGTATCCAAAAGTCGCATTTGGAGAACTTTGCAAAAAGCTTCTCCTACTTTAACACCTCCAACACTTCTCATAGATGCTTGCCATGCTCCTCCTGGCTTTTCGAGTAAATGAGAATGTCGTCGATGAACACTATCACAGATTTATCGAGGAATGGTTTACAAACCCTATTCATCAAATCCATGAATGTTGCGGGAGCATTGGTTAGTCCGAATGACATAACCAAGAACTCGTAGTGTCCATATCTTGTTCTGAATGCAGTCTTCTCAATATCCTGCTCTCTCACCTTCAGCTGATGATATCCTGACCTAAGATCGATCTTTGAGAAGTAGCTCGAACCTTGCAGTTGATCGAATAGATCATCAATCCTTGGCAATGGATACTTGTTCTTCACCGTTGCCTTATTCAGCTCTCGGTAGTCTATGCACATCCTCATGCTTCCGTCCTTCTTCTTCACGAATAACACCGGAGCTCCCCAGGGTGATGAACTAGGTCGAATGAAACCGCTGTCCAACAGCTCCTGAAGTTGCATCATGAGCTCCTTCATCTCCGTCGGTGCTAATCAGTAAGGTGCCTTTGTTATCGGTGTTGTTCCTGGTAATAAGTCTATACGAAACTCTACTTGCCTATCAGGTGGTAATCCGGGAAGATCTTCGGGAAAGACTTCCGGATAATCGCACACAACCGGTATATTCTGCACCTCTTTCTTTTCCTTCTTAGCATCGATGATGAATGCCAAGTATGATGCACATCCTTTGGACAAACATTTCCTGGCTTTCATCAGGGAGATGATTCCAGAATTTACTCTGCGTTTGTCCCCGTACACCATAAATGATTCCTTTCCGGGTGGGTTTATCCTAACTATCTTCTTTCGGCATAATATCTTGGCATCGTTGGCGCTAAGCCAATCCATACCCAAAACGATGTCGAAACCATTTAACTCTATGGGTAATAGTTCCTCATGGAATTCGTTTCCATTTAGGTCAATGACGATGTTCCTAATACGATTACTAACAGGTACGAATTTGCCACTGGCAACTTCTACAATCAGGGCATTATCTAGTTTTTCTACAGGTAATGCTAATTTCGCACTAAATTTATGCGACACAAAGGAGTAATTGGCTCCGGAATCAAATAGTATATTTGCAGGCAAACCATTTACAAGAAAGGTACCTGAAGCGACGTCTGCTGCCTCCTTCGCAGCCTCGAGCGTCATCTGAAAGGCTCTCGCCTTTGGCTTTGGTGGTATGTTGGGCCTTCCCGCATCTTTCTTCCTTGGGCAATCCTTAGCAATATGCCCTTCTTCACGACACTCGTAGCACACCTTCTTGTTGGTGGTGCACTCATTGGCATAGTGCCCTGTTTTCCCACACTTGTAGCAGGTTACTTCATCGCCACATTTTCCCGAGTGCTTCTTCTTGCACTTCTCGCACCATTTAAATTCGTTTCCTCCCCCGAATTTTTTTGAACCGAACTTGCTCTTCTTTTTGTTGGGTTTAGCAGACCCTTCAAATTTCCTCTTCTCGCCAACCTCGATTTTGCTGGCAGCTCTTCCCTTAATCATGTCCTCCACAGACTTGGCAGCCCAGATAGCTGCCTCCAAAGTAGGTGCCTGACGTACTGGCACCGCGTATTCCCATGGAAGTCCCTTTGCGTACTTATCAATTTTCGTCAGCTCATCCGGAACAAGACGCAAGGCAAATTCCATCTTTTCTGTGAAGTTGTTCGTGTATTCATCGATTGACATGCTTCCCTTCTTCAGGGTTAGAAACTGGTTCTCTAACTCTAGCAGGTTTTGAGCCGAGCAGTATTTTCTTTTGAATTGCACCAGAAATTCTGCCCATGTCAGTTGCAGGGGCTTGTTGGGGCTTAAAGTCTTCCCCAAGGTATTCCACCAATGTACAGTGCCTCCTCGAAACTGACGTACTGCAAATGTGGTTTGTAGCTTTCCTCTGCAACCGCACGTCATGAAAGCTAACTCCATCTCCGAGATCCAATCCATGACCCCGATTGGATCCTCTTTTCCCGTGAAAGTCGATGGCTTGCAAGTAAGAAAATCCTTGTACTTGCATCCATTCCTCTCGACTTCGTCACCTTGGTTGTTTTGTTGAACTAGTGGTGGGTTGGCTTGACCAACGGTTCCACTATAGTCTCCTTCCTCAGTCTGCCCTTCGTTCAACTCGGGCTGTTCGATTTGAATAGTCGCTTGCTCTCGATTTTGCTGGAGCAAACGCCTGGTTTCCTCCATTTGACGATCCAACATTGCCTGGATCATTGCTTGCACTCCGGCCATCGTTATTGGTCCGGCAGCAGCTTCCACAACTGGTATTTGCTCGATCACGGGGGGTTGGTGTCCATTCCCATTTGCATTTACGTTTCCGCTACGGGTCCTTACCATCTTGATCTATACACCGAATAAGGCGAATTCAGATCTTTATTTAGGAGAGACGTTTTAAATCGTCCTTATCACTCCGAAACGTTTACATGCTAGTTCTAATAGCGTAGTCGTACGTTTAGAATCCTAAACACATAAGGTTTCCAGATCCGGTCGGCAACAGACCATAGATCCGAAACAAATAACAGCATATCATGCATAAAGCATTTAGCACATAAAAGCATTTTAGGCACAATTCCTAAAATAAGCTAGTGCTCACACCTCACAATCATCGCTTAGCATTCTAAGTTTAAGTCTAGAAATCCTACAAATTCCTAGTTCGCTTAAACTAATGCTCTGATACCAACTGTGACATCCCCAAAATCACGGCCAGAAAAGACCGGTTTGTTTATGCTTTGTTTAAAAATCAGAGTAACATTTTAAATAAAAGTGTTGCGGAATTTGTCCCAAAACAATAATATGATAAAGATTTATCAAAAGCATTTCCATAGAAATGTATTTCATTAAAAGACTCGGGATGTCATGTTCGTACAGATCAAAAGCATAAACAGTACAATACAAGCCTTACTACATTATTTCATATCTACAGGCCTATATCCGTAATCCCTCGTCCAAACATCATATATATGCTCAAGCGCCACTACCTGTAATACATAAAACTGAGTGGGTTAGGCTTGGGAGCCTGGTTAGCACATAGGGTTTTCAACCCACAATAAATAGTTTATTAATTTCATCAATCAACAATAACCCGATTACCCGTTCCCGTTATCCTCACTTTACGTCCCTAAACACCTATCATAAGGGACCTAGCCTAAGGATCATCATCGGGACGGACATTGCTACTAAGGGGATTCCTCAGCAATAAATGTCCTAATAGGCAACCATGTGGGGGATGGAGTACATCTGGTGAGCACACAGTTCAAATAAACACACAGTTCAAATAAACACCTACAGGTTGCGAGCCTGCTAGTGTTCCACTGGACTGTCTAGAATAGTCCGTGGTCATCATCTATACTCCGCTAGATGACTGGATCATCAATAACATCTATAACGAGGCCTCTCATTATTTTATTTTGTCACACAGTAACTATTACATCTACCCATGTTTTACCCAACACATTTTGTAGATATAAAATACATATACAGTTTAAATCTTTGAAAACATGTATAAAACGTTCATCCAGCATAGATAGCAAGTATTCAGATAATATGCACAAATAGCACGTAATTTATATTAAATACTTCATATCTATGTGTAAGTTGAAAGTAAATATGCACTCACCTGAAAAGGTGGTGATTCCGAACTCAGACAGCGCTTCGCTTCTTAAAAAGAATTTTCTTCGATGAAACCTAGTATTATTACCACTAGAGTTTAGTTTATTATTCGTCGAGACTAATTAATAGTCTAGCTATTATTATTATTATTATTATATAAGCGTCAAAAAAATACTTATATAACCCATAATAATAGCCCAAGTATTTATTATAAGTTCCTAATAACGTTACTATAATTCAATAAAAGCTATATTAAAAATAGCATAGGCGTAGCTCACTTACAGCGGGTTTTATAGAAAACCGGGCTTTGCTTGGAGCAGCGTTCCCGAGCCGAAAAGCTCTTCTTCTCGGAGCCTTCGAGCACTCTGGGGCTTCCTCCTCGTGCTAGGGAGGTTCCCTAGGCTTTTCGGGGGATTTTGGGGCTAGAGAGAGGTTCTAGAGAGAGAGAGTAAAGAGAAGAAAGAATGGGAAAGGTGTGAAGAAAATGAGGGTGGGAGAGGTGGTATTTATAGGGTGAAATGTGGCTGAACTTGGTGCCACATGTCACCATCTGGTGGCAAGCCTTAGGGAGAAAGCAATGGCCAAGATTGTGCCACATCACCCATTTTCGCACAGCACACTTCCGACTTCTAAAATCCGTAACTTTCACATACGACCTCCGTTTTTGACGTTCTTTATATCCACGCGTAGGTAATAATAAGATCTACAACTTTCATTTTGACACCGTCAGCTAATTCTCGACCGATCTTAAATTTAACAGTACAAGGAGATTATACTATTAAACGTCTGCGTAAAATTAATAACTTCTACATACGGACTCTGTTTTTGTCTGTCTTTTTACCGTTGATTTCCTATTAATGAGATCTTCAACTCTCATTTACGTTGCGTAAGCCAAAAACCGCTCGAACTAAAATTCGAGTTTCAGGCCGTGCACTGCTAAGCCGAATCTTAGAAAAATCATAACTTCTTCATACGAAGTCAGATTTGGGCGTTCTTTTTATCGATGTTCTTAGTTTAACATATTCTACGACTTTTGTTTAGATTGATAAGGCTAAAAAGTCTTCTATCGTAAATTCACTATTTACGTCTCCCGGTGCCGTGCCGGTTTTGCCGTAAAACTTCGGCGGGCCATAACTTCTTCGTTATAGCTCGGATTTCGGCATTCTTTATATGTACGGAAACCTTGAGACGTATTCTACAACTTTATGTAGAGATATTGGGATTATTTCACACTTTAATTTTGACGCTCATTTTTATTATTTATTAATTATACATTTATAATTAAATAATAAACACATAATTCACATAATACTCAAATATTTTATACTTATTACTTCAAAAAGAGTTACAATAGTTGACCTAGACTATTACATTGACAAAAATGCTTAGCCCTGAAAACCCGGGCGTTACACCTTCCTTGTGAACTCTGTGCCTGCTTTAGTGTTATTTGACTCGGGTGCGAGTCGGTCTTTTGTATCTTTGGCATTTAGTCAGCATATTAGTGTTAGTCGTGGGGCATTGAGTCGGCCTCTGCGGGTTTCCATAGCCGCCGAGAAAGTGATTTGTGCCACGGAGGTCCTCCGGGGATGCGTATTGGAGATTTTTGGGGTCGAGTTCCCGATCGACCTGATTCCAATTGCGATGGGTGATATCTGTGTTATAGTGGGCATGGACTGGTTGAGCCGATTCGGCGCGGTTATCGATTGTGAGCGTCAGCTGGTGACCATACGAGATCCTAGTGGGGGAGTTCTTTCAGTTTACGGCGAGGGTACACGTTCTGGATCAGCCTTTTGTTCGGCCGCTAGGGCGAGGCAGTGTTTACAGCAGGGCTGTAAGGGTTTCGTGGCGTATGTAATGGATACGCGAGTGATCTCCGAGAGACCGAGTTCAGTGGATGAAGTTCCAGTGGTGCGTGAGTTTCCAGATGTTTTTCCCGAAGAGTTACCAGGTGTGCCTCCTGTGAGGCAAGTGGAGTTCGGAATCGATTTGGTTCCGGGAGCCGCACCTATCGCTAAGGTGCCTTATCGCCTTGCACCTCCAAAGATGCAAGAGTTATCCTCGCAGCTTCAGGAGCTGCTGGGGAAGGGGTTTATTCGGCCGAGTAGCTCGCCGTGGGGAGCACCCATCCTGTTTGTGAAGAAGAAAGACAGCTCGCATCGCATGTGTATTGATTACCGAGAATTGAATAAGCTGACGGTCAAGAACCGTTACCCGTTGCCGAGGATCGACGATTTATTCGATCAGTTACAGGGAGCATCTTGGTTCTCCAAGATCGATTTGAGGTCGGGCTATCATCAGGTGAGAGTGCGGGACGAGGACGTCCAGAAGACAGCATTCAGGACGTGTTATGGGCATTATGAGTTTGTGGTGATGCCTTTTGGGCTCACCAATGCCCCGGCTGTGTTCATGGACCTCATGAACAGGGTATGTAGGCCGATGTTGGATCGGTCGGTGATTGTGTTCATCGATGATATTTTGGTATATTCGAGATCTAGAGAGCAACACGAGGAGCATTTGAGGGAGGTTCTTGGAGTTTTGAGATCGGAGAAACTTTATGCAAAGTTTTCCAAGTGCGATTTCTGGTTGCGGGAGGTCCAGTTTCTGGGGCACCTCGTTAATCAGAAAGGGATATTGGTCGATCTGGCCAAGGTTGACGCAGTGATGAGGTGGGAGGTGCCAAAGTCACCTTCTGAGATTAGGAGCTTCCTTGGGTTGGCAGGGTATTATCGGAGGTTTATCAAGGATTTCTCCAAGATTGCAGTGCCACTCACCAGATTGACCCGGAAGGGTGTTACATTTTTATGGGGTCTCGAGCAGCAGACCTCCTTTGAGATGCTTCGCCAGAGGTTGTGTGAAGCTCCGGTATTAGCTCTTCCGGAAGGGATGGAGGATTTTGTGGTATTCTGTGATGCATCGATTTTAGGGCTGGGAGCGGTGCTGATGCAGAAGGGACATGTGATAGCATATGCATCGAGGCAGTTGAAGCCTCATGAGACGAGGTACCCCACACATGATTTGGAGTTGGGGGCAGTGGTGTTCGCCCTCAAGATTTGGTGGCACTACTTGTATGGGGTTCGTTGTACGATATACACGGACCATAAGAGCTTGAAGTACTTGATGGATCAGCCTAACCTAAATATGCGGCAAAGGAGGTGGTTAGATGTGGTCAAGGATTATGATTGCGAGATCTTGTACCACCCGGGCAAGGCTAATGTGGTAGCCGACGCATTGAGTCGCAGGGCGGAGAGCACTCCACTGCGAAATGTATGTTTGAGATTGACCGTGATAACTCCAGTTCTGGACGCCATTCATGGGGCACAGGCCGAGGCTGTGCATCCAGAGATGCAGAAGAGAGAACGGGTCGTTGGGTTGGTTTCTGAGTTTGTATCGGATAGTCGAGGGCTTATGACTTATCAGGGCCGGATTTGGATACCGTTTGTGGGCGGTACGCATACTACATTGATGGAGGAAGCTCACAGATCGAAATTTTCGATCCATCCGGGGGCTACAAAGATGTATTTGGATTTGAGGAAAGAGTATTGGTGGCCTTGTATGGTAGGAGGTGTCGGACTCCCATTTGTTGGGGAGAGGTTGGGCAGAGGGTAATGGGCAGTACAGAGGTCATGATCCAGACGACAGAGCAGATACAGCAGGTCAGACAGAGGTTATTGACCGCCTAGAGCCGACAAAAGAGTTATGCGGATAGACGCCGGTCCGAGCTGGAATTTCAGGTCGGCGACTTCGTTCTCCTAAAGGTTTCTCCTTGGAAAGGAGTGATCCGGTTCAGGAAGAGGGGCAAATTGGGGCCCCGGTTTATAGGTCCATTTCGTGTGATTGCAAGGGTAGGCCGGGTAGCCTATCGGTTGGAGTTACCAGCAGAGTTGGGGCAGATTCACAACACTTTTCATGTATCGCAGTTGAGGAAGTGTATAGCCGATGAATCAGCAGTGGTTCCGTTAGAGGATATTCAGGTAGATGCAAGCCTGAATTATGCCGAGAGACCAGTGGCCATTAAGGATCGGAAGATCAAGGTTTTGAGAAACAAGGAGGTACCTCTGGTGTTGGTTCAGTGGCAACATCGGAGGGGATCAGAGATGACCTGGGAGCCAGAGCGTATGATGCATGAGCAGCACCCGGAGCTGTTTTTAGAGCGAGACTTCGAGGGCGAAGTCTAGTTCTAGTGGGGGAGAGTTGTAACATCCGGACTTTTATCAGGTATCGTGTAAATGGTATCAGAGCCAGGGCACGGGTCGATGTGTTCGAAAGGGACGTCGAACCCTATAATGGGGGGTGAAAGTGGGTTAGATCTGATCCCACATCGGCTTGGAAGGAGAACGAAACATTTCCTTATAAAGGGGTGTGGATACCTTCTTTGTCACAATGCGTTTTAAAGCCGTGAGGGCAGCAGATCCCATAAGAACTCTGTAGTTAAGCGTGCTCGGGCGGGAGTAGTACCAGGATGGGTGACCCCCTGGGAAGTCCTCGTGCCGAGTGGCCCAAAGCGGACAATATTGTGATACGTGCTAGAGGGGGGTGTTACAAAAAACAATAGGGCTATCAAATGGGTACACTCCTACATCATTTGAAGATGAACTTTCGTCATAGTATTGTGGGTCAGCTTCCATCATGGGAGATCAAATGGTAGTTGTTGAGATTGAGGACGAGTAAATTGTTTGGTTGAAATTTGTTTTTGAATTGTTGTTTTTGAAATTAAAATCTCTAAACATTATGAAAATAGCATGAAAGATGTTATTAGGAATATCGAGCATTAAAATTTATTTAGTATAGTTAATTAATGGACTTTTGGACGTGCACTTGCATGAATAAGTTTTGAGATTTGGTTTTAAAACAAAGATTAATTATAGTTTTGATTATATCAAGGTTGTAAAAATCGCTCGGCGGTAGCTCGGCGGTCGACTGGGGTCAAGCGATTAATCGGTTTGGCGGGGATTAATCGGAGGATTAATCGGGGACCATAAATTACTAATAAAACTATTTTAAAACTTAATATATCCTAAGAAAAAATAATATTTGAAAATTTAAAAATTTTAGATTTTGAATTTTTGAAATATTTGGTATAATATTTGAAAATTTAAATATTTAAAAATTTAAAATTTTGAAGTTTTGAAAATTTTGGTATAATATTTGAAAATTTGAAAATTTGAATTTTTTAAAATCTTCCCGCCAAGGACCGCCGAGGACCGCCTAGCCCGAGTTTGACCGATATTGACCAATTTCCGCCTAGACCCCTAATCGTAATCAGTTGCAGACCGCCTAGCGACTAGGCGCCGCCTAGGCGGCCGCCTAGACCGATCTTTACAACACTGGATTATATATGTAATAAGTAATTAGATCAAAATATCAATTTTGCATATACTAAAGTCAGCAAAACAAGTTGATTTTTTTCTTCTTTTAATATGTTTGGACTTCTAATAGTGACATGAGGTGATGCGAATATGAATGTGTTTAGGTTCATAGATTGTTGTTTTAAATCCATACCACCTTTTAATTGATCAGGATATTTAAGAAACTATTCAAAAATATTCTTTTTCCAAAATTGATTTTGGGAGTATATTGTAAAACTAGGTCTAATATGTTTCTTATGAATCTGATTTCGGTTATCCTTTTCTAATTTTGTTTCCAACATCTAGCTAGTGATCCGATAAACTTCGATCAAATCAATTCAATCTGGTTCATTTTAAATTAGATCATCAGCTTCATTGTGTGTGTCTACCCCAATTTTGATTGAAGTTGTTACACCCTAATAATCATTAAAAAATGCACATTCAAACATCTATTTATTCCACAATATATGGCGATAGTGAGGGATGTTTCAATGTAGGTTCTATCAATTTTTATTTAATAAAAATTTAAAATAAAATGCTTCTTCCGTAGAGACTTCTTGATCATCAATACAACATGTCATTAATAGAATTGAACTTATTTTATGAATAATCGGAAGCGAGGCATTCTTCGCATAGTAGACAGTCACCGATCGACAACCCATTCGTGTTCTCATCGAACAGTTTTTTTGGAGAATTCTGGACTAAAGAAGAAATATAATATTAAAAAATACCAAAAATCATTTTTTATCAGCTAGTTTTTAGCTAACAACTAGTGTTTGAATGATCAATTAGTTTTCCAGCTAGTGCACCAAACATAACCTTTGTCATTTAGGTTTGAAAATAAAAACAAATATCACAATAAGACTATTATAAAAATACCAAATTTATAATTTTAAAACTAAAAGACCAAAACCAAAAAATCCCCACAAATTACAAAAAATAGATATACACAGCTTGAAGAAAACCTAATACTAAAATATTTACCAACAAAAACTCGAATCACATTAGGATCTCAAGACGCAGCAACACCTATGATGCAAGGAATAATAGACTTACATCACGATATCTTTTTCTTCCTCATTCTTATTTTGGTTTTCGTCTCACGGATCTTGGTTCGCGCTTTATGGCATTTCCAAAAAGAAAAAAATCCAATCCCGATTGTTAAAGATAGAGGGTAACAAAAATAGCCACAAATATTTTATGCGTCTATAGAATCCTATGATCCACAATATTTGTCGTTCATTTCAATGGATGAAAATCAAAGATGGAGACTGCTAATCAACATCAACTATTCTTATTGATCAAGATCATTTATTTTTATTGGCTATCTTTAACCCTCATGCAACCTATAAAATCACCAAGCAACCATTACTTCTTCATCTATATTCTACCAGCAATCTCACTATTCTATTTTAGTTAACCCCAATTTGGAAGTTTTGTGTGATTGAATGATTAAGGTTTTGGTTTCTAACCTCCCTTGACTGGTTTCTATGGTTCTACTTAATCCAATCATCCTAATGATGGATTTGATGATTTGGGCGAAAATCTCCATGAACCCTAAAAACCTAAATTGGGGATACTTCAACTAATGATGAATTAATATTGGATTCTATGACCTATATGATATTTGATAGCAACAAATCCAATTGGAATTCTCAAATTCATCCACTATGGTAAAAGCAAGTATAATCATGGATTTGTATTGATTTTTAAGGGAAATGGAATTAAAACAATGCCATCCTTTTTATGTGAGCATTTAATGAGTATATGATGCTCATAAACATGATTTTCTACTAATAATATGATTTGAATATAAGAACAAGATGGCTTGAATTATCTATAGTTGAATTGATGGAATACTTTGCCAAAAGGGCAATTTAGGAAACATGGAATGGAAATGATGGTTTCATAGTTAGGTTATGTAATTACAACGGGTTTAGTTGTGGTTTTATATACTTGACAACATCTAACAATGTTTTGAATGACTTTGTGATATGTCACAATGGTTAGAATGCAAGGATGGGCAACTTAAGCTCCTAATCATTTCATTTGTGTAATTTTGAGCATTATAAGCTTATTTTGTAAATTGATGACTTGATGAATTAAGGTAAATGTCTTGACATAATAAAAAATCCTCTAAATATGTTTAAGAAGCCATTAAAGTGGTTTAGAATGATGTTGGATGAGAACCTTGATCATTAAGAGCTTAATTCATAACTAGAATGCTTAGATGCGATTTTGTGCTTTCTTATAGCTTTGATGACCTATAAAGGTCTTAATAATTAACTTATCATGATGGTGGGGATTAATTGAGCATTTTAGAAGTTTATAACCTTTATTTAGTCCTTGATAACCACATGGTGATGTTTTGTGGCCATTGGAGGTCTAGCGTACGTGTTACAAAGATTTTAGCAAAATTCTACACAAAATGGTGACCTGCACTTGTGACACGGGGGCGTGTCAGATAAGGCATACATGAAACAAGGACATATCATTCATGACACGGGGGCATGTCAAAGTTTTTGTTAAGTGTGGTTTTTCATGGAAAACCTAGTAAATGACCTCCGATTTCCTTCAAACTTTATAGAGTAAATTACTAAAATTGTCCCTATGGTTTGTACAAAATTGCACATTTGGTTCCTAACTTTTTTTGGACTCGGATTGTCCCAATGGTTTGATTTTGTTGTGTTTTTTATCCTTATATTTTGGTCAAATTTGTACGTTTGGTCCTTAACTTTATGTATGTAAGAGACGAACAACGCAACAAAATCAGACCACAGGGATGATCCGAGTGCAAAAAGAAAGTTAGGGACCAAATGTGCAATATTTACCAAACCATAAGGATGATTTTAGTAATTTACTCAAATTTATATATAAGATAATATGAAGTTAATAAACTTATGAGGATTATCTAAATGTTAAAAACCTGTGGGGGTATTTTGGTAATTTCAATGGCTTATGTCCATATGTTATATAAGTGGTGTTTGGAGAGTGTTGCTTTAAGGAAATGAACTAGAAGAGGACTAGCTAACCTTTTTATGATTAAGGTGAGTAAATGGTGGCATTTTCCCACTTTGGGTTATATGTCAAAATGATTTCTATGAATGAAATGATTGGGTCACAAACCCACGTAGCTCACGAAACATCATTGTCTTACGTATCTCTTTTTTAATGGCATGTATCACACTTTATATTCAAGGAGAAAGATGATAGATGGAAGTAGAAGTTATGATATAGTGAATGGACTGGAACTTGTTAAGTTCCTTATTAAATGTAATGATGTAATTTGTATTTTTTTTGCTATGATTTTTATGATGCTTCATGATAACACCAAATTTTTTAATAATACATGTTTTGTGGAACTATTTTTTGTTGAATGTAGGTTAATATCCAAAATGATTTTGTTTAAACCATTGCATTTTAAAGTTTGAGAAAGTTTTAAATTTTGGGGTGTTATAGAATCGAATAATCAATATCACCCTAATGGTATACCAAAACAAAAGAGGGAATGATATTATTTATTTCATTTTAGTTGTTCAGTTTGGTTGTTCTTATGAAAAAAAATAGTCCAACGGAAGAGGAACTGAATTTCATCAAATCCCATCTTTTTCATTCATTTCCCCATACATGTTGCTCTTATTTCTAATACGTCCTACGATTCGAATTCATGAATATACCCTCAACATATCACAACAAACAAGCTCTTAGACTCTTCTTCCTAAAGTTCTTTTGATGGGGTCGCTTCGATTAAGTGAAATGGTCTTAATTAAACCTATTTGGGAAATAATATTTAGGATGATAGTAATGATTCAATAACTATTTTGTTTAACACACTGTTTTCTATCCCCTTCTAATATGTTCTTCATCGTTCATTAACTTTTTGTATATGGAAATTGAGTATTCTAAGCCATATAAATGTTTCAAATTATATTAACCAACTTATATTTTTTTTTGAAAAATGACCACATTCTCCAGAATATAACATCCCAGAGTACAAGTGTTGATACCGGAACTTGGATTTCGAAATCTGTCTTCGTACATTCCGGGTTGAAAATATAGCATCCCAAAAATACTAAGTAAAAATTTTCATTAACTCACCCAAAATAGTCATACGTTCATTCCAAATACCCAATCAAAGTGTAAGGAAAAATGTATCGAAAGTTATCAGAGTACAAAACAAAATCATAGAATGTGGAGCACTAGTGGATGTGCGATCATGTCAGGCCCTTCCTTTACGAACTAGATGTACCAAAAAACGTTAAACCACAAATTGTAAACATAAAGTTTAGTGAATTTCCCCAAAATACCACATACCACATACATATAAACGAGCCCCACCCACACTGCATACGTGCCCCACCCACAGCATAACAGGCCCAACACATATTGCATACGGGCTCCACCCACAACAGAACGAGACAAACCCAAATTGCATAGGGCCTCGCCTATAGCATAACAAGCTAAGCCTACACTGATATATATATATATATATATATATATATATATATATATATATACACACACGCACACACACACACAACATTCATACACGTGCAAGAGTCACAAAGACAACAAGCACATGCAGGTATATCAACAAGTGTCACAAAGACCACTATCATCCTACAATCATAATCCAGTGGGTCGGCATTTCTGCATTCGACCTACGAGTACAGTGAAGAGACTCACCTCAATCGATCAAAGAATAGATCTCACACTCGGGATGATGAAGTAAAAGTCTCCCTCACTAAACATAGCCAAAACCTAACCCTAATTAGCAATCAGGATAATTCTACAACTCAGCAAGTCCAGATACCAAAATAAACACTCATTCAAGCAAAAGAACATTTTTCCCTTCCAAGTACTCAACCCCTCTCAACTGATCAAAAGTCAAACTGGTCAACAAGTCAACGGTCAGCCCTTTCTTAACTTACGCGTTGCATATATATCATTCTACATAGGGTGTAGAGTCTAATCTCGAAAGCAGTCCATAATTGATCTGGGCGGGGCATAGCTCAAACTACGCTCTATGTAGTGAACAGTTGAGTCCTTTAAATTTTAAGCTTTTAATCCAAAAATATTAGCCATCAAATGCTCAAATCTTGTCCCAATAAACGTCTTGAATGATAAATTTTATGACTTTATGCCTTTGCATGGCTACATGGTGCTCAAAGTCAAACCTTAGCTTTCTAACATCTTATAATGTCTAAAATATCTGGCATGGATGAAAGGTAGCAACCAAGATTCCATTTTTATTTCTAAACAACCTTACAAACAAAAGAAACTAGCAACCCTAAGGTATGGAGTAGCTTCTACTCACAAGACTCAAGATCATGGGACAAAAGATTTTGTAAAACAACGATCTAATGAGATCTAACACATGGATGAGTAAGATTCGAGCTGCACCAAAACAAAACAAAAAGGATAAAAATTTGCTCTAAGGGATTAGGGTTTCGTTCTATAAGCTTAAGAGGGTGGAGGCTAGTGGTAAGAAGAGCCTTAATGAGATTAAGGTCCTACAATCGTAATCAAAACATAACACCAAACTTACATGCGCTCACTCTTGTAGTGATCCTCTTTCATAGCCTTGACTTGAGCCTCATAAATCTGCTCCAGTACTGGTTTATCCACAGTCATCCTCAAACATAAATCCCGAATAGGTGTGCTATTCACCTTGTGACTCAGCGCATCAGCCACCACGTTGGCCTTCCCGGGGTGGTATAAAATATAGTAGTCGTAGTATTTCACTACATCAAGCCACATACGCTTCCTCATATTCATATTTGGCTAATCCATCAAGTACCTTAATATCTTGTGATCTTATGTCATCAAATCTTTAGTGCGAAAACAATAGCCCCCAACTCCTGATTGTGCATAGGATAATTCGCCTCATGAGGCTTCAGCTGCCTCGATGCATAACCAATCACATGACCCCGCTACATAAACACTACACCTAACCCCACGATCAAAACATCACAATAAACCACAAAGTCTTTAACACCTTCGGGTAGACTCGGGATTGAGGTATCGCACAATCTTTGCCTCGGATTATCGAATGCCACCTGCTGCTTCGGCCCCCAACGGAAAATAATTGTCATCTTCATCAACATGGTAAACGAAACTGTGATACTTGAGAAATTCTCAATGAACCTCTGGTAATACCTTGCTAAGCCAAGGAAACGTCGAATCTTAGAACCTCCTACTGCATCACGACCTCAAATCTTGACCGGATCAACCAATATACCTTGTAGTTACCGAGACGACCCAAGAACTGTACCTTGCGTAACCAGAACTCACATTTGGAGAATTTTTCATAAAGCCTCTCCCTATTCAAAGTCTTTAGAACCTCCCACAATTGCTCTTCATGTTGTATGTTGGTATTAGAGTAGACCAATCTATCATTAATAAAGATGATCATTGACCGATCCAACATCGGTCTACAAACCCTGTTCATGAAGTCCATGAACGTTGTTGGTGCATTAATAATCCCTAGAGGCATCACCATGAACTCGAAATGATTGTAACGCGTTCTTAAAGTTGTCTTCTATACATCCTCATCCTAAACCCTCATCTGATGATATCCTGAATGAAAATCGATCATGGAAAACCAAGATGCATCCTATAGCTAGTCGAATAAGTCATCAATCCTCGAGAATGGATAACGGTTCTTCACCATTAAATTATTCAGCTCTCGATAGCCGAGGTACATCCTGTGAGAACCATCCTTTTTCTTTACAAACAGAAACGATGCTCCCCATGGTGAACTACTTGGACTGATAAATCCCTTGTCCAACAGCTCCTGCACCTGTGTCGACAACTCCTTCATCTCAGGTAGGGCTAACCGATAGTGTGACTTGGCTATCGTAGCCGCACCTGGTACCAAATCAATCTAAAATTTAACTTGCCTCATCATAGGAAATCTAGGAAGATCCTCAAGAAGTACATCAGGATACTCCCAAACAACTAGCACACCATCAACCACCTTCTTTCTTTGCTCTCCAGTGTCCAACACATAGGCCACAAACCCAAAACAACCTTGTTGAAGATACCTCCCAACTCTCGCATTTGAATAGAGGGTTGGTCCACGCTGAGCACCCTCTCCATAAATATGTAGTTATCTCCGACTTGGGGTTCGAACCTGAACTAACTGGTGCTCACAATCAATCATTGCCCCATTGGGGCTCAGCTAATCCATCCCCACGATGACTTTGCTCACGTGTAGAGGAATATGAACCAAATCGATGGGATACCTCACCCGAAACAGCTTAAGAGTACAACCGTGATGAACGCTCGATACTCTCACATGATGATCGTCGGCAATATCAACCTCCAAAGGTCATTCTAGCTCACCACAAGCATCATCAAACCTATTTATGAGCGCAAGAGGCACAAAATATCAGGTAGAACCTGAATCGAAAAGAATCAGAGCAGACAATCCATTCACTTAGAACGTTCCAAAGCATCACAACATGAAATATAAGCATAGACAATGACAAAAGCGAACAATAAATGAAAAACATACTCATAACCATGTCAGGAGTCGCACAAGCCTCCTCATCCATCAGTTGAAAAGCCCTACTTTTCACCACATGGGCCGCCGCCTTGGCCTACTAGCCATATGTGCTCCTCAGTGTCACTGGAGCAGGTGATCTAACCGCTCCTGTAGTCAAACTTGGACAATCGGCCTTCCTGTGGCCCATCTGATTGCAATGAAAGTAAATAAGACTTGAAACCTAGGTGGTGGTGGTGGTGGTAGTACAATCTTTTCTACGGTGGCCAGTCTTGCCACACTTATAGCAACCTGAACCAATCACCCTGCAAACCCCATCGTGTGTCCTGCCGCACTTGCCACAACAGCCTTGGCCCTGCTGGCCCCTCGATCTCGAATCAAAGGTCTTGCGCTTCTTTGTTAAACCCTCCGATGTGTGCACCTGTTCTTCATTTCTCTTTTCCAGGTGCTCCAAATTAATTTCCCATTTTCGGGATCTGACTATCAAGTCCTCTAATGTACGACAAAAGAAAAAGCTATCAAACTCACTGATATATGCTCTTAACATGTCGTGGTATCAATTCTTCTTCATCTCCTTGCCTGTGGCATATTAGGGGTACTAGTGCCCGAACCAGACCAGATCCTGAACCTCCTGCTCCATCACGTGGTATCACCATACTGAAACACAATATACACACAATCACTATACACACAAAGAGTTTCAAACTCCAAAAGTTCCTCAAAATTATCATGACTTTCCTTAACTCGGTTATAGATCTAATGCTTTCGGTAGTATGGGCCTAATACTACCTCCCATAACTATTTGTACCCGCCTCAAGGATCGCCTCAAATCCTCTAAGTCGCTTCCATACTATCCAGATATTTACTTTCACTATAGAGCAACCTATACACTAAAACATATCCTATTTTTTCATAGGGTTCCTTTCCCACCACTCCCCACCATCAACTACTTAAGAGATTCCATCATGTACCTTCGAACTACTTCATGAATACAATTACATGTCACCGACACTAGATCATTCTTTGACTGCTAGGTCCTAGCCTACAACGGTTAGACTCAAATAAGAGTTGTGCAATATACTTGAACCTAACCTTCTAAAATTACCTATTCCCCACAACCTGTAACTAAACATATTCACTTAATAGATAGTTGACATCATTAGGGTCTCTAAAAGCACAAAGCAAGAAGCATTCGAGCATCGAGTAGCCTAATCTAGTGCCTCACTGCCTCACCCAATTAGACTATCCCATCCAACATCCGAAATCTATTCTAGCATGTAGTTCAACAAGCTCAATCAATCAGGCATAGAAAGGCATCTCTCCTATCAAAACAATAACATATCACATGTATGGGTATTTTGGGTTATACTTACTTGAGATCGGCCGATTGCATGCATCATACTCTTTTTCTTTTTAAAATATTCATAGAAAAGTTGTTTTCTTTCAAAAAATTTACTCATTCCCCAGTTTGAGTTTAGACACGCCCGAGGGAGGGATGCACGCTGGAGTGTGCGTTTTTTTGTTTTGATAAAATAGCAAAAATGGTCTATGTGATTGTCCAAATTATGTGGTTCTGGTCCAAAAATGTTTAATGGTGCAAAAGTGGTCCAATTTTGGATACTTTGTGTATTTTTTGTACAAAAATGTTAACTTTAATAGGTTGGTGGTTAACGTTTTCTGAATGATAATTTTACCTTAGGAACCATTTCTGCAACCAAACTATAAGGACCATTTATGCATCTCTTCTTTTAAATTTTATTCAATTATTATACATTAATTCTTTTTTTAATTTCTTTTTATTAGATTACTTTTTTATTTATTATTTTATTATATATTAATAAATATGATTTTTAATTATAATATTTATATAACAAATATTACTTTATTGGATTATTAATTACATTGAGTTAATTTTTTTAATTTCCTTTCTAATAGATTATTTCTTTTTTATTAGATTATTATATATTAATAAATATATAATATTTATATATTTAAAAATATTACTTGATTATTAATTTCTTTTAATATTTTTATTAGATTAGTTCTTTTTTATTGGATTATAATTTACTAACAACTGTTATTTTTAATATATTATATTTATAAATTAATTAATATTATTTTAGTGTATTGCTATTTTAATTGTTTTTAATTTCCTTTAATTTTTTTCTTTATTATTGTAAATCAAAAAACCCAAAAAAATCTCACATACCCTACGTCTCCTAATTTATTATAAAAATTTGGAAGATAATATATTTTTGACAACAGCACCATCATCACCTAGTCCGACAGTAATGGGATGAGTGAGATTTTTTAAAATATATTAGGATGGTGGTGGTGTTGTCTAAAAAACAAAGAATTAATCCAAACAATATGGTGACGGTCGTGCGATGAATATCTTTGGAGTATGTGTGATGGGGGAGACATATAATGTCAAATATACTGTAAAAGATTGGGTATTATGATAGTGGACTCTCGACTGTTGTGTTGTATAATTGTATTTGGTTTGATAATAAAGACGATGTAATAGTGAACAAAAATAAGTTGATTGATGTCAAATCCAACTCTCGACTTTAAACTGTCGACCCTATTTGTTTAGCATCACACACGGAACAAGTGTTTATACATCGTACCCTTCAATGAAAAAGGAGACGAAAAATAAGTGGACGGTTATCAAGACAAAACAATAGGGTATTTGAAGTCACTGAAGCTGAAATGGAAGCATATAAAATCATTCAAGTTGAAGAGCTGTTTACATCACCCCTTACTTTAAGTTGTGCGAAACAATTGTGCGTAAGCTCAACTATAAATACATAGGACCAAATATCTAATGATAGGAATGATGGATATGGGGAGAAAGACGAAGAATAGGAAGATTTTGAAGATGGAGATGATGAAAATGAGTTGTTTTACTTAGACTATTAATATCTTTTGGTTATTTTTTCGAATTTCACTTTTATTAGATTAATATTTCTTTTGGATAACACCACTACCATTCTAATTTATTTAGAAACAATCTCACCCATCCCACCATTGCTGAACTGAGTGATGGTGTTGATGGTGTCTAAAATATAATATCTTCTAAATATTTAAACTAAATAGGAGATGTGGGATGGGGGAATCTTTTTGGGTTTTTTTTATTTAAAATAATTAAAAACCAATTAAAAAATAATAATCCAAAAAATAATATTTTTTAACATATAAATACTATATATTAAAAATGATAATTACTAATAAATTATAATCCAATAAAAACCTTAATTTAATCAAAAAGAAATTAAAAGAGATCAATAATCCAATAAAGTAATATTATATATAAATATTATATATTTATTAATATATAATAATCAAATAAAAAATAAGTAATCCATTGAAAAAATAAACTAAATAAAATAAGATAATTAATAATCTAATGAAGTAATATTTATTAATATACAAATATTATACATTGAAAATAATATTTATTAATATATAATAAAACAATTAAAAAAATAATATAATAAAAAGAAATTAAAAAAGGTAATTAGAAGAATTAATATATAATAATTGAATATGATTTTGAAGAAGAGACGGATAAACGATCTTGTAGTTTGGTTGTAGAAAAAGTTCATAATTACAATATTGTCATTTAAATAAAGTTAATAACAAACCGTTGAGGTTAACATTTTTAGACCAAAATTTTTAATTTAAAAAACAAAAAAAAAAATAACGAAAATTTTGTTCTTATTACGGTCACTTTGGAATTTAATCATGGAAATGTTTAATTGGTTAGAGATAAAAATATTTAGCGGCAACATTATAGTTTCACTTTCTTTAAAAAGTTAATAGTACATGCTTCTGAAAAAAATAAAAATTTAAGTATTTTATATTAAAAATGTTTTTATTTTTTCTATTGCACAATTTAATTGTTATTGAATTATATACCCATTGTTATAATTGATTTTAATCCATTGAATTTCAATTAAATATTTCACCACATTTAATAATTATTTTAAATTAATATTTGTAATGCTTTTACATTAGTAGATTGGAAAACAGATCTAAATTTTATAGTCAAGACGATTATTGGTTTAGACACACAACTAAACAACCTTAAAAATCTAAATCTAATACAAATTAAATTATTTTTTCCAACATAAATCTTTAGTTTCATGCATCAATAAAGAACCACTCACTATTCTATTAGTTTGTCTACAAAATATCTTGAATTCAAAATTAGATATTCCAACCACTTCATTATTATTTCATTTCCAAAGCAACTAAGATTTAAGTATGCTATACTTAGATTTTATCCATTTATGAAGGAATCATTATATTTTCTTTATCCACCACTACATTTCTTGTAATAAAAAGTCATCATCTACGTAAATAAAAATATGTCAAAAAAGATTAAAAAGTCATTTACTTGAATCCGCACCCACTTCATCCCCCCATATCTTCTTCCACAATTTGAATTCCTTCTTATCAACATCCTCTATTGGAGCACTATCATCGTTGAATTTGTTCTTAATCTCTCTAACTTTCTTAGTCCATACTTCTGTATTCCCAATGCCCCTACTGACAAAAGGATAACAAAATCTTTTAAAAACAATAGGGCTATCAAACGGGTACACTCCTACCCGTTCTTTATATTCAAGAATAATCTCCATTATGTTAATGTTGTCGAGTATAACCAATTCGATTGCTTCTTTGTTGGTGGCTTTGTCTTTAATTTCTACATCATTTGAAGATGAACTTTCGTCATAGTATTGTTGGTCAGCTTCCATCATGGGAGATCAAATGGTAGTTGTTGAGATTGAGGACGAGTAAATTTTTTGGTTGAAATTTGTTTTTGAATTGTTGTTTTTAAAATTAAAATCTTTAAACATTATGAAAATAGCATGAAAGATGTTATTAGGAATATCGAGCATTAAAATTTATTTAGTATAGTTAATTAATGGACTTTTGGACGTGCACTTGCATGAATAAGTTTTGAGATTTGGTTTTAAAACAAAGATTAATTATAGTTTTGATTATATATGTAATAAGTAATTAGATCAAAATATCAATTTTGCATATACTAAAGTCAGCAAAACAAGTTGATTTTTCTCAGTTGATTTTTCTCTTCTTTTAATATGTTTTGACTTCTAATAATGACATGAGGTGATGCAAATATGAATGTGTTTAGGTGCATAGATTGTTGTTTTAAATCCATACCACCTTTTAATTGATCAGGATATTTAAGCACCTGTTCAAAAACATTCTTTTTCCAAAATTGATTTTGGGAGTATAATGTAAAAACTAGGTCTAATATGTTTCTTATGAATCTGATTTCGGTTATCCTTTTCTAATTTTGTTTCCAACATCTAGCTAGTGATCCGATAAACTTCGATCAGATCAATTCAATCTGGTTCATTTTAAATTAGATCAACGGCTTCATTGTGTGTGTCTACCCCAATTTTGATTGAACTTGTTACACCCTAATAATCATTTAAAAAATGCACATTCAAACATCTATTTATTCCACAATATATGGCGATAGTGAGGGATGTAGCAATGTAGGTCCTATCAATTTTTATTTAATAAAACTTTAAAATAAAATGCTTCTTCCATAGAGAATTCTTGATCATCAATACAACATGTCTTTAATAGCATCGAACTTATTTTATGAATAATCGGAAGCGAGGCATTCTTCGCATAGTAGACAGTCACCGATCGACAACTCATTCTTGTTCTAATCGAACCATTTTTTTCGAGAATTCCAGACTAAAGAAGAAATATAATATTATAAAAATACCAAAAATCATTTTTTTATCAGCTAGTTTAGTAGCTAGTTTTTAGCTAACAACTAGTGTTTGAATGATCAATTAGTTTTCCAGCTAGTGCGCCAAACATAACCTTTGTCATTTAGGTTTGAAAATAAAAACAAATATCACAATAAGACAATTATAAAAATACCAAATTTATAATTTTAAAACTAAAAGACCAAAACCAAAAATTCCCCACAAATTACAAAAAATAGATATACACAGCTTGTAGAAAACCTAATACTAAAATATTTACATACAAAAACTCGAATCACATTAGGATCTCAAGATGCAGCAACACCTATGATGCAAGGAATAATAGACTTACATCACGATATCTTTTTCTTCCTCATTCTTATTTTAGTTTTCGTCTCACGGATCTTGGTTCGCGCTTTATGGCATTTCCAAAAAGAAAAAAAAATCCAATCCCGATTGTTAAAGATAGAGGGTAACAAAAATAGCCACAAATATTTTATGCGTCTATAGAATCCTATGATCCACAATATTTTTCGTTCATTTCAATGGATGAAAATAAAAAATGGAGACTGCTAATCAACATCAACTATTCTTATTGATCTAGATCATTTATTTTTATTGGCTATCTTTAACCCTCATGCAACCTATAAAATCACCAAGCAACCATTACTTCTTCATCTATATTCTACCAGCAATATCTCACTATTCTATTTTAGTTAACCCCAATTTGGAATTTTTGTGTGATTGAATGATTAGGGTTTTGGTTTCTAACCTCCCTTGACTGGTTTCTATGGTTCTACTCAATCCCATCATCCTAATGATGGATTTGATGATTTGGGCGAAAATCTCCATGAACCCTAAAAAACCTAAATTTGGGATACTTCAACTAATGATGAATTAATATTGGATTCTATGACCTATAGGATATTTGAGAGCAACAAATCCAATTGGAATTCTCAAATTCATCCATTATGGTAAAAGCAAGTATAATCATGGATTTGTATTGATTTTTAAGGGAAATGGAATTAAAACAATGCCATCCTTTTTATGTGAGCATTTAATGAGTATATGATGCTCATAAACATGATTTTCTACTAATAATATGATTTGAACATAAGAACAAGATGGCGTGAATTATCTATAGTTGAATTTATGGAATACTTTGCCAAAAGGGCAATTTAGGAAACATGGAATGGAAATGATGGTTTCATAGTTAGGTTATGTAATTACAATGGGTTTAGTTGTGGTTTTATATACTTGACAACATCTAACAATGTTTTTAATGACTTTGTGATATGTCACAATGGTTAGAATGCAAGGATGGGCAACTTAAGCTCCTAATCATTTCATTTGTGTAATTTTGAGCATTATAAGCTTATTTTGTAAATTGATGACTTGATGAATTAAGGTAAATGTCTTGACATAATAAAAAATCCTCTAAATATGTTTAAGAAGCCATTAAAGTGGTTTAGAATGATGTTGGATGAGAACCTTGATCATTAAGAGCTTAATTCATAACTAGAATGCTTAGATGCGATTTTGTGCTTTCTTATAGCTTTGATGACCTATAAAGGTCTTAATAATTAACTTATCATGATGGTGGGGATTAATCGAGCATTTTAGAAGTTGATAACCTTTATTTAGTCCTTGATAACCACATGGTGATGTTTTGTGGCCATTGGAGGTCTAGTGCACATGTTACAAAGATTTTAGCAAAATTCTACACAAAATGGTGACCTGCACTTGTGACACGGGGGCGTGTCAGATAAGGCATACATGAAACAAGGACATATCATTCATGACACGGGGGCATGTCAAAGTTTTTGTTAAGTGTGGTTTTTCATGGAAAACCTAGTAAATGACCTCCGATTTCCTTCAAACTTTATAGAGTAAATTACTAAAATTGTCCCTATGGTTTGTTCAAAATTGCACATTTGGTTCCTAACTTTTTTTGGACTCGGATCGTCCCTATGGTTTGATTTTGTTTTGTTTTTTATCCTTATATTTTTCTTCAAATTTGTGCGTTTGGTCCTTAACTTTATGTATGTAAGAGACGAACAACGCAACAAAATCAGACCACAGGACGATCCGAGTGCAAAAAGAAAGTTAGGGACCAAATGTGCAATATTTACCAAACCATGAGGATGATTTTAGTAATTTACTCAAATTTATATATAATATAATATGAAGTTAATAAACTTATGAGGATTATCTAAATGTTAAAAACCTATGGGGGTATTTTGGTAATTTTAATGGCTTATGTCCATATGCTATATAAGTGGGGTTTGGAGAGTGTTGCTTTAAGGAAATGAACTAGAAGAGGACTAGCTAACCTTTTTATGATTAAGGTGAGTAAATGGTGGCATTTTCCCACTTTGGGTTATATGTCAAAATGATTTCTATGAATGAAATGATTCTTTGTGTAAGTGCTTTGAAATGTTTTGGGTCACAAACCCACGTAGCTCACGAAACATCATTGTCTTATGTATCTCTTTTTAATGGCATGTATCACACGTTATATTCAAGGAGAAAGCTGATAGATGGAAGTAGAAGTTATGATATAGTGAATGGATTGGAGATTGTTAAATTCCTTATTAAATGTAATGATGTAATTCGTATTTTTTTTGCTATGATTTGTATGATGCTTCATGATAACACCAAATATTTTAATAATACATGTTTTGTGGAACTACTTTTTGTTGAATGTAGGTTAATATCCAAAATGATTTTGTTTAAACCATTGCATTTTAAAGTTTGAGAAAGTTTTAAATTTTGAGGTGTTATAGAATCGAATAATCAATATCACCCTAATGGTATATCAAAACAAAAGAGGGAATGATATTAGTTATTTCATTCTAGTTGTTCAGTTTGGTTGTTCTTATGAAAAAAAATAGTCCAATGGAAGAGGAACTGAATTTCATCAAATCCCTCAACATATCACGAATTCACGAATATACCCTCAACATATCACAACAAACAAGCTCGTAGCCTCTTCTTCCTAAAGTTCTTTTGATGGGGTTGCTTCGATTAAGTGAAATGGTCTTAATTAACCCTATTTGGGAAATAATATTTAGGATGATGGTAATGATTCAATAACTATTTTGTTTAACACACTGTTTTCTATCCCCTTCTAATATGTTCTTCATCGTTCATTAACTTTTTGTATATGGAAATTGAGTAATCTAACCCATATAAATGTTTATTTAATTATATTAACCAACTTATAATTTTTTTTTGAAAAGTGACCACATTCTCTAGAATATAACATCCCAGAGTACAAGTGTTCATTTCGGAACTTGGATTTCGAAATCTGTCTTCATACATTCCGGGTTGAAAATATAGCATCCCAAAAATACTAAGTAAAAATTTTCATTAACTCACCCAAAATAGTCATACGTTCATTCCAAATACCCAATCAAAGTCTAAGGAAAAATGTATCGGAAGTTATCAGAGTACAAATCAAAATCATAGAATGCGGAGCACTAGTGGATGTGCGATCATGTCGGGCCCTTCCTTTTCGAACTAGATGTACCAAAAAATATTAAACCACAAATTGTAAACATAAAGTTTAGTGAATTTCCCCAAAATACCACATACCACATACATATAAACGAGCCCCACCCACACTGCATACGGGCCCCGCCCACAGCATAACTATCCCAACCCATATTGCATACGGGCCCCACCCACAGCAGAACGAGACAAACCCAAATTGCATAGGGCCTCGCCTACAGCATAACAGGCTAAGCCTACACTGATATATATATATATATATATATACATACATATATATATATATATATATATATATATATATATATATATACACACACACACACAACATACATACAGGTGCAAGAGTCACAAAGACAACAAGCACATGCAGGTATATCAACAAGTGTCACAAAGACCACTATCATCCTACAAACATAATCCAGTGGGTCGGCATTTCTGCATTCGACCTACGAGTACAGTGAAGAGACTCTCCTCAATCGATCAAAGAATAGATCTCACACTCGGGATGATGAAGCAAAAGTCTCTCTCACTAAACATAGCCAAAACCAAAGCCTAATTAGCAATCAGGATAATTCTACAACTCAGCAAGTCTATATACCAAAATAAACACTCATTCAACCAAAAGAACATTTTGCCCTTCCAAGTCCTCAACCCCTCTCAGCTGATCAAAAGTCAAACTGGTCAACAAGTCAATGGTCAGCCCTTTGTTAACTTATGCGTTGCATATATATCATTCTACATAGGGTGTAGAGTCTAATCTCGAAAGTAGTCCATAATTGATCTGCACGGGGCATAGCTCAAACTACGCTCTATGTAGTGAACAGTTGAGTCCTTTAAATTTTAAGCTTTTAATCCAAAAATATTAGCCATCAAATGCTCAAATCTTGTCCCAATAAACGTTTTGAATGATTAATTTTATGACTTTATGCCTTTGCATGGCTACATGGTGCTCAAAGTCAAACCTTAGCTTTCTAACATCTTCTAATGTCTAAAATATCTTGCATGGATGAAAGGTAGCAACCAAGATTCCATTTTTATTTCTAAACAACCTTACAAACAAAAGAAACTAGCAAGCCTAAGGTATAGAGTAGCTTCTACTCACAAGACTCAAGATCATGGGACAAAAGATTTTGTAAAACAACGATCTAATGAGATCTAACACATGGATGAGTAAGATTTGAGCTTTATACCTATTAAAGTTGAGAAATGTAATGTAGGTTTCGGATCCACAAGGTTGGGCTTCAAAAAATCTTCAAGCTTGACCTTATCCTTCTTCAAGATGCACCAAAATAAAACAAAAAGGATAAAAATTTGCTCTAAGGGATTAGGGTTTCGCTCTATAAGCATAAAAGGGTGGAGGCTAGTGGTAAGAAGAGCCTTAATGAGATTAAGGTCCTTAAATAGGGTCCATGACCCCAAAATTAAGGTTTACACCCTACGTGGTTACGCCATGTGTAACCTGGTTATGCCTCGCATAGGGCATTAAGTCCTTGTGTCCAAGTAATGAGTTACGCCCCACGTAATTTGGCTTGCTACACCCCACGTAACTAGGCTAGCTACGTGTCACGTAGAGCTACTATTTCAAAAATAAATAATTTTTTTAAAACTTGAAGAATGTACCTGAGAACCAGGTGTTACAACTTTCCCCGACTTGAATCAGACTTCGTCAACGAAGTCTGGTGCTATAAAAAACTTGGGGTAATGCTTCTTCTTATCCTCCTCCGGTTCCCTTTTCCACTCGGAACCCTTTCGTTGTTGCCATTTCACCTTCACCAACTCCACTACCTTGTTGCACAAGGTCTTGGTCTTCCTGTCGAGAACCGCCACTAGTCTCTCCACATAGTTCAGGTGCTCACCCACCAGAATATCACCCAATGGTATCACTCCGGAATTAGCTGTCAGGCACTTCCACAACTGAGAGACATGGAACGTACTATGGATCTGTCTCAGTCCGACTGGTAAATCTAGTCGATGTGCAACTTATCCCACCTGTACAAGGATCCTAAAAGGACCAGTGTATGTGGGTCCCAGCTATCCCCAATTCCTGAACCGGATGAAATCCATCATGATCTCTTGCCATTTCCAAATGGGAATATACCCAATGGATCCGTTTTTCTGAGAGGTTGGTAACCCTCAGCCTTGAATTTCCTGCAAGTCAACCACCTCTACGCGTACCAAGCCACATCTCAATTCATGCAGGGCAACTAATAATCGTGTATGAGCCTTCTATACATCTTTGTCGCACCCGGATAAATAGAGAACTTTAACTTATGTGCCTCCTCCATCAGTGCATGTCGTGCGCCGCCCTAATACGGAACCCAAAACCTCCAATGCAGGGTCACAAATCCCCTACATTCATAATCAAAACAGAACACCAAACCCACGATGCGCTCACTCTTGTAGTGATCCTCTTTCATAGCCATGACTTGAGCCTCATAAATCTGCTCCAGTACTGGTTTATCCACAATCATCCTCAAACATAAATCCTGAATAGGTGTGCTATTCACCTCGTGACTCAGCGCATCAGCCACCATGTTGGCCTTCCCGGGGTGGTATAAAATATAGTAGTCGTAGTATTTCACTACATCATGCCACATACGCTTCCTCATATTCATATCTAGGTAATCCATCAAGTACCTTAATATCTTGTGATCTTATGTCATCAAATCTTGAGGGCGAAAACAAAAGCCCCCAACTCCTGATTGTGCGTAGGATAATTCGCCTCATGAGGCTTCAGCTGCCTCGATGCATAACCAATCACATGACCCCGCTACATAAACACTACACCTAACCCCATGATCAAAACATCACAATAAACCACAAAGTCGTCAACACCTTCGGGTAGACTCGGGATCGAGGTATCGCACAATCTTTGCCTCAGAGTATCGAATGCCACTTGCTGCTTCAGCCCCCAACGGAAAATAATTGTCTTCTTCATCAACATGGTAAACGAAACTGTGATACTTGAGAAATTCTCAATGAACCTCTGGTAATACCTTGCTAAGCCAAGGAAACTTCGAATCTCAGTACCTCTTACTGCATCAAGACCTCAAATCTTGGCCGGATCAACCAATATACCTTGTAGTTGCCGAGAGGACCCAAGAACTGTACCTTGCGTAACCACAACTCACATTTGGAGAATTTTTCATACAACCTCTCCCTCTTCAAAGTCTTTAGAACCTTCCACAATTGATCTTCATGTTGTATGTTGGTATTAGAGTATACCAATGTATCATCAATAAAGACGATCATTGACCGATCCAACATCGGTCTACAAACCCTAGTCATGAAGTCCATGAATGTTTTTGGTGCATTGGTAATTCCTAGAGGCATCACCATGAACTCGTAATGATTGTAACGCGTTCTTAAAGTTGTCTTCTATACATCCTCATCCTAAACCCTCATCTGATGATAGCCTAAATGAAAATCGATCATGGAAAACCAAGATGCATCCTATAGCTAGTCGAATAAGTCATCAATCCTCGAGAATGGATAACGGTTCTTCACCATTAAATAATTCAGCTCTCGATAGTTGAGGTACATCCTGTGAGAACCATCCTTTTTCTTTATAAACAGAAATGATGCTCCCCATGGTGAACTACTTGGGCTGATAAATCCCTTGTCCTACAGCTCCTGCACCTGTGTCGACAACTCCTTCATCTCATGTAGGGCTAACCAATAGTGTGCCTTGGCTATCGTAGCCGCACCTGGTACCAAATCAATCTAAAATTTAACTTTCCTCATCAGAGGAAATCTAGGAAGATCCTCAAGAAGTACATCGGGATACTCCCAAACAACTAGCACACCATCAACCGCCTTCTTTCTTTTCTCTCCAGTGTCCAACACATAGGCCACAAACCCAAAACAACCTTGTTGAAGATACCTCCCAACTCTCACATTTGAATAGAGGGTTGGTCCACGCTGAGCACCCTCTCCATAAATATGTAGTTATCTCCTACTTGGGGTTCGAACCTGAACTAACTGGTGCTCACAATCAATCATTGCCCCATTGGGGCTCAGCCAATCCATCCCCACGATGACTTTTCTCACATGTAGAGGAATATGAACCAAATCGATGGGATACCTCACCCGAAACAGCTTAAGAGTACAACCATGATGAACGCTCGATACTCTCACTGGATGATTGTCGGCAATATCAACCTCCAAAGGTCATTCTAGCTCACCACAAGCATCATCAAACCTATTTATGAGCGCAAGAGGCACAAAATATCAGGTAGCACCTGAATCAAAAACATCAGAGCAGACAATCCATTCACTTAGAACGTTCTGAAGCATCACAACATGAAATATAAGCATAGACAATAACAAAAGCGAACAATAAATGAAAAACATACTCATAACCATGTCAGGAGTCGCACACACCTCCTTATCCATCAGTTGAAAAGCCCTACTTTTAACCACAGGGTCCGCTGCCTTGGCCTACTAGCCATATGTGCTCCTCAGTGTCACTGGAGTAGGTGATCTAACCGCTCCTGTAATCAAACTTGGACAATCGGCCTTCCTGTGTGTCACACCCCGAAAACCAAAGGCGGAATACATTTCCGGGGTTAACTACCATGTTGAGTATCAAATCCAATGTACATAGTAAGTAAAGTAAAACAAGCATTACATTACATAGTAACAGTTTTACAGTTGTTTCAAAAGTGAAGTTTGTACAGTTATGATACATAGTATATATAGACAAAATGTAATAGGTCTTCATGTAGACCGTCTTCAAGCAAAAGGATCTTCGGGTACCTGTTCTAACGTTGACCTGAGAACACAAGCGGTTTGAAAATCAGCTTAAAGCTGGTGAGTTCATAAGCGGTTTTTGTTTGTGAAAATGTTTCGGTTTCCTTTCGGTTTCTGAAATGTTATGTATACCAAGAAAAATCCCGTATTTTCTTAAAAGTTGGTTATTATTTCACAAATGTAAAGTATAGTAAGTTTGTACACTGAAAAAATGTTTACTTATCATGTGTTACCAGGAAAGTCCCATACTTTCCTTATTGTATGTTTCACATTGTAAAAGATGTAATGTTATCTAGTTTGTTACTCTTTCTAGTTATGTAAGTGTTACCCAGGAAAGCCCCATGCTTTCCTGCATGTAGGTTTCTAATGTAAACGATGTTAAAGATGTAAAAGATGTAAATGTAGTTAGGTTCCATGTTTTCCCCAGGAAAGTCCCGTACTTTCCTGAATGTTAGCTATAGTACGTGAAAGATGTAAAAGATGTAAAAGATGTAAACGATATATAAAGTAATCCATTATTACTGTAAGTAAATCTCTGTTATCCTAATTGCGAGTTCCATAACCATACAATAGACTGAAACCTGTGGTAATAAGTAGTCCACATGTGGCAATAAGTCGTCCACATACTTATGACTTTCGTCACCCTTGAACCATTTCGGTTCGGCTGTAGCTAGCAGCCAGGTGTGGGGTAGTCATCCCCGTATAGATCTATACACTCAAGTCACGCTCTCTAAATACCAGAGATTCTGGTTATGGGTATAGTCCTCCACTCGCGTAACCTGGGTGGAGTGTTCTCCGAGGACGTGTCTCCAATCATACAGGAATAACAAATTTACTAGTAATAATATGAAAGTCCTCCACTCTTATAAGTGTGGGGAGTGTTACTGAGGACAAAACAGTGTATAGGTATTATGTTCAAATATTTTAATGTCATGCTTTTAACTGATAAAAAGTGGAAAACCATTTGTGAAATACATGTAAAACATACTAGTTTAAAGACTTATTTCACAAATATGTGTTACGTGATTTGCATGTTCGATCTGTTATCGGTTGTGGTAATCAGTTATAAAAGCATACGAAATATGAAATACACATTTGAAAACATGTTTTGAGTACAAGAATTTCCTTGTACTTTGCTTGTGTTCCCCCCTTGAAAACAGTGAAAACAGTGAAAAAGGGTAGGGGTATGAACTCACCGGACTCGAAAACGTGTCGGTTTTGAATGCTAGGCGTCGGTTCGGGGTTTGATTACTCGCGATGACCCTATGTAAAATGATATAATGTCCATATATATATATATATATATATATATATATATATACAATTAGAGATACATTCACTAATCATATGGAACATTACACTCCAATGAGGTTAAACACCTCAAAACGAGCGTTCGGAGTGACCCGGGTGACATCTTTGGATTTGTAATGACACTAGGGACTTGGGACTTGAGTTTACTCCCCATAAGTAAACATTTTAAGGAGTTTACAACAATGGAACACCCACATACATGAGTTTACGGCCGTAAACTCATGTGGGTGAGGTTTTGGTGTTTTAAGGGCTCAAATGGACTTAGGGATTGCTAGGAATGATTATCTAGACACCTTGGAACACTTGGAATGGATTTAAAACCTTTAAAGCATGAGTTTACGGCCACACTCATAGAGTTTACGGCCGTAAACTCACCAAGGCTAAGAAAAATTCATTTGAGCTATTTAGGGCAATCACATGTGATTCAAACTAATTTTCTAAGCATTGTTATGAATTTAGAACATCAATTAAGACATTTATTGGAGTTTACGGCCTAGAGGTATGTTCTAAGGCCGTAAACTCTCCTTTACTATTGAAAAAGGTAGTTTTTGGTGCTTAAAACAATCACATGTGATTCTAGAAATTTATACAAGCCATTTGAGTGTGTTTGATGCCTCTTAAACATTGTTTTATGAGTTTACGGTCAAGGGTATATTCCTAGGCCGTAAACTCCCATAAATCATACTTTTGTTGTGTTTTAATCCTTTAAACCATTTTTAGATGCATCTAGATTTTACCACAAAGCCATAGATTGAGTTTGGAAGCATTTGAACATGTTTAAAGGCCTTAAATCACCCTTTTAGAGGAGTTTACGGCCCAAGAGAGTGTCTTGGCCGTAAACTCTTCTTTGTTACACAAAAATCAAGTTTAAAGTGTTCCAAGTCTAGATTAGCAAGTCCAAGGTTCATGTCTAAGTCTCAACTAGGTTTTGGAAGGGTTAATTGGCTTAAATACCCCTTGTATATGAGTTTACGGCCCAAGAATGTTCCTTGGCCGTAAACTCACTTTTGTCCCTCTAAATCCATGTTCTACATGTTATAAGTTCTTCCCTTTAAGCCCTTAAGTCATATCTAGTGTCCAACTATGCAAAGAAAGGGTTTTAGGGCTTAAAAACCCTTGAAATATGAGTTTACGGCCCATGAATGTTCTATGGCCGTAAACTCATGAATGTTTGGCCTAATTCATGTCTTAAACTCGAAACTGGATGTCAAATATGTTATAGATTAAGGCTAGGAAGGTACCTTAGAGATTAGAAGCCTTAATTTTGAGTTTTGATTCCTTAAACTTGGATTAGGAGAGAGGTGGGAAATGTTTAGTGATAATTTGGCCAAAGGCTTCAAATGAAGTCCTAAACACGTTTATATAGTGTTAAAATTTTGGACACTGTGGAATTCTACCCGATACCGGCGTTAGACGGGGTTTTTGGTCGTACCCGATTGAGTTACCGTAACCCGATACGGTAAATTCTAGAATTATTCCGATCACTAAAGTAGGGTGTTAAAATGATTTTCAAATGTATTAAGACACCCATTAAGTCATTTTAAATGCGTACTATATAATGACTCAATTAAACGGAAGATCGGAAATCGGAAATCGGAACGACGATCGATTGCGCGAAAGAGTTACATTAAAATGATGCGGAAATTTCGGGTTGTTACATTATCCCCCCGTTAGAGGGAATTTCGTCCCGAAATTCAAGTTTAGAACATAAGACAAGATACAAATCATGGATAAGAAAAGAGTTGTGGATACTTCTGTTTCATTGAGTCTTCCCGTTCCCAAGTGAATTCCGGTCCCCGCTTAGCATTCCAGCGAACCTTCTCTAACGGGATGCGACTTTGTTTTGTACGTTTGACTTCTCGATCCATGATTTCGACGGTTCCTCCACAAAGTTGAGGTTTTCATTGATCTCGATCTCGTCTAAGGGAATTGTTAAGGTTTCATCGGATAGGCACTTTTTGAGATTTGAAACATGGAAGGCAGGATGAATGTTACTGAGTTCG
Organism: Lactuca saligna; assembly: GCF_052625555.1. Lineage (NCBI taxonomy): Eukaryota > Viridiplantae > Streptophyta > Magnoliopsida > Asterales > Asteraceae > Lactuca > Lactuca saligna. The sequence continues at coordinate 151,768,255 of NC_136425.1, read as the reverse complement.
TGAGGTAAATGAAGTTTATAGGCAACTGGACCAATCCTGGAGAGGATCTCAAAGGGTCCAATGTACCTCGGATTAAGTTTCCCACGCTTGCCAAAGCGTATAGTGTCTTTCCAGGGCGAGACTTTCAACAGGACACGGTCTCCAACCTGGAATTTTAGTGGTTTCCGATGATTATCAGCGTAACTCTTTTGACGATCACGTGAGGCTTTCAGTCGGTTACGGATTTGAATGATCTTTTTGGTGGTTTCGCGGATGATTTCAGGACCAGTGAGAGCACTGTCGGGGACTCGACTCCTTGCTAACTGTGTATCCCCCACCTCGGCCCAGCACAGAGGGGATCTGCACTTACGACCGTATAGGGCTTCGAACGGAGCAGCCCTAATGCTGGTGTGGTAACTGTTGTTGTACGAGAACTTGATCAAGGATAGGTGTGTATCCCACGACTTTCCAAAGTCAATGACACATGCCCGAAGCATGTCCTCCAGGGTTTGGATTGTTCTCTCACTCTGTCCATCGGTCTGAGGATGATATGCCGTGCTCATATCTAGTTTGGTTCCAAGGGCTTTCTGAAGGGATTGCCAGAATCTGGAGGTAAACCTACTATCTCGATCAGAGATAATGGATACAGGTACACCGTGTAGACGTACTACCTCCTGAATGTAGATTCGCGCGAGTCTCTCCATCTTGTATGATTCTTTGATCGGAATGAAGTGAGCGGATTTTGTCAAACGATCGACAATTACCCAAATGGTGTCGTACCCACTAGAACACTTGGGTAGTTTGGTGATGAAGTCCATGGTAATCATTTCCCATTTCCACTCGGGAATCTCGGGTTGTTGGAGCAGACCTGAAGGTTTCTGATGTTCGACTTTGACTTTAGCGCAAGTCAGACACTTGCCCACAAATGTAGCTATCTCAGCTTTCATGTTTGGCCACCAGTATTGTTTCTTGAGATCCAGGTACATCTTGTCCGAACCCGGGTGAATAGAGTATTTGGTTCTGTGTGCTTCCTCCATGACTATTTCCCTGAATCCACCGGATTTGGGAATCCAGATTCGATTCATGAAACAGTGAACTCTGTCACCTCTGATCTCAAATTTCTTCTCCATTCCTCTCAAGGTTTCATCTGACACATTCTCGGGTTTGAGGGTTGTACACTAAGCTTCTCGGATTTGCGTAGGTAGATTGGAATGGATGATCATCGTCTGGTTCCTCACTTTGTGGCTTGTACTATCCTTTCGGCTAAGGGCATCTGCTACCACATTGGCCTTGCCGGGGTGGTAACGGATTTCACACTCATAATCACTGAATAATTCTACCCATCGCCGTTGTCTCATGTTTAAGTCTTTTTGATTAAAGATGTGTTGCAGACTCTTGTGATCAGTGAAGATTGTGCACTTGGTTCCATAGAGATAATGTCTCCAAATCTTCAATGCGAAGACTACTGCTCCTAGTTCCAAGTCGTGTGTGGTATAGTTGACCTCGTGTGCTTTCATCTGTCTAGAGGCATAGGCAATCACCTTTCCTCTTTGCATAAGCACACAGCCTAATCCTTGATTTGACGCATCGCAGTAGACCACGAAATCCTCTGTCCCTTCAGGCAGAGACAGAACATGCGCACTGCATAAGGCTCTCTTCAACGTTTGGAATGCAGTTTCTTGCTTATCACTCCAACAAAAGGGTACACCTTTCTGTGTTAGAGTGGTTAAAGGTTTGGCGATTTTGGAAAAATTCTGAATGAATCGTCGATAGTAGCCGGCGAGACCCAAGAATTGATGAATTTCTGTGGGTGTTTTCGGTGCCGACCAACTCCCTATCGCTTTAATCTTGGAAGGATCTACATGAATACCCTCCTCGCTTACCATGTGACGAGGAAAGTTACCTTCCGTATCCAGAATTCACATTTGGAAAATTTTGCGTAAAGCTTTTCGGATCTAAGAGTCTCCAACACTAGCTTCAAGTGTTGCTTATGGTCTTCTTCACTTCGGGAGTAGACGAGGATGTCATCAATGAACACGATAACGAATTTGTATAGGAAGGGACGGCACACCCGGTTCATCAGATCCATGAACACAGCCGGTGCATTGGTTAGACCGAAGGGCATCACTACGAATTCATAGTGTCCATACCGAGTCCTAAAAGCTGTCTTGGGAACATCATTCTCCTGGACTCGTAACTGATGGTACCCTGATCGAAGGTCTATCTTGGAAAAGTAGCTGGCTCCCTGGAGTTGATCGAAGAGGTCGTCTATTCTTGGAAGAGGATATCGGTTCTTAACGGTCAACTTGTTCAGTTCACGATAGTCGATACACATCCGAAAGGATCCATCTTTCTTTTTGACAAACAGAATCGGAGCTACCTAGGGTGAGGAACTCGGCCTAATGAATCCTTTACTGAGCAACTCATTGAGTTGATTGGATAACTCCTGCATTTTTGCCGGAGCTAAGCGATACGGGGATTTTGCTACGGGAGTAGCTCCATGAATTAGGTCAATACGGAATTCGACTTGACGTTCGGGAGGAATCCCTGGAAGTTCTTCGGGAAACACATCGGGAAAGTTACAGACTTCGGGAATGCTCGCGAGGTCTCTAACTTCTTGTTTCTCATTGATCACATGAGCTAAGAATGCAACACACTCCTTTCGAAGGAGCTTTCGAGCTTTGATGCAAGAGATGATATGAAGGTTGGAACTGGGTTTATCACCATAGATTACGAGAGTTTGATCCGAAGGAAGATTGAGACGGATGGCTTTTTCGTAACAAAGAATGTCAGCATGATTGGGAATCAACCAATCCATGCCAACGATAACATCAAAGCTCTTAATGGAAACGGGCATGAGGTCTATAGGAAATGAGTGATCATTTAGGGTAAGTGTACAACCTATGAATACATCGTTAGCGCTTTCTTTCTCACCGTTAGCCATCTCGACGGTAAACGTTTCAGTTAGTGGTTGAGGATTTGGTTTTAGATTATGTTTGAATGCATGACTAACAAAACTCCTTTCAGCACCCGAATCGAAAAGAATACTAGCATATGAGTTGTCGAGAAGGAACGTACCCGAAACAACAGTGGGATCAGCAACTGCTTCCTCCCGTCCCATGGTTAGAATTCTTCCAGTGTTACCAGCAGTTGACTTCTTGGGACAATCCCTTTTAAAGTGCCCAACTTCACCACAGTTGTAGCAGGCTTGACTAACACCTGCTCCAGATGATTGGTTGGTTGATTGGGTAGGAGTTCTGCAGTATCGAACTGTGTGCCCTTTCTTACCACAGTTAGTGCAAGACAATTCTCGACAGGGACCAGGATGATGATGGTATTTACACTTGTCACACTGAGGAAGGTTACCAGCATATTTACTGGTAGGAGTTGAGGCTGTGGATCCCATGGCAGAAACAGCAACAACAGGAGTAGTAGTAGCAGCATGAACTGCCACCGTCTGTTGTTTCTTGGAGGATCCTTGAGAAGATTGACCCTTCTTCTTCTTCCAGAATTTCCTCTTTTCACCACTCCTTTGAGTCGGCTCGAAAGTGGTAGTGATTTCCTTGACATCGTCGCTGTGATCAATCAGAATTTGTGCTAAGGTCTTGGCACTATCATAGGTATCCGGACGAGCAGCCAAAACATGACTCTTTATTGGTTGAGATAATCCCCAAACGAACCTTTCAATCTTTTTGTTTTCAAGAGTGACTAACCCCGAGCAGAGTGGTGCGAGATCATCAAATCGGGAAGTATATGCAGCAATGTCGGAACCTTTCATCTTCAGGTTCCAGAGCTCGTGCTCTAATTTCTGCATTTCACCACAGGGGCAATACTCAGCAATGAGAAGTTCTTTCATGGCTTCCCAGCCCATGGCATTGGCTACGGGTAAGGTCAAAGATTTGACTCGGCCATTCCACCAAGTCAAGGCCTTATCAACGAAGGTACATGCTGCAAATTTGACTTTATCGAACTCTGCACAAGCACAAATTTCAAAGATGGACTCGATTTTCTCGAACCATCGAGATAAAGAAATGACACCTCTAGCGCCATTAAAGGATGTTGGTTTCGCATTCATGAAATCCTTATAGGAACCCCCTCTTTGGTGACCCTGGCTAGGGTTTTGAGATTGAGTACCACCACCTGAACCACTAGGGTTCATTTGTGACATAGCTGCTACCATCGCAGCGGTCATCATCGTCTGGAGCGATGTTAGATCGAACTGGGGAGGAGGTGGCGGCGAAGAAGGATTGTTGTTGTTCTTTGAGCTAGGTCTCTTTCGGGGAGGCATCTTGATCTAATAAGATCAAGAAAGAGAGGATGGTAAGTCCTCTACATTGAATCGATAGATATGACAGTTATATGATTCGAGTAAGCGATAAAGCAGGAAAGAGTTATCGAACAGATAATTTATCGCTAAGACAACCACAGAGAGTCACTCGAATAAGGATTACTACAGAGGATCGGAATCGAGAAATACTCCCATAGTATTTCATGAATTGTTTACGACAATGATTCGATGTTTGGGATATTAGGGTAAGTTTTAGGCATGCCACATACTATAGTCACTCCCAAGCACATGTTGGCCGTGTCTCGAATGAATATAGTTGGCCAGGCTATATTGACCCTAGACACGACTACATAACTGCCCAGGTTTAACCGTAGTACACAACACCCATTTACTTATGTTCTGTTCTACTTGTGGTTACGGATGACGACGGTTCGGTATACTTGTATACTTCTGAGAATACTTATAGTTTGAAGATACTTTTAATTCAGAGCACTTAGGCCCTTTAGTGTTTATAGTTTTATACCATGTAAGATTTGGTATACTTTATTCACTATAAACAAGGGCTCTGATACCAATCTGTCACACCCCGAAAACCAAAGGCGGAATACATTTCCGGGGTTGACTACCATGTTGAGTATCAAATCCAATGTACATAGTAAGTAAAGTAAAACAAGCATTACATTACATAGTAACAGTTTTACAGTTGTTTCAAAAGTGAAGTTTGTACAGTTATGATACATAGTATATATAGACAAAATGTAACAGGTCTTCATGTACACCGTCTTCAAGCAAAAGGATCTTCGGGTACCTGTTCTAACGTTGACCTGAGAACACAAGCGGTTTGAAAATCAGCATAAAGCTGGTGAGTTCATAAGCGGTTTTTGTTTGTGAAAATGTTTCGGTTTCCTTTCGGTTTCTGAAATGTTATGTATACCAAGAAAAATCCCGTATTTTCTTAAAAGTTGGTTATTATTTCACAAATGTAAAGTATAGTAAGTTTGTACACTGAAAACATGTTTACTTATCATGTGTTACCAGGAAAGTCCCATACTTTCCTTATTGTATGTTTCACATTGTAAAAGATGTAATGTTATCCAGTTTGTTACTCTTTCTAGTTATGTAAGTGTTACCCAGGAAAGCCCCATGCTTTCCTGCATGTAGGTTTCTAATGTAAACGATGTTAAAGATGTAAAAGATGTAAATGTAGTTAGGTTCCATGTTTTCCCCAGGAAAGTCCCGTACTTTCCTGAATGTTAGCTACAGTACGTGAAAGATGTAAAAGATGTAAAAGATGTAAACGATATATAAAGTAATCCATTATTACTGTAAGTAAATCTCTGTTATCCTACTTGCGAGTTCCATAACCATACAATAGACTGAAACCTGTGGTAATAAGTAGTCCACATGTGGCAATAAGTCGTCCACATACTTATGACTTTCGTCACCCTTGAACCATTTCGGTTCGGCTGTAGCTAGCAGCCAGGTGTGGGGTAGTCATCCCCATATAGATCTATACACTCAAGTCACACTCTCTAAATACCAGAGATTCTGGTTATGGGTATAGTCCTCCACTCGCGTAACCTGGGTGGAGTGTTCTCCGAGGACGTGTCTCCAATCATACAGGAATAACAAATTTACTAGTAATAATATGAAAGTCCTCCACTCTTATAAGTGTGGGGAGTGTTACTGAGGACAAAACAGTGTATAGGTATTATGTTCAAATATTTTAATGTCATGCTTTTAACTGATAAAAAGTGGAAAACCATTTGTGAAATAGATGTAAAACATACTAGTTTAAAGACTTATTTCACAAATATGTGCTACGTGATTTGCATGTTCGATCTGTTATCGGTTGTGGTAATCAGTTATAAAAGCATACGAAATATGAAATACACATTTGAAAACATGTTTTGAGTACAAGAATTTCCTTGTACTTTGCTTGTGTCCCCCCCCCCCCCTAAAAACAGTGAAAACAGTGAAAAAGGGTAGGGGTATGAACTCACCGGACTCGAAAACGTGTCAGTTTTGAATGCTAGGCGTCGGTTCGGGGTTTGATTACTCACGATGACCCTATGTAAAATGATATAATGTCCATATATATATACAATTAGAATAATTAAAAACCAATTAAAAAATAATAATCCAAAAAATAATATTTTTTAACATATAAATACTATATATTAAAAATGATAATTACTAATAAATTATAATCCAATAAAAACCTTAATTTAATCAAAAAGAAATTAAAAGAGATCAATAATCCAATAAAGTAATATTATATATAAATATTATATATTTATTAATATATAATAATCAAATAAAAAATAAGTAATCCATTGAAAAAATAAACTAAATAAAATAAGATAATTAATAATCTAATGAAGTAATATTTATTAATATACAAATATTATACATTGAAAATAATATTTATTAATATATAATAAAACAATTAAAAAAATAATATAATAAAAAGAAATTAAAAAAGGTAATTAGAAGAATTAATATATAATAATTGAATATGATTTTGAAGAAGAGACGGATAAACGATCTTGTAGTTTGGTTGTAGAAAAAGTTCATAATTACAATATTGTCATTTAAATAAAGTTAATAACAAACCGTTGAGGTTAACATTTTTAGACCAAAATTTTTAATTTAAAAAACAAAAAAAAAATAACGAAAATTTTGTTCTTATTACGGTCACTTTGGAATTTAATCATGGAAATGTTTAATTGGTTAGAGATAAAAATATTTAGCGGCAACATTATAGTTTCACTTTCTTTAAAAAGTTAATAGTACATGCTTCTGAAAAAAATAAAAATTTAAGTATTTTATATTAAAAATGTTTTTATTTTTTCTATTGCACAATTTAATTGTTATTGAACTATATACCCATTGTTATAATTGATTTTAATCCATTGAATTTCAATTAAATATTTCACCACATTTAATAATTATTTTAAATTAATATTTGTAATGCTTTTACATTAGTAGATTGGAAAACAGATCTAAATTTTATAGTCAAGACGATTATTGGTTTAGACACACAACTAAACAACCTTAAAAATCTAAATCTAATACAAATTAAATTATTTTTTCCAACATAAATCTTTAGTTTCATGCATCAATAAAGAACCACTCACTATTCTATTAGTTTGTCTACAAAATATCTTGAATTCAAAATTAAATATTCCAACCACTTCATTATTATTTCATTTCCAAAGCAACTAAGATTTAAGTATGCTATACTTAGATTTTATCCATTTATGAAGCAATCATTATATTTTCTTTATCCACCACTACATTTCTTGTAATAAAAAGTCATCATCTACGTAAATAAAAATATGTCAAAAAATATTAAAAAGTCATTTACTTGAATCCGCACCCACTTCATCCCCCCATATCTTCTTCCACAATTTGAATTCCTTCTTATCAACATCCTCTATTGGAGCACTATCATCGTTGAATTTGTTCTTAATCTCTCTAACTTTCTTAGTCCATACTTCTGTATTCCCAATGCCCCTACTGACAAAAGGATAACAAAATCTTTTAAAAACAATAGGGCTATCAAACGGGTACACTCCTACCCGTTCTTTATATTCAAGAATAATCTCCATTATGTTAATGTTGTCGAGTATAACCAATTCGATTGCTTCTTTGTTGGTGGCTTTGTCTTTAATTTCTACATCATTTGAAGATGAACTTTCGTCATAGTATTGTTGGTCAGCTTCCATCATGGGAGATCAAATGGTAGTTGTTGAGATTGAGGACGAGTAAATTTTTTGGTTGAAATTTGTTTTTGAATTGTTGTTTTTAAAATTAAAATCTTTAAACATTATGAAAATAGCATGAAAGATGTTATTAGGAATATCGAGCATTAAAATTTATTTAGTATAGTTAAGTAATGGACTTTTGGACGTGCACTTGCATGAATAAGTTTTGAGATTTGGTTTTAAAACAAAGATTAATTATAGTTTTGATTATATATGTAATAAGTAATTAGATCAAAATATCAATTTTGCATATACTAAAGTCAGCAAAACAAGTTGATTTTTCTCAGTTGATTTTTCTCTTCTTTTAATATGTTTTGACTTCTAATAATGACATGAGGTGATGCGAATATGAATGTGTTTAGGTGCATAGATTGTTGTTTTAAATCCATACCACCTTTTAATTGATCAGGATATTTAAGCACCTGTTCAAAAACATTCTTTTTCCAAAATTGATTTTGGGAGTATAATGTAAAAACTAGGTCTAATATGTTTCTTATGAATCTGATTTCGGTTATCCTTTTCTAATTTTGTTTCCAACATCTAGCTAGTGATCCGATAAACTTCGATCAGATCAATTCAATCTGGTTCATTTTAAATTAGATCAACAGCTTCATTGTGTGTGTCTACCCCAATTTTGATTGAACTTGTTACACCCTAATAATCATTTAAAAAATGCACATTCAAACATCTATTTATTCCACAATATATGGCGATAGTGAGGGATGTAGCAATGTAGGTCCTATCAATTTTTATTTAATAAAACTTTAAAATAAAATGCTTCTTCCATAGAGAATTCTTGATCATCAATACAACATGTCTTTAATAGCATCGAACTTATTTTATGAATAATCGGAAGCGAGGCATTCTTCGCATAGTAGACAGTCACCGATCGACAACTCATTCTTGTTCTAATCGAACCATTTTTTTCGAGAATTCCAGACTAAAGAAGAAATATAATATTATAAAAATACCAAAAATCATTTTTTTATCAGCTAGTTTAGTAGCTAGTTTTTAGCTAACAACTAGTGTTTGAATGATCAATTAGTTTTCCAGCTAGTGCGCCAAACATAACCTTTGTCATTTAGGTTTGAAAATAAAAACAAATATCACAATAAGACAATTATAAAAATACCAAATTTATAATTTTAAAACTAAAAGACCAAAACCAAAAATTCCCCACAAATTACAAAAAATAGATATACACAGCTTGTAGAAAACCTAATACTAAAATATTTACATACAAAAACTCGAATCACATTAGGATCTCAAGATGCAGCAACACCTATGATGCAAGGAATAATAGACTTACATCACGATATCTTTTTCTTCCTCATTCTTATTTTAGTTTTCGTCTCACGGATCTTGGTTCGCGCTTTATGGCATTTCCAAAAAGAAAAAAAAATCCAATCCCGATTGTTAAAGATAGAGGGTAACAAAAATAGCCACAAATATTTTATGCGTCTATAGAATCCTATGATCCACAATATTTTTCGTTCATTTCAATGGATGAAAATAAAAAATGGAGACTGCTAATCAACATCAACTATTCTTATTGATCAAGATCATTTATTTTTATTGGCTATCTTTAACCCTCATGCAACCTATAAAATCACCAAGCAACCATTACTTCTTCATCTATATTCTACCAGCAATATCTCACTATTCTATTTTAGTTAACCCCAATTTGGAATTTTTGTGTGATTGAATGATTAGGGTTTTGGTTTCTAACCTCCCTTGACTGGTTTCTATGGTTCTACTCAATCCCATCATCCTAATGATGGATTTGATGATTTGGGCGAAAATCTCCATGAACCCTAAAAAACCTAAATTTGGGATACTTCAACTAATGATGAATTAATATTGGATTCTATGACCTATAGGATATTTGAGAGCAACAAATCCAATTGGAATTCTCAAATTCATCCATTATGGTAAAAGCAAGTATAATCATGGATTTGTATTGATTTTTAAGGGAAATGGAATTAAAACAATGCCATCCTTTTTATGTGAGCATTTAATGAGTATATGATGCTCATAAACATGATTTTCTACTAATAATATGATTTGAACATAAGAACAAGATGGCGTGAATTATCTATAGTTGAATTTATGGAATACTTTGCCAAAAGGGCAATTTAGGAAACATGGAATGGAAATGATGGTTTCATAGTTAGGTTATGTAATTACAATGGGTTTAGTTGTGGTTTTATATACTTGACAACATCTAACAATGTTTTTAATGACTTTGTGATATGTCACAATGGTTAGAATGCAAGGATGGGCAACTTAAGCTCCTAATCATTTCATTTGTGTAATTTTGAGCATTATAAGCTTATTTTGTAAATTGATGACTTGATGAATTAAGGTAAATGTCTTGACATAATAAAAAATCCTCTAAATATGTTTAAGAAGCCATTAAAGTGGTTTAGAATGATGTTGGATGAGAACCTTGATCATTAAGAGCTTAATTCATAACTAGAATGCTTAGATGCGATTTTGTGCTTTCTTATAGCTTTGATGACCTATAAAGGTCTTAATAATTAACTTATCATGATGGTGGGGATTAATCGAGCATTTTAGAAGTTGATAACCTTTATTTAGTCCTTGATAACCACATGGTGATGTTTTGTGGCCATTGGAGGTCTAGTGCACATGTTACAAAGATTTTAGCAAAATTCTACACAAAATGGTGACCTGCACTTGTGACACGGGGGCGTGTCAGATAAGGCATACATGAAACAAGGACATATCATTCATGACACGGGGGCATGTCAAAGTTTTTGTTAAGTGTGGTTTTTCATGGAAAACCTAGTAAATGACCTCCGATTTCCTTCAAACTTTATAGAGTAAATTACTAAAATTGTCCCTATGGTTTGTTCAAAATTGCACATTTGGTTCCTAACTTTTTTTGGACTCGGATCGTCCCTATGGTTTGATTTTGTTTTGTTTTTTATCCTTATATTTTTCTTCAAATTTGTGCGTTTGGTCCTTAACTTTATGTATGTAAGAGACGAACAACGCAACAAAATCAGACCACAGGACGATCCGAGTGCAAAAAGAAAGTTAGGGACCAAATGTGCAATATTTACCAAACCATGAGGATGATTTTAGTAATTTACTCAAATTTATATATAATATAATATGAAGTTAATAAACTTATGAGGATTATCTAAATGTTAAAAACCTATGGGGGTATTTTGGTAATTTTAATGGCTTATGTCCATATGCTATATAAGTGGGGTTTGGAGAGTGTTGCTTTAAGGAAATGAACTAGAAGAGGACTAGCTAACCTTTTTATGATTAAGGTGAGTAAATGGTGGCATTTTCCCACTTTGGGTTATATGTCAAAATGATTTCTATGAATGAAATGATTCTTTGTGTAAGTGCTTTGAAATGTTTTGGGTCACAAACCCACGTAGCTCACGAAACATCATTGTCTTATGTATCTCTTTTTAATGGCATGTATCACACGTTATATTCAAGGAGAAAGCTGATAGATGGAAGTAGAAGTTATGATATAGTGAATGGATTGGAGATTGTTAAATTCCTTATTAAATGTAATGATGTAATTCGTATTTTTTTTGCTATGATTTGTATGATGCTTCATGATAACACCAAATATTTTAATAATACATGTTTTGTGGAACTACTTTTTGTTGAATGTAGGTTAATATCCAAAATGATTTTGTTTAAACCATTGCATTTTAAAGTTTGAGAAAGTTTTAAATTTTGAGGTGTTATAGAATCGAATAATCAATATCACCCTAATGGTATATCAAAACAAAAGAGGGAATGATATTAGTTATTTCATTCTAGTTGTTCAGTTTGGTTGTTCTTATGAAAAAAAATAGTCCAATGGAAGAGGAACTGAATTTCATCAAATCCCTCAACATATCACGAATTCACGAATATACCCTCAACATATCACAACAAACAAGCTCGTAGCCTCTTCTTCCTAAAGTTCTTTTGATGGGGTTGCTTCGATTAAGTGAAATGGTCTTAATTAACCCTATTTGGGAAATAATATTTAGGATGATGGTAATGATTCAATAACTATTTTGTTTAACACACTGTTTTCTATCCCCTTCTAATATGTTCTTCATCGTTCATTAACTTTTTGTATATGGAAATTGAGTAATCTAACCCATATAAATGTTTATTTAATTATATTAACCAACTTATAATTTTTTTTTGAAAAGTGACCACATTCTTTAGAATATAACATCCCAGAGTACAAGTGTTCATTTCGGAACTTGGATTTCGAAATCTGTCTTCATACATTCCGGGTTGAAAATATAGCATCCCAAAAATACTAAGTAAAAATTTTCATTAACTCACCCAAAATAGTCATACGTTCATTCCAAATACCCAATCAAAGTCTAAGGAAAAATGTATCGAAAGTTATCAGAGTACAAAACAAAATCATAGAATGCGGAGCACTAGTGGATGTGCGATCATGTCGGGCCCTTCCTTTTCGAACTAGATGTACCAAAAAACATTAAACCACAAATTGTAAACATAAAGTTTAGTGAATTTCCCCAAAATACCACATACCACATACATATAAACGAGCCCCACCCACACTGCATACGGGCCCCGCCCACAGCATAACTATCCCAACCCATATTGCATACGGGCCCCACCCACAGCAGAACGAGACAAACCCAAATTGCATAGGGCCTCGCCTACAGCATAACAGGCTAAGCCTACACTGATATATATATATATATATACATACATATATATATATATATACACACACACACACACAACATACATACAGGTGCAAGAGTCACAAAGACAACAAGCACATGCAGGTATATCAACAAGTGTCACAAAGACCACTATCATCCTACAAACATAATCCAGTGGGTCGGCATTTCTGCATTCGACCTACGAGTACAGTGAAGAGACTCTCCTCAATCGATCAAAGAATAGATCTCACACTCGGGATGATGAAGCAAAAGTCTCTCTCACTAAACATAGCCAAAACCAAAGCCTAATTAGCAATCAGGATAATTCTACAACTCAGCAAGTCCATATACCAAAATAAACACTCATTCAACCAAAAGAACATTTTGCCCTTCCAAGTCCTCAACCCCTCTCAGCTGATCAAAAGTCAAACTGGTCAACAAGTCAATGGTCAGCCCTTTGTTAACTTATGCGTTGCATATATATCATTCTACATAGGGTGTAGAGTCTAATCTCGAAAGTAGTCCATAATTGATCTGCACGGGGCATAGCTCAAACTACGCTCTATGTAGTGAACAGTTGAGTCCTTTATATTTTAAGCTTTTAATCCAAAAATATTAGCCATCAAATGCTCAAATCTTGTCCCAATAAACGTTTTGAATGATTAATTTTATGACTTTATGCCTTTGCATGGCTACATGGTGCTCAAAGTCAAACCTTAGCTTTCTAACATCTTCTAATGTCTAAAATATCTTGCATGGATGAAAGGTAGCAACCAAGATTCCATTTTTATTTCTAAACAACCTTACAAACAAAAGAAACTAGCAAGCCTAAGGTATAGAGTAGCTTCTACTCACAAGACTCAAGATCATGGGACAAAAGATTTTGTAAAACAACGATCTAATGAGATCTAACACATGGATGAGTAAGATTTGAGCTTTATACCTACTAAAGTTAAGAAATGTAATGTAGGTTTCGGATCCACAAGGTTGGGCTTCAAAAAATCTTCAAGCTTGACCTTATCCTTCTTCAAGATGCACCAAAATAAAACAAAAAGGATAAAAATTTGCTCTAAGGGATTAGGGTTTCGCTCTATAAGCTTAAGAGGGTGGAGGCTAGTGGTAAGAAGAGCCTTAATGAGATTAAGGTCCTTAAATAGGGTCCATGACCCCAAAATTAAGGTTTACACCCTACGTGGTTACGCCATGCGTAACCTGGTTATGCCTCGCATAGGGCATTAAGTCCTTGTGTCCAAGTAATGAGTTACGCCCCACGTAATTTGGCTTGCTACACCCCACGTAACTAGGCTAGCTACGTGTCACGTAGAGCTACTATTTCAAAAATAAATAATTTTTTTAAAACTTGAAGAATGTACCTGAGAACCAGGTGTTACAACTTTCCCCGACTTGAATCAGACTTCGTCAACGAAGTCTGGTGCTATAAAAAACTTGGGGTAATGCTTCTTCTTATCCTCCTCCGGTTCCCTTTTCCACTCGGAACCCTTTCGTTGTTGCCATTTCACCTTCACCAACTCCACTACCTTGTTGCACAAGGTCTTGGTCTTCCTATCGAGAACCGCCACTAGTCTCTCCACATAGTTCAGGTGCTCACCCACCAGAATATCACCCAATGGTATCACTCCGGAATTAGCTGTCAGGCACTTCCACAACTGAGAGACATGGAACGTACTATGGATCTGTCTCAGTCCGACTGGTAAATCTAGTCAATGTGCAACTTATCCCACCTGTACAAGGATCCTAAAAGGACCAGTGTATGTGGGTCCCAGCTATCCCCAATTCCTGAACCGGATGAAATCCATCATGATCTCTTGCCATTTCCAAATGGGAATATACCCAATGGATCCGTTTTTCTGAGAGGTTGGTAACCCTCAGCCTTGAATTTCCTGCAAGTCAACCACCTCTACGCGTACCAAGCCACATCTCAATTCATGCAGGGCAACTAATAATCGTGTATGAGCCTTCTATACATCTTTGTCGCACCCGGATAAATAGAGAACTTTAACTTGTGTGCCTCCTCCATCAGTGCATGTCGTGCGCCGCCCTAATACGGAACCCAAAACCTCCAATGCAGGGTCACAAATCCCCTACATTCATAATCAAAACAGAACACCAAACCCACGATGCGCTCACTCTTGTAGTGATCCTCTTTCATAGCCATGACTTGAGCCTCATAAATCTGCTCCAGTACTGGTTTATCCACAATCATCCTCAAACATAAATCCTGAATAGGTGTGCTATTCACCTCGTGACTCAGCGCATCAGCCACCATGTTGGCCTTCCCGGGGTGGTATAAAATATAGTAGTCGTAGTATTTCACTACATCAAGCCACATACGCTTCCTCATATTCATATCTAGGTAATCCATCAAGTACCTTAATATCTTGTGATCTTATGTCATCAAATCTTGAGGGCGAAAACAAAAGCCCCCAACTCCTGATTGTGCGTAGGATAATTCGCCTCATGAGGCTTCAGCTGCCTCGATGCATAACCAATCACATGACCCCGCTACATAAACACTACACCTAACCCCATGATCAAAACATCACAATAAACCACAAAGTCGTCAACACCTTCGGGTAGACTCGGGATCGAGGTATCGCACAATCTTTGCCTCAGAGTATCGAATGCCACTTGCTGCTTCAGCCCCCAACGGAAAATAATTGTCTTCTTCATCAACATGGTAAACGAAACTGTGATACTTGAGAAATTCTCAATGAACCTCTGGTAATACCTTGCTAAGCCAAGGAAACTTCGAATCTCAGAACCTCTTACTGCATCAAGACCTCAAATCTTGGCCGGATCAACCAATATACCTTGTAGTTGCCGAGAGGACCCAAGAACTGTACCTTGCGTAACCACAACTCACATTTGGAGAATTTTTCATACAACCTCTCCCTCTTCAAAGTCTTTAGAACCTTCCACAATTGATCTTCATGTTGTATGTTGGTATTAGAGTATACCAATGTATCATCAATAAAGACGATCATTGACCGATCCAACATCGGTCTACAAACCCTAGTCATGAAGTCCATGAATGTTTTTGGTGCATTGGTAATTCCTAGAGGCATCACCATGAACTCGTAATGATTGTAACGCGTTCTTAAAGTTGTCTTCTATACATCCTCATCCTAAACCCTCATCTGATGATAGCCTAAATGAAAATCGATCATGGAAAACCAAGATGCATCCTATAGCTAGTCGAATAAGTCATCAATCCTCGAGAATGGATAACGGTTCTTCACCATTAAATAATTCAGCTCTCGATAGTTGAGGTACATCCGGTGAGAACCATCCTTTTTCTTTATAAACAGAAATGATGCTCCCCATGGTGAACTACTTGGGCTGATAAATCCCTTGTCCTACAGCTCCTGCACCTGTGTCGACAACTCCTTCATCTCATGTAGGGCTAACCAATAGTGTGCCTTGGCTATCGTAGCCGCACCTGGTACCAAATCAATCTAAAATTTAACTTTCCTCATCAGAGGAAATCTAGGAAGATCCTCAAGAAGTACATCGGGATACTCCCAAACAACTAGCACACCATCAACCGCCTTCTTTCTTTTCTCTCCAGTGTCCAACACATAGGCCACAAACCCAAAACAACCTTGTTGAAGATACCTCCCAACTCTCACATTTGAATAGAGGGTTGGTCCACGCTGAGCACCCTCTCCATAAATATGTAGTTATCTCCTACTTGGGGTTCGAACCTGAACTAACTGGTGCTCACAATCAATCATTGCCCCATTGGGGCTCAGCCAATCCATCCCCACGATGACTTTTCTCACATGTAGAGGAATATGAACCAAATCGATGGGATACCTCACCCGAAACAGCTTAAGAGTACAACCATGATGAACGCTCGATACTCTCACTGGATGATTGTCGGCAATATCAACCTCCAAAGGTCATTCTAGCTCACCACAAGCATCATCAAACCTATTTATGAGCGCAAGAGGCACAAAATATCAGGTAGCACCTGAATCAAAAACATCAGAGCAGACAATCCATTCACTTAGAACGTTCTGAAGCATCACAACATGAAATATAAGCATAGACAATAACAAAAGCGAACAATAAATGAAAAACATACTCATAACCATGTCAGGAGTCGCACACACCTCCTTATCCATCAGTTGAAAAGCCCTACTTTTAACCACAGGGTCCGCCGCCTTGGCCTACTAGCCATATGTGCTCCTCAGTGTCACTGGAGTAGGTGATCTAACCGCTCCTGTAATCAAACTTGGACAATCGGCCTTCCTGTGTGTCACACCCCGAAAACCAAAGGCGGAATACATTTCCGGGGTTAACTACCATGTTGAGTATCAAATCCAATGTACATAGTAAGTAAAGTAAAACAAGCATTACATTACATAGTAACAGTTTTACAGTTGTTTCAAAAGTGAAGTTTGTACAGTTATGATACATAGTATATATAGACAAAATGTAATAGGTCTTCATGTAGACCGTCTTCAAGCAAAAGGATCTTCGGGTACCTGTTCTAACGTTGACCTGAGAACACAAGCGGTTTGAAAATCAGCTTAAAGCTGGTGAGTTCATAAGCGGTTTTTGTTTGTGAAAATGTTTCGGTTTCCTTTCGGTTTCTGAAATGTTATGTATACCAAGAAAAATCCCGTATTTTCTTAAAAGTTGGTTATTATTTCACAAATGTAAAGTATAGTAAGTTTGTACACTGAAAACATGTTTACTTATCATGTGTTACCAGGAAAGTCCCATACTTTCCTTATTGTATGTTTCACATTGTAAAAGATGTAATGTTATCTAGTTTGTTACTCTTTCTAGTTATGTAAGTGTTACCCAGGAAAGCCCCATGCTTTCCTGCTTGTAGGTTTCTAATGTAAACGATGTTAAAGATGTAAAAGATGTAAATGTAGTTAGGTTCCATGTTTTCCCCAGGAAAGTCCCGTACTTTCCTGAATGTTAGCTATAGTACGTGAAAGATGTAAAAGATGTAAACGATATATAAAGTAATCCATTATTACTGTAAGTAAATCTCTGTTATCCTAATTGCGAGTTCCATAACCATACAATAGACTGAAACCTGTGGTAATAAGTAGTCCACATGTGGCAATAAGTCGTCCACATACTTATGACTTTCGTCACCCTTGAACCATTTCGGTTCGGCTGTAGCTAGCAGGCAGGTGTGGGGTAGTCATCCCCGTATAGATCTATACACTCAAGTCACGCTCTCTAAATACCAGAGATTCTGGTTATGGGTATAGTCCTCCACTCGCGTAACCTGGGTGGAGTGTTCTCCGAGGACGTGTCTCCAATCATACAGGAATAACAAATTTACTAGTAATAATATGAAAGTCCTCCACTCTTATAAGTGTGGGGAGTGTTACTGAGGACAAAACAGTGTATAGGTATTATGTTCAAATATTTTAATGTCATGCTTTTAACTGATAAAAAGTGGAAAACCATTTGTGAAATACATGTAAAACATACTAGTTTAAAGACTTATTTCACAAATATGTGTTACGTGATTTGCATGTTCGATCTGTTATCGGTTGTGGTAATCAGTTATAAAAGCATACGAAATATGAAATACACATTTGAAAACATGTTTTGAGTACAAGAATTTCCTTGTACTTTGCTTGTGTTCCCCCCTTGAAAACAGTGAAAACAGTGAAAAAGGGTAGGGGTATGAACTCACCGGACTCGAAAACGTGTCGGTTTTGAATGCTAGGCGTCGGTTCGGGGTTTGATTACTCGCGATGACCCTATGTAAAATGATATAATGTCCATATATATATATATATATATATATATATATATATATATATATATATATATATATATATATATATACAATTAGAGATACATTCACTAATCATATGGAACATTACACTCCAATGAGGTTAAACACCTCAAAACGAGCGTTCGGAGTGACCCGGGTGACATCTTTGGATTTGTAATGACACTAGGGACTTGGGACTTGAGTTTACTCCCCATAAGTAAACATTTTAAGGAGTTTACAACAATGGAACACCCACATACATGAGTTTACGGCCGTAAACTCATGTGGGTGAGGTTTTGGTGTTTTAAGGGCTCAAATGGACTTAGGGATTGCTAGGAATGATTATCTAGACACCTTGGAACACTTGGAATGGATTTAAAACCTTTAAAGCATGAGTTTACGGCCACACTCATAGAGTTTACGGCCGTAAACTCACCAAGGCTAAGAAAAATTGATTTGAGCTATTTAGGGCAATCACATGTGATTCAAACTAATTTTCTAAGCATTGTTATGAATTTAGAACATCAATTAAGACATTTATTGGAGTTTACGGCCTAGAGGTGTGTTCTAAGGCCGTAAACTCTCCTTTACTATTGAAAAAGGTAGTTTTTGGTGCTTAAAACAATCACATGTGATTCTAGAAATTTATACAAGCCATTTGAGTTTGTTTGATGCCTCTTAAACATTGTTTTATGAGTTTATGGTCAAGGGTATATTCCTAGGCCGTAAACTCCCATAAATCATACTTTTGTTGTGTTTTAATCCTTTAAACCATTTTTAGATGCATCTAGATTTTACCACAAAGCCATAGATTGAGTTTGGAAGCATTTGAACATGTTTAAAGGCCTTAAATCACCCTTTTAGAGGAGTTTACGGCCCAAGAGAGTGTCTTGGCCGTAAACTCTTCTTTGTTACACAAAAATCAAGTTTAAAGTGTTCCAAGTCTAGATTAGCAAGTCCAAGGTTCATGTCTAAGTCTCAACTAGGTTTTGGAAGGGTTAATTGGCTTAAATACCCCTTGTATATGAGTTTACGGCCCAAGAATGTTCCTTGGCCGTAAACTCACTTTTGTCCCTCTAAATCCATGTTCTACATGTTATAAGTTCTTCCCTTTAAGCCCTTAAGTCATATCTAGTGTCCAACTATGCAAAGGAAGGGTTTTAGGGCTTAAAAACCCTTGAAATATGAGTTTACGGCCCATGAATGTTCTATGGCCGTAAACTCATGAATGTTTGGCCTAATTCATGTCTTAAACTCGAAACTGGATGTCAAATATGTTATAGATTAAGGCTAGGAAGGTACCTTAGAGATTAGAAGCCTTAATTTTGAGTTTTGATTCCTTAAACTTGGATTAGGAGAGAGGTGGGAAATGTTTAGTGATAATTTGGCCAAAGGCTTCAAATGAAGTCCTAAACACGTTTATATAGTGTTAAAATTTTGGACACTGTGGAATTCTACCCGATACCGGCGTTAGACGGGGTTTTTGGTCGTACCCGATTGAGTTACCGTAACCCGATACGGTAAATTCTAGAATTATTCCGATCACTAAAGTAGGGTGTTAAAATGATTTTCAAATGTACTAAGACACCCATTAAGTCATTTTAAATGCATACTATATAATGACTCAATTAAACGGAAGATCGGAAATCGGAAATCGGAACGATGATCGGTTGCGCGAAAGAGTTACATTAAAATGATGCGGAAATTTCGGTTTGTTACACTGTGGCCCATCTGATTGCAATGAAAGTAAATCAGACTTGAAACCTAGGTGGTGGTGGTGGTAGTGCAATCTTTTCTATGGTAGCCAGTCTTGCCGCACTTATAGCAACCCGAACCAGTCACCCTGCAAACCCCATCGTGTGTCCTGCTGCACTTGGCACAACAACCTTGGCCCTGCTTGCCCCTCGATCTCGAATCAAAGGTCTTGCGCTTCTTTGTTAAACCCTCAGATGTGTGCACCTGTTCTTCCTTCCTCTTTTCCGGGTGCTCCAAATTAATTTCCCATTTCCGGGATCTGACTATCATGTCGTCTAATGTACGAAAAGAGGAAAAGCTATCAAACTCACTGATATCTGCTCTCAACATGTCGTGGTACCAATTCTTCTTCATCTCCTTGTCCGCGGCATATTAGGGATACCAATAAGGCTCTCCCCCAAAACTTGGCGGTGATCTCCACCACAGTCTCAGTCGTTTGGTGCACGTACAGAAACTCCCTCGACAACTGGTGCAAACTCTGCTCGAATTCTAGTCACAAACCAGGTCAGGTCATTGTGACAACCGTCAATTTTCGGTCAAGTCAAAGTCATCTAAAGTCAACAAGTCAAACGTTTGACTCAATTTACCCGTGGGTACGATAGATTATGTTATGTAAATACTAAACAACTTGCTATTGTAATGAGAGATCATAAATCAAAAAGTGCGAACATCTAGATCTCCTTAACCTAAAACTATGGTACGTGACGAGCCAAACCGATAAAACAATGTTGCATACTCATCGGGAGTGTGTAAGGTCCTTAAACAAGGCTTAACAGGGTTTACGAACCTTGCATTGCGAAGCCGGACACTCACAAATGCCACACATGAAACCTCTCTCAATCGTTTTCACTCTATCCCACTTTGATCGAGAATCTCTCCCAAATCTCTCTAAGAATAGCAAATCTCTCCCAAATCTCTCCAAGTATGTGAAATCTCTCCCAAATATCTCTTTGTATGAGAAATCTCTCCAAGTATGTGAAATCTCTCCCAAATATCTCTTTATATGAGAAATCTCTCCAAGTATGTGAAATCTCTCCCAAATCTCTCTCAAAAGTTTCCGTAACTTTTTGAAGTCATTTGGGTCATTCTGACCCTTAACCGGGTCAAAAACGGCTTAAAATGGGGTAAAAACGAGTAAAATAGGCTTAAGGAACCGAAACCCGCTTTAAAGGGGCGAAGCCTCTTAGGACCCGAAGGTCCCTATAGGAACCGAACCTCGCCCAGGAGGAACCGAACCCGAGCCCAGGAGGAACCGAACCCGAAGGCTACTGTTCATTCAGCTCATTTCGGGTCTGACCACCTTCGCCTCTTATCGTCGGACCGAGCCTCCCTTCGCTTCCTCGCCTCCTTTCGCTTCCTTGCCTCCCTTCGTCTCCGGCTCAGCATCAGCATGGACCGAACCTCGGCCTAGGACCGAGAGGTCTCGCTAGGAATGCTTTTCTTCCCGGTTTTCGCGTAGTTTTGCGTTTAAGGCCCGTTTTTAATTATTTTAACGCGGGATTTTCACCCAAAATCATATTTTAACATAATAAACCCTAAATATTCAAAATTTAATCATATTTTCATAAAAATCTTTATTTAAATAATAAAAGCAAGTGAGTAAAGTACAAAGAGGTGGAGTGTTGACTTTGCTTTACCTTATGACACAAGCAACCACACCCACACCTAGTCTATGACCAGTCACACCTCCCCACCTTACCTAGGTCACATCAAGGTCCTTTCCACTAAATTATCACTCTTTCCCACATTTTTGAGAGTTGGACATTCATCCTCTCTCCTCATTTCTCCCATTTTCTCTCATTTCACCAAGAAGATCAAACTCTTTCCTCTCTCACTTCCTTTCTCTAGAAATTCGAGATTCAAGGGCTAATCTTGGGTTTTTCCTCCACATTTGATAAGCACAATCCATTCTCCTTATGATTATTTCACTTCTTATACTCAAATCATGGATATCTTACACAAACGCCATCATAATTGTGTTAGAGCTTCGAATCTTCAAGTGATTCTTCAAGTGTTCTTGGGTTGAACACTTCTCTTCTTCAACACTTATTGTCACAACTAGCATTTTTGCTAGGAAATTCTACTCTCATGCAATCATTCACCTAGTGTGATAACTTGTACTCTAAGTGAATACTATGCTCCATTCCTATTCAAATATATCTCATATGCTCAAATAAGGGTTGGAAACCCTAGATATCCCATTTCAAGTTCACTATGGCCTAGGATTCTCTTATTGGGCCTAATGGACCAATAAACCTTCAAGTTGACTATCTTGGGCCTAGAAACCCTAATTGGGTTTTTAGCTAACAACTAGTGTTTGAATGATCAATTAGTTTTCCAGCTAGTGCGCCAAACATAACCTTTGTCATTTAGGTTTGAAAATAAAAACAAATATCACAATAAGACAATTATAAAAATACCAAATTTATAATTTTAAAACTAAAAGACCAAAACCAAAAATTCCCCACAAATTACAAAAAATAGATATACACAGCTTGTAGAAAACCTAATACTAAAATATTTACATACAAAAACTCGAATCACATTAGGATCTCAAGATGCAGCAACACCTATGATGCAAGGAATAATAGACTTACATCACGATATCTTTTTCTTCCTCATTCTTATTTTAGTTTTCGTCTCACGGATCTTGGTTTGCGCTTTATGGTATTTCCAAAAAGAAAAAAAAATCCAATCCCGATTGTTAAAGATAGAGGGTAACAAAAATAGCCACAAATATTTTATGCGTCTATAGAATCCTATGATCCACAATATTTTTCGTTCATTTCAATGGATGAAAATAAAAAATGGAGACTGCTAATCAACATCAACTATTCTTATTGATCAAGATCATTTATTTTTATTGGCTATCTTTAACCCTCATGCAACCTATAAAATCACCAAGCAACCATTACTTCTTCATCTATATTCTACCAGCAATATCTCACTATTCTATTTTAGTTAACCCCAATTTGGAAGTTTTGTGTGATTGAATGATTAGGGTTTTGGTTTCTAACCTCCCTTGACTGGTTTCTATGGTTCTACTCAATCCCATCATCCTAATGATGGATTTGATGATTTGGGCGAAAATCTCCATGAACCCTAAAAAACCTAAATTTGGGATACTTCAACTAATGATGAATTAATATTGGATTCTATGACCTATAGGATATTTGAGAGCAACAAATCCAATTGGAATTCTCAAATTCATCCATTATGGTAAAAGCAAGTATAATCATGGATTTGTATTGATTTTTAAGGGAAATGGAATTAAAACAATGCCATCCTTTTTATGTGAGCATTTAATGAGTATATGATGCTCATAAACATGATTTTCTACTAATAATATGATTTGAACATAAGAACAAGATGGCGTGAATTATCTATAGTTGAATTTATGGAATACTTTGCCAAAAGGGCAATTTAGGAAACATGGAATGGAAATGATGGTTTCATAGTTAGGTTATGTAATTACAATGGGTTTAGTTGTGGTTTTATATACTTGACAACATCTAACAATGTTTTTAATGACTTTGTGATATGTCACAATGGTTAGAATGCAAGGATGGGCAACTTAAGCTCCTAATCATTTCATTTGTGTAATTTTGAGCATTATAAGCTTATTTTGTAAATTGATGACTTGATGAATTAAGGTAAATGTCTTGACATAATAAAAAATCCTCTAAATATGTTTAAGAAGCCATTAAAGTGGTTTAGAATGATGTTGGATGAGAACCTTGATCATTAAGAGCTTAATTCATAACTAGAATGCTTAGATGCGATTTTGTGCTTTCTTATAGCTTTGATGACCTATAAAGGTCTTAATAATTAACTTATCATGATGGTGGGGATTAATCGAGCATTTTAGAAGTTGATAACCTTTATTTAGTCCTTGATAACCACATGGTGATGTTTTGTGGCCATTGGAGGTCTAGTGCACATGTTACAAAGATTTTAGCAAAATTCTACACAAAATGGTGACCTGCACTTGTGACACGGGGGCGTGTCAGATAAGGCATACATGAAACAAGGACATATCATTCATGACACGGGGGCATGTCAAAGTTTTTGTTAAGTGTGGTTTTTCATGGAAAACCTAGTAAATGACCTCCGATTTCCTTCAAACTTTATAGAGTAAATTACTAAAATTGTCCCTATGGTTTGTTCAAAATTGCACATTTGGTTCCTAACTTTTTTTGGACTCGGATCGTCCCTATGGTTTGATTTTGTTTTGTTTTTTATCCTTATATTTTTCTTCAAATTTGTGCGTTTGGTCCTTAACTTTATGTATGTAAGAGACGAACAACGCAACAAAATCAGACCACAGGACGATCCGAGTGCAAAAAGAAAGTTAGGGACCAAATGTGCAATATTTACCAAACCATGAGGATGATTTTAGTAATTTACTCAAATTTATATATAATATAATATGAAGTTAATAAACTTATGAGGATTATCTAAATGTTAAAAACCTATGGGGGTATTTTGGTAATTTTAATGGCTTATGTCCATATGCTATATAAGTGGGGTTTGGAGAGTGTTGCTTTAAGGAAATGAACTAGAAGAGGACTAGCTAACCTTTTTATGATTAAGGTGAGTAAATGGTGGCATTTTCCCACTTTGGGTTATATGTCAAAATGATTTCTATGAATGAAATGATTCTTTGTGTAAGTGCTTTGAAATGTTTTGGGTCACAAACCCACGTAGCTCACGAAACATCATTGTCTTATGTATCTCTTTTTAATGGCATGTATCACACGTTATATTCAAGGAGAAAGCTGATAGATGGAAGTAGAAGTTATGATATAGTGAATGGATTGGAGATTGTTAAATTCCTTATTAAATGTAATGATGTAATTCGTATTTTTTTTGCTATGATTTGTATGATGCTTCATGATAACACCAAATATTTTAATAATACATGTTTTGTGGAACTACTTTTTGTTGAATGTAGGTTAATATCCAAAATGATTTTGTTTAAACCATTGCATTTTAAAGTTTGAGAAAGTTTTAAATTTTGAGGTGTTATAGAATCGAATAATCAATATCACCCTAATGGTATATCAAAACAAAAGAGGGAATGATATTAGTTATTTCATTCTAGTTGTTCAGTTTGGTTGTTCTTATGAAAAAAAATAGTCCAATGGAAGAGGAACTGAATTTCATCAAATCCCTCAACATATCACGAATTCACGAATATACCCTCAACATATCACAACAAACAAGCTCGTAGCCTCTTCTTCCTAAAGTTCTTTTGATGGGGTTGCTTCGATTAAGTGAAATGGTCTTAATTAACCCTATTTGGGAAATAATATTTAGGATGATGGTAATGATTCAATAACTATTTTGTTTAACACACTGTTTTCTATCCCCTTCTAATATGTTCTTCATCGTTCATTAACTTTTTGTATATGGAAATTGAGTAATCTAACCCATATAAATGTTTATTTAATTATATTAACCAACTTATAATTTTTTTTTGAAAAGTGACCACATTCTCTAGAATATAACATCCCAGAGTACAAGTGTTCATTTCGGAACTTGGATTTCGAAATCTGTCTTCATACATTCCGGGTTGAAAATATAGCATCCCAAAAATACTAAGTAAAAATTTTCATTAACTCACCCAAAATAGTCATACGTTCATTCCAAATACCCAATCAAAGTCTAAGGAAAAATGTATCGAAAGTTATCAGAGTACAAAACAAAATCATAGAATGCGGAGCACTAGTGGATGTGCGATCATGTCGGGCCCTTCCTTTTCGAACTAGATGTACCAAAAAACATTAAACCACAAATTGTAAACATAAAGTTTAGTGAATTTCCCCAAAATACCACATACCACATACATATAAACGAGCCCCACCCACACTGCATACGGGCCCCGCCCACAGCATAACTATCCCAACCCATATTGCATACGGGCCCCACCCACAGCAGAACGAGACAAACCCAAATTGCATAGGGCCTCGCCTACAGCATAACAGGCTAAGCCTACACTGATATATATATATATACATACATATATATATATATACACACACACACACACAACATACATACAGGTGCAAGAGTCACAAAGACAACAAGCACATGCAGGTATATCAACAAGTGTCACAAAGACCACTATCATCCTACAAACATAATCCAGTGGGTCGGCATTTCTGCATTCGACCTACGAGTACAGTGAAGAGACTCTCCTCAATCGATCAAAGAATAGATCTCAGACTCGGGATGATGAAGCAAAAGTCTCTCTCACTAAACATAGCCAAAACCAAAGCCTAATTAGCAATCAGGATAATTCTACAACTCAGCAAGTCCATATACCAAAATAAACACTCATTCAACCAAAAGAACATTTTGCCCTTCCAAGTCCTCAACCCCTCTCAGCTGATCAAAAGTCAAACTGGTCAACAAGTCAATGGTCAGCCCTTTGTTAACTTATGCGTTGCATATATATCATTCTACATAGGGTGTAGAGTCTAATCTCGAAAGTAGTCCATAATTGATCTGCACGGGGCATAGCTCAAACTACGCTCTATGTAGTGAACAGTTGAGTCCTTTAAATTTTAAGCTTTTAATCCAAAAATATTAGCCATCAAATGCTCAAATCTTGTCCCAATAAACGTTTTGAATGATTAATTTTATGACTTTATGCCTTTGCATGGCTACATGGTGCTCAAAGTCAAACCTTAGCTTTCTAACATCTTCTAATGTCTAAAATATCTTGCATGGATGAAAGGTAGCAACCAAGATTCCATTTTTATTTCTAAACAACCTTACAAAC
Source organism: Lactuca saligna (assembly GCF_052625555.1). NCBI lineage: Eukaryota > Viridiplantae > Streptophyta > Magnoliopsida > Asterales > Asteraceae > Lactuca > Lactuca saligna. The sequence continues at coordinate 151,741,206 of NC_136425.1, read as the reverse complement.
AAAAGAAACTAGCAAGCCTAAGGTATGGAGTAGCTTCTACTCACAAGACTCAAGATCATGGGACAAAAGATTTTGTAAAACAACGATCTAATGAGATCTAACACATGGATGAGTAAGATTTGAGCTTTATACCTACTAAAGTTGAGAAATGTAATGTAGGTTTCGGATCCACAAGGTTGGGCTTCAAAAAATCTTCAAGCTTGACCTTATCCTTCTTCAAGATGCACCAAAATAAAACAAAAAGGATAAAAATTTGCTCTAAGGGATTAGGGTTTCGCTCTATAAGCTTAAGAGGGTGGAGGCTAGTGGTAAGAAGAGCCTTAATGAGATTAAGGTCCTTAAATAGGGTCCATGACCCCAAAATTAAGGTTTACACCCTACGTGGTTACGCCATGCGTAACCTGGTTATGCCTCGCATAGGGCATTAAGTCCTTGTGTCCAAGTAATGAGTTACGCCCCACGTAATTTGGCTTGCTACACCCCACGTAACTAGGCTAGCTACGTGTCACGTAGAGCTACTATTTCAAAAATAAATAATTTTTTTAAAACTTGAAGAATGTACCTGAGAACCAGGTGTTACAACTTTCCCCGACTTGAATCAGACTTCGTCAACGAAGTCTGGTGCTATAAAAAACTTGGGGTAATGCTTCTTCTTATCCTCCTCCGGTTCCCTTTTCCACTCGGAACCCTTTCGTTGTTGCCATTTCACCTTCACCAACTCCACTACCTTGTTGCACAAGGTCTTGGTCTTCCTGTCGAGAACCGCCACTAGTCTCTCCACATAGTTCAGGTGCTCACCCACCAGAATATCACCCAATGGTATCACTCCGGAATTAGCTGTCAGGCACTTCCACAACTGAGAGACATGGAACGTACTATGGATCTGTCTCAGTTCGACTGGTAAATCTAGTCAATGTGCAACTTATCCCACCTGTACAAGGATCCTAAAAGGACCAGTGTATGTGGGTCCCAGCTATCCCCAATTCCTGAACCGGATGAAATCCATCATGATCTCTTGCCATTTCCAAATGGGAATATACCCAATGGATCCGTTTTTCTGAGAGGTTGGTAACCCTCAGCCTTGAATTTCCTGCAAGTCAACCACCTCTACGCGTACCAAGCCACATCTCAATTCATGCAGGGCAACTAATAATCGTGTATGAGCCTTCTATACATCTTTGTCGCACCCGGATAAATAGAGAACTTTAACTTGTGTGCCTCCTCCATCAGTGCATGTCGTGCGCCGCCCTAATACGGAACCCAAAACCTCCAATGCAGGGTCACAAATCCCCTACATTCATAATCAAAACAGAACACCAAACCCACGATGCGCTCACTCTTGTAGTGATCCTCTTTCATAGCCATGACTTGAGCCTCATAAATCTGCTCCAGTACTGGTTTATCCACAATCATCCTCAAACATAAATCCTGAATAGGTGTGCTATTCACCTCGTGACTCAGCGCATCAGCCACCATGTTGGCCTTCCCGGGGTGGTATAAAATATAGTAGTCGTAGTATTTCACTACATCATGTCACATACGCTTCCTCATATTCATATCTAGGTAATCCATCAAGTACCTTAATATCTTGTGATCTTATGTCATCAAATCTTGAGGGCGAAAACAAAAGCCCCCAACTCCTGATTGTGCGTAGGATAATTCGCCTCATGAGGCTTCAGCTTCCTCGATGCATAACCAATCACATGACCCCGCTACATAAACACTACACCTAACCCCATGATCAAAACATCACAATAAACCACAAAGTCGTCAACACCTTCGGGTAGACTCGGGATCGAGGTATCGCACAATCTTTGCCTCAGAGTATCGAATGCCACTTGCTGCTTCAGCCCCCAACGGAAAATAATTGTCTTCTTCATCAACATGGTAAACGAAACTGTGATACTTGAGAAATTCTCAATGAACCTCTGGTAATACCTTGCTAAGCCAAGGAAACTTCGAATCTCAGAACCTCTTACTGCATCAAGACCTCAAATCTTGGCCGGATCAACCAATATACCTTGTAGTTGCCGAGAGGACCCAAGAACTGTACCTTGCGTAACCACAACTCACATTTGGAGAATTTTTCATACAACCTCTCCCTCTTCAAAGTCTTTAGAACCTTCCACAATTGATCTTCATGTTGTATGTTGGTATTAGAGTATACCAATGTATCATCAATAAAGACGATCATTGACCGATCCAACATCGGTCTACAAACCCTAGTCATGAAGTCCATGAATGTTTTTGGTGCATTGGTAATTCCTAGAGGCATCACCATGAACTCGTAATGATTGTAACGCGTTCTTAAAGTTGTCTTCTATACATCCTCATCCTAAACCCTCATCTGATGATAGCCTAAATGAAAATCGATCATGGAAAACCAAGATGCATCCTATAGCTAGTCGAATAAGTCATCAATCCTCGAGAATGGATAACGGTTCTTCACCATTAAATAATTCAGCTCTCGATAGTTGAGGTACATCCTGTGAGAACCATCCTTTTTCTTTATAAACAGAAATGATGCTCCCCATGGTGAACTACTTGGGCTGATAAATCCCTTGTCCTACAGCTCCTGCACCTGTGTCGACAACTCCTTCATCTCATGTAGGGCTAACCAATAGTGTGCCTTGGCTATCGTAGCCGCACCTGGTACCAAATCAATCTAAAATTTAACTTTCCTCATCAGAGGAAATCTAGGAAGATCCTCAAGAAGTACATCGGCATACTCCCAAACAACTAGCACACCATCAACCGCCTTCTTTCTTTTCTCTCCAGTATCCAACACATAGGCCACAAACCCAAAACAACCTTGTTGAAGATACCTCCCAACTCTCACATTTGAATAGAGGGTTGGTCCACGCTGAGCACCGTCTCCATAAATATGTAGTTATCTCCTACTTGGGGTTCGAACCTGAACTAACTGGTGCTCACAATCAATCATTGCCCCATTGGGGCTCAGCCAATCCATCCCCACGATGACTTTTCTCACATGTAGAGGAATATGAACCAAATCGATGGGATACCTCACCCGAAACAGCTTAAGAGTACAACCATGATGAACGCTCGATACTCTCACTGGATGATTGTCGGCAATATCAACCTCCAAAGGTCATTCTAGCTCACCACAAGCATCATCAAACCTATTTATGAGCGCAAGAGGCACAAAATATCAGGTAGCACCTGAATCAAAAACATCAGAGCAGACAATCCATTCACTTAGAACGTTCTGAAGCATCACAACATGAAATATAAGCATAGACAATAACAAAAGCGAACAATAAATGAAAAACATACTCATAACCATGTCAGGAGTCGCACACACCTCCTTATCCATCAGTTGAAAAGCCCTACTTTTAACCACAGGGTCCGCCGCCTTGGCCTACTAGCCATATGTGCTCCTCAGTGTCACTGGAGTAGGTGATCTAACCGCTCCTGTAATCAAACTTGGACAATCGGCCTTCCTGTGTGTCACACCCCGAAAACCAAAGGCGGAATACATTTCCGGGGTTAACTACCATGTTGAGTATCAAATCCAATGTACATAGTAAGTAAAGTAAAACAAGCATTACATTACATAGTAACAGTTTTACAGTTGTTTCAAAAGTGAAGTTTGTACAGTTATGATACATAGTATATATAGACAAAATGTAATAGGTCTTCATGTAGACCGTCTTCAAGCAAAAGGATCTTCGGGTACCTGTTCTAACGTTGACCTGAGAACACAAGCGGTTTGAAAATCAGCTTAAAGCTGGTGAGTTCATAAGCGGTTTTTGTTTGTGAAAATGTTTCGGTTTCCTTTCGGTTTCTGAAATGTTATGTATACCAAGAAAAATCCCGTATTTTCTTAAAAGTTGGTTATTATTTCACAAATGTAAAGTATAGTAAGTTTGTACACTGAAAACATGTTTACTTATCATGTGTTACCAGGAAAGTCCCATACTTTCCTTATTGTATGTTTCACATTGTAAAAGATGTAATGTTATCTAGTTTGTTACTCTTTCTAGTTATGTAAGTGTTACCCAGGAAAGCCCCATGCTTTCCTGCTTGTAGGTTTCTAATGTAAACGATGTTAAAGATGTAAAAGATGTAAATGTAGTTAGGTTCCATGTTTTCCCCAGGAAAGTCCCGTACTTTCCTGAATGTTAGCTATAGTACGTGAAAGATGTAAAAGATGTAAACGATATATAAAGTAATCCATTATTACTGTAAGTAAATCTCTGTTATCCTAATTGCGAGTTCCATAACCATACAATAGACTGAAACCTGTGGTAATAAGTAGTCCACATGTGGCAATAAGTCGTCCACATACTTATGACTTTCGTCACCCTTGAACCATTTCGGTTCGGCTGTAGCTAGCAGGCAGGTGTGGGGTAGTCATCCCCGTATAGATCTATACACTCAAGTCACGCTCTCTAAATACCAGAGATTCTGGTTATGGGTATAGTCCTCCACTCGCGTAACCTGGGTGGAGTGTTCTCCGAGGACGTGTCTCCAATCATACAGGAATAACAAATTTACTAGTAATAATATGAAAGTCCTCCACTCTTATAAGTGTGGGGAGTGTTACTGAGGACAAAACAGTGTATAGGTATTATGTTCAAATATTTTAATGTCATGCTTTTAACTGATAAAAAGTGGAAAACCATTTGTGAAATACATGTAAAACATACTAGTTTAAAGACTTATTTCACAAATATGTGTTACGTGATTTGCATGTTCGATCTGTTATCGGTTGTGGTAATCAGTTATAAAAGCATACGAAATATGAAATACACATTTGAAAACATGTTTTGAGTACAAGAATTTCCTTGTACTTTGCTTGTGTTCCCCCCTTGAAAACAGTGAAAACAGTGAAAAAGGGTAGGGGTATGAACTCACCGGACTCGAAAACGTGTCGGTTTTGAATGCTAGGCGTCGGTTCGGGGTTTGATTACTCGCGATGACCCTATGTAAAATGATATAATGTCCATATATATATATATATATATATATATATATATATATATATATATACAATTAGAGATACATTCACTAATCATATGGAACATTACACTCCAATGAGGTTAAACACCTCAAAACGAGCGTTCGGAGTGACCCGGGTGACATCTTTGGATTTGTAATGACACTAGGGACTTGGGACTTGAGTTTACTCCCCATAAGTAAACATTTTAAGGAGTTTACAACAATGGAACACCCACATACATGAGTTTACGGCCGTAAACTCATGTGGGTGAGGTTTTGGTGTTTTAAGGGCTCAAATGGACTTAGGGATTGCTAGGAATGATTATCTAGACACCTTGGAACACTTGGAATGGATTTAAAACCTTTAAAGCATGAGTTTACGGCCACACTCATAGAATTTACGGCCTTAAACTCACCAAGGCTAAGAAAAATTGATTTGAGCTATTTAGGGCAATCACATGTGATTCAAACTAATTTTCTAAGCATTGTTATGAATTTAGAACATCAATTAAGACATTTATTGGAGTTTACGGCCTAGAGGTATGTTCTAAGGCCGTAAACTCTCCTTTACTATTGAAAAAGGTAGTTTTTGGTGCTTAAAACAATCACATGTGATTCTAGAAATTTATACAAGCCATTTGAGTTTGTTTGATGCCTCTTAAACATTGTTTTATGAGTTTATGGTCAAGGGTATATTCCTAGGCCGTAAACTCCCATAAATCATACTTTTGTTGTGTTTTAATCCTTTAAACCATTTTTAGATGCATCTAGATTTTACCACAAAGCCATAGATTGAGTTTGGAAGCATTTGAACATGTTTAAAGGCCTTAAATCACCCTTTTAGAGGAGTTTACGGCCCAAGAGAGTGTCTTGGCCGTAAACTCTTCTTTGTTACACAAAAATCAAGTTTAAAGTGTTCCAAGTCTAGATTAGCAAGTCCAAGGTTCATGTCTAAGTCTCAACTAGGTTTTGGAAGGGTTAATTGGCTTAAATACCCCTTGTATATGAGTTTACGGCCCAAGAATGTTCCTTGGCCGTAAACTCACTTTTGTCCCTCTAAATCCATGTTCTACATGTTATAAGTTCTTCCCTTTAAGCCCTTAAGTCATATCTAGTGTCCAACTATGCAAAGGAAGGGTTTTAGGGCTTAAAAACCCTTGAAATATGAGTTTACGGCCCATGAATGTTCTATGGCCGTAAACTCATGAATGTTTGGCCTAATTCATGTCTTAAACTCGAAACTGGATGTCAAATATGTTATAGATTAAGGCTAGGAAGGTACCTTAGAGATTAGAAGCCTTAATTTTGAGTTTTGATTCCTTAAACTTGGATTAGGAGAGAGGTGGGAAATGTTTAGTGATAATTTGGCCAAAGGCTTCAAATGAAGTCCTAAACACGTTTATATAGTGTTAAAATTTTGGACACTGTGGAATTCTACCCGATACCGGCGTTAGACGGGGTTTTTGGTCGTACCCGATTGAGTTACCGTAACCCGATACGGTAAATTCTAGAATTATTCCGATCACTAAAGTAGGGTGTTAAAATGATTTTCAAATGTATTAAGACACCCATTAAGTCATTTTAAATGCATACTATATAATGACTCAATTAAACGGAAGATCGGAAATCGGAAATCGGAACGATGATCGGTTGCGCGAAAGAGTTACATTAAAATGATGCGGAAATTTCGGTTTGTTACACTGTGGCCCATCTGATTGCAATGAAAGTAAATCAGACTTGAAACCTAGGTGGTGGTGGTGGTAGTGCAATCTTTTCTATGGTAGCCAGTCTTGCCGCACTTATAGCAACCCGAACCAGTCACCCTGCAAACCCCATCGTGTGTCCTGCTGCACTTGGCACAACAACCTTGGCCCTGCTTGCCCCTCGATCTCGAATCAAAGGTCTTGCGCTTCTTTGTTAAACCCTCAGATGTGTGCACCTGTTCTTCCTTCCTCTTTTCCGGGTGCTCCAAATTAATTTCCCATTTCCGGGATCTGACTATCATGTCGTCTAATGTACGAAAAGAGGAAAAGCTATCAAACTCACTGATATCTGCTCTCAACATGTCGTGGTACCAATTCTTCTTCATCTCCTTGTCCGCGGCATATTAGGGATACCAATAAGGCTCTCCCCCAAAACTTGGCGGTGATCTCCACCACAGTCTCAGTCGTTTGGTGCACGTACAGAAACTCCCTCGACAACTGGTGCAAACTCTGCTCGAATTCTAGTCACAAACCAGGTCAGGTCATTGTGACAACCGTCAATTTTCGGTCAAGTCAAAGTCATCTAAAGTCAACAAGTCAAACCGTTTGACTCAATTTACCCGTGGGTACAATAGATTATGTTATGTAAATACTAAACAACTTGCTATTGTAATGAGAGATCATAAATCAAAAAGTGCGAACATCTAGATCTCCTTAACCTAAAACTATGGTACGTGACGAGCCAAACCGATAAAACAATGTTGCATACTCATCGGGAGTGTGTAAGGTCCTTTTATCCATCAGTTGAAAAGCCCTACTTTTAACCACAGGGTCCGCCGCCTTGGCCTACTAGCCATATGTGCTCCTCAGTGTCACTGGAGTAGGTGATCTAACCGCTCCTGTAATCAAACTTGGACAATCGGCCTTCCTGTGTGTCACACCCCGAAAACCAAAGGCGGAATACATTTCCGGGGTTAACTACCATGTTGAGTATCAAATCCAATGTACATAGTAAGTAAAGTAAAACAAGCATTACATTACATAGTAACAGTTTTACAGTTGTTTCAAAAGTGAAGTTTGTACAGTTATGATACATAGTATATATAGACAAAATGTAATAGGTCTTCATGTAGACCGTCTTCAAGCAAAAGGATCTTCGGGTACCTGTTCTAACGTTGACCTGAGAACACAAGCGGTTTGAAAATCAGCTTAAAGCTGGTGAGTTCATAAGCGGTTTTTGTTTGTGAAAATGTTTCGGTTTCCTTTCGGTTTCTGAAATGTTATGTATACCAAGAAAAATCCCGTATTTTCTTAAAAGTTGGTTATTATTTCACAAATGTAAAGTATAGTAAGTTTGTACACTGAAAACATGTTTACTTATCATGTGTTACCAGGAAAGTCCCATACTTTCCTTATTGTATGTTTCACATTGTAAAAGATGTAATGTTATCTAGTTTGTTACTCTTTCTAGTTATGTAAGTGTTACCCAGGAAAGCCCCATGCTTTCCTGCTTGTAGGTTTCTAATGTAAACGATGTTAAAGATGTAAAAGATGTAAATGTAGTTAGGTTCCATGTTTTCCCCAGGAAAGTCCCGTACTTTCCTGAATGTTAGCTATAGTACGTGAAAGATGTAAAAGATGTAAAAGATGTAAACGATATATAAAGTAATCCATTATTACTGTAAGTAAATCTCTGTTATCCTAATTGCGAGTTCCATAACCATACAATAGACTGAAACCTGTGGTAATAAGTAGTCCACATGTGGCAATAAGTCGTCCACATACTTATGACTTTCGTCACCCTTGAACCATTTCGGTTCGGCTGTAGCTAGCAGGCAGGTGTGGGGTAGTCATCCCCGTATAGATCTATACACTCAAGTCACGCTCTCTAAATACCAGAGATTCTGGTTATGGGTATAGTCCTCCACTCGCGTAACCTGGGTGGAGTGTTCTCCGAGGACGTGTCTCCAATCATACAGGAATAACAAATTTACTAGTAATAATATGAAAGTCCTCCACTCTTATAAGTGTGGGGAGTGTTACTGAGGACAAAACAGTGTATAGGTATTATGTTCAAATATTTTAATGTCATGCTTTTAACTGATAAAAAGTGGAAAACCATTTGTGAAATACATGTAAAACATACTAGTTTAAAGACTTATTTCACAAATATGTGTTACGTGATTTGCATGTTCGATCTGTTATCGGTTGTGGTAATCAGTTATAAAAGCATACGAAATATGAAATACACATTTGAAAACATGTTTTGAGTACAAGAATTTCCTTGTACTTTGCTTGTGTTCCCCCCTTGAAAACAGTGAAAACAGTGAAAAAGGGTAGGGGTATGAACTCACCGGACTCGAAAACGTGTCGGTTTTGAATGCTAGGCGTCGGTTCGGGGTTTGATTACTCGCGATGACCCTATGTAAAATGATATAATGTCCATATATATATATATATATATATATATATATATATATATATATATATATATATATATATATATATATATATATATATATACAATTAGAGATACATTCACTAATCATATGGAACATTACACTCCAATGAGGTTAAACACCTCAAAACGAGCGTTCGGAGTGACCCGGGTGACATCTTTGGATTTGTAATGACACTAGGGACTTGGGACTTGAGTTTACTCCCCATAAGTAAACATTTTAAGGAGTTTACAACAATGGAACACCCACATACATGAGTTTACGGCCGTAAACTCATGTGGGTGAGGTTTTGGTGTTTTAAGGGCTCAAATGGACTTAGGGATTGCTAGGAATGATTATCTAGACACCTTGGAACACTTGGAATGGATTTAAAACCTTTAAAGCATGAGTTTACGGCCACACTCATAGAGTTTACGGCCTTAAACTCACCAAGGCTAAGAAAAATTGATTTGAGCTATTTAGGGCAATCACATGTGATTCAAACTAATTTTCTAAGCATTGTTATGAATTTAGAACATCAATTAAGACATTTATTGGAGTTTACGGCCTAGAGGTATGTTCTAAGGCCGTAAACTCTCCTTTACTATTGAAAAAGGTAGTTTTTGGTGCTTAAAACAATCACATGTGATTCTAGAAATTTATACAAGCCATTTGAGTTTGTTTGATGCCTCTTAAACATTGTTTTATGAGTTTATGGTCAAGGGTATATTCCTAGGCCGTAAACTCCCATAAATCATACTTTTGTTGTGTTTTAATCCTTTAAACCATTTTTAGATGCATCTAGATTTTACCACAAAGCCATAGATTGAGTTTGGAAGCATTTGAACATGTTTAAAGGCCTTAAATCACCCTTTTAGAGGAGTTTACGGCCCAAGAGAGTGTCTTGGCCGTAAACTCTTCTTTGTTACACAAAAATCAAGTTTAAAGTGTTCCAAGTCTAGATTAGCAAGTCCAAGGTTCATGTCTAAGTCTCAACTAGGTTTTGGAAGGGTTAATTGGCTTAAATACCCCTTGTATATGAGTTTACGGCCCAAGAATGTTCCTTGGCCGTAAACTCACTTTTGTCCCTCTAAATCCATGTTCTACATGTTATAAGTTCTTCCCTTTAAGCCCTTAAGTCATATCTAGTGTCCAACTATGCAAAGGAAGGGTTTTAGGGCTTAAAAACCCTTGAAATATGAGTTTACGGCCCATGAATGTTCTATGGCCGTAAACTCATGAATGTTTGGCCTAATTCATGTCTTAAACTCGAAACTGGATGTCAAATATGTTATAGATTAAGGCTAGGAAGGTACCTTAGAGATTAGAAGCCTTAATTTTGAGTTTTGATTCCTTAAACTTGGATTAGGAGAGAGGTGGGAAATGTTTAGTGATAATTTGGCCAAAGGCTTCAAATGAAGTCCTAAACACGTTTATATAGTGTTAAAATTTTGGACACTGTGGAATTCTACCCGATACCGGCGTTAGACGGGGTTTTTGGTCGTACCCGATTGAGTTACCGTAACCCGATACGGTAAATTCTAGAATTATTCCGATCACTAAAGTAGGGTGTTAAAATGATTTTCAAATGTATTAAGACACCCATTAAGTCATTTTAAATGCATACTATATAATGACTCAATTAAACGGAAGATCGGAAATCGGAAATCGGAACGATGATCGGTTGCGCGAAAGAGTTACATTAAAATGATGCGGAAATTTCGGTTTGTTACACTGTGGCCCATCTGATTGCAATGAAAGTAAATCAGACTTGAAACCTAGGTGGTGGTGGTGGTAGTGCAATCTTTTCTATGGTAGCCAGTCTTGCCGCACTTATAGCAACCCGAACCAGTCACCCTGCAAACCCCATCGTGTGTCCTGCTGCACTTGGCACAACAACCTTGGCCCTGCTTGCCCCTCGATCTCGAATCAAAGGTCTTGCGCTTCTTTGTTAAACCCTCAGATGTGTGCACCTGTTCTTCCTTCCTCTTTTCCGGGTGCTCCAAATTAATTTCCCATTTCCGGGATCTGACTATCATGTCGTCTAATGTACGAAAAGAGGAAAAGCTATCAAACTCACTGATATCTGCTCTCAACATGTCGTGGTACCAATTCTTCTTCATCTCCTTGTCCGCGGCATATTAGGGATACCAATAAGGCTCTCCCCCAAAACTTGGCGGTGATCTCCACCACAGTCTCAGTCGTTTGGTGCACGTACAGAAACTCCCTCGACAACTGGTGCAAACTCTGCTCGAATTCTAGTCACAAACCAGGTCAGGTCATTGTGACAACCGTCAATTTTCGGTCAAGTCAAAGTCATCTAAAGTCAACAAGTCAAACCGTTTGACTCAATTTACCCGTGGGTACGATAGATTATGTTATGTAAATACTAAACAACTTGCTATTGTAATGAGAGATCATAAATCAAAAAGTGCGAACATCTAGATCTCCTTAACCTAAAACTATGGTACGTGACGAGCCAAACCGATAAAACAATGTTGCATACTCATCGGGAGTGTGTAAGGTCCTTAAACAAGGCTTAACAGGGTTTACGAACCTTGCATTGCGAAGCCGGACACTCACAAATGCCACACATGAAACCTCTCTCAATCGTTTTCACTCTATCCCACTTTGATCGAGAATCTCTCCCAAATCTCTCTAAGAATAGCAAATCTCTCCCAAATCTCTCCAAGTATGTGAAATCTCTCCCAAATATCTCTTTGTATGAGAAATCTCTCCAAGTATGTGAAATCTCTCCCAAATATCTCTTTATATGAGAAATCTCTCCAAGTATGTGAAATCTCTCCCAAATCTCTCTCAAAAGTTTCCGTAACTTTTTGAAGTCATTTGGGTCATTCTGACCCTTAACCGGGTCAAAAACGGCTTAAAATGGGGTAAAAACGAGTAAAATAGGCTTAAGGAACCGAAACCCGCTTTAAAGGGGCGAAGCCTCTTAGGACCCGAAGGTCCCTATAGGAACCGAACCTCGCCCAGGAGGAACCGAACCCGAGCCCAGGAGGAACCGAACCCGAAGGCTACTGTTCATTCAGCTCATTTCGGGTCTGACCACCTTCGCCTCTTATCGTCGGACCGAGCCTCCCTTCGCTTCCTCGCCTCCTTTCGCTTCCTCGCCTCCCTTCGTCTCCGGCTCAGCATCAGCATGGACCGAACCTCGGCCTAGGACCGAGAGGTCTCGCTAGGAATGCTTTTCTTCCCGGTTTTCGCGTAGTTTTGCGTTTAAGGCCCGTTTTTAATTATTTTAACGCGGGATTTTCACCCAAAATCATATTTTAACATAATAAACCCTAAATATTCAAAATTTAATCATATTTTCATAAAAATCTTTATTTAAATAATAAAAGCAAGTGAGTAAAGTACAAAGAGGTGGAGTGTTGACTTTGCTTTACCTTATGACACAAGCAACCACACCCACACCTAGTCTATGACCAGTCACACCTCCCCACCTTACCTAGGTCACATCAAGGTCCTTTCCACTAAATTATCACTCTTTCCCACATTTTTGAGAGTTGGACATTCATCCTCTCTCCTCATTTCTCCCATTTTCTCTCATTTCACCAAGAAGATCAAACTCTTTCCTCTCTCACTTCCTTTCTCTAGAAATTCGAGATTCAAGGGCTAATCTTGGGTTTTTCCTCCACATTTGATAAGCACAATCCATTCTCCTTATGATTATTTCACTTCTTATACTCAAATCATGGATATCTTACACAAACGCCATCATAATTGTGTTAGAGCTTCGAATCTTCAAGTGATTCTTCAAGTGTTCTTGGGTTGAACACTTCTCTTCTTCAACACTTATTGTCACAACTAGCATTTTTGCTAGGAAATTCTACTCTCATGCAATCATTCACCTAGTGTGATAACTTGTACTCTAAGTGAATACTATGCTCCATTCCTATTCAAATATATCTCATATGCTCAAATAAGGGTTGGAAACCCTAGATATCCCATTTCAAGTTCACTATGGCCTAGGATTCTCTTATTGGGCCTAATGGACCAATAAACCTTCAAGTTGACTATCTTGGGCCTAGAAACCCTAATTGGGCTCTAAATAGACCACATTCATAAAACCTTAGCATTTTGGGCCATGTAGGCCTAAAATAATTCATTTTATCTCTAATGAGCCTTATTGGGCCATAACTAATCCAATTAACCCTAATGGGCTATAAATCCATTCCTTTATGTCAAAGTGGGCCAAAAATGCACTTAAGGGCTCAATGGGCCGAAAAATGATTTTTGGGCTTCATAAATTCAATCAAGACCAAAAATGGGCAAAAATCACCTCATCCTAATTTACCTTAGCCCAATCTCGGCCCAAGATCATTCCAAAAAAAAAAAAAAAAAAAAAAAAAAAACAAATAAACAAATGGAAGGAGGTTGATTTAGATTTTGCCAACACATGATTATCTAGCATATATCTAGATAATCACATACATCTAGACACTTATTACCCTTCATGCAATACTCCTTATCTCTTCTCTTTCTCTTCTTATTTCTCTTGGCCAAGAAGAGCACACACACACACACACTTCACTTCCAAAAATTTCTCTCAAGCTCTCAAGAACAACTCTTCCATCATCCCCCAAAAATTTCGAGATTTAGGGTGTTTACAAGAGGATTTTTCACCATAATCTCCATATTTGGTAAGTTATTATCAAACACCAACATCTCCTTTCAATGTAACATTAAGAACTCCTTCTTACATAACTTTATTCCATGATCACACCTTAGAAACTTCATAAGCTCGAAAACTACTTCAAGGTGTTGCTAGGACTAAAAATCTCCTCATCTCTTCTTCAAAACCGAAACATCAAAGCAAAGGTGAGCTTCATACCCCCTTATTTTCGGTTTTTATAAGTTTTTGTGGGGGAGAATACAAGCAAATGTGTAGATCTATCATTATGTGTATGCCTTGTATGATTTCTATGCTTATATGTGTGTTTTGTATGATTATGATGTTGGATCTAGTCATGAATCACTAAAAACCGAGATATACTTTATGTTAAATGATACTAGCATAAAATATACTACTACATACAAAGTATACCAAGAAAAATAGCTAAGTGGCTTAACAACACATACTTTGGGCTAAAAACTCATTTTTTTTGGACATGAAATGTTAAAAATACAAAGTTGAAGGGCCCAAAATGAAATATTTCGATATCTGATGGGTGAGATGAGTCGAAACAGTTTCCATAACGTATTTTCTGAAAATATACTCTTTTGGAGGATTAAAAACATAAATTTCAAGCTTAATGGGCTAAAAATGACATTTTCGGCCCAATAGGGCCCAATATGCGAAATTTCCCAAACTTGAGGGGCTGAACCTTGTTTTTCTGTAAAACAGTGGGTTATTAGTGTTCTAAGTACTTTTCAAAGGTCAAAACTGCTTTCCATAGTTAAAAAGGACCAAAGTTGCAAAAAATTTCCAATTTGGGCCAAAAGTGTAAAAATTGCGAAATGAAGGGCTAAAACCGAGAAAATTGTATTTTCAGGGTCTAAAACTGTTTTCAACTAAAAAGGTGCTGAAAAATATCAATTTCATTAAGTTTTGATGTTAAAATGCCAAGAAAAATGGTTTAAGGACTAAACCGGAAATTAATTTACTTAAAGGGGCGAAAAAGTAAATTTACAAAATAAAGAGGGGTTGTAAACAGAAAATTTTCAATGATAATTCAATACACTCATTATGAACAAAGACTGACACTACAACTCTCGATGAATTACAATACACAATATCACCAACAATCGTTATCAAACGAATTGATTCGGTCTCGAATCAATAACAAATCCGAAACCACTAACACTATTACACTCAATACACACATGGAACTCTCGGAACTCTATACTCTCGTGGAACTATTCAATACGTCGACGTACCTTCCTTAGGCCCAAATGTTTCAAATCATGCTTGATTGGGCCTAGCTAGCCCGATGACATGATCTTTAGGCCCAAAGGATACTTACTTACATGTAGTTGGGTCTAATACGACTTAACCTCGTGTAAAAGGACTTTCAATGGCAAACGTGCTGCTGGTCCCCAAGGGTCCTTCCGTACTGCTAGTAAAGTCGGGAACTCACGATTGCGAGTTGGGCTTCGGGCCCTTCGCATTCGCTATGGTCTTGAACGACGTAGGGAAATACCGAGGGTTTCGCACCTTCTCTTTTTCCTTCGGTCGTGGGGCTACACAAGTCCGGGAGGGTTGGGTTATGTGAATAAGTGCGAGTGACGCCTAAGGGATCGCTTGTACGGTTGTCAACTGGACGTTCTCATTAACGTACGTTACAACAATTCACAACCCACTGTATACCCAATGCCTCCGGAGCTCAACGAATACCTCTGTCGTAACGAAATAACAATACATAAACTAATTAAAGCAAAGTGATAGGAAAACGTCGGGTTTTCCTAGGGTTTCCAACTAATACACTTATGAATTACATGCCGAATTTTACAACTCGTACGCTTACATCTATAGAAAAGAAACAAGCATACTTATGGATCTTCACAAACTTTTTCATAAACTCTTTTCAGAAAATATCGGATTTTCTGGTGGTTTTCGAAACAATACAAACATTGGATTTCAAACATTACTTATGAACTCACCAACATTTCATATGTTGACGTTTTTTAAAATACTTGTATTCTCAGGTAACAGATAAATCGAAGGGATAAGTGTACTCAGTGACGTTTTGCTGCTTGTTTAATTAGAACCGAACAATCTAGTTTTTGGGCATGTAATGTTAGGGAACAATGTACTAAATGTAAACGCTACCAGTTGTATTATTCCAATGCTTGGTGATGTATGATGTTATGTTTCATGTATATTCATTGTGATGGTATTCAATTGAGTCACAACAGCCCCCGGACGTTTCCGCCGTCTGGTTCGGTGGTGTGACACTTATCTACTGAAATCACTCAAGGTGAGTTCATACCCCTACATTTTCATGTTTTCTCAAGTTTTTAGGGGGGAATACAAGTTAAAACACTAAGAACATAACTAGGTTTTTCTAACAGCCTTCATCAGAAAAGTTCAACTCCATTCACGGACTGTTTTGGGAAACTTAAACATTTTTGTTTTCAAAACTGTATAAGGTGAAAATAGTTCAAGTTCGTAGCTTTAAAATGAATACTTGCACATCTCCATACGATTTTTCTACAATTTATGGTGATTTTTACAAAACTGCCTATCATTTCAAACAACAATCTGGACCAGTCTGTGATTTTGGACTTATTCACCCAAGTTGGAGGTCATTTAAAATCGTAATAAAAATTATGAGTAAACTAGACACATTTTTTGAACTCTCAGAATTTACGTATCTAGTTTTCGACTTCGTATGATTTTTCTATGATTTTTCCAAAACAGTGCAGAATGGCTAAAGTTAGCCAACAACATATAAATATCATAACACTTTGTATTATGTTGAGCAAAGTGTATAATCATAAGTTCTAATTATTGAATGTGTTTCTTTGTTAGTTTATCATCATGAACTGAAACTAAGTCATTCATAATAAATATTATACATTCATTTTAGAACACGTATAATAAACTATAAAAAGTATAGTTTAATGGATTCATAACATTAATGCATTTCCATAAAAGAGTTCTTACATATTACAAACGTTTTAGATAAACTATAATAGATATAGTTTATGATACATCACACAACACACTCGTACAAAAAGGGTACGTTCATACAGAAAAGATTTACATTCACACACATTTCACGTAAACTTGTTAACCTAAATTGTGAGACATTCTTTCCCCGTACGTCCGAGTGCGGGATATAATTCCTGGTAGTTATAATCAGAATCTCCTGGAGGGAGAACGTGATACTTGTATATAGATCTATATTGGGTTTGACACCCCACACCTTGCTGCTAGCTACAGTGGGACCTGTAGGTCTACGGGTGACAAATCTATTTCAGTTTCACGACGCCTGAGAAACGTCGTGGCAGGTTCACATAGTCATAGTATGATTATAGCGACTCACATAGGGATATAACAATCCATAAAGTTTACGGGATTTTATTTATAAAACCTAAATGGGTTTTATGTCGATTTAAAATCACTTTTTATCTCAATGAGTACAAATATTACTGTACACTTTCGGAATTATGCCTACACATCATTTGAAACCACATTTATATCTTTAAGTATGGCCAATACTTGTTATTTCTCGGTCCTCGGATTTAGGACTACATATACATAAAGTGTTAACAAACATAAGAATATACGGAAATTTCATTTAATTCAAACGTGTTCATGTCCATTTAAACACATATCATTTTCTATTAGTAAGAGAGGTTACTTATACATTTTGGTCTTCGGTCATAAGACTACATTACACAGATTTTAAAGAAAATATCGGATTTTCTGGATACATATTCTAACGCTTTTATAAGGAAAACGGTTTACTTTTCTAACGAAATCTCTTATGAACTCACCAACCTTTGTGTTGACACTTTTTCAAAACTACTTGTATTCTCAGGAATTCAGTGAAAACAGGAAATCAACAACGTTTTGAGGATGGGATGATAAATCGTCAAACAGTTCATTTTGTATCATAATGTAATTGATGTGAATCATGTAAACATGTGCTTTGATGTAACATTTTCAATTATATTTGTGATGGTTGTATTTACTTTGAGCACTATTATACTCATTGTTGTGATACTCTACATGAAGTCCTCCACCCCCGGACGTTTCCGCCATCCTTGGTTTGGGGGTGTGACAGATTGGTATCAGAGCATTGTTTATAGTGAACTCAGTATATCAAACCACATAAGATATACAAACTATAAATGCATTGGGACTAAGTCTCTGATTTAAAGTTTCAAAACAACTATACTTTTAGAAATAAATAGTTTCGTATTAAACGTATACATGCATACATACATACTAAGGTCAACATCATTCAAGAACAAAACAAAAGTAATGATTGTTGGATATCACAAGTAAACTTGGGGATGTATGGGCAGTCTTGGGAGTGGCATAGCCTGATCAACTATGCTGGTCCGAGGAGTGATTAGCACGTGCCTAAGAATAGTTGTGATACGGCAACAAGTCTAAAAACTTACCAACACTACCACAATGAGAACATTAAAACAGAACATGAGTTTAAAATACTATGGGAGTATTTTGTAATATCATAACTTATATGAAAACTAAATAGATCCTTAATAATAGGTCTATAGTCCCTAAGTGGATACTTTAAGGTTATATATAACTTAGAAATTATAGACTTAGAATTTGTGGTAATTACTTTACTTCCTTTTCCTTGTTTGGATGTGGACCTAGAGTGGGATCACTTATTCAAAGGTCTATCGTATCTTGTTATATGTAATTAGTATACACTATGTCATTATAGAAGTAACTAATAAGGATCACCCCCTATAAGTAATTGATGATAGAGTTAGACGCATAGTACTTATCTCCTCCACTCCTATTCTTGCAAATATAGCATAGCAAAATCCTACTTACCGGACGACCCTTACTTTCCTAATCCGAACTCGAGGAATGGTGAATGGTTATGAGAAGAATCAGAGGCGGAACTGGAGGTAATCAATCCTCCATGCATAGCAAGGGTTCCGTGAACCGTTTCGACTATATCGAACCTGTGACCCGTTGGGCAATCGTGATCGAGGGTTGAATGTCGACAACAATGACAACAACCACCATGTGGAGACCAACGAGGGTGCTATGACCTCAACCACGGGGGACTGACGGACAGAGCCCTCCCGGCAAAGACCCGGCGGATCGCGATCATCGGGGATTAATACAGGAAGACTACAATTCGAGTTCAGAAAACTGCACGCTACTCCAGACCCTATCATCTTTCGTACCCGTGACTCAGAATCTATTCCCGAGACCAACTCTCTTTTTAGGACCTTATCACCACTCGTGTAGAGGAAAGAGAGTAACAGGGTAGGACACACAACATTCAAAGAAAGGATGATTGTAGCCAAGCATTGATTGGCAAAGCTACAAAATTGCATCGACCTTGCCTCAGGCATCACAAGGGATGGATCATCGTAAGTAGAGTTCATACCGCTCACCAGACCTGGTAAATTAGCTTCATAAGTATGCGCTGGTGCTACTCAATTGTAAGTAAAATCACGACACTACAAATTAAGTGGTCATACTAATCGAGAAATCTAGTTACTATCAAAACCCGTTCATGCACAAACGTGAGGTAGACCTGCAGCGAGGTCAAAATTTTCACTGAAACCGTGATTACTAAAGTCATATTAACAAGATGGGCTTAGGATGTACCTAACAGACTCGAAGGTCTATCTAGCCTTAATTATATAACTAAGCATACATCAATAGGTCATGACAAGGACCTAGCTTGGGTCAAGTCTAAGGTTTCACTTGGATACAGAACTACTAAAATACATGAGTTTACCATATAAAGAACCTCGTTATAAATTGTTTTCAGAACACCCTCAACAACCGAATTACGTTACAAATCGATATGAGATAAACTTAGTTAGAAAACTCGCTACATATAGCCATTCTAAAAACTCATTATCGTCTCACCTTTAAACATTTGTTGAGAAGTTTCCTCTTCATAGACCTATGGAGTGCGAACGTTCCAGCCCTAATGCACCGAATCCCATCAAAATTCCTCAGCCAAGTGTGTTCGGACAAACATGATTCTAATAGGAGTAAAGCTTAACGTCCGTATGAAACCTACTCCTACCTACTGCCAGAACTCCATCTTAGGAGCGTTTGTACAGTAATGTGCAAAAATTTATATCCGTAAATATAAATTGTAAGGATGCACATAAGATAATCATTTCCACTAACGAAGTCGTTTTTCGTCATGAAACATAGCTATGTCTTCACCAAGAGGCAACAAACCAACTAGCAAGGCGCCAACGCTACAGATAGATGCTGCTACTTTTCAAGCTGCAGTCACGGCAGCCATGACAGCCGTCATGGCGCAATTCAATGCTAACAACGTCAGTAGGGGTGGAAGCAGTTCTAACAATACAAATTGTGATAACAATCAGGAACACCAATGGGTACCTACCAACGAAAATACCTCAGGCCACGAACCTACAAACAAGAAGAGAAAGTTTTGGAACATGAAAGAGTGCCGCCAATCTCAAAGATCCACTAAAAGACAACAACCTATGTCCGCCCCTACCATTACAACAGCAGTCACTACGCATGCCTCGACACTAGCCACGGGGTCTACCACCCAAACGCCTGCCAGACCATATGAGGGATCACTCCCAAAGTGCAACCAATGTGGCTTTCATCACTATGGGGCTTACTGGGAGATGCACTGTAAAAACTGCAACAGGAAAGGGCATATCGTCCGTTTCTGTAAGGTCCCGACCCAGAACCTCCCTTCAATCACATACACCAAGGTAGGCCCAGTATGCTACCTATGCGGTGAAACGGGACACTTCAAGAGAGAATGCCCAACTGAGAAGAATGACGAAGGGACAGGAGTAGTGTGATGAACACACCAGCAGGACCAGCAAGGGAACCATGTTAGGACTTTTGTAATGTTCCCAACGACACAACGTTTAAGTACTATATGTTTGTAATGAATTTGGTACGCTTACTAAAGTAACCTTCCTTCTAAAAAGTAGCTAAAATATTCTCTCTCATACAAATCAAACCAAAGACATTCATATATGACCTTAGGATCATTACCGGTAAGTTGTGATGACCTTATCCATACATCGGGGTTAATTATAATCAAAATACTAAAGTCTTGAAACAAATAATTCCGTCCTGACTCCTATTCCATGTCTAGTAGTAGGAATTGAGTGGGGCCACCCACTCGACGATTTCACGATATTAATTTACATACGACGATCATATACCGCTCGATCGTAAGGAGACCTGTTAGAAATCATGATATCAAGTATCATTAGTGGCTATCGAAAACCCACCCACTACCAGTGCTAGACACTGTGGTATGAATCATCTATAATAATCATAACATCAAACAAAACGGAACACCAGAAAAGAAATACAGGACACTCTATCACTCTAGTGATCTCTTCTTTCGAATACAACTTATCTCATGTTGTCTAAAAAGATATTGTTGTCGTTATCCAATTTTGATTGATATAGCCCTCATCTTCCCGATTAAACGACTACAAAAGGGCCCTTCTCCTAACCCCCCGAATATCGAAACTATCGTCTCTCATAAACATCCAGCACGAACCTTTGGGTCATCTCTCGCTGTGGATCTCCAAAACACGCACCAGAGGAGTGTTATACTTCCCGAAGCCTTATCACATGTATTTACAGGAGACCTTCGGGAATGTCGCGCATGTAGCAGACAAGATTCAAGCACAAAAGCTTGGGACAGATATGGTACGAGTCCTACCATGAGCTTCGGGCTAAGGTTGCCCAGAAGGACGAGTAAATGTCCTACCATTCAAAAAGGCCTAGTCGCGTAAACCAAACCCACATGCTTCCTACCGAGCTACAAGAGCTGTCAGGTCAAACCTGTCGAACTACTCAACAATGAAATCGAAGAACCAAACTTCTCACCCTGGAAAACTCTGGTCTTATTCGTCAAATAGAAAAGAAAATTGCTCATAATTCCATCGATTTTGGAGGCCCCGACAATATCTCCAGTAGAGACCTTTACTATCTGCCTCGCATAGACGAATAGGCTGACCAACCGCATGGAATGAGGTACCCTTCAGGAATTGGACCTGAGATCTGAATATCACCGGTCACGAATATTAAAGAAGGATGTCCGAGAACAATCCTCCAATTTCGATGCGGACGCTGAAAGTTCGTAGTGATACCCTTGGATAGGACCAAACCCACTCGTAGGATTCATGAACGTAATAAATAGGATATGCCATTCTTACTAGGATCAGTTCATCATCGTCATTACAAATGACTTACTTATCTGCCCTCATAGTAAGAAGGAAACCAAGGAGAGCAGCTACAACAAACCACAAAAGCAATACAATCAGAGAAGTATTACCTGAAGTTCTCTAGATACGAGTTTTGGAATTGAGGATTCCAATTCTCAAGACACATCATTATCAAAGTGGAAATTCATAAGGACCTTTTCGATTGATCAAAACCGTTGAGAAACAGTCAGCACCGAAGGCGTTAGCAGGAATACACCAAAATTCTGGGTCTTGCTGACCTACCGTCTTAGTTCCTTTGGAACTTCTCGTAAAATACAGACCCCCTCCCAACTTTGACCCTAAAGGGGGCAACCCTTGATGGGAAGAGAAGGAAGAGAGAGAAACCTTTAGAATTCCACTATAACAGACCAAATTCCTCCGGAAACACTCACTCTGGGAAGGCTTAGTACGCTTCGGAAAGCATGGAAAGCCAATACCCCAGATAATTATGCCTTTCGAGATTCTGTCAGAATCAACCCTGCAACTCGCTACTTCAATCGACTCCCGCGAGCTTGGTAAAGCAAATTCTACCCGACACGTCCCGAACTTACAGAAACAACTATCCAACGAGACTCCTGCAATTCCCCTCGACGAGATCGAGTTCCACAAGAGCCTCACCTTTGTGGAAGAACCATAGTGACCAAGGACCGAGAGGTCAAGCGGACGAAACAACGCCACTTCCCATTAGTGAAAGTTCGCTGGAATACTAACCAAGGACCTAGAGTCACATGGGAGCGTGAGAGTCAGTCGATTAGGAAGTATCCTCACTTCTTGGCTCGATTGTTCATACCTACTCCTTGCCTAAATTCAAATTTCGGGACGAAATTCCCTCTAACGGGGGGATAATGTGACAACCGTCAATTTTCGGTCAAGTCAAAGTCAACTAAAGTCAACAAGTCAAACCGTTTGACTCAATTTACCCGTGGGTACTATAGTTTATGTTAAGTAAATACTAAACAACTCGTTATTCTAATGAGAGATCATAAATCAAAAAGTGCGAACATCTAGATCTCCTTAACCTAAAACTATGGTACGTGATGAGCCAAACCGATATAAAAATGTTGCATACTCATCTAGAGTGTGTAAGGTCCTTAAACAAGGCTTAATAGGGTTTACGAACCTTGCATTGCGAAGCCGGACACTCACAAATGCCACACATGAAACCTCTCTCAATCGTTTTCACTCTATCCCACTTTAATCGAGAATCTCTCCCAAATCTCTCTAAGAATGTCAAATCTCTCCCAAATCTCTCTAAGTATATGAAATCTCTCCCAAATATCTCTTTGTATGAGAAATCTCTCCAACTATGTGAAATCTCTCCCAAATATCTCTTTGTATGAGAAATCTCTCCAAGTATGTGAAATCTCTCCCAAATATCTCTTTGTATGAGAAATCTCTCCAAGTATGTGAAATCTCTCCCAAATCTCTCTCAAAAGTTTCCGTAACTTTTTGAAGTCATTTGGGTTATTCCGACCCTTAATCGGGTCAAAAACGGTTTAAAACGGGGTAAAAACGAGTAAAATAGGCTTAAGGACCCGAAACCTGCTTTAAAGGGGCGAAGCCTCTTAGGACCCGAAGGTCCCTATAGGAACCGAACCCGAGCCCAGGAGGAACCGAACCCGAAGGCTACTGTTTATTCGGCTCATTTCGGGTCTGACCACCTTCGCCTCTTATTGTCGGACCAAGCCTCCCTTCGCTTCCTCGCCTCCTTTCGCTTCCTCGCCTCCCTTCGTTTCTGGCTTAGCATCAGCAAGGACCGAACCTCGGCCTAGGACCGAGAGGTCTCGCTGGGAATGCTTGTCTTCCCGGTTTTCGTGTAGTTTTGCGTTTAAGGCCCGATTTTAATTATTTTAACGTGGGATTTTCACCCAAAATCATATTTTAACATAATAAATCCTAAATATTCAAAATTTAATCATATTTTCATAAAAATCTTTATTTAAATAATAAAAGCAAGTGGGTAAAGTACAAAGAGGTGGAGTGTTGACTTTGCTTTACCATATGACACAAGCAACCACTCCCACACCCACTCTATAACCAGCCACACCTCCCCACCTTACCTAGGTCACATCAGGGTCCTTTCCACTCAATTATCACTCTTTCCCATGTTTTTGAGAGCTGGACATTCATCCTCTCTCCTCATTTCTCCCATTTTCTCTCATTTCACCAAGAAGATCAAACTCTTTCCTCTCTCACTTCCTCTCTCTAGAAATTCGAGGTTCAAGGGCTGATCTTGGCTTTTTCCTCCATATTTGGTAAGCACAATCCATTCTCCTTATGATTATTTCACTTCTTATACTCAAATCATGGATATCTTACACAAACGCCATCATAATTGTGTTAGAGCTTCGAATCTTCAAGTGATTCTTCAAGTGTTCTTGGGTTGAACACTTCTCTTCTTCAACACTTATCTACTGAAATCACTCAAGGTGAGTTCATACCCCTACATTTTCATGTTTTCTCAAGTTTTTAGTGGGGGAATACAAGTTAAAACACCAAGAACATAACTAAGTTTTTCTAACAGCCTTCATCAGAAAAGTTCAACTCCATTCACGGACTGTTTTGGGCAACTTAAACATTTTTGTTTTCAAAACTGTATAAGGTGCAAATAGTTCAAGTTCGTAGCTTTAAAATGACTACTTGCACATCTCCATACGATTTTTCTACAATTTATGGTGATTTTTACAAAACTGCCTATCATTTCAAACAACAATCCGGACCAGTCTGTGATTTTGGACTTATTCACCCAAGTTGGAGGTCATTCAAAAATTGTAATAAAAATTATGAATAAACTAGACACATTTTGTGAACTCTCGGAATTTACGGATCTTGTTTTCGACTTCGTATGATTTTTCCAAAACAGTGCAGAATGGCTAAAGTTAGCCAACAACATATAAATATCATAACACTTTGTATTATGTTGAGCAAAGTGTATAATCATAAGTTCTAATTATTGAATGTGTTTCTTTGTTAGTTTATCATCATGAACTGAAACTAAGTCATTCATAATAAATATTATACATTCATTTTAGAACACGTATAATAAACTATAAAAAGTATAGTTTAATGGATTCATAACATTAATGCATTTCCATAAAAGAGTTCTTACATATTACAAACGTTTTAGATAAACTATAATAGTTATAGTTTATGATACATCACACAACACACTCGTACAAAAAGGGTACGTTCATACAGAAAAGATTTACATTCACACACATTTCACGTAAACTTGTTAACCGAAATTGTGAGACATTCTCTCCCTGTACGTCCGAGTGAGGGATATAATTCCTGGTTGTTATAATCAGAATCTCCTGGAGGGAGAACGTGATACTTGTATATAGATCTATATTGGGTTTGACACCCCACACCTTGCTGCTAGCTACAGTGGGACCTGTAGGTCTACGGGTGACAAATGTCATTTC
The DNA here is from genome assembly GCF_052625555.1 of Lactuca saligna. Lineage (NCBI taxonomy): Eukaryota > Viridiplantae > Streptophyta > Magnoliopsida > Asterales > Asteraceae > Lactuca > Lactuca saligna. Next base: position 151,715,754 of record NC_136425.1, on the reverse strand, counting down.
AGTTTCACGACGCCTGAGAAACGTCGTGGCAGGTTCACATAGTCATAGTATGATTATAGCGACTCACATAGGGATATAACAATCCATAAAGTTTACGGGATTTTATTTATAAAACCTAAATGGGTTTTATGTCGATTTAAAATCACTTTTTATCTCAATGAGTACAAATATTACTGTACACTTTCGGAATTATGCCTACACATCATTTGAAACCACATTTATATCTTTAAGTATGGCCAATACTTGTTATTTCTCGGTCCTCGGATTTAGGACTACATATACATAAAGTGTTAGCAAACATAAGAATATACGGAAATTTCATTTAATTCAAACGCGTTCATGTCCATTTAAACACATATCATTTTCTATTAGTAAGAGAGGTTACTTATACATTTTGGTCTTCGGTCATAAGACTACATTACACAGATTTTAAAGAAAATATCAGATTTTCTGGATACATATTCTAACGCTTTTACAAGGAAAACGGTTTACTTTTCTAACGAAATCTCTTATGAACTCACCAACCTTTGTGTGGACACTTTTTCAAAACTACTTGTATTCTCAGGAATTCAGTGAAAACAGGAAATCAACAACGTTTTGAGGATGGGACGATAAATCGTCAAACAGTTCATTTTGTATCATAATGTAATTGATGTGAATCATGTAAACATGTGCTTTGATGTAACGTTTTCAATTATATTTGTGATGGTTGTATTTACTTTGAGCACTATTATATTCATTGTTGTGATACTCTACATGAAGTCCTCCACCCCCGGACGTTTCCGCCATCCTTGGTTTGGGGGTGTATTGATATTTTAATTGTTTTTAATTTATTTTAATTTTTTTTTCTTTATTATTGTAAATCAAAAAACCCAAAAAAATCTCACATACCCTACATCTCCTAATTTATTATAAATATTTGGAAGATAATATATATTTGACAACATCACCATCATCACCTAGTCTGATAGTAATGGGATGAGTGAGAGTTTTTAAAATATATTAGGATGGTGGTGGTGTTGTCTAAAAAACAAAGAATTAATACAAACAATATGGTGACGGTCGTGCGATAAATATCTTTGGAGTATGTGTGATTGGGGAGACATAATGTCAAACATATTGTAAAAGATTGGGTATTATGATAGTGGACTCTCGACTATTGTATTGTATAATTGTATTTGGTTTGATAATAAAGACGGTGTAATAATCAACAAAAATAAGTTGATTGATGTCAAATCCAACTCTTGACTTTAAACTGACGATCCTTTTTTTAGCATCACACACGGAACAAGTGTTTATACATCGTACCCTTCAATGAAAAAAGAGACAAAATATAAGTGGACGGTTATCAAGACAAAACAATAGGGTATTTGAAGTCACTGAAGCTGAAATGGAAACATCTAAAATCATTCAGGTTGAAGAGCGGTTTAAATCACCCCTTACTGTAAGTTGTGCAAAACGATTGTGCCTAACCTCATCTATAAATACGTAGGACCAAATATCTAATGATAGGAATGATGGATACGTGGAGAAAGACGAAGAATAGGATGATTTTGAAGATGGAGATGATGAAAATGAGTTGTTTTACTTAGACTATTAATATCTTTTGGGTATTTTTTCAAATTTCACTTTTATTAGATTAATATTTTTTTGGATAACACCACTACCATTCTAATTTATTTAGAAACAATCTCACCCATCCCACCATTGTTGAACCGGGTGATGTTGTTGATGGTGTCCAAAATATAATATCTTCTAAATATTTAAACTAAATTAGGAGATGTGGGATGGGGGAATCTTTTAGGGTTTTTTTATTTAAAATAATTAAAAACCAATTAAAAAATAATAATCCAAAAAAATAATATTTTTTAATATATAAATACTATATATTAAAAATGATAATTACTAATAAATTATAATCCAATAAAAACCTTAATTTAATCAAAAAGAAATTAAAAGAGATAAATAATCCAATAAAGTAATATTATATATAAATATTATATATTTATTAATATATGATAATCATATAAAAAATAAAAATCCATTGAAAAAATAAACTAAAAAAATAAGATAATTAATAATCTAATAAAGAAATATTTATTATTATATAAATATTATATATTGAAAATAATATCTATTAATATATAATAAAACAATTAAAAAATAATATAATAAAAAAAATTAAAAAGGTAATTAGAAGAATTAATATAAACGATCTTGTAGTTTGGTTGTAGAAAAAATTCATAATTATAATATTATCATTTAAATAAAGTTAATTACAAACCGTTGAGGTTAACATTTTCAGACCAAAATTTTTAATTTAAAAAACAGAAAAAAAAAAATAACTAAAATTTTGTTCTTATTACAGTCACTTTGGAATTTCATCATGGAAATGTTTAATTGGTTAGAGATATAAAATGTTTAGCGGCAACATTATAATTTCACTTTCTTTAAAAAGTTAATAATACATGTCTTTGGAAAAAAATAAAAAATTTAAACATTTTATATTAAAAATGTTTTTATTTTTTCTATTGCACAATTTAATTGTTATTGAACTATATACCCATTGTTATAATTGATTTTAATCCATTGAATTTCAATTAAATATTTCACCACCTTTTATAATTAATTTAAATTAATATTTGTAATGCTTTTACATTAATAGATTGGAAAACAGATCTAAATTTTATAGTCAAGACGATTATTGGTTTAGACACACAACTAAACAAGCTTAAAAATCTAAATCTAATACGAATTAAATTATTTTTGCCAACATAAATCTTTAGTTTCTTGTAATAAAAAGATCATCATCTACGTAAATAAAAATATGTAAAAAATGATTAAAATGTCATTTACTTGAATCCGCACCCACATCATTCCCCCATATCTTCTTCCACAACTTGAATTCCTTCTTATCAACATCCTCTATTGGAGCACTCTCATCGTTGAATTTGTTCTTAATCTCTCTAACTTTCTTAGTCCATCCTTTTGTATTCCCAATGCCCCTACTGACAAAAGGATAAAAAAATCTTTTAAAAATAGTAGGGCTATCAAACGGGTACACTCCTACCCGTTCTTTATATGCAAGAATAATCTCCATTATGTTAATGTTGTCGAGTATAACCAATTCGATTGCTTCTTTGTTGGTGGCTTTGTCTTTAATTTCTATATCATTTGAAGATGAACTTTTGTCATAGTATTGTGGGTCAGCTTCCATCACGGGAGATCAAATGGCAGTTTTTGAGGTTGAGGACGAGTAATTTTTTTGGTTGAAATTTGTTTTTGAATTGTTGTTTTCAAAATTAAAATATCTAAACATTATGAAAATAGCATGAAAGATGTTATTAGGAATATCGAGCATTAAAATTTATTTAGTATAGTTAATTAATGGACTTTTGGACGTGCACTTGCATTAATAAGTTGTGATATTTGGTTTTAAAACAAAGATTAATTATAGTTTTGATTATATATGTAATAAGTAATTAGATCAAAATATCAATTTTGCATATACTAAAGTCAGCAAAAGAAGTTGATTTTTTTTCTTCTTTTAATTTGTTTGGACTTCTAATAGTGACATGATGTGATGCGAATATGAATGTGTTTAGGTGCATAGATTGTTGTTTTAAATCCATACCACCTTTTAATTGATTAGGATATTTAAGCTACTGTTCAAAAACATTCTTTTTCAAAAATTGATTTTGGGAGTCAATGTAAAAACTAGGTCTAATATGTTTCTTATGAATCTGATTTCGGTTATCCTTTTCTAATTTTGTTTCCAACATCTAGCTAGTGATCCGATAAACTTCGATCAGATCAACTCAATCTAGTTCATTTTAAATTAGATCATCGGCTTCATCGTATGTGTCTACCCCAATTTTGATTGAAGTTGTTACACCCTAATAATCATTTAAAAATGCACATTCAAACATCTATTTATTCCATAATATATGGCGATAGTGAGGGATGTAGCAATGTAGGTCCTATCAATTTTTATTTAATAAAACTTTAAAATAAAATGCTTCTTCCGTAGATACTTCTTGATCATCAATACAACATGTCTTTAATAGAATCGAACTTATTTTATGAATAATCGGAAGCGAGGCATTCTTCGCAATGTAGACAGTCACCGATCGACAACCCATTCTTGTTCTCGTCGAACCGTTTTTTTCGAGAATTCTAGACTAAAGAAGAAATATAATATTATAAAAATACCAAAAATCATTTTTTATCAGCTAGTTTAGCAGCTAGTATTTAACTAACAACTAGTGTTTGAATGATCAATTAGTTTTCCAGTTAGTGCGCCAAACATAACCTTTGTCATTTAGGTTTGAAAATAAAAACAAATATCACAATAAGACTATTATAAAAATACCAAATTTATCATTTTAAAAGTAAAAGACCAAAACCAAAAAGTCCCCACAAATTACAAAAAATAAATATACACAGCTTGTAGAAAACCTAATACTAAAATATTTACCTACAAAAACTCGAATCACATTAGGATTTAAAGACGCAGCAACACCTATGATGCAAGGAATAATAGACTTACATCACGATATCTTTTTCTTCCTCATTCTTATTTTGGTTTTCGTCTCACGGATCTTGGTTCGCGCTTTATGGCATTTCCAAAAAGAAAAAAAATCCAATCCCAATTGTTAAAGATAGAGGGTAACAAAAATAGCCACAAATATTTTATGCGTGTATAGAATCCTATGATCCACAATATTTGTCGTTCATTTCAATGGATGAAAATCAAAGATGGAAACTGCTAATCAGCATCAACTATTCTTATTGATCAAGATCAATTATTTTTATTAGCTATCCTTAACCCTCATGCAACCTATAAAATCACCAAGCAACCATTACTTCTTCATCTATATTCTACCAGCAATATCTCACTATTCTATTTTAGTTAACCCCAATTTGGAAGTTTTGTGTGATTTAATGATTAGGGTTTTGGTTTCTAACCTCCCTTGACTGGTTTCTATGGTTCTACTCAATCCAATCATCCTAATGATGGATTTGATGATTTGGGCGAAAATCTCCATGAACCCTAAAAAACCTAAATTGGGGATACTTCAACTAATGATGAATTAATATTGGATTCTATGACCTATATGATATTTGATAGCAACAAATCCAATTCGAATTCTCAAATTCATCCATTATGGTAAAAGCAAGTATAATCATGGATTTGTATTGATTTTTAAGGGAAATGGAATTAAAACAATGCCATCCTTTTTATGTGAGCATTTAATGAGTATATGATGCTCATAAACATGATTTTCTACTAATAATATGATTTGAATATAAGAACAAGATGGCTTGAATTATCTATAGTTGAATTTATGGAATACTTTGCCAAAAGGGCAAATTAGGAAACATGGAATGGAAATGACGGTTTCATAGATAGGTTATGTAATTACAATGGGTTTAGTTGTGGTTTTATATACTTGACAACATCTAACAATGTTTTGAATGACTTTGTGATATGTCACAATGGTTAGAATGCAAGGATGGGCAACTTAAGCTCCTAATCATTTCATTTGTGTAATTTTGAGCATTATAAGCTTATTTTATAAATTGATGACTTGATGAATTAAGTTAAATGTCTTGACATAATAAAAAATCCTCTAAATATGTTTAAGAAGCCATAAAAGTGGTTTAGAATGATGTTGGATGAGAACCTTGATCACTAAGAGCTTAATTCCTAACTAGAATGCTTAGATGCGATTTTGTGCTTTCTTATAGCTTTGATGACCTATAAAGGTCTTAATAATTAACTTATCATGATGGTGGGGATTAATTGAGCATTTTAGAAGTTGATAACCTTTATTTAGTCCTTGATAACCACATGGTGATGTTTTGTGGCCATTGGAGGTCTAGCGCACATGTAACAAAGATTTTACCAAAATTCTACACAAAATGGTGACCTGCACTTGTGACACGGGGGCGTGTCAGATAAGGCATACATGAAACAAGGACATATCATTCATGACACAGGGGCATGTCAAAGTTTTTGTTAAGTGTGGTTTTTCATGGAAAACCTAGTAAATCACCTCCGATTTCCTTCAAACTTTATAGAGTAAATTACTAAAATTGTCCCTATGGTTTCTTCAAAATTGCACATTTGGTGCCTAACTTTTTTTGGACTCGGATCGTCCCTGTGGTTTGATTTTGTTGTGTTTTTTATCCTTATATTTTGGTCAAATTTGTGCGTTTGGTCCTTAACTTTATGTATGTAAGAGACGAACAACGCAACAAAATCAGACCACAGGGACGATCCGAGTACAAAAAGAAAATTAGGGACCAAATGTGCAATATTTACCAAACCATAAGGATGATTTTAGTAATTAACTCAAATTTGTATATAAGATAATATGAAGTTAATAAACTTATGAGGCTTATCTAAATGTTAAAAACCTATGGGGGTATTTTGGTAATTTTAGTGGCTTATGTCCATATGTTATATAAGTGGTGTTTGGAGAGTGTTGCTTTAAGGAAATGAACTAGAAGAGGACTAGCTAACCTTTTTATGATTAAGGTGAGTAAATGGTGGCATTTTCCCACTTTGGGTTATATGTCAAAATGATTTCTATGAATGAAATGATTCTTTATGTAAGTGCTTTGAAATGTTTTGGGTCACAAACCCACGTAGCTCACGAAACATCATTGTCTTACGTATCTCTTTTTAATGGCATGTATCATACATTATATTCAAGGAGAAAGATGATAGATGGAAGTAGAAGTTCTGATATAGTGAATGGACTGGAGCTTGTTAAGTTCCTTATTAAATGTAATGATGTAATTCGTATTTTTTTGCTATGATTTGTATGATGCTTCATGATAACACCAAATGTTTTAATAATACATGTTTTGTGGAACTATTTTTTGTTGAATGTAGGTTAATATCCAAAATGATTTTGTTTAAACCATTGCATTTTAAAGTTTGAGAAAGTTTTAAATTTTGGGGTGTTATAGAATCGAATAATCAATATCACCTTAATGGTATACCAAAACAAAAAAGGGAATGATATTATTTATTTCATTCTAGTTGTTCAGTTTGGTTGTTCTTATGAAAAAAAAAATAGTCCAACGGAAGAGGAACTGAATTTCATCAAATCCCATCTTTTTCATTCATTTCCCTATACATGTTGCTCTTATTTCTAATACTTCCTACGATTCGAATTCACGAATATAACCTCAACATATCACAACAAACAAGCTCGTAGCCTCTTCTTCCTAAAGTTCTTTTGATGGGGTCGCTTCGATTAAGTGAAATGGTCTTAATTAACCCTATTTGGGAAATAATATTTAGGATGATGGTAATGATTCAATAACTATTTTGTTTAACACACTGTTTTCTATCCCCTTCTAATATGTTCTTCATCGTTTAGTAACTTTTTGTATAGGGAAATTGAGTAATCTAATCCATATAAATGTTTATTTAATAATATTAACCAACATACAATTTTTTTTTTGAAAAATGACAACATTCTTTAGAATATAACATCCCAGAGTACAATTGTTCATTCCGGAACTTGGATTCCGAAATTTGTCTTGGTACATTCCTGGTTGAAAATATAGCATCCCAAAAATACTAAGTAAAAATTTTCATTAACTCACCCAAAATAGTCATACGTTCATTCCAAATACCCAATCAAAGTGTAAGGAAAAATGTATCGAAAGTTATCAAAGTACAAAACAAAATCATAGAATGTGGAACACTAGTAGATGTGCGATCATGTCGGGCCTTTCCTTTTCGAACTAGATGTACCAAAAAACATTAAACCACAAATTGTAAACATAAAGTTTAGTGAATTTCCCCAAAATACCACATACCACATACATATAAACGAGCCCCACCCACACTGCATACAGGCCCCACCCACAGCATAACGGGCCCAACCCATATTGCATACGGGCCCCACCCACAGCAGAACGAGACAAACCCAAATTGCATAGTGCCTCGCCTACAGCATAACAGGCTAAGCCTACACTGATATATATATATATATATATATATATATATATATACACACACACACACACAACATACATACACGTGCAAGAGTCACAAAGACAACAAGCACATGCAGGTATATCAACAAGTGTCACAAAGACCACTATCATCCTACAAACATAATCCAGTAGGTCGGCATTTCTGCATTCGACCTACGAGTACAGTGAAGAGACTCACCTCAATCAATCAAAGAATAGATCTCACACTCGGGATGATGAAGCAAAAGTCTCTCTCACTAAACATAGGCAAAACCAAACCCTAGTTAGCAATCAGGATAATTCTACAACTTAGCAAGTCCAGATACCAAAATAAACACTCATTCAAGCAAAAGAACATTTTTCCCTTCCATGTCCTTAACCCCTCTCAGCTGATCAAAAGTCAAACTGGTCAACAAGTCAACGGTCAGCCCTTTGTTAACTTACGCATTGCATATATATCATTCTACATAGGGTGTAGAGTCTAATCTCGAAAGCAGTCCATAATTGATCTGCACGGGGCATAGCTCAAACTACGCTCTATGTAGTGAACAGTTGAGTCCTTTAAATTTTAAGCTTTTAATCCAAAAATATTAGCCATCAAATGCTCAAATCTTGTTCCAATAAACGTCTTGAATGATTAATTTTATGACTTTATGCCTTTGCATGGCTACATGGTGCTCAAAGTCAAACCTTAGCTTTCTAACATCTTCTAATGTCTAAAATATCTTGTATGGATGAAAGGTAGCAACCAAGATTCCATTTTTATTTCTAAACAACCTTACAAACAAAAGAAACTAGCAACCCTAAGGTTTGGAGTAGCTTCTACTCACAAGACTCAAGATCATGGGACAAAAGATTTTGTAAAACAAAGATCTAATGAGATCTAACACATGGATGAGTAAGATTCGAGCTTTATACCTACTGAAGTTGAGAAATGCAATGTAGGTTTTGGATCCACAAGGTTGGGCTTCAAAAAATCTTCAAGCTTGACCTTATCCTTCTTCAAGATGCACCAAAACAAAACAAAAAGGATAAAAATTTGCTCTAAGGGATTAGGGTTTCGTTCTATAAGCTTAAGAGGGTGGAGGCTAGTTGTAAGAAGAGCCTTAATGAGATTAATAGGGCATTAAGTCCTTGTGTCCAAGTAATGAGTTACGCCCCACATAATTTGGCTTGCTACACCCCGCGTAACTAGGCTAGCTACGTGTCACGTAGAGCTACTATTTCAAAAATAAATAATTTTTTTTAAACTTGAAGAATGTACCTGAGAACCAGGTGTTACAACTTTCCCCCACTTGAATCAGACTTCGTCAACGTAGTCTGGTGCTATAAAAAACTTGGGGTAATGCTTCTTCTTCTCCTCCTCCGATTCCCTTTTCCACTCGGAACCCTTTCGTTGTTGCCATTTCACCTTCACCAACTCCACTACCTTGTTGCACAAGGTCTTGGTCTTCCTGTCGAGAACCACCACTAGTCTCTCCACATAGTTTAGGTGCTCACCCACCAGAATATCACCCAATAGTATCACCGCGAAATCAGCTGCCTGGCACTTCCACAACTGAGAGACATGGAACGTACTATGGATCTGTCTCAGTCCGACTGGTAAATCTATTCGATGTGCAACTTATCCCACCTGTACAAGGATCCTAAAAGGACCAGTGAATGTGGGTCCCAGCTATCCCCAATTCCTGAACCGGATGACGCCTTTCCTAGGTGACACCTTCGGGAGCACAAAATCCTTGACCTGAAACTCAAGGTCCAAACGACATATGTCTACATAACTCTTCTAATGGCTCTCCACAGTCTAAAGTCTCCCACGCACCTGCTGAATCAACTCGATGGTATTGAGTACCACTTCGGTACTCCTTATGACTCGTTGACCCACCTCACCCCAACAAATCAGGGTCTAACACTTCTTCCTGTTAATCATCTCAAAAGGAGCTCAGTCAATGTTGGTGTGATAACTGTTGTTGTAGGAGAACTCAACCAACGGAAGGTACATATTCTATCTCCCTCCAGATCTAGAACGCGTGCCTACATCATATCCTCCAACGTCTGAATAGTCCTCTCCATCTGACCATTAGTTTGTGGGTTGAAAGTCTTGCTGAAGTTCAATCGAGTACCCAACTACTCGTGGAATTTCTTCCAGAATCTGGAAGTGAATCGAACATCCCTATCTGAAACCACCGATACAGGAACTCCACGACATGCCACAACTTCTCGGATATAGATATCTTCAAATTTCTCCATAGAGATGCTCTCCTGAATAGGAATAAAATGCACTCTTGGCCAATCGGTCCATGATGACCTAAATCTAATCCACCCCTCACGTTGTCCGCGATAACTTTGTGATGAAATCCATCATGATCTCTTGCCATTTCCAAATGGGAATATAGCCAATGGATCCGTTTTTCTGAGAGGTTGGTAACCCTCGGCCTTGACTTTCCTGCAAGTCAAGCACCTCTCCGCGTACCAAGCCACATCTCAATTCATGCAGGGCAACTAATAATCGTGTATGAGCCTTCTATACATCTTTGTCGCACCCTGATAAATAGAGAACTTTGACTTGTGTGCCTCCTCCATCAGTGCATGTCGTGCGCCGCCCTAATACGGAACCCAAAACCTCCAATGTAGGGTCAAAAATCCCCTACATTCATAATCAAAACAGAACACCAAACCCACGATGCGCTCACTCTTATAGTGATCCTCTTTCATAGCCTTGACTTGAGCCTCATAAATATGCTCCAGTACTGGTTTATCCACAGTCATCCTCAAACATAAATCCCGAATAGGTGTGCTATTCACCTTGTGACTCAGCGCATCAGCCACCACGTTGGCCTTCCCGGGGTGGTATAAAATATAGAAGTCATAGTATTTCACTACATCAAGCCACATACGTTTCCTCATATTCATATTTGGATAATCCATCAAGTACCTTAATATCTTGTGATCTTATGTCATCAAATCTTGAGGGAGAAAACAAAAGCCCCCAACTCCTGATTGTGCGTAGGATAATTCGCCTCATGAGGCTTCAGCTGCCTCAATGCATAACCAATCACATGACCCCGCTACATAAACACTACACCTAACCCCATGATTAAAACATCACAATAAACCACAAAGTCGTTAACACCTTCGGGTAGACTCAGGATCGAGGTATCGCACAATCTTTGCCTCAGAGTATCGAATGCCACATGCTGCTTCGGCCCCCAACGGAAAATAATTGTCTTCTTCATCAACATGATCAACGAAACTGTGATACTTGAGAAATTCTCAATGAACCTCTGGTGATACCTTGCTAAGCCTAGGAAACTTCAAATCTCAGAACCTCCTACTGCATCACGACCTCAAATCATGGCCGGATCAACCAATATACCTTGTAGTTGCCGAGATGACCCAAGAACTATACCTTGTGTAACCAGAACTCATATTTGGAGAATTTCTCATAAAGCCTATCCCTCTTCAAAGTCTTTAGAACCTCCCACAATTGATCTTCATGTTGTATGTTGGTATTAGAGTAGACCAATGTATCATTAATAAAGACGATCATTGACCGATCCAACATCGGTCTACAAACCCTGTTCATGAAGTCCATGAACGTTGTTGGTGCAGTGGTAATCCCTAGAGGCATCACCATGAACTCGTAATGATTGTAACGCGTTCTTAAAGTTGTCTTCTATACATCCTCATCCTAAACCCTCATCTGATGATAGCCTGAATGAAAATCGATCATGGAAAACCAAGATGCATCCTATAGCTAGTCGAATAAGTCATCAATCCTCGAGAATGGATCGCGGTTCTTCACCATTAAATTATTCAGCTCTCGATAGTCGAGGTACATCCTGTGAGAACCATCCTTTTTCTTTACAAACAGAAACGATGCTCCCCATGGTGAACTACTTGGGCTGATAAATCCCTTGTCCAACAGCTCCTGCACCTGTGTCGACAACTCCTTCATCTCAGGTGGGGCTAACCGATAGTGTGCCTTGGCTATCGTAGCCGCACCTGGTACCAAATCAATCTAAAATTTAACTTGCCTCATCAGAGGAAATCTAGTAAGATCCTTAAGAAGTACATCAGGATACTCCCAAACAACTAGCACACCATCAACCACCTTCTTTCTTTGCTCTCCAGTGTCCAACACATAGGCCATAAACCCAGAACAACCTTGTTGAAGATACATCCCAACTCTGATATTTGAATAGAGGGTTGGTCCACGCTGAGCACCCTCTCCATAAATATGTAGTTATCTCCCACTTGGGGTTCGAACCTGAACTAACTGGTGCTCACAATCAATCATTGCCCCATTGGGGCTCAGCCAATCCATCCCCACGATGACTTTGCTCACGTGTAGAGGAATATGAACCAAATCGATGGGATACCTCACCCGAAACAGCTTAAGAGTACAACCGTGATGAACGCTCGATACTCTCACTGGATGATCGTCGGCAATATCAACCTCCAAAGGTCATTCTAGCTCACCACAAGCATCATCAAACCTATTTATGAGCGCAAGAGGCACAAAATATCAAGTAGCACCTGAATCGAAAAGAATCAGATCAGACAATCCATTCACTTAGAACGTTCCAAAGCATCACAACATGAAATATAAGCATAGACAATAACAAAAGCGAACAATAAATGAAAAACATACTCATAACCATGTCAAGAGTCGCACACGCCTCCTCGTCCATCAGTTGAAAAGCCCTACTTTTCACCACAGGGGCCGCCGCCTTGGCCGACTAGCCATATGTGCTCCTCAGTGTCACTAGAGCAGGTGATCTAACCGCTCCTGTAGTCAAACTTGGACAGTCGGCCTTCCTGTGGCCCATCTGATTGCAATGAAAGTAAATCAGACTTGAAACCTAGGTGGTGGTGGTAGTAGTGCAATTCTTTCTATGGTCGCCAGTCTTGCCGCACTTATAGCGACCTGAACCAATCACCCTGCAAACCCCATCGTGTGTCCTGCCGCACTTGCCACAACAGCCTTGGCCCTGCTGGCCCCTCGATCTCGAATTAAAGGTCTTGCGCTTCTTTGTTAAACCCTCGGATGTGTGCACCTGTTCTTCATTTCTCTTTTCCAGGTGCTCCAAATTAATTTCCCATTTTCAGGATCTGACTATCATGTCCTCTAATGTACGACAAGAGGAAAAGCTATCAAACTCACTGATATCTGCTCTCAACATGTCGTGGTACCAATTCTTCTTCATCTCCTTGTCTGTGGCATATTAGGGGTACCAATAAGGCTCTCCCCCAAGACTTGGCGGTGATCTCCACAACATTCTCAGTCGTTTGGTGCAGGTACAGAAACTCCCTCGACAGTTGGTGCAAACTCTGCTCGAAATCTAGTCACAAAATCAGGTCAGGTCATATCCTCAATGGTTGGTGCATCTAGAGAACATCCAATCTCCTCCCACCAATCCAGGGCTTACACCCTAAAACAACCTGCAACAAACCTCACCTTTAACCCCTCGAGGTAGAATCTCGTCATCTCGGCAAACTCCATGTCTGTTATCCACCGCTTGGAGGCAATAGGGTCTTTCACTCCAAAGAACTCTGGTGCCCTATAACCCAAAAAATCCTTGAACGTGAGGTTACGGGCTCCGTACCGCCCGTCGGATATTTCGACCCTAAAGGCCTGAAAATGCTCCTCCATCATCTCGATGACCCCCTCCTTGATTTTCCTGAACATCATTGTGGCCACATCTTGTACTCGATGAACTTTCATAGTCCTTCATCAATCGGTTCAGTACCAGCGCCCGAACCAGACCAGATCTTGTACCTCCTGCTCCATCACGTGGTATCACCATACTGAAACACAATATACATACAATTAGTATACACACAAAGAGGTTCAAACTCCAGAAGTTCCTTAAAATTATCATGAGTTTCCTTAACTCGGTTATAGATCTAATGCTTTCGGTAGTATGGGCCTAATACTACCTCCCATAACTATTTATACCCCCCTCAAGGATCGCCTCAAATCCTCTAAGTCGCTTCCATACTATCCAGATATTTACTTGCACTAAAGAGCGACCTATACACTAAAACATATCCTTTTTTTCATAGGGTTCCTTTCCCACCACTCTCCACCATCAGCTGCTTAAGAGATTCCATCATGTACCTTCGAACTACTTCATGAATACAATTACATGTCACCGGCACTAGATCATTCTTTGACTGCTAGGTCCCAGCCTACAACGGTTAGACTCAAATAAGAGTTGTGCAATATACTTGAACCTAACCTTCTAAAATTACCTATTCCCCACAACCTGTAACTAAACATATTCACTTAATAGATAGATGACATCATTGGGGTCTCTAAAAGCACAAAGCATGAAGCATTCGAGCATCGAGTAGCCTAATCTAGTGCCTCACTGCCTCACCCAATCAGACTATCCCATCCAACATCCGAAATCTATTCTAGCATGTAGTTCTACAAGCTCAATCAATCAGGCATAGAAAGGCATATCTCCAATCAAAACAATAACATTTCACATGTATGGGTATTTTGGGTTATAGTTACTTGAGATCGGCCGATTGCATGCATCATACCCTTTTTCATTGTAAAAGTATTCTTAGAAAAAGTTGTTTTCTTTCAAAAAATTTACCCATTCCCCAGTTTGAGGTTAGACACGCCCGAGGGAGGGATGCACGCTGGAGGGTTTTTTTTGTTTTTGTTTTTGTAGCAAAAATGGTCTATGTGATTGTCCAAATTATGTGGTTCTGGTCCAAAAATGTTTAATGGTGCAAAAGTTGTCCAATTTTGGATACTTTGTGCATTTTTTGTACAAAAATGTTAACTTTAATAGGTTGGTGGTTAACATTTTTTGAATGATAATTTTACCTTAGGAATCATTTCTGCAACCAAACTACAAGGACCATTTATGCATCTCTTCTTTTAAATTTTATTCAATTATTATACATTAATTCTTTTTTTAATTTCTTTTTATTAGATTACTTTTTTATTTATTATTTTATTATATATTAATAAATCTGATTTTTAATTATAATATTTATATAACAAATATTACTTTATTGGATTATTAATTACATTGAGTTAATTTTTTTAATTTCTTTTCTAATAGATCATTTCTTTTTTATTAGATTATTATATATTAATAAATATATAATATTTATATGTTTAAAAATATTACGTGATTATTAATTTCTTTTAATATTTTTATTAGATTAGTTCTTTTTTATTGGATTATAATTTACTAACAACTGTTATTTTTAATATATTATATTTATATATTAATTAATATTATTTTAGTGTGTTGCTATTTTAATTGTTTTTAATTTCCTTTAATTTTTTTCTTTATTATTGTAAATCAAAAAACCCAAAAAAATCTCACATACCCTACGTCTCTTAATTTATTATAAATATTTGGAAGATAATATATTTTTGACAACATCACCATCATCACCTAGTCCGACAGTAATGGGATGAGTGAGATTTTTTAAAATATATTAGGATGGTGACGGTCGTGCGATGAATATCTCTCGAGTATGTGTGATGGGGGAGACATATAATGTCAAACATGTTGTAATAGATTGGCTTTTATGATAGTGGACTCTCGACTCTTGTATTCTATAATTGTATTTGGTTTGATAATAAAGATGGTGTAATAGTCAACAAAAATAAGTTGATTGATGTCAAATCCAACTCTCGACTTTAAACTGACGACCCTTTTTGTTTAGCATCACACACGGAACAAGTGTTTATACATCGTACCCTTCAATTAAAAAGGAGACGAAAAATAAGTGTATGGTTATCAAGACAAAACAATAGGGTATTTGAAGTCACTGAAGCTGAAATGGAAGCATATAAAATCATTCACGTTGAAGAGCAGTTTAAATCACCCCTTACTGTAAGTTGTGCGTAACCTCAACTATAAATACGTAGGACCAAATATCTAATGATAGGAATAATGGATACGGGGAGAAAGACGAAGAATAGGAAGATTTTGAAGATGGAGATGATGAAAATGAGTTGTTTTACTTAGACTATTAATATCTTTTGGTTATTTTTTCGAATTTCACTTTTATTAGATTAGTATTTCTTTTGGATAACACCACTACCATTCTAATTTATTTAGAAACAATCTCACTCATCCCACCATTGTTGAATTGGGTGATGGTGTTGATGGTGTCCAAAATATAATATCTTCTAAATATTTAAACTAAATAGGAGATGTGGGATGGGGGAATCTTTTTGGGTTTTTTTATTTAAAATAATTAAAAACCAATTAAGAAATAATAATCCAAAAAATAATATTTTTCAATATATAAATACTATATATTAAAAATGATAATTACTAATAAATTATAATCCAATATAAACCTTAATTTAATAAAAAAAAATTAAAAGAGATCAATAATCCAATAAAGTAATACTATATATAAATACTATATATTTATTAATATATAATAATCAAATAAAAAATAAGTAATCCGTTGAAAAAATAAACTAAAAAAAAATAAGATAATTAATAATCTAATAAAGTAATATTTAATAATATATAAATATTATACATTGAAAATAATATTTATTAATATATAATAAAACAATTAAAAAAAATAATATAATAAAAAGAAATTAAAAAAGGTAATTAGAAGAATTAATATATAATAATTTAATATGATTTTGAAGAAGAGATGGATAAACGATCTTGTAGTTTGGTTGTAGAAAAAGTTCATAATTATAATATTGTCATTTAAATAAAGTTAATAACAAACCGCAGAGGTTAACATTTTTAGACCAAAATTTTTAATTTAAAAAATAAAAAAAAATTACGAAAATTTTGTTCTTATTACGGTTACTTTGGAATTTCATCATGGAAATGTTTAATTGGTTAGAGATAAAAATATTTAGCGACAACATTATAATTTCACTTTCTTTAAAAAGTTAATAGTATATCCTTCTGAAAAAAAAAAATTAAAAATTTTATATTAAAAATGTTTTTATTTTTTCTATTGCACAATTTAATTGTTATTGAACTATATACCCATTGTTATAATTGATTTTAATCCATTGAATTTCAATTAAATATTTCACCACATTTAATAATTATTTTAAATTAGTATTTGTAATGCTTTTACATTAGTAGATTGGAAAACAGATCTAAATTTTATAGTCAAGACGATTATTGGTTTAGACACACACCTAAACAACCTTAAAAATCTAAATCTAATACGAAATTAAATTATTTTTACCAACATAAATCTTTAGTTTCATGCATCAATAAAGAACCACTCACTATTCTATTAGTTTGTCTACAAAATATCATGAATTCAAAATTAGACATTCCAACCACTTCATTATTATTTCATTTCCAAAGCAACTAAGATTTAAGTATGCTATACTTATATTTTATCCATTTATGAATGAATCATTATATTTTCTTTATCCACCACTACATTTCTTGTAATAAAAAGTCATCATCTACGTAAATAAAAATATGTCAAAAAAGATTAAAAAGTCATTTACTTGAATCCGCACCCACTTCATCCCCCCATATCTTCTTCCACAATTTGAATTCCTTCTTATCAACATCCTCTATCGGAAAACTCTCATCGTTGAATTTGTTCTTAATCTCTCTAACTTTCTTAGTCCATCCTTCTGTATTCCCAATGCCCCTACTGACAAAAGGATAACAAAATCTTTTAAAAACAATAGGGCTATCAAACGGGTACACTCCTACCCGTTCTTTATATTCAAGAATAATTTCCATTATGTTAATGTTGTCGAGTATAACCAATTCGATTGCTTCTTTGTTGGTGGCTTTGTCTTTAATTTCTACATCATTTGAAGATGAACTTTCGTCATAGTATTGTGGGTCAGCTTCCATCATGGGAGATCAAATGGCAGTTGTTGAGATTGAGGACGAGTAAATTTTTTGGTTAAAATTTGTTTTTGAATTGTTGTTTTTAAAATTAAAATATCTAAACATTATGAAAATAGCATGAAAGATGTTATTAGGAATATCGAGCATTAAAATTTATTTAGTATAGTTAATTAATGGACTTTTGGACGTGCACTTGCATTAATAAGTTTTGATATTTGGTTTTAAAACAAAGATTAATTATAGTTTTGATTATATATGTAATAAGTAATTAGATCAAAATATCAATTTTGCATATACTAAAGTCAGCAAAACAAGTTGATTTTTCTCTTCTTTTAATATGTTTGGACGTCTAATAGTGACATGAGGTGATGCGAATATGAATGTGTTTAGGTGCATAGATTGTTGTTTTAAATCCATACCACCTTTTAATTGATCAGGATATTTAAGTAACTGTTCAAAAACATTCTTTTTCCAAAATTGATTTTGGGAGTATATTGTAAAAACTAGGTCTAATATGTTTCTTATGAATCTGATTTCGGTTATCCTTTTCTAATTTTGTTTCCAACATCTAGCTAGTGATCCGATAAACTTCGATCAGATCAATTCAATCTGGTTCATTTTAAATTAGATCATCAGCTTCATTGTGTGTGTCTACCCCAATTTTGATTGAAGTTGTTACACCCTAATAATCATTTAAAAAATGCACATTCAAACATCTATTTATTCCACAATATATGGCGATAGTGAGGGATGTAGCAATGTAGATCCTATCAATTTTTATTTAATAAAACTTTAAAATAAAATGCTTCTTCCGTAGAGACTTCTTGATCATCAATACAACATGTCTTTAATAGAATCGAACTTATTTTATGAATAATCGGAAGCGAGGCATTCTTCGCATAGTAGACAGTCACCGATCGACAACCCATTCTTGTTCTCATCGAACCGTTTTTTTCGAGAATTCCAGACTAAAGAAGAAATATAATATTATAAAAATACCAAAAATCATTTTTTATCAGCTAGTTTAGCAGCTAGTTTTTAGCTAACAACTAGTGTTTGAATGATCAATTAGTTTTCCAGCTAGTGCGCCAAACATAACCTTTGTCATTTAGGTTTGAAAATAAAAACAAATATCACAATAATACTATTATAAAAATACCAAATTTATCATTTTAAAAGTAAAAGACCAAAACCAAAAAGTCCCCACAAATTACAAAAAATAAATATACACAGCTTGTAGAAAACCTAATACTAAAATATTTACCTACAAAAACTCGAATCACATTAGGATCTCAAGACGCATTAACACCTATGATGCAAGGAATAATAGACTTACATCACGATATATTTTTCTTCCTCATTCTTATTTCGGTTTTCGTCTCACGGATCTTGGTTCGCGCTTTATGGCATTTCCAAAAAGAAAAAAATCCAATCCCGATTGTTAAAGATAGAGGGTAACAAAAATAGCCACAAATATTTTATGCGTGTATAGAATCCTATGATCCACAATATTTGTCGTTCATTTCAATGGATGAAAATCAAAGATGGAGACTGCTAATCAGCATCAACTATTCTTATTGATCAACATCATTTAATTTTATTGGCTATCTTTAACCCTCATGCAACCTATAAAATCACCAAGCAACCATTACTTCTTCATCTATATTCTACCAGCAATATCTCACTATTCTATTTTAGTTAACTCCAATTTGGAAGTTTTGTGTGATTGAATGATTAGGGTTTTGGTTTCTAACCTCCCTTGACTGGTTTCTATGGTTCTACTCAATCCGATTATCCTAATGATGGATTTGATGATTTGGGCGAAAATCTCCATGAACCCTAAAAAACCTAAATTGGGGATACTTCAACTAATGATGAATTAATATTGGATTCTATGACCTATATAATATTTGATAGCAACAAATCCAATTCGAATTCTCAAATTCATCCATTATGGTAAAAGCAAGTATAATCATGGATTTGTATTGATTTTTAAGGGAAATGGAATTAAAACAATGCCATCCTTTTTATGTGAGCATTTAATGAGTATATGATGCTCATAAACATGATTTTCTACTAATAATATGATTTGAATATAAGAACAAGATGGCTTGAATTATCTATAGTTGAATTTATGGAATACTTTGCCGAAAGGGCAATTTAGGAAACATGGAATGGAAATGACGGTTTCATGGTTAGGTTATGTAATTACAATGGGTTTAGTTGTGGTTTTATATACTTGACAACATCTAACAATGTTTTGAATGACTTTGTGATATGTCACAATGTTTAGAATGCAAGGATGGGCAACTTAAGCTCCTAATCATTTCATTTGTGTAATTTTGAGCATTATAAGCTTATTTTATAAATTGATGACTTGATGAATTAAGTTAAATGTCTTGACATAATAAAAAAAATCCTCTAAATATGTTTAATAAGCCATAAAAGTGGTTTAGAATGATGCTGGATGAGAACCTTGATCATTAATAGCTTAATTCCTAACTATAATGCTTAGATGCGATTTTGTGCTTTCTTATAGCTTTGATGACCTATAAAGGTCTTAATAATTAACTTATCATGATGGTGGGGATTAATTGAGCATTTTAGAAGTTGATAACCTTTATTTAGTCCTTGATAACCACATGGTGATGTTTTGTGGCCATTGGAGGTCTAGCGCACATGTTACAAAGATTTTAGCAAAATTCTACACAAAGTGGTGACCTGCACTTGTGACACGGGGGCGTGTCAGATAAGGCATACATGAAACAAGGACATATCATTCATGACACGGGGGCATGTCAAAGTTTTTGTTAAGTGTGGTTTTTCATGAAAAACCTAGTAAATGACCTCCGATTTCCTTCAAACTTTATAGAGTAAATTACTAAAATTGTCCCTATGGTTTGTTC
This sequence comes from Lactuca saligna, assembly GCF_052625555.1. Classification (NCBI taxonomy): domain Eukaryota; kingdom Viridiplantae; phylum Streptophyta; class Magnoliopsida; order Asterales; family Asteraceae; genus Lactuca; species Lactuca saligna. The sequence goes on along the minus strand of NC_136425.1, from coordinate 151,694,996 downwards.
AAAATTGCACATTTGGTGCCTAACTTTTTTTGGACTCGGATCGTCCCTGTGGTTTGATTTTGTTGTGTTTTTTATCCTTATATTTTGGTCAAATTTGTGCGTTTGGTCCTTAACTTTATGTATGTAAGAGACGAACAACGCAACAAAATCAGACCACAGGGACGATCCGAGTACAAAAAGAAAATTAGGGACCAAATGTGCAATATTTACCAAACCATAAGGATGATTTTAGTAATTTACTCAAATTTGTATATAAGATAATATGAAGTTAATAAACTTATGAGGCTTATCTAAATGTTAAAAACCTATGGGGGTATTTTGGTAATTTTAGTGGCTTATGTCCATATGTTATATAAGTGGTGTTTGGAGAGTGTTGCTTTAAGGAAATGAACTAGAAGAGGACTAGCTAACCTTTTTATGATTAAGGTGAGTAAATGGTGGCATTTTCCCACTTTGGGTTATATGTCAAAATGATTTCTATGAATGAAATGATTCTTTATGTAAGTGCTTTGAAATGTTTTGGGTCACAAACCCACGTAGCTCACGAAACATCATTGTCTTACGTATCTCTTTTTAATGGCATGTATCATACGTTATATTCAAGGAGAAAGATGATAGATGGAAGTAGAAGTTCTGATATAGTGAATGGACTGGAGCTTGTTAAGTTCCTTATTAAATGTAATGATGTAATTCGTATTTTTTTGCTATGATTTGTATGATGCTTCATGATAACACCAAATGTTTTAATAATACATGTTTTGTGGAACTATTTTTTGTTGAATGTAGGTTAATATCCAAAATGATTTTGTTTAAACCATTGCATTTTAAAGTTTGAGAAAGTTTTAAATTTTGGGGTGTTATAGAATCGAATAATCAATATCACCTTAATGGTATACCAAAACAAAAAAGGGAATGATATTATTTATTTCATTCTAGTTGTTCAGTTTGGTTGTTCTTATGAAAAAAAAATAGTCCAACGGAAGAGGAACTGAATTTCATCAAATCCCATCTTTTTCATTCATTTCCCTATACATGTTGCTCTTATTTCTAATACTTCCTACGATTCGAATTCACGAATATAACCTCAACATATCACAACAAACAAGCTCGTAGCCTCTTCTTCCTAAAGTTCTTTTGATGGGGTCGCTTCGATTAAGTGAAATGGTCTTAATTAACCCTATTTGGGAAATAATATTTAGGATGATGGTAATGATTCAATAACTATTTTGTTTAACACACTGTTTTCTATCCCCTTCTAATATGTTCTTCGTCGTTCATTAACTTTTTGTATAGGGAAATTAAGTAATCTAAGCCAATCAAAATGTAAGGAAAAATGTATCAAAAGTTATCAAAGTACAAAACAAAATCATAGAATGCGGAGCAGTAGTGGATGTGCGGTCATGTCGGGCCCTTCCTTTTCGAACTAGATGTACCAAAAAACATTAAACCACAAATTGTAAACATAAAGTTTAGTGAATTTCCCCAAAATACCACATACCACATACATATAAACGAGTCCCACCCACACTGCATACGGGCCCCACCCACAGCATAACGGGCCCAACCCATATTGCATACGGGCCCCACCCACCGCAGAACGAGACAAACCCAAATTGCGTAGGGCCTCGCCTACAGCATAACAGGCTAAGCCTACATTGAGATATGTATATATATATATATATACACACACACACACACAACATACATACACGTGCAAGAGTCACAAAGACAACAAGCACATGCAGGTATATCAACAAGTGTCACAAAGACCACTATCATCCTACAAACATAATCCAGTGGGTCGGCATTTCTGCATTCGACCTACTAGTACAGTGAAGAGACTCACCTCAATCGATCAAAGAATAGATCTCACACTTGGGATGATGAAGCAAAAGACTCTCTCACTAAACATAGCGAAAACCATACCCTAATTAGCAATCAGGATAATTCTACAACTCAGCAAGTCCAGATTCCAAAATAAACACTCATTCAAGCAAAAGAACATTTTTCCCTTCCAAGTCCTCAATCCCTCTCAGCTGATCAAAAGTCAAACTGGTCAACAAGTCAACGGTCAGCCCTTTGTTAACTTACGCGTTGCATATATATCATTCTACATAGGGTGTAGAGTCTAATCTCAAAAGCAGTCCATAATTGATCTCCACGGGGCATAGCTCAAACTACGCTCTATGTAGTGAATAGTTGAGTCCTTTAAATTTTAAGCTTTTAATCCAAAAATATTAGCCATCAAATGCTCAAATCTTGTCCCAATAAACGTCTTGAATGATAAATTTTATGACTTTATGCCTTTTCATGGCTACATGGTGCTCAAAGTCAAACCTTAGCTTTCTAACATCTTCTAATGTCTAAAATATCTGGCATGGATGAAAGGTAGCAACCAAGATTCCATTTTTATTTCTAAATAACCTTACAAACAAAAGAAACTAGCAAGCCTAAGGTATGGAGTAGCTTCTACTCACAAGACTCAAGATCATGGGACAAAAGATTTTGTAAAACAACGATCTAATGAGATCTAACACATGGATGAGTAAGATTCGAGCTATATACCTACTGAAGTTGAGAAATGCAATGTAGGTTTTGGATCCACAAGGTTGGGCTTCAAAAAATCTTCAAGCTTGACCTTCTCCTTCTTCAAGATGCACCAAAACAAAACAAAAAGGATAAAAATTTGCTCTAAGGGATTAGGGTTTCATTCTATAAGCTTAAGAGGTTGGAGGCTAGTGGTAAGAAGAGACTTAATGAGATTAAGGTCCTTAAATAGGGTCCAAGACCCCAAAATTAAGGTATACACCCTACGTGGTTACGCCATGCGTAACCTGGTTATGCCTCGCATATGGCATTAAGTCCTTGTGTCCAAGTAATGAGTTACGCCCCACGTAATTTGGCTTGCTACACCCCGCGTAACTAGGCTAGCTACGTGTCACGTAGAGCTACTATGTCAAAAATAAATAATTTTTTTAAAACTTGAAGAATGTACCTGAGAACCAGGTGTTACAACTTTCCCCCACTTGAATCAGACTTCATCAACGAAGTCTGGTGCTATAAAAAACTTGGGGTAGTGCTTCTTCTTCTCCTCCTGTGGTTCCCTTTTCCACTCGGAACCCTTTCGTTGTTGCCATTTCACCGTCACCAACTCCACTACCTTGTTGCACAAGGTCTTGGTCTTCCTATCGAGAACTGCCACTAGTCTGTCCACATAGTTTAGGTGCTCACCCTCCAGAATATCACCCAATGGTATCACTCCGGAACCAGCTGCTAGGCACTTCCACAACTGAGAGACATGGAACGTACTATGGATCTGTCTCAGTTCGACTGGTAAATCTAGTCGATGTGCAACTTATCCCACCTATACAAGGATCCTAAAAGGACCAGTGAATGTGGGTCCAAGCTATCCCCAATTCCTGAACCGGATGACGCCTTTCCTAGGTGACACCTTCGGGAGCAAAAAATCCTTGACCTGAAACTCAAGGTCTAAACGACATCTGTCTACATAACTCTTCTGATGGATCTGCACAGTCTAAAGTCTCCCACGCACCTGCTGAATCAACTCGGTGGTATTGAGTACCACTTCGGTACTCCTTATGACTCGCTGACCCACCTCACCCCAACAAATCAGGGTCTAACACTTCTTCCTGTTAAGCATCTCAAAAGGAGCTCAGTCAATGTTGGTGTGATAACTGTAGTTGTAGGAGAACTCAGACAATGGAAGGTACATGTCGTAGCTCCCTCCAGATCTAGAACGCGTGCCTACATCATATCCTACAACGTCTGAATAGTCCTCTCAGTCTGACCATTAGTCTGTGGGTTGAAAGTCTTGCTGAAGTTCAATCGAGTACCCAACTCCTCGTGGAATTTCTTCCAGAATCTGGAAGTGAATCGAACATCCCTATCTGAAACCACCGATACAGGAACTCCACGACATGCCACAACTTCTCAGATATAGATATCTTCAAATTTCTCCATAGAGATGCTCTCCTGAATAGGAATAAAATGCACTCTTGGCCAATCGGTCCATGATGACCTAAATCGAATCCATCCCTCACGTTGTCTGCGATAACTTTGTGATGAAATCCATCGTGATCTCTTTCCATTTCCAAATGGGAATATACCCAATGGATCCGTTTTCCGAGAGGTTGGTAACCCTCGGCCTTGACTTTCCTGCAAGTCAAGCACCTCTCCGCGTATCAAGCCACATCCCACTTCATGCAGGGCAACTAATAATCGTGTATGAGCCTTCTATACATCTTTGTCGCACCCGGATGAATAGAGAACTTTGACTTGTGTGCCTCCTCCATTAGTACATGTCGTTCACCGCCCTAATATGGAAACCAATACCTCCAATGTATGGTCAAAAATCCCCTACTTTCGTAAGCAAAAAAGAACACCAAACCCACGATGCACTCACTCTTGTAGTGATTCTCTTTCATAGCCTTGACTTGAGCCTCATAAATCTGCTCCAGTAGGGGTTTATCGACAGTCATCCTCAAACATAAATCCCGAATAGGTGTGCTATTCACCTTGTGACTCAGCGCATCAGCCACCATGTTGGTCTTCCCGGGGTGGTATAAAATATAGTGGTCATAGTCTTTCACTACATCAAGCCACATACGCTTCCTCATATACATATTTGGCTAATCCATCAAGTACCTTAATATCTTGTGATCTTATGTCATCAAATCTTGAGGGCGAAAACAAAAGCCCCCAAATTCTGATTGTGGGTAGGATAATTCGCCTCATGAGGCATCTACTGCCTCGATGCATAACAAATCACATGACCCCGCTGCATAAACACTACACCCAACCCCATGATAAAAACATCACAATAAACCACAAAGTCGTCAACACCTTCGGGTAGAGTCGGGATCGAGGCCTCGCACAATCTTTGCCTCAGAGTATCGAATGCCACCTGCTGCTTCGGCCCTAACGGAAAATAACTGTCTTCTTCATCAACATGATCAACGAAACTATGATACTTGAGAAATTCTCAATGAACCTCAGGTAATACTTTGCTAAGCCAAGGAAACTTCGAATCTCAGAACCTCCTACTGCATCACGACCTCAAATCTTGGCCGGATCAACCAATATAACTTGTAGTTGCTGAGATGTCCCAAGAACTATACCTTGCGTAACCAGAACTCACATTTGGAGAATTTTTCATAAAGCCTATCCCTCTTCAAAGTCTTTAGAACCTCCCACAATTGATCTTCATGTTGTATGTTGGTATTAGAGTAGACCAATGTATCATCAATAAAGACAATCATTGACCGATCCAACATCGATCTACAAACCATCTTCATGAAGTCCATGAACGTTGTTGGTGCATTGGTAATCCCTAGAGGCATCATCTTGAAATCGTAATGATTGTAATGCGTTCTTAAAGTTGTCTTCTATACATCCTCATCGTAAACCCTCATCTGATGATAGCCTGAATGAAAATCGATCATGGAAAACCAACATGCATCCTATAGCTAGTCGAATAAGTCATCAATCCTCGAGAATGGATAGCGGTTCATCACCATTAAATTATTCAGCTCTCGATAGTCGAGGTACATCCTGTGAGAACCATCCTTTTTCTTTACAAACAGAAACGATGCTCCCCATGGTGAACTACTTGGGCTGATAAATCCCTTGTCTAACAGCTCCTGCACCTGTGTCGACAACTCCTTCATCTCAGGTAGGGCTAACCGATAGTGTGCCTTGGCTATCGTAGCCGCACCTGGTACTAAATCAATCTAAAATTTAACTTGCCTCATCAGAGGAAATCTAGGAAGATCCTCAAGAAGTACATCAGGATACTCCCAAACAACTAGCACACCATCAACCGCCTTCTTTCTTTACTCTCCAGTGTCCAACACATAGGCCACAAACCCAGAACAACCTTGTTGAAGATACCTCCCAACTCTCGCATTTGAATAGAGGGTTGGTCCACGCTGAGCACCCTCTCCATAAATAAGTAGTTATCTCCCACTTGGGGTTCGAACCTGAACTAACTGGTGCTCACAGTCAATCATTTACCCATTGGGTCTCAGCCAATCCATCCCCACGATGACTTTGCACACGTGTAGAGGAATATGAACCAAACGGATGCGATACCTCACCCGAAACAGCTTAAGAGTACAACCGTGATGAACGCTCGATACTCTCACTGGAAGATCGTCGGCAATATCAACCTCCAAAGGTCATTCTAGCTCACCATAAGCATCATCAAACCTATTTATGAGCGCAAGAGGCACAAAATATCAGGTAGCACCTGAATCGAAAAGAATCAGAGCAGACAATCCATTCACTTAGAACGTTCCAAAGCATCACAACATGAAATATAAGCATAGACAATAACAAAAGCGAACAATAAATGAAAAACATACTCATAACCATATCAGGAGTCGCACGCACCTCCTCATCCATCAGTTTAAAAGCCCTACTTTTCACCATAAGGGCCGCCTCCTTGCCCTACTAGCCATATGTGCTCCTTAGTGTCACTGGAGCAGGTGATGTAACCGCTCCTGTAGTCAAAATTGGACAATTAACCTTCCTGTAGCCCATCTGGTTGCAATGAAAGTAAATCAAACTCGAAACCTAGGTGGTGGTGGTGGTAGTGCAATCTTTTCTATGGTAACCAGTCTTGCCGCACTTATAGCAACCCGAACCAATCACCCTGTACACCCTATCGTGTGTCCAGCCGCACTTGCCAAAACAGCCTTGGCCCTACTGGCCCCTCGATCTCGAATCAAAGTTCTTGTGCTTCTTTATTGAACCCTCGGATGTGTGCACCTGTTCTTCCTTCCGCTTCTTTGTTGAACACTCGGATGTGTGCACCCGACCCCTCGAACTATACACTAAAATATATCCTATTTTTTCATTGGGTTCCTTTCCTACCACTCTCCACCATCAGCTGCATAAGAGATTCCATCAGGTACCTTCAAACTAATTCATGAATACAATTACATGTCACAGGCACTAGATCATTCTTTGACTGCTCGGTCCTAGCCTACAACGGTTAGACTCAAACAAGAGTTGTGCAATATAGTTGAACCTAACCATCTAAAATTACCTATTCCCCACAACCTGTAACTAAACATATTCACTTAATCGATAGATGACATTATTGGGGTCTCTAAAAGCACAAAGCAAGAAGCATTCGAGCATCGAGTAGCCTAATCTAGTGCCTCACTGCCTCACCCACTTAGACTATTCGATCCAACATCCGAAATCTATTCTAGCATGTAGTTCTACATGCTCAATCAATCAGTCATTGAAAGGCATCTCTCCTAGCATTCTATCATGCAATCCTGATCAGATCCTTATCCCTAATCTAGCATGCAATTCTCATATACTTATCTCAAAACAAAAACATATCACATGTATGGGTGTTTTCGGTTATACTTACTTAAGATCGGCCGATTGCATGCATCATCCCCTTTTTCTTTGTAAACGTATTCTTAGAAAAGTTGTTTTCTTTCAAAAAATTTACCCATTCCCCAGTTTGAGTTTAGACACGCCCGAGAGTGTGCCTGAATCCCTCAAACCAAGGTTCTGATACCAACTTGTAATATCTCAACAATACTAAGTAAAAATTTTATTTAAGTCAACCAAAACAGTCATATATTCATTCAAAATACCCAATCAAAGTGTAAGGAAAAATGTATCAAAAGTTATGAGAGCATAAAACAAAATCATAGAATGCGAAACATTGGTGGATGCTATGCGATCATATTGGGCTCTTTCGTTTCGGACCAGAGGTACCTGAAAACATTAAACCACAAACCATAGGCTCAAATCTTAGTGAGTTTTTCCAAAATACAACATACCACAAGCAAATAAATGGGCCCCACCCAAACTGCATATGGGCTTCGCCAACAGCATCACGGGTCGTACCCACAATGATATATACATATATATATATATATATATATATATATATGTATATATGTATGTATATATATATATATATATATATATATATATATATATATATATATATATATATATATCATACATACACATGCAAGAGTCACAAAGATAACAAGCACATACAAGCATATCAGCAAGTGTCACAAAGACCACAATCATACTACAAACATAATCCAGTGGGCTGACATTGGTGCATTCGACCCACGAATGTGGTAGGACTCACCTTAATTGGTCAATGAATAGAACTCACAATCGAGCTACCGGTGTAGAAGTCTCTCTCACTAAACATAACCAAAACCAAACCCTAATTAGCAATCACGATAATTCTACAACTCAGCAAGTCTAGATACCACAATAAACCCTCATTCGGGCAAAAGACCATTTTTCCCTTCCAAGTCCTCAACCCCTCTCAGTTGAACAAAAGTCAAACTGGTCAAAAAGTTAACAGTCAGCCCCTTATTAACATACATGATACATACATACATACACACACACACAGATATATATATATATATATATATATATATATATATATATATATATATCACTCCACGCATGGCGTACAGCCTAATATCAAAAACGAGCCAAAATTAAGTTGCGTTGGGCTTAGCTCAGCTTACGACCCACATACTGAGTATTTAAGTCGTTTCCATTTTAAGCTCTTAATCCGTAAAGACAAGTCATTAAATGCTCAGATCTGGTCCCAATAAACATCTTGAATTATAAATTTGATGACTTTATGCCTTTGCATGGTTACATGGAGCTCAATGTCAAACACTAGTTTCCAAACCTCTTCTAATGTCCAAAATCTCTTGCATGGATGAAAGGGAGCAACAAAAATTCCATTTTTATGTCTAAACAACCTTAGAAACAATAGAAACTAACAAACCTAAGGTCTGGAGTACGTTCTACTCACAAGACTCATGGTTATGGGATAAATGGTGCATTAAACAAGGATCTAGTATGATCTAACACATGGATGAGTTAGATTTTAGTTTTATACCTCCTCAAGTTGAGAAATTTGATTTAGGTTATGGATCCTCAAGCTTGGGCATCAACAAAGCTAAAACCTTCACCTTCTCCTTCTTCAAGATGCACTAAAACACACCAAAAATGCTCAAAAATTGCTCTAAGGGATTAGGGTTTCGTTTTATAAACTCAAGAGGGTGGAGGTTGGTAGTCAGAATGGCCTCAATGAGATTAAGGTCCTTAAATAGGGTCCAAGACCCTGAAATAAGGGTTTATAGCCTACGTAGTCATGCCCTGCGTAACCTAGTTATGACCTACATAGGGCATTAAGTCTCTGTGTCCAAGTAATGATTTGCAACCCATGTAACTTGGCTAGCTACACCCCGCGTAGATTCATTATTTCCAAAATAAATAATTTTTTAAAACATTAAAAATGTACCTAAGAACTGCGTGTTACAGACAAAGTCAATTTTTGAGTACGTTCATCAATATCATACATAGATGTTACATTCTGGAATCACAGACACGCAATTTAGACACACATTCCAAACACCAAAACAACATTTTTCGTCTCCTATATATAAAGGGTATCTGATGTAGTTAGTCACTTACTTCATATATGAGTTTCTCAAACCGTGAACATGAAAATATTATTTTGTTTTGTGGATCGTTTCTTTATAAAATTATCACACTTCGATAACTAATTGTTATGCGAACATCAAAACTGATGTGATGGATCTTTTTCAACTCTGTTTTGTGACTATTGGATGTGTGGTAAAATTATTTTGTTCCATATTTTAAATGTTTCTTTAAAAAATTATCACATTTCTACAACTAATTGTTTTGTTTTCCAAAAAAAGGTACAACTCCATGCATTCATAACTTGTATGTTGCCTGCCATCATTACAGGTAGTGTCCATCTAAGAGGGGACTATCTAAAGGAAATGATCATAGAATTTTCTATCGATGGAAACAACCAACCTCTACCTATTTAGTGTTGGCGTGGAAAATAATGTCGACTCTTGTACCTAGTTCCAGATGAGGTTGAACGAATATGGACGATATCATTATTTCTTGTATAGGTAACTATTCCCTGATTCTTATCATAGATATTTTTGTAAGATTGTGTCCATGTATTTGCGAACAAGAGTATGTGGATATAGATACTTGGAACATTTATTCTTTGATACATGCAAATCATATACTATGTCTAATTTTCAAGAAACATTCATCCAGCTAACCTATGATGCACTTGAGGTGCTTGCCAACATCAGTCATTCGAAATAGGCAAGACTCTATTTCTCTAACATCTGATGGAATGTACTCAACATTGATATTGTCACACCCCCAAACCAAGGATGGCGGAAACGTCCGGGGGTGGAGGACTTCATATATAGTATCACAACAACTAGAATAATAGTCCTCAAAGTAAAAACAACCAACATAAATATAATTGAAAAAGTTACATCATAGTATAAATTTACATGTTTCTAAATCAATTACATTATGTTAACAAAATGAAAAGTTTAACGCCTTAACGTTCCATCCTCAAAAGCCGTTGATTTCTCGTTTTACTGATTTCCTGAGAATACAAGTAGTTGTGAAAAAGTATCAACAATTAAGTTGGTGAGTTCATAAGAGTTCTATTTGATAAGGATGTTATTTTCCTTGTAAAAGCGAATGAATATGGTTCCAGAAAATCTAATATTTTCTTTATAAAATGTGTAATGAAAGCTCCTATGTTATGTAATAATGTATCCTAGAAAGACCCATAAATTTCCTCTATAATCACCCAGTGTATATAAGTTATAGAAAATTTAAGTTAAATAAATCGTCGAATATAATGGGTCTGGCCTAAATCCACAACCAAACAAGGAAGATGAAGTAAGGCGGGCCAACCAATTCTAAGTTGATCGCGACTAAATTCTTATATAACTCTAACATATACACTTAGCAATTATAGCCGGAAACTAACAAATTCAACATGATTTGTAGTTCTATTATCATAAAACCATTTTGTGTAAAACCAATACTTTGTATTCATACCCTGATTATTTGAAAACCCGGTACTTTGTAATGTACCCCTTTTTGTATGAAAACCCGGTACTTTGTAATGTACCCCTTTAGTATAAACCCGGTACTTCGTAATGTACCCATTTAGTATAAACCCAGTACTTTGTAATGTACCCCTTTAGTATAAACCCGGTACTTTGTAATGTACCCATTTTTGTATGTAAATCCGGTACTTTGTAATGTACCTCTTTAGTATAAAAACCCGGTACTTTGTAATGTACCCCTTTTTGTATGAAAACCCAGTACTTTGTAATGTACCCATTTAGTATAAAAACTTGGTACTTTGTAATGTACTTCTTAGTATGAAAACCCTTTGGTAATGAGTTCGAAAAGTAAATGAAACATAAACTATACCTATTATAGTTTAGCATATTTGTTTGTGGTGTATTATAGACTTAACTATACATATTATAATTTATTATAATTATTTGTAGTGGTAGTACTCCTTTGTATATGATTTATACCTTTAAAATAAGGCAAATAGCATGTACTATCAGCAACATGCATTCAAATAATACTACACACCTTGCTCAACAAGTTACAAGGTGTAAATAGGATTGTCAATTATTTTATAGTTTTTAACTTTTGTGTCCGTGCTATTGGAAAATTTATAGAAAAATCATCAGAGGTCGACATTTAGATCCGTAAACTCTAAGGGCTTAGAAAATTTATCTATTTTATTCATAATTTTTATCATGAATTTTAGTGACCTTTAACTTGTGTAAAAATGTCCAACTTCACAGACTGGTCCGAAGTGGTTCTGAAATGATAGGTTGTTTTGTAAAAATCGCCATAAGTTGTAGAAAAATCATATAGAGATGTGAAAGTAGTCATTTTAAAGGTATTAACCTGAACTATTTTCGAATTAAAAAATTTTCGAAAATAAAAAGTTTAAGAATGTCAAAATAGTCCATGAATGGGACTCAACTTTCCTGTTGAAAGCTAATGATAGAATTTAAGTTATATTATGGTGATTTAACTTGTATTCCCCCCTAAAACTTAAATAAAACTTGAAATTTAAGGGTATGAACTCACCTTGATTGATCTCTTAGTATGGATGATAGAGAAAAGGAGTTTCCAAGTCAAGAACACTTGGGAGATGCTTGAAGATTTAAAGGTTCTATGAACAAATATGATGATATTTGTGTAAGCAGTCCATAATTTGGGTGAAGGATAGTAGAATATTTAAGTGTAGGAGGAAGATACTTACCAAAAGTGGAGGAAAAACCCAAGATCATCCTTTGAATCTCGAATTTTAGAGAAAGAAAGTGAGAGAGGGATGTATTTGTTCTTCTTGAGAAAGAGTGAATAAAGTGGGAGGAGAGATAAGGATTTTTCCATCTTTGAGTATTCAATCTTACTGGAGAGAGTGGTGAAAGGACAAATAGTTGACTACGGATGATGGGAATAGTGACATAAAGTATGAATAGTGACATGAAGTGGGTATGGGACGTTGCTTGTGTCATAACTTTCTGGAAAAGTTAAAACTCTATCACAAAATCTAACTTAATAGATTTTATTCTTGGACAAGGATTTCCCCCAAAATATGATAAAAAAATGAATTTTTAGGGTCTCTTATGTTAAAATACGATTTTGGGTGAAAATCCTACGTTAAAATCATGAAAAACATGCTAAAAACAGAGTCAGTGTCGAAAACCGGGAAAAACAAGCGAAACTGCGAAGATCCAGATGAAGGACCGAAGTTTGGTCCTTGGAAGGCTTAGAACCAAAGTTCGGTTGTAGATGAGCACCGATAGGGGGGTTTGGCTGGAGAGTCTCGTAGGCGAAGCATCAAAGGGGAACCGAAAGCGAAATGGGGCGAAGGCGAAGGGACTTTCGGGTTCGGTCTCGGATCTGCTTCGGCTCGTCAGCAGTTTGGCCCTTTAGCAGTCCGGTTCAAGCGAGAGATTTTGGTCCTGGTGACTTTGGTTCCCAACAGGTTCGGTTCAGCAAGGTTCGGTTCTAATAGGGAAGGCTTCGGTTCCTTAAGGGACCTTCGGGTTCGATCCTTGGAGCTTCGGCTCTAAGAGGGTTCGGTTCTAATAGAGAGGTTTCAGTCCTTTAAGGCTGTTTTTCATATAAACTTCCTGTTTTGAGCGATTACTCACCAAGTTAAGTGTCGGGATGCCCGAAATGATTATAAAACTTAGAAAAGATTTTGAGAGAGATTTGGGAGAGATCTAGGAGAGATTAACATTGATAAAGAGAGATTGAAAGAGACTTTGTTTGAGACCTTTTTGAGTGTGTAGCTTCGCAATGCGAGGTTCGTAAACCCTGTTAAGCCATGTTTAGGAGTCTTACACACCCCCGATGAGTATGCAATAGAGTTTTATCGTTTAGCCACCTCACTTACCCCGATTCGGGTTTAAGAATTTAAATCGTACGAACCTTCCAAATGATAACTTCCTAATATACAAGGGTTGATTGAGTTGACCGGTTTGACGTGTTGACTTTATTTGACTTTGACTTGATCAGAAATTGATAGTTGTCACTTCATCCCCGTGTTAGAAGGAATTTCGTCCTGAAATTAGCATTTTGACTGGAACTTCAAGAATTTGGGGAAAATATGGAAGGTATTTTTTGTAATACATAACATTGATATGGTAAGGACCATGTTAACTTACTTACCATCATAGATTTACCAGTAAAAATCATGTGTTTTTATATAAATGACAAAACTTATTCGGGTTTTGTCGTGTTCTCTAGATCCATTGTTAATCAACCCTAATTTGACACTACTCTTAATACAGTTCTAAAACCTACATGTGGTGGTTAGAAGCACGTACTGCTATTCACAGGTGGTTCCTGGGGAGTTTCTTCTACGGTCATCGTAAGCACCCTTCCACAATCACCAACATTCCTTGCTCTTGGGCAGCCCCTTTTAAAGTGTCTCGTTTCACCGCACATGTAACAGGTTGGGCTTACTCCAGCACCAAATACCTGAGTGATGGGTTGTGCCGGTGCTCTATAGAAAAGGACAGTGTGCCTGTTCCTGCTGCAATTCTTGCAATGCATCTCCCTGGAAACCCCAGTATGATGGAAGTTACACTTGTTGCATTTCGGAAGGGTTCAAGCATGACTTGTGTTAGCATGAACAGCAACAGTCTGTTGCTTCTTGGTGGAGTCCTGGGTTGGTTGGTCTTTCTTGTTGTTCCAGAACTTCCTTTTGTTGCTTCTCCCTCCGTCTTGTTTAGGGGTGGTTGTTACAGTGTCATGGTTAACCATATGGTCGATGGTTGGTCTTGAGGCCCACACACTATTTTGAATTTGGGAAGACAATCCCCAAAGGTATCGTTCCACCTTTTTGTTCTCCGGGGTGACCATAGCAGGACACAGGAGTGCTAGATCACAAAATCGGGCGGTATATGTTGTAAGGTCAGAGCCTGTCATCTTGAGATTCCATAGTTCTTGCTCCAGATTTTGCACTTCGCCCCTTGGGCAATACTCTTTCAACATCATTGCCTTCAAGTCCTCCCAGCTTATCGAATTAGCCACTGTAAGCATCAGTGACTTAACGTGACTGTTCCACCAAGTAAAGGGTCATCTAGAGAAAGTGCAGGCTGCAACTTTGACCTTGCTTGCTTCAGGGCATGCACAAATTTCGAAGACAGGTTCGATCTTTTCGAACCATTGCACCAATGTGATGAATCCCCCGCTTCCATTGAAAGAATCAGGTTTGCCACTAGTAAAATCCTTGTAGGAACATTCCTTCATACGCCCCGTACTGTCCCCATGGTTGGAGTTTGTGGCAGCAGATCCAGCACCACCGGTACCATTCATACCAATTTGTGACATTGCGGTAGCCACGACTGCGATTACGGCAGCTTGGAACATTGTGAGATCAAACTGCAGAGGTGGTGGCGGAGGTGGTGGTGGTGTTGCGCTGCTGGAAGGTCTGGACTTTTTCTTTGGCGGCATAGTTCTGTCATAAGTTTGTAGAGACGAACAAACAGTAAGTCTCCAATAGCAGTGACAAGTCGAATGTTTTTTAACTAAATTTTTCTGTATTATGACCCGACTAAAATGTATTTTGTAAGTAATTCATAATGACAGTCCATATAGATAAATTTATGAATTTAGTAGTAGTGACTCGAATGTAATCTTGTGATTTGTTCCATGCCTGATCCACTCCTAAAATCACCCAATGTATACCAGTTGTGTGTAATTAAAGTTTAATAAGGCGTTCAACTTAATGAGTATGCCCAAGGCCCAAAACCAAAAAAGGAACAGGACCCAAGGCGCACTCACCATTTCTAAGTCGATCGTCTCTTAATTACACGTAACCTTGAGGTATACATTAAGAATTGTTAGAGTTACCATAAGCAAATCGTTCGTAATACCAAGTTATGAAATATTTGTTAAATTCCCAATGAATTAAAATGCATGTCAATTTCATTGATATTATCCAGTACATAGAGTTTGGAAAAAATATTTGACCTGATAATAGGTCTACATTTCATTAATGTAAGGAAAAATTTTAGAAGTGGAACTTCCCCTTTGAATAGTGTAATCCCAAAATTTTACAGGCCGAATTTATGTATATGATGGGGTAGTGTTCAAGAGCGCACCAGTAGTTTGAGTTTGTATTGATATGTCAGTAGGGTACACACTACTCGCGGCGGGTGATGTTTCATGGGCCTTAGAATAAAGGCATGAAAGTCTGCATTGACCTAACCCCTGCCCTAGCTTCTGTCATTTGATGTTTTGCTTTTATCACTCCTTTTCTCCAACGCTGTTTGATGTTCCCCATACTCTCTAAACTCGGCTCGAGTTGAGGTCACTTTCCTCTGAAAGGTTTGATGTGGTTTCTGGTCTCGTTCATGGCCTCTATCAAGATGATGAACGCGAATTGCGGTGATCTTGGTGGTAGCGCCAACCTTCATTATTCGGCTTACCGATGCTCATGTTTTTACTCTCTTGTGAGTGATGCGGCGTGCTATGACAAGAAGAGTCTTGTCTGCTAATCCTCCCCTGTTGAGGCTGTAAAATCCCCATCCATGCCATAAGGAGGGTGTTGACCTCGCTCCTAACTCCATCTCTGTAAATCTACGGCTCATTAAGGTGTCAGACCATGGAAGTCCCGTCGGGGTCTTCCTCTATTATTTCTTCAGGATCCTCTTCAAAATTCTCTCTGGTTCCAACCCCCATTTTCCTGGTTAGGAAGAATAGGGTTTTCTGGTAGTTGAGCTTATGCCATGTTGTTTGTGCGAGAATAGGGGTAGAAGAGGTAATTAATAGACGTATAATCCTACGATTACTTATAGGGGTGATCCTCATTAGTCACTTCTATAACCACATAGTGCATACCATTTATACATAATCTAAGATAAAATAGACCTTCGAATAAATGACTCTACTCTAAATCCACAACCAAACAAGGAACAGGAAGTAGAGCAACAGTCATAGATTCTGAGTCTATAATATCTTTAATTATATATAACCTTAGCGTATGCACTCAATCTTTATAGACCTACTAACAGGGATCTTTAGTTTTCACATAAGTTTGTTATAGTATCACAAAATAGTCCTATAGTATTTTTAATGTTTGTCTTATGTTCTTAATGTTTCTTTGTAGATAGAGTTGGTAAGTTTTTAGACTTGTTGCAATACCACAACCATTCTCGAGCATATGCTAATCACTTATGGGATAGACATAGTTGATCAGGCTATGTCATTCCCAAACCTGACCATACATCCCCAAGACTACATGTGTCGTTCAACAATCACCACTTTTGTTCTGTTCTAGTAAAGTACTGACATTAGTATGTATGCATGCATGTACTTATAAGCTAAATCAAGAAACTATTTTATTTCCAAAAGTATAGTTATTTGAAAACATTTAATTAGAGACTTTTAGTCCCAATGCATTTATAGTTTGTATATCTTATATGGTTTGATATACTAAGTTCACTATAAACAATGCTCTGATACCAATCCGTCACACCCCCAAACCAAGGATGGCGGAAACGTCTGGGGATGGAGGACCTCATGTATAGTATCACAAAAATGACTATAATAGTGCTCAAAGTAAAAACAACCAACATAAATATAATTGAAAAAATTACATCATAGTATAAGTTACATGTTTCTAAATCAATTACATTATGTTGACAAAATGAAAAGTTTAACGCCTTAGCGTTCCAGCCTCAAAAGCCGCTGATTTCCCGTTTTACTAATTTCCTGAGAATACAAGTAGTTTTGAAAAAGTATCAACAATTAAGTTGGTGAGCTCATAAGAGTTCTATTTGATAAGGATGTCCTTTTCCTTGTAAAAGCGAATGAATATGATTCCAGAAAATCTAATATTTTCTTTATAAAATGTGTAATGAAACCTCCTATGTTATGCAATAATGTATCCTAGAAAGACCCATTAATTTCCTCTATAATCACCCAGTGTATATCATTTATATAAAATTTAAGTTAAATAAACCGTCGAATATAATGCGTCTGCCCTAAATCCACAGTCAAACAAGAAACAGGAAGTAAGACGGGCCAACCAATTCTAAGTTGATCGCGACTAAATTCTTATATAACTCTAACATATACACTTAGCAATTATAGCTGGAAACTAACAAATTCATGATTATTTGTAGTTCTATTATCATAAAACCATTTTGTGTAAGCCCGGTACTTTGTATTCGTACCCCAATTATTTGAAAACCCGGTACTTTGTAATGTACCCCTTTTTGTATGAAAATCGGGTACTTTGTAATGTACCATTTTAGTATAAACCCGGTAGTTTGTAATGTACCCCTTTAGTTTAAACCTAGTACTTTGTAATGTACCCCTTTAGTATAAACCCGGTACTTTGTAATGTACCACTTTAGTATAAACTCGGTACTTTGTAATGTACCCCTTTTTGTATGAAAACCCGATACTTTGTAATGTATCCCTTTAGTATAAAAAAACCCAGTACTTTGTAATGTACCCCTTAGTATGAAAACCCTTTTGTAATGAGTTCGAAAAGTAAATGAAACATAAACTATACCTATTATAGTTTAGCATATTTGTTTGTGGTGTATTATAGACTTAACTATACTTATTATAATTTATTATAATTATTTGTAGTGGTAGTACTCCTTTGTATATGATTCATACCTTTAAACTAAGGTAAATAATATATACTATCAGCAACATGCATTCAAATAATACTACACACCTTGCTCAGCAAGTTACAAGGTGTAAATAGGATTGTTAACTATTTTATAGTTTTTAACTTTTATGTCCGTGTTATTAGAAAATATATAGAAAAATAACCATTGGTCGAAATTTAGATCCGTAAACTCTGAGGGATTAGAAAATGTGTCTATTTTATTCATAATTTTTATCATGAGTTTTAGTGACCTTTAACTTGTGTAAAAATGTCCAACTTCACAGACTGGTCCGAAATGGTTTCTGAAATGATAGGTTGTTTTGTAGATCCATTGTTGATAAACCCTAATTTGACACTAGTCTTAGTACAGTTCTAAAACCTACATGTGTTGCTTAGAAGCACGTACCTCTATTCACAGGTGGTCCGGGGGAGATTCTCCTGCGGTGATCGTGAGCACCCTTCCACCATCACCAGCATTCCTTGCTCTTGGGAAGACCCTTTTTGAGTGTCCCATTTTGCCACACTTTTAACAAGCTAGGCTTACTCCAGCGCCAGGGACCTTAGTGATGGGTTGTGCCGATGCTCTACAAAAAAGGACAGCGTGCCCGTTCCTATTGCAATTCTTGCAATGCATCTCCCGGCAAACCCCAGTATGATGGAAGTTACACTTGTTGCATTTCGAAAGGGTTCCAGTGTATCAATTTGTGGGTGCTGGAGTGGTATGAGTTGTGGAAGCATGAACAGCAACAGTATGTTGCTTCTTGGTGGAGTCCTGGGCCAGTTGGTCCTTCTTGTTGTTCCAGAACTTCCTTTTGTTGCTTCTCCCTTCGTCTTTCTATGGGTTGGTTGTTACAGTGTCATGGCTGGTCATATGGTCGATGAGTTCTTGTGCCAACTCCTTGGCACTGTTATAGGTGGTTGGTCTTGAGGCCAACATACTATTTTGAATTTGGGAAGAGAATTCCCAAAGATATCGTTCCACCATTTTCTTCTCCCGGGTGACCATAGCGGGACACAGGAGTGCTAGATCATAGAATCAGGCGGTATATGTTGCAAGGTTAGAGCCTGTCATCTTGAGATTCCATAGTTTTTGCTCCAGCTTTTGCACTATGCCCCTTGCGCAATACTCTGTCAGCATCATTGCCTTCAAGTCCTCCCAGCTTATCGAATTAGCCAGTATAAGCGTCAGTGACTTAATGTGACTGTTACACCAAGTAAGGGCCCGTCCATAAAAAGTGTAGGCTGCAACTTTGGCCTTGCTTGCTTCGGGGCATGAACAAATTTCGAAGACCTATTCAATCTTTTCGAACCATTGCATCAGTTTGATGACTCCCCCGCTTCTATTGAAAGAATCTGGTTTGCCACTAGTAAAATCCCAGAAACGTCAACATAAAACTGAGGAGCGGTACGATCACGCCTTCGCCTTGCCATGATCTCCTGAAGTACCTGAAACTATAAGCCCGAAAGCTTACTGAGTTACCCCCAAAATACCAACCACAATACCATACACATATCATATCATATCATAAACAAAACAGCCATGCATATCGAGTCTACAGTGTGACTGGTCCGCCTGCACCAGGCCTTCAATCCACCCGGTCCAGTCTCTTTCTGAGTCTACAGTATGACTAGTCTGCCCGCACCGGGCCTTCAGTCTGTCTGGTCCACTCTCCGAGCCTCGACACATCTGGTTCACCCTCTTGGGGCCTTCATCCTATCCGGACAACTCGTCGGGCCTTCGGTCTAGCCGGTCCGCCCTGGGTATGTTGGCCTACAGCACAAAGCAGGACTCGCCTCAACCTAACCCAGTCCAAAAACCATGTGCACATAAACATATAATCATATAGTAATTCACAACTAATCAACCGATCTAGCAGATCACATAACATTAAAACATCCTAACAAGGACCTAACCGGTCATTAGCATAGCATCATCCTATATACCGGATACTGACCTTAACCAGGTCTCTAACATATACCATCCTAACTACCAGGATGCAGACATAGCAAAGCAATAACATAACAAACAACTACCCGGATTCCCATCCGATAAAGGTCCGGCCTTGGTGCCTTAGACCCTGTTGATATAGTGAGGATAACTCACCTGCAACTTCCGACTTCAAGAAATAAGACCACGCTGCTCCGACCACCAACACGAACTCCACTACTGATCATTACCAAATAACAAAAACCAATAAACATCAATAATTACCAAAATACCCTTGGAAGTCAAACTGGTCAACCCTTGGTCCAAGTCAAAGTCCTCAGTCAAAGTCAACCTTCTTGGTTGACCCTACTCGTCGAGTCAACCCATTGACTTGTCGATTTCCTATGCTCAGAAACTCCCATGCCAAGACTCAACTCGTTGAGTCGCCCCAAGACTCGTTGAGTCCTACAAGCTCTGAGTCCCTTCCTGCTCAACTCACCAAGTCATCCCTTGACTCACCGATTCACCTCTCAACCAGAAAAGGTTAGCGCTTCACGACCAGACTCACCGAGTCCAAGAACAGACTCACCGAGTCCAAGGCAATATTTAACAGACTCGTCAAGTTGTTCTTCTAACTCTTCGAGTTCCTACCCATTTTCATACAACTCGCCGAGTCTACCCATGTGACTCGCCGAGTTACTATGCGACTCAAGTCTGATATCTAGCCCGACTCGCCAGCTCATCTCCCAGACTCGTTGAGTCCATACGTAACATCTTCATTTAGACGATTTTAGGCCATTTCATTGCTTCCAATACATAGATTTGGACTCCTAGGGCCAGATTCACACGTAAAGTTTCCAACTTTATGTGCACGCAAGGCTCAACAACCTAAAAATGAAGGTTTAAGGCAAGGACACTCTCAATCACGCCCCAAAGCTATCACTTTCTGATCACATGGCTCCAAACCAACCTAGATCTGAATTTGCAACCTCAGATCTAGTCTCTATACCCGAAATAGATCCCAACCATGCTAAAGACCCCCAAATCACACACCATGGATGAAATAACAAGGAAATAGCTCAAGGTAAGGTCCTCTTACCTTAGAGATGAGTCTAAACTGAGTAGAGTTCAGATCCACGAGCTCTCTTGATGATATCCTCAAATTCGTCCAACTTCTCTTCACCAATTTCTTCTTCCAAGCTTCAATCTTCTCAATAATGGAGTCTCTCATGATTTAGGGTTTCTTTGGAACACTCAGGGAAGATAGAGGCTGAAATGAAGGCATATCATTCTTTAAATAGGGTGCAAACCCCAGGAATTAGGGTTTCTCATTCCAGCACGGACTCGTCGAGTCCAGCCTCCGACTCGGCGAGTCCGGTCACTTAACATGTGCCCATCACACGCTTAGACTTGACGAGTTGCAGCTCCTACTCGCCGAGTTCCTCTTTTCCAAACTTACACTTTTACCCCCTGAACTCTCTTGATTCTGACTTTGGGATGTTACATACATACCAGACGAAAAATGTGCATCCTGTTCCCCTCCATCTTAATGGGAAATACCAGACTCGTGGATGGTCGTTTTAATCCCTATATAATTGTGTATTTATTTTTATCGCGATTAATTATGTTTGTTATCGATTTTGAATTACTAATGAAAATTATTATTACCTTAATATTTTTTTTAAATATTACAAAGAAACAAACTTAATTTGGAAATATTATAAACTTATTTAACCTACAAATAACAAAATACACAATTTAAAAGTACGGGATATCTTTTTATAATATTCTAAGCATATTCATATGTTAAATCAAACCTATTATTTTTTTTTTCTGTATTCCACCCTTGCAAGATGTAAAATTACTTGTTCTTCTTTATCCTAGAAGTTCTTGTCGATCTTGTGATAAATTTTGATAAAAATCTTCATCTTTGATCTTATGTATTTAAACTTAATCTTCACTTTTTCTTGTATTCAATACTCTCTACAATATAACTCATAGTGAAACATATTTTTCAAGCAGACCCAATGTGATTCGTACAGCAGATGTGGGAGACCGATGACAACCATATCGTCCTCAGTGGTTATCCAATATTGAACGAGCGTGATCTCTTCTTGTGTAGTCCATGGATAGGGTTGTTTTACTACCATTATGGAGTTGTAAACGTTCTTCGGGTCCAATATCTTATTTATAGTGGTTCATTTTGGATTTACTGCCATTTCGTACGTTAAATAAATCATTTATATAAAGTCAAATCCATCGTTCATGTTATATATTCATGACATTTCGGAGTCATGTATACACATTCCAGACACATATTCATAGGTACAAAATCCAAAGATAAATTCAGGACACACTGTTCCGGACAAACATTTCGGACACACTATAATTTCTTACAACTTCACACTATTAATAGCCAGCTACCATACATCATAAACGTAGTACATTAGCAAAGTAAAACCTTGAGAATGAGTTCATCTGAGTTTGGTGCTTGGCATTGTGAAGAATAAGATTGTTATGTTTGTTCGAATAGCAATCTATTTCCAGAAAGCACAAATTTCCCACTCCCAGATAAAATGTTTGATGACATTTTTGAAGTTATGACGGCCGCCAAAGAAGCCAACAAATGGAACTCTAAAATAAGTCATAAACTTAATCAAAGCGTAGACGGTCTAGCAAAACAAGTAAATGAAAAAGAAAATTGGGTTGCTGAAACTATAAGAAAAGTCAAAGAAGCTGAGAAGTGTAATCGAGATGCAATGCAGAGATTGGTAAGCTTCAAGCATAACGGGACACTGTAACATATGTTGTTAGAATTAGAAGAGATTTTATCGAACGCGAACAAAATATGTATCCCTTACAATTTCCTAATTTGTGGAAACCAATATAAGTATGTAATAGCTTTTGTAATGATTGTTTAACAAATGTTAATAAAAAGCATTTCCATTTTACAAACGATACCATTTCTTTTACATAATTAAGTTTTAAGTGGCATTACAATATTTAAAATTAGAGTACATTTCTAGGATAACGAGGAAGTTGCATCCCTTGCAAACTAGCAGTGTCCAAGTGATTTTCAACCAGTTCCATGTAAGTCCCAATTTGGTTGAAATCATTATTAGTCATTTTCACGTGTTCTTCTATTGTCGCACATGTCCCACGTGCTTCTTCAATAATGTCCATTTTGTTCACCATCTATTGTATATCTTCATACATCATAATGATGAGCATTTGCATACTATATAATGCTAGTTTTCTATGTGCCTCTACCACAGAAGGCAGTAATGGGATTTTTAGTATTACCATTCGTTGTTTCACACATTGATTATCACGAATCATTTCTAACGCGATTGTACCAACAAGACGTTATTGCTCATCTTCAAGATGTAGTATTTCATATTCTTTTGGCAACATATCCTCATCAACCGAGTCATGAGATGTTGGAGATTGAAATTAAAAAATATTAAAAATACAAATTAAAAAAGGGAATGTTCGAAAATTGAAATCAACATGCATAAATGTATCCATAACAAAATTATAAATTCGCAACTAGTGTAAAATAATAGGTTTGTCTAAACTTGCTTCGTTCTCATCTTTCAGAGTACTATCTACTTTCAATTTAAGCTTTTTCACCTTTTCTGATTTCTTTCTTAATTTTATAGGTGCCCTTGGTGGTTAACTGTTTTTTTGTAATTCAACATCTTGTTTTTTATTTGCAAAAAAATATTTTGACATCATTATAATATATTACCATAAAAATACAAAATATTTATAACATTTTTTTAATTTGGTTTTATGTTTATTGGGAGAAATTCTAAAAGCTCCTCTAAATGGAATGCAATTTCTTCGTATGTAAAACCCATTTTTCTAATAATTTCCACGCAAATTGATCTTCAGACTAATATAGGGTATTGGTTTAACACAAACAAATATCAAAATTAATTTTGAATAATCATAAAAAATATAAACAAATATTGAATTGTTATTCTGAAGTGTCATTCCAGATCATAATTCTGGAATTGATCTTTGTATCTCGGACTTCGTTCTTCATATTCTGGAGTGTAACATTCACATTTCAGGTATTTCACTTTTTGGCCTCAAAATTTAAAACTTTTAAATTTGGGTCCTTGGCCGGTACACTGGGCGTACTAGGCCGATAAGTTGATCATAGAAGCGTCCACGTACGTTGGGAGTACGTGGAGTACGTTGGGCGTACAACCGCCTAGGGTAAAACCTAATTTTTAGGGTTTGATCCTTATTTAAACAGCTTAAGTTGTTCTTGGACCTTCATATGACAAGCATCCACCGCTCCAAACTCTGAGAACGAAACCATAATTGCCATTTGGGTGTTTTAAACTTGGAAGTGACCTTTGAGGGTGTATTTGGTAATCTTGAAGGAAGAAGAGCTCTTGGAAATTGCATTGGTGAAGTTGAAGCTTGTAGATCCATAACCATCACCAACTTGGAATGCTTTTAAAGGTATAAAGCTCTTAACTTGATGGTTCTTTTTAATAGACCTACTCCAAATGCTAGGGATGATAGATCTTAGAATTTTTGAGGTCCCTTGTGCATAAAAATGATAGCTTGATGGGTTTAGCTCAACCATGCAAGGGTTTACGTCCTTTTGATGGAGTAAGAATGCTAGATTTGGAGTTTGGGGTATTTTTAGCCATGCAAAGTCTTAAAGTCTTCGACTTTATGGTTTAAGACCTTACTATGATGTTGTTCTGAGGTTTGGACATTAAGTCCTTAAGTGGTTAATACAATGTTGCAAGTTTTTGGTCCAAGCCAGTATGTTGGGCATACTTTTGAGTACGCTAGGCGTACTGGATGCAAGCCCCGTTTCCGAATCAGCCGCGTATATTGGGTGTACGAGTCAGGTACGTCTAGCGTACGTTAACCAGTGGGCTTTTGGAGTTTTTGGGCTTGGGTTTTGTTGGGATTTGATTTTTTGGGTTTGGACCTTATACTTTTTATGATATTGGATTGTTTCTGGAGTTTGCGCCTTTTGGATTTGGGCCCATATTGGGCTTTGGGTAACCTTTAGGAAATTGGGCCACTATTGGGCTTTAAGTGCCATTGGTTTGGCCTTCGGATTTTTGGGCCATGTGAGGAGAGGGTAAAATAGTCTTTTACCCTGGGTGTTGGACAAGTGAATTATATTCCCAATTATGGTTTATGTCCCAATTATTAATTAGGGTTTTATTTGATTCGTTGGCGCGGGGACTTTCTTGTCTAGCAGGCCGAGCATTCATTTGATTTTTCAGCAGTTTGACGTGAGTCTCCTCATGTGGTTTGAGCTCGAAGGCACTAATGTCAGCCCATGGATTATGGATATCTATATGCTAGTTATCGATGTTAGGCGGGGCCTGATCGTGAGACCCATCACATGATACAGATAGATTTGTTCTGAGCGAGGCTCGATGCTGGGTGGGACCCGATGGCTGTTGGGCATGGCCCATTTTATGTTTGATATGTATGGTATGAGGTATTTCGAGAAACTCACTAAGCTTTGTGCTTAGGATTTTCAGTTTATATTTTAGGTACTTCTATTTCAAAGGGGAAGAGCTTAGGGTGATCGCATCGCACACATCATGTTGTTCCGTATTTTATTGACTTGATGTATTTGGATGATTATTGACATACTCTGATTTTAACTGCGGTTTTATATTAAACTTTTGGTTGATGGTATTTTAATTAAATAAGAATGAAATTTTTAGCCCTAATTTTTGGGATGTTACAAGTCGGTATTAAAGCCTTTGTTTGAGGGATTCGGGCATACTCTATGGTATGTTTGAACTCAAACTGAGGGTTTGGTAGAATTTTCATAAAAATGAGAAATATTTTTGTAACATCCCAAAAATTCTTGACCAAAAATTTCGTTTTAAACCATTAAATAAAACCATAGTTATCAAACCATTCCATCAAAACATGAGTCAAAGTATTTCAAAACATTATTATCATAGTTTCATATCAAAACATCATAGTAAACATCCCATGCTAAATCATCATGGTGTGTGTAATGCAGTTATCTTGAGCTCTTCTCTTTGCAACTAAAAGTACCTGAAACCAAAACTGAAAACCGTAAGCACGATGCTTAGTGAATCTCCCCAAACTACCACATACCATACACATAATCACATATGTTGGGCTCCTGCCCCTTCATCGGGTCCTGCCCGGCATTAGGCCCTACCTGGCATCGATCCTTTCTAGGTATACAAATCTATTTCTCCTAGCCCCTACCTGTCACTAAGCTGCGCCCACTATACACATACAAAAAAATATCATATAATCATGCTAGAACATAAAGAATCATACACAGTAATATATCTTCCAACCCTAAAGCCTCGTCAATCATGGGCCCCTCCCCTACTTTGCTAATGATGAGATATGGAATGCCGTCCACACTCAGCTAGTGATGAGATAGACCCCGCTGACACTCACCTCCCTACTAGGCACAACAAGTATCACAAAGATACAACAAGTATAACTAAGCGTTCACATAGTCATCGGGTACCACCCGATATCGAACCGTAGTCTGGAAACATACATATAATCATTCCTCAGGCCCTACGCGACATCGGACCATAATCCGGAAAATATACAGACATTCCTCGGGCATCGCCCTGCATCGAACCGTAATCCGGAAACACATAACATAAATACATGTCGGTGTTGGTGCCTTTGACCCATTGAAACAGGAGGAAACTCACCTCGCAAAGTTGGATCTCACGGATAATCCTCTGGCTGCTAGCTGGTAGATCTCTGAACTGCTGATCTCTCGACTCCCCGATCTATTAATTGTCACATAAACTAGTTAAGTTCAGGATTCTCATAACTTAACCATAACTCCTCACTGGGGTAAAAGACCATTCTACCCCTCACATACTCTTGTCCAAATATGAACTCTACTCAACTCTTGGCCCAAATAGATAAACAATCTTACAAGGACCAATATACGGCCCAATTTCCAATTTGGTCCAATCCCTTAACATGGGCCTCAACTTAAGGCCCAATAATGATTCTTTAGTCCAGAGGTTCACTTCCAAATGGCCCACTAAGGCCCACGATACGAGCCTATGGAAATGGCCCAAACCGAGGCCTAAATAATGCAAACCCCAAATCCAATGAGTATGCGGGGTGTACTCCTATGTACGCTAAGCGTACAGGCTGTATGGCTTGTATGTTGTGCGTACATGCTTGTATGCCCAGCATACTGCTCTATTAAGCTATTTACACCATTAAGCACCTAATACTTAATTCTAAAGGCTAATATCACGGATCCAAGTCCTCTTCAACGTCATAATCCATAAAGCCACTGACTTGGTGCCTTTACATGGCCCAAATGAACCCAAACTCAAAGTATAGCAAGCTACTTCCATGAAAATGGACATAACTAAAGCATGGAAGGATTTTAATCCCAAAGATGACAACTTTATGATTTAATGACCCAAATAACACTGAGAATGGCAATTCTAAGCTTCATAAACTATAAGGACTCATGACACTTCATTAATGGGACCAAAACGGTCCATAAACCCATACTTCAAGAGATCTAAGAAAGTCACACCAATTTCAAAGCTTTATACCCTATATGAATGCCAAATATTGATGAGGTTCTGGATCAATAAGCCATTTCTCCTTTGATGATTCTTCAACAATGGCCACCTTCCTTTAAAACACTAATATGCACTCTAAAATGGTCTTCTAAACTCCAAGAACACACAAGAAAGGATTAGGGCTTCATGGGAGTCGTCTAAGGGTAAGAGGGAGGCTGGTTTGAAGGACATAATGTTCTTTATATAGTGCTCAACCCTAAAAATTACGGTTTGATGACTCTGAACATACGCTTGGCGTACTTCTTGTATGTTGGGCGTACACCTCCCACACCCACGTCTACTTATCCCTTCTACGTTGGGCGTACTCTCACGCATGCTACCTTGTATGCATGGGATTCCTTGCCACCTTTCTCCATTAGGGACCAATATTGCCAATAACTTCAAAGTGCCATAACTTCCTCATCCGATGTCTGTTTCCAACGAACCTTATATCCACGAAAAGGTGGCGAGAAGCCCTGCGCTCCTACAAACACGTCCAAGCCATAAAACCTTTCGAATAAAATCCAAAACCAATAAAAGACCGAATCATCAGATTATAATTATACCCTTGGCCTCCGAAGACAAAATCGAACACTTGATTCATTTATGCCCTAACACCCACATCCAAAATAGGCCAACTCCTTCCTTTCCTAAGGCCCTAAACATTATGACAACTGATGATTGGTCTGTATCCCTGACAATGAAACAATTTCAAAACCAGGTGTTACAACTCTCCCCTACTTAAATTAGATTTCTTCCTTGAAATCGCTTCTTTCTAACACTCATATCCCAACATATGATTTGAGGAACACAACTGACGATTCTATGCATAAAACAAGCTTCTTAAGACAACCGAAAACCAAACCAAACATCCATCCTGAAGAGAGTGAACTTCGAGCTTCCGCAAACCAGTTCTGTCTCCCCAGAGTCTAAATCCCATACTTGTTTGTCTCCCTGACAGACTGCCCATGCATAACCATCTGCAGGACAATTATACTTGACAGAAGGCTCAGATAATCCTTCGAGTAGAAGATCCATCCCTGTAATAGTTAGACTCAGATAAGAGTTGCACAACACTGGCAAATAAATTACTCTGAGATTATTTAATCCCGCTGCAAGTGACTTAGCACTTTCGATCCTCAAGCTACTTCACATAATCGAATACTCACATTACTACTTCTACCTGAATATCATGTTGCCTCTTATCCACTTTCCGAATGAATTGAGACTTCCCAGGTCCTAACTTATCTGCCAACTATCTGGAATATCGGATTCCCACCCGGTTACTGAGCCAACAAACACCCTCTTAGTCGCTCCCCGCGACTTCCGAATAAAACTTCGGCTATCGAAACTGCCCTATCCGCATTGCCACTCTTGGCTCTATAAATCCTGGGATCCCCGATCCCATACCATGACCTAAAGGTCTCTGCCAGGTCCCACCTGCATTGCTATAAGCACACGTGCGTCGCCCACGGGAACCACCCAAATCATATCATGGAGCGGCCTTGCCCACATGTCTCACCTATCTAGGGCTAAATAGGCCCAACCCCACCTCGAATCCTATTGACATATCCCTTCCTGATTCTAATCATGTTGTGGCCCTTTCATGACCACACAAATTGACCCACCTTGGCCTAACTTATCTGAATGAATCTGTGAATGCTACGGCTCATTCCACAGTCTAACAAGACTCTCCCACCCTATCTGACCGCATGAAGAATGCTACGGCTGCCCCGCAGTCGTACAACACTTTCCATGCCATCTGGTTGTTGGTGAATGCTACGGCTATCCTCCAGTCCTACAACACTTCCCATGCTAACTCAATTGCTGACCATGTTCTTACTATTGATTACCAATCCGAACTCATCCAAAGTCAAGCACACACATGTTCTAATATCCTGACTGAAGTTACGTCCTGATGGGAATTCCCCACCTGGTTACCTAACACCAGCTATCAAACACTAAGAAGATGCGAACCTAACATTTGGGAAGTTTCGCAAATTCCCACTCACACACTCCTCAATCCAGACAGCCACCAGGGGTTGCCTTCCTCTCCAGCGGGTATGCGAAGCTCGTCCTATTTTCACACCTACTTCTGACCCTAATTACCTGAACAATTCTCCCCCACTTTTGATTCAACTAAAATATTACAGCACACAAGATTGGAAGGATTCCCAATCCTTCTTACCATCCAACGATCAATCCACTAGCAACCAACACTTATCATTGTTAGTGTTCCAAAACTTACCAATATTAAAGTAGTACAACTCTTGAGGACTAACTGAACACTTCCCGTGTTCAAATCATGCTTGCTACAACTATGGAAACATGGGAACCCTCTATATAAGGAGACAACCTCACACTACTACTCTAAGATTCATGGTATGCAGATGACATATAACCCAAACATAAGCAGAAAATATAACTTTCAGATACACTTACTCATACTGGTGTAAGACAATAACAATAAAATCATAAATAAGAACTAATAGGAAAGCAAAAGATACATACCTAAAACATTGGAAGCTGTTTATGCCTCCTCTAAAGTCAACTGGTAACCTTTATCCTCGCCATTGACGCCTCTACCTAGCCCTGACTGCCGCCGATGATCCTTAATGTCATAGGGGCATGTGTTATCACTTGTCCCACTGCAGCCAAATACGGACATTGGGCCTTCTTGTGGCCCTGCTGACTGCAATGAAATCATATTAGGTATGATCCCTGGATGGTGGTAGTAGTACAATCCTTACTATAATGACCGATCCAGCCACACTTAAAGTAGCCAGAATCACCAGCACTACCACTCCTACACGCACCCTCGTGTGTCCTACCGTAGCAGCTACGGTCTTGATGACTGCTCAATCTGGAATCTGGTACCTTGAACCTCTTGCCCGATCCTGCGGATATCTGAACCTTATCAGGCTTCCTCTTCCTCTCTGCCTCTAAGTCGATCTCCTTCTCCCTAGCTCAAGCGATCATATCCTTCAGCATCTTGCACCTGGACCTGCTCATAAACTGTCTGATGTTGCTCCTTAGTATCTCATGGTATATTTTTCATCTCCTCATCCGCCACATACTGCAGAACAATAAGGTCCCTCTCCCTAAGCTTGGCGGTGATCTCAGTCACCTATCTCAATCGTCTGCTGGAGATCCTGGAACTCCCGCACAAGCTCCTACACCTCAATCATTGGTGCTAACTCAGCCCTGAACCTGGTCGAGAAGTGACTCCATGTCATCGCCTCAATAGCGACATTGTCTCTAAAATAATGTACAACCTCCTCCCACCAATCACGTGCTCTGTCCTTCAAAATACAGGAAGCGAGTCGGACCTTGTCCCCCTCGGAACCCGGCTAGTACAAAAAGCGTTGGCGACATCTATCAACCACCTGCTGCTAGCGATGGGGTCCCTAGCCCCATGGTAGTATGGAGCTCGACAATCCCTGAATGTCATTGTGTGCGCCCCTATCATGGCCGCCATCTCTGTACAGAATGCACCTAGCCTCTCATCAAGAATCTCCAGGATTCCCTCCTTGACTGTGTCGAAGATCACAAGAGTCTGTTCAATGATAATTTGATCTTAGATGAGATGAACTCCCACATATGATCATCGAGTTGCCCGGATCCAAATCCCGAGCCTAATCCCTCGTCGGAGCCAGAACTGACAACTAGTCTAGTGCATAGTGTCACCATACTGAAAATACACCATAAAAATCATCAGAATACTCATCATAACTCGAGGGATCTTACACACTACAAGTTCCCTGGATTCATCTCAGCCTTCCTTGATTCGATTACGGATCCTATCCTTTCAGTAGTACGGGCCCATACTACCTTCCACATCTATCCGTACCTTCCTCAAGAACTGCCTTGACTACACCAAGTCCCTTTCACTACTACTACTTTCCACATTAGTCTCATCCTAGGTTTGCCCTAGGGTAATCTCCGACCCACTCATCAGCTGCATAAGAGGTTCCTGCTATCTCTCCCTAACTAGCTCGTGAATACCATTACATATTACGAAGACCAGATAATTCTTCAAATGAGAGGTCTCTCCCTACAACGTTTGGACTTAAACAAGAGCTGTGAAATAAAGCTAAAACTAACCTTCTGAAATTATTTAGTCCTCATAATATGTAACTTAGCGTATTCGTTTACTAGTTAGTTAAAGATATCTAGAACTCCTAAAAGCACAAAACAAGCAGCATTTGAGCATTGAATATACAAAACCAAGCATATCCTAATTAGGCCATCATATCACTAACTAATCAGTTTTAGCATGCAGTTTAATAAGCACATACAGTAGGAATATAAGACATCATTCCTAGATCCTTGGCCCTATTCCAGCATTCAGTTTACATATTCACAATTCATATCATAACATAAACATGTATGGGTAATTTGGGAGAACTTACTTGAGATTGGTTGATTGCATGCACCACACCCTTTTCTTTTTTTGAAATTCTTTTTATAAAAATGATTTTCTTTTGAAAGTTTTCATACCAAGTCCTCAGTTTGAGTTCAGACACACCCGAGAGTGTGCCCGGATCCCTAAAACCAAGGCTCTGATACCAACTTGTAACATCCTAAAAATTCATGACCAAAAATTTCATTTTAAATCATTAAATAAAACCATAGTTATCAAACCATTCCATCAAAATATGAGTCAAAGTATTTCAAAACATTATTATCAGAGTTTCATATCAAAACATCAAAGTAAACGACCCAGGCTAAATCATCATGGTGTCTGAAATGCAGTAATCCCGAGCTCTTCTCTTTGCAACTGGAAGTACCTGAAACCAAAACTGAAAACCGTAAGCATGAAGATTAGTGAGTCTCCCTAAAATACCACATACCATACACATAATCACATATACTAGGCTCCCGCCCCTTCATCAGGCCATGCCTGGCATCGGGCTCAGCCTGGTATCAGGCCCCACCTGGCATCGAGCCCCACTCAGTATAAAGATTTGTTTCTCCCAAGTCCCGCTTGTCACTGGGCCTCGTCCACTATACACATACAAACAATACCATATACTCATGCTAGCATATAAAGAATCATAAACAGTAATATATGTTCCAGTCCTAAGGCCTCACCTATCATGGGCCCCAACCCTACTCTGCAGATGATGAGATATGGAATCCCATCCACACTCAGCTAGTGATGAGATACGGAACCCCACCCACACTCACCTCCCTACTAGGGACAAACAAGTATCAAAAAGACAACAAGTATAACTAAGCATGCACATAGTCATCGGGTACTACCCGACATCAAACCGTAATTCGAAAACATACATATAATCAATCCTCAATCCCCGCCCGGCATCGGACCATAATCTGGAAACACATAACATAAATATGAGTTGGCATTAGTGCCTTCGACCCATTCAAACAGGTGGAAACTCACCTCGCAAAGCTAGATCTCACGGATAATCCTCTTACTGTTAGCTGGTAGATCTCCGAACTACTGATCTCTTGACTCCTCGAGCTATTAATCATCACATAAACTAGTTAAGTTCGGGATTATCATAAATTAACCATAAGCCCTCGCTGGGGTAAAGACCATTCTACCCCTCACATGCTCTTGTCCGAATATGAACTCTACTCAACTCTTGGCTTAAATAGATAAACACTCCTACAAGGCCCAATATATGGCCCAATTTCCAGTTGCACCCAATCCCTTCACATAGGCCTCAACCTAAGGCCCAATAATGCTTCTTTAGTCCAAAGGTTCACTTCCAAATGGCCCACTAATGCCCAAGATACCAGCCCATCGAAATGGCCCAAACCGAAGCCCAAACAACGCAAAGCCTAAATCCAATGAGTATGTGGGTTGTACTCCTTTGTACGCTAAGCGTACATGCTTTATGGCTTATACGCTACACGTACATGCTTGTACGCCCAACATACTACTTTGTTAATCCATTTATACCATTAAGCACTTAATACTTAATTCTAGAGGCTAATATCACAGATCCAAGTCCTCTTCAACGTCTTAATCCATAAAGTCATTGAGTTGGTAACTTTACATGGCCCAAATGAACCCAAACTCAAAGTATAGCAATCTGCTTCCATGAAAATTGCCATAACTAAAGCATGGAAGGATTTTAATACCAAAGATGACAACTTTATGATCCAATGACCCAAATAACACTGAGAATGGCAATTCTAAGCTTTATAAATTATAAGGACTCGTGACACTTCATCAATGGGACCAAAAGGGTCCATAAACCCACACGTCAAGAGATTTAAGCAAGTAAACACCAATTTCAAAGCTTTATACCTTATATGAATGCCAAATGTTGATAAGGTTCTGGATCTATAAGCCTTTGCTTGTAACATCCGAGATTTTTCCAGGTATAACTATTAACCATCTTAATTGAAGTGTGGAATCATTTGGTTTGGTCTTTGACCTTTGGGCTTTATAAGTGGGTTAAGGAAGTTTCGTACGTGGGGCGTACATTGCCATGTATGCCCAACGTACTCATGAGAATGAACCGCGGAGGCCATGCACGTACGCCCAGTGTAGCAGGAGTATGCACAGCGTACGTGTGATACTCTTTAAACCCTAAAATTTTGGGTTTACTCCCTATATAAAGAACATAACCCCTGTTGGTTCAGCCTCCCTTCACCCATAGCCAGCCACCACGAAAACCCTAGCTCATTATTGTGTGCCTTTCTGTTTTGGTAGCCATTTAAGAGTACTTTGGGGTAGTTTTAGTGCTTTGGAAGAGAAAGGAGCTTGAAGAAGAAGCAAGGATCCACCAAGAGCTTATAGATCCAAGAGATTGGCATCATTTCTGACTCTTTTGAGGTATAAAGTTCCGAACTTGGCCATTGTATGCTTAGATTTATTTTGGTGGTGTTTAAGGTCACTTTTGGACTCCATTGTTAAGGATTCTTGCATCTTAATGATTTCAGACCACAATAGCTATCCTTTTTTGCTCTTAGAGGCACTAAGACTCATAAAAGTCTGACCTTGACGGTTAAGCCATAGCCATGCAAGTGTTAATTGGTCTTAAAGTTTGTTGAAAGGACCAAAATCATGGTTTGACCCCAACCATGCATGCAAGCACATAAAATTTTTGACTTTATGGTTTAGGAGGTCTTAAAGGATGTAGATCTACAGTTTGGACGTAAGGACTTACTGGATTAAGTCATGAATGAAGTCCCAAGGAAGTAGGCCAGAACGTTGGGCGTACTCCCTCGTACGTCGCGCGTACTCCCTCGTACGCCGCGCGTACTGGGTCGGCTCCCCGTTTTGGTCAAGGCCAGCGTACGTTGGGCGTATGTGCCAAATACGTCGCGCGTACACATGCATAATGGATGTTTTGG
Organism: Lactuca saligna; assembly: GCF_052625555.1. Taxonomy (NCBI): domain Eukaryota; kingdom Viridiplantae; phylum Streptophyta; class Magnoliopsida; order Asterales; family Asteraceae; genus Lactuca; species Lactuca saligna. The sequence goes on along the minus strand of NC_136425.1, from coordinate 151,660,072 downwards.
GCTTTTGGTCCTTAAGAGAATGTGCCTGGACTTTTGGGCCCTATGGCCCACTGTGAAGTATGATTTTGGACTTGGGAACCTGGAACTAGAGTATTGGGCCATGATTGGAACCTTTGGAATCATTATATTGGGACTTGGAACTTTTTGGGCCCATTTGGGGGATAAGGCCCAATTCAAAAATTAGGCAATTAGTGGGCCCTTAGGGAGCCTTTGATGGGCCATAGGAGGGTTGGGCTTAACAAGCTAGAATTGGAACTTATGAATGTTCTAATTAGACCAAGGGGTAAAATGGTCATTTTACCCTAAATAATGTTATAGACTCTAATTGAGTGTTAATGTGATTATGATAGTCGGGAGTCATCGGAGCAGCTGCTAGAGACTACTTTCCGCAAGATTCGACATGTAGTTTTACGAGGTGAGTTACCTTCCAGTAGAAATAGGTCTAAGGCACCAAGGCCGACCCATCAGTAAGAGACTATAGTAAAGATGACTGTCTTTGTCATAATTGTCTAGTATGTTGATACCTACTATATTTATGTGCTAGGATGCTATGACATATGTGTTAGTAGTATTAGGGTTGAAATAGTCCCCGGTTACCAGTTGAAAGATACTTAAGGAGTAAGTAGTACCTATGCATGCCTAGCAGTATAATACTAATATAATTATTATGCAATAATAGTAGGGGTGAAATAGACCCCGGTTACTGGTTAAAAGATACCAAAGGGGAGGGTAGCTTCCGGTTACCGGTTGAAAGATACCGAAGGGGAGGTTAGCTCCCAGTTATCGATTATAAGATATCGAAAGGGAGGTTAGCTCTCGGTTATCGGTTGCAAGATACCGAATGGGAGGTTAGCTCCCGAATATCGGTTGAAAGATATCGAGGAATAGGCATTATGTGGTATATGGTATAATGATAATATCAGAGTATAATCCCATGGATCTCAAAATGCAGTATTATATGTGTGTGTGATGCGCTGCTACCGTGCTACATCCTTCCCCTTCGACGAAGAGGTACCTAAAACAAAACTGAAAATTGTAAGCACGAAGCATAGTTTGACTTATAAGATTACGGGCTGATATGATATGGATGATGTTTTTAGTAAACAATTTTATAATCTACTTAATTTAAAATGAAATTTTTGGTCATGGTTTTTGGGGTGTTACATTGCTCCTTTGATGATTCTTCAACAATGGCCACCTTCCTTCAAAACACTAAGATGCACTCCAAAATGGTCTTCTAAGCTCCAAGAACACAAAAGAAAGGATTAGGGTTTCGTGGGAGCTATCTAAGGGTGATAGGGAGGATGGTCTAATGGACATAATGTTCTTTATATAGTGCTCAACCCTAAAAATTAGGGTTTAGGGACTCTAAACGTACAATGGGTGTACACCTCCCATACCCACGTCCACTTATCCCTTCTACGTTGAGAATACCCTAGCTTATGATGGGCTCTCTCTCGCGAATGCCACCTTGCAAGCATGGGATTTCCTTGCCACTTTTCTCCATTAGGGACCAATATTTCCAATAACTTCAAAATGTCGTAACTTCCTCATCCGAGGTCTGTTTCCAACGAACCTTATATCCACGAAAAGGTGGAGAGAATCCCTATGATACTAACAGCATGTCCAAGCCTTAAAACCTTCCAAATATAACCCAAAACCCATAAACAACCGAATCATCAGATTACGATTATACCTTTGGCCTCTGAAGACACAATCGAACACTTGAATCACTTATGCCCTAACACCTCATCCGAAATGGGCCAACTCCTTGCTTTCCCAAGGCCCTAAACCTTATGACAACTGATGATTGGGCCGCAACCCCGAGCAACGAAACACTTTCAAAACCAGGTGTTACAGTTTTATAAAAAGGATTTTCTAATAAAAGAAAGGGGTGTGGTGCATGCAATCGACCGAGCTCAAGTAAGTTTTTCCAAAATACCCATTCATGTTTTATGTTATGCTCTGAATTATGAATTTATGAATCGCATGTTAGATTAGGGCTAAGGATCTGCTCAGGATTACATGATAGAATACTAGGAGAGATGCCTTTATGTGCCTACTATATAAGCTTATAGACTTGCATGCTACTACTGATTGGTCGGTGATAGGATGGTCTATTTAGGTTATGCTTGATTGATTATTCGATGCACGAATACTACTCGCTTTGTGTATTTAGGAGTCCCCATTAACATCAGTTAACTAGTAAGCGAATATGTTAAGTTACATATTATTAAGATTAGATAATTTTAGAAGGTTAGGTTTTAACTCTATTGCGCAGCTCTTGTTTGAGTCCAAACATTGTAGTATGAAACCTTTCATTCCAAGAATTATCTGGTATCAGTGATATGTAATTGTATTTGTGAGATATTTAGAGGGTGTTGGGGTGAGTTTCGTCTTCACTTGATGGCGAAGAGTCATGTGGTGGTTTCCCTAGGAAGACCTAGGGGATGATTCGGTACTGAGAGCCTTGTCTTATTGAGGATTGTTTAGATTGATAGGGGAGTGACTTGGAGGAATCGGGGAAATCCTTGAGGAAAGTATCGATAGATGTGGAAGGTAGTATGGGCCCGTACTACTGGAAGCACGAGATCCGTACTCGAGTCAAGGAAAGCCACGGCGATACCAAGAAGCTTATAGAATGTGGTATTCCTTGTTGCGCGTATATATGTTATGATGGTTTGAATGGTGTATTTTCAATATGGTGGCCACATGAGGTGGTTCTAGCAGTGGTTCAAGTTTAGGCTCTGGAGCCAGACATACAGATGATCAGATGCGGGAGTTCATTTCATTAGAGATTACATGCATTATTCTTGAGCAAACTCCTATGTGTTAGGTACGATCAAGGAGGGTATCATGGAGATTATGGATGAGCACTTGGGCGCTTTTCATTCTAAGATGGTAACATTAACAGGAGCTTGCACTTTGAAATATGTAAGTTTTGGGCATGTGGGGCTCCAAAGTTCTTCTGGAAGAAGGACTCGATTGCGAGCAAGCATTAGTTGGTAGATGCCACGAACACCTTCCGCACTAGCATGATCCCTGAAAGGGTAAAGGTCAGACTTGCTTTCCGTCTTCTGAAAGACAAAGCTCTAGATTGGTAGGAAGAGGTTGGACACGCCTTGGGAGGTAAGGCGGTTGAGTCGATGACTCGGGATGATTTAGTTTCGAGGTTTTGGGCTGAGTTTACGCATGGGATTGAGGTCCAAAAGCTGGAGAGGGAGTTTCAGGACTTTTGCCAGACTACTGAGATAGTGGTGGAGATCACCGCCATGTTTCGTGAGAGGGCATTGTTGGTTCCACAGTATGTGGTAGATGAGGAGATGAAGAAGGCGAGATATCATGACATGATGGGGAGTGATATCAGATAATTTATGAGTATATCTAATTGCAGGACATTGGATGACATGGTGGTGAGGGCCAAAGAGAGGGATATTGATTTAGAGATGGAAAAGACGAGGAAGTCGAATCAGGTTTAAGGTTTTGAGGGTTCGAGAAAGTGGCCCAAGGTTTTTGATTCGAGATCGAGAGGCCAACAGGGTCGGGGCCATTGTGGCAAGTACAGAAAGACGCACGATGGGGCATTCAGGGTTGATGGTTCTAGCCGCTTCAAGTGCGGCACGATGGGTCACTTCAGCAGGGATTGTACTGCCACCACCACCACCCAAGGATCGGGTCTGATTTGTCTCCATTACAATCATAGGGGACATAAAAAGGATGATCGTCTGAGTTTACCAGTAACGGGGCCTGTTGTAGTGCCTGATCTGACTACTTTACCGATTACATATAGCCATTAGGGCAAGGCGGAGGCACCTATTAAGAAGCAGGGCATTCTAGCTAACAGTCGAGGAGGTTCGTGCAACACTAGATGTGGTGATGGGTCGTTCCATGTGAACAGTATCTCCTTATCTCTTTATTTATGTTAATTTTCCTACTTATATTTTTTGTTTACTTTTAGGGTCGTTCCATGTGAACAGTATCTCTGCTCTGGTTTTGTTTGATTCAGGGGCTACCCGATCCTTTGTATCTCTCGCACTCAGCAAGAGATTTGTCGATGCTTCGGGGGAGCTGGATTATCCATTAGAGGTTGAGATTGTTGATTATCGTCTTGTGCGAGTATCGAGGGTTCATCTGTAATGCTAAAAAATTTCTACCAATATACACCTAAATTTATCAAAAAAATCATTTAAAAGTTTTACAAGTAATTTTAGCGTACAGTGGCACTCTGGCATACAAGAAGTTATCACAAGGATCGTGCTGGCAGCAAGCACAAGATCGAGTCAGGTATCACAATACATCTACCTACAAAACAGATCATCACAAAAGCGTAAGCCTCACGGCTTAGTGAATAACAACTACTATAACATAATATATAAATCAGATAAAGCATCAAATCATACAATTCATGCAAATCATATAAATTTCACATAATTGTCACATATCCAATATAATCATTTCATCAAGGGATCTATCTCTTAGTAATGATCTATATCTCAAATATCTATCTTATCAATAATCAATACCTTCCTCATGTTCAATATCTCAATCCATGACCAATCTATCAAATAAGTTCTATCTTTCAATTATAGTATATTCATCAATCAAATATGAATCTATTAACATAATCTAATATTTCAATAATTATCTATTTCTCAATATCTCAGTCAACAATTAATTATTGTTAATAATAATCAACCATATAATAATTATCACAATTATCACAACACTGGATGTTAGAGTGGTGTTACTCACCTGGTTAGTCGATAGACTTATTCTAGTCTCAGCTTTGCTCTTCCACTATCTATCAATTCGTCACATGGTAACACTTATTTATCAAATAAAAAGTTCCTCATAACCTATCCAGACTCACTAATAATTATACCATGTGACCTCTTATAACAATAATAACCAAATATCATAATATTATCATAATAGGCTAAGCCCATTTCTAAATCTCTCATATCGGGTATTTCTAGGGTAATAGGGTTTATAACCCTTATCAATCAAACTCAATATCTAATAATGAGATTTTCTCACTAATCTCACCAACGGTGTCATAATAGCTCCATATCACGAATACCTGTAACCCTTACCTGGGTCTAATATATCTAGTAATAATCAAATATCATAAATACAATTTATCGGGTAAAAGATATATCACTGTATCCCGTAACTCAACTATGTATCACCCCGTACACCATCATAACATCTACGGTATAGACTCCCGAGAATGGCTCCCGAGCAGCATCTGTCCTCACGTACGCCAAAATACTTCAAAACGACTCAAAACGCTCATATTTATACTCGGGGGATGCTCACGTCATGAGAATATACCTCTCACATCGTGAGAAGTGTTTAGATCGGTTTCTGCCCCGTTTCCTACTCTTGCCCCACGTGTTTTCGTCGATTCATGTTGCTCACGTCATGAGGGTCAAAGGTTTCACCGTTGACTTTCTTAAAATACCAGCGTACTTTCATCAAATCTTCAAACGATCATAACTTCCTTATACAGACTCCATTTTTGATGACCTTTATATCCACAAAATCCTTTCAACGAGCTCTATAACATTATTTAATTCTATTTTGCTAAATATTATTTCTAAATATAAAGAAATTCAAGGCTTTATCTCATTTACTCAACTCATAATATCTATATTTCATAAAATAACACCCATTACGAAAAGAATCGGGTGTTAGATCATTGGGGTTATGTTTTGGAGTTTTTCAGCGAGCGGTACCCGATTGATTTAGTTCCTATTCTCTCGCATGAGAGAAAGGAAATTGTTGGGATGGATTGGCTGAGCTCTAATAGGGAAATAATAGATAGCAAGCACCAGTTGGTGCGTATTTAGACCCAAAGTGGGGGAGAGTTAGTGGTTCAGGGAGAGGGTGTTCAGCATGGACCGAATTTATGTTTAGCAGCTAGGGCCAAACATTATCTTCAACAAGGTTGATCTGGATTTGTTGCCTATGTGATGGATACCCGGGAAAAAGTATGGCGAATGTGGATGATATACTGATTGTTTGGGAATACCCGAATGTATTTCTTGAGGATTTACCTGGAGTGCCTCCGGAGAGGTAGGTGGAGTTTTGGATTGACTTGGTTCTTGATGCGGCTCCGATAGCCAAAGAAACTTATCGGTTAGCACCTCCAAGGATGCAAGAGTTGTTGACTCAGCTGTAGGAGCTGTAAGATATGGGATTTATTTGGTCGAGTAGTTCGCCATAGGGAGCGTCGATCTTGTTTGTGAAGAAGAAGGATGGGTCACATCAGATATGTATCAACTACCGGGAGATGAATAAGCTAACGGTGAAGAACCATTATCCACTCCCAAGGATTAACGATTTATTTGACCAACTTCATGGTGCATTTTGGTTTTCCAAGATTGATATGCGTTCGGGTTATCATCAGAAGAGTTTCAGAGAGGAGGGTATGCAGAAGATGACCTTTCGAACTCATTATGGTCACTACGAGTTTGTGGTGATGACCTTCAGGCTCACCAATTCCCCAGCCGCATTCATGGATCTCATGAATTGTGTATACAGGCCTATGTTGTATAGATAGATGATTGTGTTTAGTGATGACATCCTAGTCTATTCCAAGACCCAGGATCTGCATGAGGAGCATCTGAGGGAGGTATTAGAGATTCTGAGGAGGGAGATATTGTATGCGAAATTCTGTAAGTATGAGTTCTGGTTGCGGGAGGTACATTTTTTAGGGCACCTTGTCTACTAGAATGGTATTCTAGTCGATCCAGCCAAGGTCGTAGCGGTGATGAGGTGATAGGTTTTGAGGTCTCCATCAGAGATTTGAAGTTTCCTTGGATTGGTAGGTTACTATCAGAGATTCATTGTGGATTTTTCCAAGATAGCGGTTCCCCTGACCCGGTTGACGAAGAAGACCATCACATTTTGTTCGGGGCTTGAGCATCATGCATCTTTTGAGACTCTGAGGCAGAGATTGTGTGAGGCACCAATTATGTCTCTACCGGAGGGTGTTGAGGATTTTATGGTGTACTATGATGCATCAATCATGGGTTTGGGTGTGGTGTTGATGCAGCGAGGTCATGTGATTGCTTACACTTTGAGGCAGCTGAAGCCTCACGAGGAAAACTATCATACGCAAGATTTGGAGTTAGGGGTTGTGGTGATTTCCCTCAATATTTAGCGACATTACCTCTATAGGTTCCACTGTATAATCTACACGGATCACAAGATCCTGAGGTATTTGATGGATCAAACGAATCTAAATATGAGGTAGTGTAGATGGTTGGAGGTGGTGAAGGATTATGATTGTGAGATCCTTTATCACACGGAGAAGGCCAATGTGGTGGCCAACGCTCTCAACCACAAGGCGGTCGCGGCTCCGATCAGGGATTTGTGCTTGAGGATGATAGTGCTTACCCCACTCTTAGAGTATATTCGAGTGGCTCAGGTTGAGGCTATGAAGGAAGAGCATAGGAAGAGTGAGCGTATACTGGGTCAAGTGGATTCCTTTGATTATAATAGTCAAGGGTTATTGACTCTCCATCGTAAGGTATGGGTTCCATATTGGGTGGTGTGCATCATATTTTGATGGAAGAGGCAAACAAGTCGAGATTCTCTATTCACCCAGAGCGACAAAGATATATAAAGATCTCTAGCCTGACTATTGGTGGCCATGCATGAAGAGGGATGTGTCCTGGTATGTAGAGAGGTGCTTGACTTGCAGGAAAGTCAAGATTGAGCATCAATGACCTCATGGCAATATAGAACCATTGGAGGTCCCCGTTTGGAAATGGGAGGAGATTACGATAGATTTTATCACCACATTGCCTAGGACGGCACGTGGAGTGGATTCAATTTAGGTCATCATGGACCGATTGACCAAGAGTGTGCACTTTATCCCGATCCAATAGAGCATTTCGGCGGAGAAGCTGGCCGATATCTACATTCGTGGGGTGGTGGAACATCATGGGTTTTCGGTTTCTGTAGTCAGTGATAGGGATTTTTGGGTGACTTTCAGGTTTTGGAAGAGGTGTCATGAGGAGCTGGGTACTTTTTTGCATTTTAGCATGACTTTCCACCCGCAGACAGATGGTCAGAGTGAGTGGATTATCCAGAATTTGGAGGATATGTTGTGGGCGTGTGTTCTGGATTTCGGCGGTACTTAGGATACGTATCTTTCTTTGACAGAGCTTTCGTATAACAACATTTATCAGGCTATCCTTTTGAGATGCTCTATGGGAGGAAGTGCAGAACCCCGATATGTTGGGGTGACGTCAGTTAACAGTTCATGGGGAGTACTGAGGTAGTACTCAAGACTACTGAGTTAATTCAGCAGGTTCAAGGTAGATTTTAAACACCATAGAGTTGGTAAAAGAGTTATGCCAACAAGCGCTGATCAGATCTAGAGTTCCTGGTTGGGGACATGGTGTTGGATTAATGTCTAAGTCCATAACTATAATTGGTAAGACTTGACCCGATCCGGCGTGGTCCATTTGGGTTGCATGGCATCATGCATTTGGATAGACTATAATGATAGAAATAACACTTTAGGTTTGTTAATATATTATAAGTTCTAATATATTAATAAGATTATTTAATTAGTATTGATCAATAATTAATCTAGAATTAATTAAGTGATCAAAAGAAGACTAATTAAATATATGGGTTGATTGTGTAAATCATCCATACTTGTATAGTGGGTTAATGCTCCATGGATTGTCAAGTTGGGCTAAAACCCATAAGATGCTCCATGGATGCTCCATGGTATATTTGAATCCATGGATCCAAGGAAATGGAAAGCCATGACAATTAGGGTTTACCCTAATTGTCACTAACTATATAATCATCTTATTGTTGACAAAATCGGACACTATGAGTGATAGAAAGGGCTAGCCGATTTTATGAAGTGTTCTATTTCTTTCAAGTCATTCCATGTGCATTTGGTGTTGTGTGAACCATTTGAGGTGTCACACTTGGGGCACTAGGCACTCAAGCTTCATGAAGACATTCTACATCAAAGAGGTATGTAATTCTAACTTGAGATATTCATATGAATCAATGTTATTATGCTAGTTAGGATGAATACCTTGAAAAGTTCATATTTGCATGAATAATAGAGAAAACATAGATCCAAGGTATTTAGGGTTGCATGTACACTTAAGAGTGTTAGAATGCTTAAAACCCAACAGTGGTATTAGAGCCAGGTTTGTTTTCTTGTTATACTTACAAAATTGGCTGAAAAATCGAAGTTTGGACCTGTCTGCACAGCAGACTCGCCGAGTCCATGAAGGGACTCGACAAGTCCAAGGCTAAATTCATCCAACTCGCCGAGTTGGTTCATGCACTCAACGAGTTGGACCCCCTGATAGCATATACTCAATTGTTTTGGCTAGAATTGGACTATGAACATTACCCTAAGATGTTTTTGGACTTATAAACTTGTTTTTGATGTGGTAATGTTCATGCTAACCCAATTTCAAAGAAAATTGTCAATAGATTCATGTTTTGTATTAGTTTAAAATTTATGCTAATTACATGAAAAAGGTTTGATGTGAATTATCTTTGTTCATATGAGTTGCTTAGATTAATAGAAAAGTTAATTGATTATGTGTTTTCAATCCATTTTAATCTAAGAGTTGATTCTAAAATGTGTTTGTGTAACTTGTCCTCAAGTTACATGAAAGGTCACATTTAAGTTTCTTAAAACTCATAAAAGTTGGCAAATGTTACAGAATGAAGAGTCTTATCCTCATTAAATGGTTTTATGACTCCATAACTTGTCCTTAAGTTATGGATGTTTAAGAGTCTCTTCATTAAATAATAAAAATGTGTAACCTTAATTAGTTCCATAAGTTACAAAAAAAAGAGTTACATTCTTTAATAGTTTAAATTCTTCCATAACTTGTCTTCAAGTTATGGAACTTGAAGAATTTTTAATTAAAACTACTTTAAACTCATAAGTTATGGAATTAATTAGTTTTGAATAGTTTCAAAACTTACCCTCAAGTTTTAGAATTTGAAAAGTTTTCACTTATGAATACTTAAATTCCAAGTTAAGCCAATAGAATTTTAAAAGTTAAAATTCAACCCTTATACTTTATAATATTATAAGTTAATAATATATATATATATATATATATATATATATATATATATATATATATATGAGTGTGTGTGTGTGTATAAGAGCAAGTCATCTTACCATTATTAGGCCTCACTCAAAAAGCCGATCTATAAGGGGTGTATAAGGTTACTGCCTATAAAATGGCAGTTTAATTGGTGTCCACTCTCATCCACCGTTTCCTTGACTGGTGGAGGGTCGTTAGCAAAATAGGTAGGACAAGGCCTATAATTCTACTTTCATTAAAAGTATTAATGATAAATACTAAGTAACTAAACTTTTTATAATTCCTAGTTTTAGTTACTTCAGGAAAATGTGAATAAGGTGCTAATCCATGAAATTACACTTTGCACTTTGTTTAAGTCGGTTAGTGGAGCATGTGTGGTTAACTGGCACACTAACTCGTATTTAACAAGGTAGGCAAAGGGTAATTTAATGTTTATCATAGTATCGATGGAGCGTGTGTGGTTAACCGACACATCGATTGAGGGGTAAATATTAAGGGTACCAAGTATATTTTCATGGTTACTTCAGACCTTGTTTTGTGATCCTCGGCATCCCAGTCACAAAACTTGAAGGGAACACTCGAGATTGAAACATGCCATTGAACAGTTCAATGAATCTCAAAAAATCAAGGAGTTTCAAATCCAAGTAAAACCTAATTAAATTATTTCGTTTTCGTGGTGGAAATTGGTGAATCGTAATTCACCTACCTTCAAATATTCTATAGCTTGGATTACGGCATCCCTCTTCCAAGTTATAAAAATATTGTGTTGGGCCCTAGCCTTAATATTTCATATTGGGTGTTATATTAAGGACTTTAAATCAACTATCTTGAATATCTCCTAAAAGATGTCTAATTTAGACATCTATGATCTTCCCAAATCTCTTGGAACTTCACATCCTCCATCTCCTCCAATTATTATCCCTAACCCCAAGTTCAAGGTCACTCAAGCCCTATTGAAAAGCAAAGTCTATGTATGCTCACATCTTGGAGATGAAGTCACATATTAACAAGCCGGGAGAGTTGGGTGTCAAAGTTTTAAGAAAGTTGGATGTTCATTCACTTTCTAAGTCACATAGTGAGTTACCTTTAGGACTACTATGAAATAGACTATGACATGACCCTTAATGATCTTATCTATTTGCTTGGTACTGCTGAATCAGTAATGATTTGGAGCTTTGGTAAAGCAAATTTGATTAGTAGATCAAATTTCCAAACCTTCAATGGACATTGACAATGGTTGCATTGGATATCTAGAAAAACCATCTCTTCCCAAGGAAAGGGATTGACCATAGTCAACTCGATTGACAAAATGTTAAATAGAAAGACTAAGTCTGAGATTGTCTCATGTACCATTCCCAAAGGGTCCATATGGTTCTGTTGCCAAAAGGAAATGGCATTCGTTGCGAAGCTGCCATATTTACCTGAAAGATCATAAGGTTGATCAAGTCAAGAAGATTGACTCTACTTCAGGTAAAGTCAACTATCTAACTCGGTTAAGTTTCTATTCTGAGATTCTTATTACATGATGTGACTGATTCACATGTTGAATCTTTCATAATCAAAGGAAAAGTGAAGGAAACTTAATGAAAAAGGTATGCTGAATCTGACATCGAAGATGGATTTATATCGCTTGATTAAAGATCGGATTCTTCAGCTACTCTTAGGAGTTATGACAGATTGCTAGGAAACATGTAATATTATAGTTTTCATTTAGATTTGCATTATAAGGAAAACTTTTTTCTGCATTTTATAAATAAATAAAAGTTTGTTTTGTTTTATTTTATATCTCATTGAAATGACATTTATGAAAACTTGATGTTTGTATGTTTCTAGCAATATTGGAAATATGAATTTGGTTCTTTCTTTAGTGGTAGTGTCTAAATTACCAAATAAGGAATGCTTCTCATCAACCAAGTTTTCAGTTGGATAGAAACTTGGAATCATACAAGTTATATAGTATGATGAATGAGAACTTTCAGGTTTGGAAAATTAAGACTAGTTCCTTATTCACATTTATATGTGAGTCAGGTGAAGGGCTAAGGGATCGAGTACACATTCTTGTGCACTCATTAACTCCACCAAAAAATATCTATAAGAATATTCCTTATGATTTACTAAAGTTTATTAAATATGGTTACACTTACAAGTTTAAGTGTAATTCTGATACATTCGAAATTTTCGATGTATGGCAAAACGAATGAGAGGAATCAAATTAGGCAGAAGGATAAAAGATTATCAAACCTGAAAAGATGGGAGAGTACTTTAGTATCATGTTATATGATCATCATAATGATTAAGAGACCTTATCACAAGTCATCCTCTAAGTGCATTCTGATAGCTAAGAAGATGAGCTATGAATTGTTGAAGTGGTCAAATCAAGAAGATGATTCATACCTTGTTCCAAAAACAATTCTTAGAGTCATACTACAAGATTGTAACTTGAGTGACATATCTAAAGGAAGGTTTCTTAACACTAGTCAAATGTAAGAGTAAAAGTGTCCTACTCTTGTACATTTGAAATTGGTAAGTTGTGATGTTTTGGATAAAACAAAGACCAACTAAGGCCAATTGTGTGAAGTGTTTGTCTTAATAAAGAATCCAAATTGTCTCTTGAATATTTGGCAAGATAATCTTATATGTCGAGAGGATAGTTGGAGTCTTAAAGATCCTGGAACAATTTCAAGATCTAATCAAGAATAAAAAAAACTTGTAGTTTAACATTAGCACACGACGTGAGGTTTATAACCTATCGTGTTGACATATTTCTATTTCTGTGCCAATTCCAGTTAAAGTTTGCTTTGCATATGAGTTCTTAGAGTTCTTAATTGGTTGCATAACAACTTGGAAGCAATGGTAGGACCTTGAGCTGCTAGGTGGCAAGAAATTAAGATTGAGTTCAGTCCATATGAGTTTGGATTTGTCATTATCCTTGTCTTGTAACTATGGTTTTGACAATTCACATGGATAAGAACACATACACCATAAAATCTAAGTGTCATCAGGTTTCTCTCTGATTCATGAAAATGATGGTGAGGAAAAACTTCCACCGAGTAGATTTGAAGCAGATAGAAAATAACTAAACAATTGAGACTATGATTACGACATCCCTTTTCATAGTTCTAAAATTGTTTAGACACACCTGTGAGCTATCTAAGATAAGATGTAAGATTTTGATAAAGTCTTATCAAGCAATCTCATCTTAGAAATCTGAACTTTGGTAAGAAAGTCAGTAATTTCACACCCCCGAACCGTCAGAAAAACAATGGCGAAAACGTCCGGGGCGGCGACGTCATACGTAGTATCACAACAATTGTGTCATAGCAATCAAAGTAAACACAACCATTACATTACAATATGAATATTTACATATGTTTGAAAACATAGTTAGTCCATAACACTGCATAACAAAAGATAGAGACGAGACTCCAAAAAAATGCTCTGTCTTCTCCAAAAGTTGGTAAGGTACCTGTCTATCGTTGCCCTGAGAATACAAGCGGTTTTTTAAAACGTATCAGCATAAAGCTGGTGAGTTCATAAGCATGTTTTTGTATTGAAAACTAGTCACTGAGTTTGTGTTGGGTTATGAGCATTCTAACACTCCTAAGTGTACATGCAACCCTAAATACCTTGGATCTATGTTTTCTCTATTATACATGCAAATATGAATGTCCAAGGTATTATCCTAAACTAGCATATACAACAATCAATATAACAAGATAGAATACATACCTCTTGATGGAGCTTGTCTTCATGAAGCTTGAGTGCCTAGTGCCCCAAGTGTGACACCTCAAATGGTTCACACAACACCAAATACACTTGGAATAACTTGAGAGAAATTAGAACACTTCATGAAATCGTCTAGCCCTCATACACACACACATAGTCCCGATTTCTTGAGCCATGGGTTTCTTTTATATTGTGGCTATTAGGGTTACACCATGTAACTCATGACTTTACCCATTCCTTATGCTCCATGGATTTTAACCTCCATGGAGTATCCATGGGTCACCCCATGGACTTAGTCCAACATAAGGAATCTTGGATCACAAGCCCACATATATAAGAATGAATGATTTACACAATCAACCCATATATTTAATTAGTCTTCTTTTGATCACTTAATTAATTCTAGATTAATTCTTGATCAATACTAATTAAATAATCTCATTATTCTTATTATTAATATACTAGAACTTATAATATATTAATAACCGTAAGTGTCTTATTTCTCTCATTATAGTCTATCCAAGTGCATGATGCCATGCAACCCAAATGGACCATGCCGGGTCGGGTCAAGTCTTACCAATTATAGTTATGGACTTAAACATTAATCCAACAGTCTCCCACTTGGATAAGTCTAAAACTATTATTGCGTATGACTTCAGGAACCAACTAGCAATCGTAGCTCTCAAAAGCTTCTGTCGAACTCTGACCTTGTAGATGAACTCTGATCTTTGTCAACGACTTGTCCATTAGATAAGGGATCATATATTCCTCCATTCTAGATATCATATGGACTGAGACATGGATTATAATCATTCTCTCTGTCCATTAGTTGTTTCCCGATTTCCGATTTATGACGACTGACTAATTGAACAAATCAAATCAGTCCTGGCCCGGCCGAGCACTTCCATTTGTCATCATCAAATCATCGAGGGGCCCACAGATATCGCTTTCATCCCGAAGGTAAAAGGAATGGATAAACTTCGACTCATATGGCTTGTTCTACTACTTGTTGAATCATACACAAAGACACGTTTTATAACATCGAGTTACCAATGCGTTTCGTGTAATCAATGTACTATCAACTCATAGTAACAACTCATATCTCTAGGTTTGAAGAATATAAGATATTATCGTCTCATGATCACTCGTGATAAAATCCATGAAGTGATTCCAATGAGCGCGGGTTGAATCCAATACTCAGAACTTATGAGCACTCATGAGTGTTGTAGCCCTTTGTCCAACATCTTAGACCTCTACAAGCCAACCCATGACAGTCTTAATTCATATCTACTTCCAACATATGACCGACTGTGGATGGTTTGAATAACTTAGTCATTCCGGAAGAATAACCTAGTTTATTCGGGAAGTCAAAACATGCAAAGTGAAACACAATAACAATTGAATCCAATATGGTCTCAGAACTTATGAATTTAAATAAAACACTTTTTATTTATCACCATATGATTACACATTATTTATTGTATATTGTTTCAGCTATCAACATTATTCTTGAATTTAAAACAATAGTTGTCCCATGCTCCAAGCATGCACACTATGTTTTCTAAACACTAGTCATGCCATACACCAAGTATGCATACTATGTTTGTCTATGATCTTTACTTTGTGAACTGGATCAATTGAACATAACTTCAATGATTCTTCTTTTTTTTTCACAATCCTTACTGCAAATGCAAGAATTCCAAATTCATGTCATTTACTGAAATCTGTTAGATTCTAAACTTATATGCATCGATCCTCTTGTAATGATTATGCACAAAGTTAGAAAGACTTGGCAAAAATCATTACAGAGTATTCCAAAGGAGATCAAATCCTTTGAAACATCCTTCTTGCATTAAGTTTCCTTAATCTTACACAGATTGAAATCTCTAACTTTGAAACATTTCCAGATTCATTTTGACTATCACTTCTGAACAAGAGTTGCCTCCTTACAGATTATGTCAATATGGTCCTTCCAGAATTATCACTATACTTCCAACTGTCCTTGAGCAACCAATCTTTGGTAAACCTTAGATTTTCCTTGACAATTGTTTAATCCTTTTAGTCATATCCAGTTCTAAACCTTTTCCCTTCTTAATGCCCTAGGCATTTGGAAAATTTTAGAAAGGATGAATATAGCACATGTAATCGATCCTATATCCGAAGCATATGGGACACGATCCATGATGTCTCACATAAAGACTAAACCAGTCTTTTGCTATAACATTTCCATTTCAATTTGCCAAGTTCTCATAATTCAGATTATGAAAAGGGATGCCGTAATCATAATCGAATTTAAGAACGCAAATAATGGACCCATATACAGAATTTCCTTATGTTGAGCCATTCCAACATGAAATTCATATATATCCTTGACTAAATGATTAAAACCTCACGATCTAAGCTTATAGATTTGAGATGAAGTATAATTTCCTCTCCCTTAATTATAGCAAAACAACTTTTTCCCAATTGAAACCTTTTGTTTTCTATAATTAACATTGCTAGCTTGCAATACTTATCGTAATTATCATGCTCCCACTAACATGATGATTATTAGCATAACACTTATGCTCCCACTAGCTTTGACATGTACTCAGAAATCAGCTGAACTTCTAGAAATCAATACTTTATTGTCCAAAGTTCAGATTTTTTATACTGGATTGTTTTTGATAGAACTTTATCAAAATCATGCACCTTCTCTTAGATAGCTCATGGGTGTGTCAAAACAATTTTAAGAACTATGAAAAGGGATGTCGTAATCATAGTCTTGATCGTTTTGACCTTTGCCATTTCTCACAAGTCCAAGTTAGTGTGCCGGTAAACCACACACGCTCCACTAACGACTTTGAGAATGCAAATATCACAATTGCTATCTAACTAAAATCTACTTAGTCAAAGTGTTTCCTCACCATCATTTTTCATGAATCGGAGAGAAACCTTATGACACTTAGATTTAATGGTGTGTGTGTTCTTATCCATGTGAATTGTCATAACCATAGTCACAAGACAAGGATAATGACAAATCCAAAACCATATGGATTGAACTCAATCTTAATTTCTTGCCGCCTGGCAGCTCAAGGGCCTACCATTGCTTCCAAGTTGTTGTGCAACCAATTGAGAACTCTAAGAACTCATATGCAAAGCCAACTTTGATTGGAATGGGCACATAATATGTCAACACGATAGGCTATAAACCTTAAGTCGTGTGCTAGTGAAGAACTTCAGGTTTTATTATTGATTAGTTCTTGAGAATTTCAAGACCTTTAAGACTCCCACTGTCCTCTTGACCTATAAGACTCCCTTGTCAAACATCCAAGAGATAGTGTGGATTCTAATCAAGACAAACACTTCACACAATTGGCCGAAGTTGGTCTTTGTTTTATCCAAAACATCACAACTTACCAATTTCAAATGTACAAGAGTAGAAAACTTTTACTCTTACATTTGTCAAGTGTTTTAAACCTTCTTTAAGACATGTCACTCAAATTACAATCTTGGAGTATGACTCTAAGACTTGTATTGGAACGAAGTATGACTCATCTTCTTGATTTAACCATTTCAACAATTCAAGATCCCTTCTTCTTAGTCATAAGAATGCACTAAGACTTCCTTAGAGAACTAATTTTGATATGGTTTCTTAATCATTAAGATGATCACAAAACTGATACTAAAGTACTCTCCCATCTTTTCAGATTTGAGAAACTTTTATCCTTCTGCCTAATTTGATTCTTCTTATTCGCTCTGCCATACGTTGGAACCTTTTTCCAATGTCTCAGAGTTACACTTACGCTTGTAAGTATAATCATATTTACTAAGATTTAGTAAACTATGACGAATAGCCTTATATCTTTTGTGGTGGACTTAATCAGTGCACATGCCCATGTACTTGATCCCTTAGTCCATTACTTTACTCACACATCCATGTGAATAAGTAATTAGTCTTAATTTTTCCAATACTTGAAAGTTCTCATTCATCATGCTATACACCTTGCATGATTCCAAGTTCCTGTCCAATTGAGACTTGGGTGATGAGAATCTTTCCTTTATTTGATAAATTTAGACATTACCACAAATGACAGAATCAATTTCATATTTCCACTCTTGCTATTAATAGAATCATATAAGCAACAATTTTCCCTCAAATGCCATTGTAAGGATATTTTTAAAATAAATAAAATCAAAATTTTCTTTTATTTTAAAACTATGCGGAAAAACTTATCCTTACAATCCATATGAAAACTTGTTGTTATCTATTCCTTAGCAATATCTCATAACTCCTAAGAAGTAGCTCAAGAATCCGATCTTCAAACTACGCGATAGAAATCCATCTATGCGATCAGATTCAGCATATTCTTTCTTTAAGTTCCTTCACTTTTCTTTGATTCTTAAAACATCACCATGTGACCCAGTCACATCATGCATCAAGAATCTCAGAATAGAAACTTAACAGAGTTAGAGTAGTGGACTTTACCTGAAGTAGAGTCAATCTTATTGACTTTAACATCCTTAGGTAAATTAGGCAGCTTCGCAACTAATGACCCTTACTTTGGCAATATAAACATATGGACCCTTTGATAATGGTACATAGGACTATCACAGACTTAGTTTTTCTCTTTACCATTTGTTCAACCGAGTTGACTATGGCCGATCCCTTTCCATTGGGAAGAGAATGCTTTTTCTGTATTTCCAGTGTCACTATTGTCAATGTCCATAAAGTTTCAGGAAGTTGATCTTAGCAAATAGATAAGATCATTAAGGGTCTTGTCATAGTCTGTTTCATAGGTGTTCCAAAAGAACTCACTATGTGACTTAGAAAGTAGTTGAGCCACTAACTTTCTCAAGACTTTGACACCCAACTCTCCCGGCTTGTCAATATGTGACTACATCTCCAAGATGTGATCACACCTAGACCTTTCCTTGCCATTAGGGCTTGAGTGATCTTAAACTTTTCAAGAACTTGTGGGTTAGGGAGAATTATTGGAGGAGGAGAGAGAAGTATGATATCCATGGGACATCATCTTCATTTAGGAAAGCTTGTTTCAAGAGATTTGGGAAGATCATAAATGTCTAAACCAGACATGTTTTGGGAGATATTCAAGATAGTTGATCTTTGAGTCCTTAATATGACACCCAATATGAAATATTAAGGCTAGGACCCAACAAACTATTTTATAACTTAGAAGAGGTATGCCGTAATCCAAGCTATAAAACAATTTGAAGGTAGGTGAATGACGATTCACCAATTTCCACCAAGATAAACGAAATGTATTATTAGGTTTTAATTGGATTTGAAACTCCTAGATCTTTTGAGATTCATTGAACTGTTCAATGGCATGTTTCAATCTCGAGTGTGCCCTTCAGGTTTTGTGACTGGGATGCCGAGGATCACAAAACAAGGTGTGAAGTAACCATGCAAATTACTTGGTACCCTTAAGTGTTTACCCCTCAATCAATGTGCCGGTTAACCACACACGCTCCATCGATACTATGATAAACATTAAGTCACCCTTTGCCTACCTTGTTAAATACGAGTTAGTGTGCCGGTTAACCACACACGCTCCACTAACCGACTTAAACAAAGTGCAAAGTGTAATTTCATGGATTAGCACCTTATTCACATTTTCCTAAGTAACTAAGATTGGGTATTATTTAGAGTTTAGTTACTTAGTATTTATCATTAATACTTTTAATGAAGGGAGAATTATAGTCATGTCAAACCCGTTCGGCTAACGACCCTCCACCAGTCAAGCAAGCGGTGGGTGAGAGTGGACACCCATTAAGTTGCCATTTTATAGGCAACAACCTTATACCCACCTTATAGACCAGCTTCGTGAATGAGGCGTACTAGCGGTAAGACCGACTTTACTCTTATACATATATATATATATATATATATATATATATATATATATATATATATATATATATTGTTAACTTATAATATTATAAAGTATAAGGGTTGAATTTTAACTTTTAAAATTCTAAGGGCTAACTTGGAATTAAAGTATTCATAAGAGAAAACTTTACAAATTCCAAAACTTGAGGGCAAGTTTTGAAACTATTCAAAACTAATTAATTCCATAACTTATGTATTTAAAGTAGTTTTAATCCAAAAACTCTTCAAGTTCCATAACTTGTGGACAAATTATGGAAGACTTTAAACTAATAAAGAATTAACTTTTCTTTATTTTATAACTTATGGAATTAATTATGGTTACATATTTTATTTATTTATTTATTAATGAAGTGACTCTTGAACCTCCATAACTTAAGGACAAGACTCTTCATCTTTTGTAACCATTGCCAACTTTTATGAGTTTTTATGAAACTTAAATGTGACTTTTCATATAACTTGAGGACAAGTTACAAAAACACATTTTAGAATCAACTCTTAGATTAATTTGGATTGAAAACAATTTTTTCACTCAACTTTTCTATTAATCTAAGCAACTCATAAGAACAAGATAATTCAAATCAAACTTTTTCATGTAATTAGTCTAACCTTTAAACTAATACAAAACATGAATCTATTGACAATTATCTTTGAAAATGGATTAGCATGAACACTACCACATTAAAAATAAGTTTATAAGTTCAAAAACAACTTAGGGTAATGTTCCTAGTCCATTTCTAGCCAAAAACCTCGAAGATATGTTGTCTGGGGTCCAACTCGTCGAGTGCATGAACACAACTCGGCGAGTTGGATGCATTTTGCCTTGGACTCGTCGAGTCCCTTCATGGACTCGGCGAGTCAGCTGGGCTGACAGCATCAAAACTCGATTTTTCAGCTTCTATTGCAGGTATAACAAGAAAACAAGCCTAGGCTCTGATACCACTGTTGGGTTATGAGCATTCTAACACTCCTAAGTGTACATGCAACCCTAAATACCTTGGATCTATGTTTTCTCTATTATACATGCAAATATGAATGTCCAAGGTATTATCCTAAACTAGCATATACAACAATCAATATAACAAGATAGAATACATACCTCTTGATGGAGCTTGTCTTCATGAAGCTTGAGTGCCTAGTTCCCCAAGTGTGACACCTCAAATGGTTCACACAACACCAAATACACTTGGAATAACTTGAGAGAAATTAGAACACTTCATGAAATCGTCTAGCCCACATACACACACACATAGTCCTGATTTCTTGAGCCATGGGTTTCTTTTATATTGTGGCTATTAGGGTTACACCATGTAACTCATGACTTTACCCATTCCTTATGCTCCATGGATTTTAACCTCCATGGAGTATCCATGGGTCACCCCATGGACTTAGTCCAACATAAGGAATCTTGGATCACAAGCCCACATATATAAGAATGAATGATTTACACAATCAACCCATATATTTAATTAGTCTTCTTTTGATCACTTAATTAATTCTAGATTAATTCTTGATCAATACTAATTAAATAATCTCATTATTCTTATTATTAATATACTAGAACTTATAATATATTAATAACCGTAAGTGTCTTATTTCTCTCATTATAGTCTATCCAAGTGCATGATGCCATGCAACCCAAATGGACCATGCCGGGTCGGGTCAAGTCTTACCAATTATAGTTATGGACTTAAACATTAATCCAACAGTTTGTATAAATAGTTTCTTTCCATTATCAGTAAATATCGTTTGTATCGAAAACCGTTGTTACCGAGTTCTGAGATATGTATGCATGCTTACCAAGAAAATCCAATATTTTCTAACATGTTTCATGGTTTCTGTATGAAAGGTACGTTCTCTTTGAAAACCCTGGCTACCACCAGTATGTATAGTAGTTTTATTACTTAAAATAAAACTATAGTTTTTGTCCCCGAAATACCCTCCAGTAAGTAGATAAAATTAGTTAAAATAAAACTATAGAAGAAAGAAATCCCGTAAACAATAATTAGTTTATACTTATTGTGAGTCGTATAACCATACTAATATGACTGATGACCTCCTTGACGTTCTTCAGGCGTCGCATGATTACAAAATTTGTCACCCCAGGCGTGCCCGCCTAACTGTAGCTAACAGTTCAGGTGTCGAATTGTCGGTCCCGAATAGATCTATCCACAAATTTCACGCTCTCCCTCCAGAAGACTCTGGTTATACTACCGGTGAGGATTTATTGGTACCCCGAGGGGCAAAACGAAGATAGTCTCACAATCCTGTATTAACTAGTTTACGTGTTTGTTCGGTTGTTCTCGAGTTCGAAATCGTTTGTAACGGTGTGGAGTATAAATAATTATACATAAAATAATTATTTAGCATGATACTCTAGTTTTGTATTCGTAGTAATGAATAAACTAAATCTGACATAGTTTATATGTTTGACTTGTATGAAGTTTGAATCTGTAAGACTAGTAATGAAATCCCAAACTATACCTATTATAGTTTGAATGGTTGTTACGTTTGTGTAAGGTTTTAAAACCATGTAATTATAAATTGAAAACATCCCTTATGCTCTGCATAATACAAAAGGGATAATTGTATCTAAACGTTTAATAGAAAATCGTTGTAATTGCATTAGTTTGTAAGTTATGAAAACCTTTTATGTTTAGCTTATATTCCCCCCCCCCCCCTCTGAAAACATGAAAACTCATAAAAGTGTAGGGGTATGAACTCACAGTTTAACGTAGGATTCGAGTGTATGATCGATATGAGTGTTGAGTGTCAACGGATGTTCTGAACGCAAGTGGACCCTATTAATCATATGGTAACACATATACGTATTAGATTAGGATATTTCATGACTAATCATGATGGGAAATCATCGTAAGGTCTTGGAAATGCCTATACTAAGTGTTCTAGGTTCCACACATAGTGATCCTTGTAAGTTTAAGGCCAAATATGACCATTAGAGTGGGTGTATGGCCATAAAGGTGAGTGTGCGGCTAGGGAGTGTGGTCAGACTTGTGTGTGCGGCTGCACACAGGAGTGTGCGGTTGTACAAAGGGTGTGTGCGGCCATACACAGGAGTGTGCGGCCGTACACTCCTTGTTTTAGCCCGAAATGTCGATTTTTAGGTGTTTTTGGGGTGTTCTTGTGCCAATACCAAGTCCTACTAGTAAATGAAGGCCAAACTCTTCACTTTGGAGAGTTTTTAGGGTGTGTGTGGCCACCTTATGAAGGTGTGCAGTTGCACTCCTTCAAAGGATGAAGAACACGAATAACACTATGAGTTTTAGGCTTAGATTTAGGTCTTTTACCACTATAACAAGCTGAATGGTGAAGTAGTTCAGGTTTTTAAGCCTTAAGAGTGTTCTTGGATGAAGTTTTTAGAGAGAGAAAGCAGAGAGAGAGGTTAGGAAGCAGCCAAAGAAGAAAAAGTGACTAAAAGGGGTTCCTACTATATATAGGGTCGGGTGTGTGGCTGGGGGAGTGTGTGCGGCTAGGTGTGCGGCTGGCTGGCCGCACACTCGGTTGTGCGGTCGTACACATATTTCTTCGGGTTGTCACATCATCCCCCCGTTAGAGGGAATTTCGTCCTGAAATTCAAGAATATGGATACAAATCATGGATTTGGAAAAAGATGCGGATACTTCTGTTTCATGGAATCCTCGCACTCGCAAGTGAATTCAGGTCCCCGCTTAGCATTCCAGCGAACCTTCACTATCGGGATGCGACTTTGTTTCGTTCGCTTGACCTACCGATCTATGATTTCGACTGGTTCTTCTACGAAGTTCAGATTTTCGTTGATCTCGATTTCGTCAAGAGGGACCACAAGGGTTTCGTCAGATAGGCATTTCTTGAGGTTCGACATGTGGAAGACGGGATGAATGTTACTAAGTTCTTGAGGTAAACAGAGTTTGTAGGCTACGATACCAATCCTAGCAAGGATTTCAAATGGTCCTATGTACCTCGGGTTTAGCTTTCCACGTTTTCCAAAGCGTATCATGACTTTCCAAGGCGAAACCTTTAGCAGAACACAGTCTCCGACCTGGAATACCAAAGGTTTTCGTCGTTTATCAGCGTAGCTCTTTTTTCGATCTTGTGAATCCTTTAGTCGTTCCCGTTTGTACGATCTTTTCGGTGGTTTCACGGATGATTTCTGGACCAGTGAGCGTGCTATCAGGGACTTGCCCTTTGGCTAGTTGCGTGTCACCCACCTCAGCCCAACACAGAGGGGATTTGCACTTGCGGCCATAGAGGGATTCGAAGGGCGCAACCTTGATACTGGTATAATAACTACTGTTGTAGGAGAATTCAATCAAGGGTAAATGGGTATCCCACGATTTATCAAAGTCGATGACACATGCTCTTAACACGTCTTCCAAGGTCTAGATGGTTCTCTCACTATGTCCATCAGTCTGAGGATGATAAGCTGTACTCATATCCAGCTTAGTTCCAAGAGCTTTCTGAAGGGACTGCCAAAATCTCGAAGTGAACCTGCTATCTCGATCGGAGATAATGGATGCAGGCACACCGTGCAGTCGAACTATCTCTTGGATGTAGATTCATGTGAGTCTTTCCATCTTGAAAGGTTCTTTGATTGGTAGAAAGTGAGCGTATTTCATCAATCGATCGATTATTACCCAGATGGTGTCGTACCCACTCGGAGATTTGGGAAATTTGGTAATAAAATCCATGGTAATCCTCTCCCACTTCCACTCAGGTATCTCGGGCTGTTGAAGTAGACCTGAGGGCTTCTGATATTCGACCTTCACCTTGGCACAAGTCAGACACTTACCCACGAAGGTAGCGATCTCGGCCTTCATGTTTGGCCACCAATATAACTTTTTGAGATCAAGGTACATCTTATCCGATCCTAGGTGGACAGAGTATCTAGTCTTGTGAGCTTCGTTCATGACGACCCCTCTGTAACCACCAAACTTTGGGGTCCAGATCCAATCCAGGAAATAGTAGACTCTGTCTCCCTTGATCTCTATGTTCTTTTCCATTCCTCTCAGGGCTTCCTCCGCCAAGTTCTCTGGTTTCAGGGCTTTCAACTGAGCTTCTCTAATTTGTGCGGGTAGATAGGAATAGATGGTCATGGTAAGTGTTTTCACCCTGCAACCTGAGTACTCTTTTCGGCTGAGGGCATCTGCTACCACATTGGCCTTGCCGTGATGATAGCGTATTTCGCACTCATAATCGTTGAGTAGCTCTATCCATCGTCGTTGTCTCATGTTTAAGTCTTTCTGGTTGAAGATGTGTTGCAGACTTTTATGGTCACTGAAGATAGTGCACTTTGTTCCGTAGAGGTAGTGTCTCCAAATCTTCAGTGCGAAGACCACTGCTCCCAACTCCAGGTCGTGAGTTGTATAATTGATTTCGTGTGCTTTCAATTGTCTTGAGGCGTAAGCAATAACCTTTCCTCCTTGCATAAGCACACAACATAAGCCTTGGTTGGATGCATCATAGTAGACAATGAAGTCCTCCGTCCCTCCGGGAAGAGACATGATAGGTGGGCTGCACAAGACTCGCTTCAACGTTTGGAATGTAGTGTCTTGCTTTTCACTTCAACAAAAGGGTACACCTTTCTGAGTCAGAGTGGTTAGGGGTTTGGAAATTCTGGAGATATTCTAGATGAATCTACGATAATAGCCAGCAAGACCCAAGAATTGACGGATTTTTGTGGGTGTCTTCGGTGCTGACAAACTCTCTATCACTTTGATTTTGGACAGATCCACGTGTATGCCTTCCTCACTTACCACGTGACCCAATAAAGTTACTTTCCAAATCCATAATTCACACTTGGAGAATTTCGCGTATAGCCTTTCTGTTCTTAGAGTTTCCAACACTAATATCAAGTGTTGTTTTTGAGCTTCCTCGCTTCTGGAATAGACAAGTATATCATCTATCAACATGATAACAAACTTGTCCAGGAAAGGACGACACACCCGGTTCATCAAGTCCATGAACACTGCCGGTGCATTGGTTAGACCGAAGGGCATTACTACGAATTCGTAGTGACCATATCGAGTCCAAAATGTTGTTTTAGGAACATCACCCTCGTGGACTCATAGATGATGGTACTCTGATCTGAGGTCTATCTTGGAGAAATAGTCGGCTCCTTGAAGTTGGTCGAAGAGGTCGTCGATCCGAGGAAGAGGATAGCGGTTTTTGATGGTGAGTTTGTTTAGCTCTCAGTAGTCAATGCACATCCGAAAAGATCCATCTTTCTTTTTCAAAAGTAAAACCGGGGCTCCCCAGGGTGAGGAACTCGGTCTGATGAATCCTTTGCTTAGCATCTCATTGAGCTGGCTAGATAACTCTTGCATTTCTATTGGCGCTAGGCAATATGGGTACTTAGCTACAGGGGTAGCTCTGGGGATTACGTCGATGCGAAACTCGACTTGGCGCTCAGGAGGAATTCCCGGAAGCTCTTCAGGGAATACATCAAGAAAGTTGCAGACTTCGGGGATGCTCTCGAGGGCTTTAACCTCTTGTTTCTCATTTACAATGTGGGCTAGGAATGCACGCCACTTGTTTTGCAGAAGTTTTTGTGCTTTGATACATGAAATAATGCGGAGGCTGGAGCTAAGTTTATCACCATAGAGCATGAGGGTTTCGCTGGAGAGGAGATTGATACGGATAGCTTTTCCGAAACAAAGGATATCAGCACGATTGGGGCTCAAGCAATCCATGACAATGATGACATCGAAGCTCTTTATGGAAACTGGCATAAGATCGATAGGAAAGGAATGATCGTTTAGGTTAAGGGTACAGCCACGGAATATAGCGTTAGTGCTCTCTTTCTCACCGTTAACCATTTCAACAGTAAAAGTTTTGGTTAAAGATTGGGGTTTATGTTTGAGAAGATGTTTGAATGCATGACTGACAAAACTTCTCTCCGCACCATAATCGAAAAGATGCATGCATAAGAGTTGTCGAGGAGGAACGTACCCGTGACAATGGTAGGATCAGCAACTACCTCCTCTTGCCCCATTGCTAAAACTCTCCCAGTAGTGCCATTTGTTGCTGCCTTGGGGCAATTTCTCTTGTAGTACCCGACCTCGCCACAACCATAACAGGCCTAACCGACACCTACTCCAGATGCCTGATTGGTTGGTTGGGCTGGTGTCCTGCAGTTTTGAGCAGTGTGACCCTTCTTGCCACAGTTGTTGCAGAGCATTTCACGGCATGGGTCGGGGATACGATGGTGGTAATTGCACTTGCTGCACCAAGGGAGGGTACCAGTATATCCACTGGTAGGTGCTTGAGTTACAGGAGCAGCAGCAGGAGTAGTGGCAACGTGGATTGCCACTGTATGTGGTTTCTTGGATGGGTCCTGCGAAGACTGACCCTTTCACTGCTTCCAGAACTTTCTCTTCTCGCCACTTTCTTTCATTGGTTTAGGAATGGCTACTATTTTATCCAGTTAACCCCGTGATCTATGAGAGTCTGCGCCAAACACGTGGCGCTATCAAAAGTGTTTGGCCTAGCAGCCAAGACACTCCCTTGAGTCGGGGGCGTCAATCCCCAAATGTATCTCGCTATCTTCTTGCTTTCCGGGGTGACCATTCCCGGGAAAAGAAGTGCTAGGTCTTTAAACCTAGAAGTGTAGGCAGCAATATCTGAACCCTTCATCTTTAGGTTCCAGAGTTCGTGCTCCAGTTTCTGCATTTCGCCCCGCGGGCAGTACTCAGCAAGCATGAGTTCTTTCAAGCTCCCCAACCCATAGTGTTTGCTATTGGTAGGGTTAGGGATTTAACCTGACTATTCCACCGGGTCAATGCTCTGTTGGTGAAAGTACAGGCGGAAAATTTCACCTTGTTGGCTTCCGAATAGGAACAGATTTCGAAGATGGACTCGATCTTCTAGAACCATCGAGTCAAGGAAATGACACCTACAGTGCCGTCGAAAGATGTGGGTTTTGCGTTCATGAAGTCTTTATAGGAACACTCCCTCTGGTGTCCTTGAACACCTTCCTGATTTTGGGGATGGGTACCACCTCCTGGCCCGCCAGAACCGCCGAAGTTCATACAGTAATAGTTGCCTGGAACATAGCGGGATCGAATTGAGGAGGTGGTGGAGGAGGATTGTTGTTCTTTGAGCTAGGTATTTTCTTTGGAGGCATCTCATTCTAAAATGATCAGGAAGGAGACGATGGTAAGTTCACTGAATTGAATCAAGAGATATGAAACAAGATGTATCTCTATATGATAGATAAAGTGTTCTACTAAGCGATAAACAGGGAGGAGTTACTAAAGCAAGTAAACTATCGCTAAGAAAGAATGAGTAGCAACACTTGGAATGAATTTTTACAATGTATCCTACATGGACTAAAATACTCCTATAGTATTTTGTGTTGAATGTTTTGTTCCATCAATTTCTTTTGGTAGAAATATTTGGTAAGTTTTAGGCATGCTGCAACACAACAATCACTCCCAAGCACATGTTGGTCATGTCTTGAATGAATATAGTTGATCAAGCTATATTGACCCTAGACATGATTGCATAACTGCCCAGGCTTAACCACAGTGTTCAACATCCAATTACTTTGGTTTGGTTCTTTGTACGATACGGTTTCTGGTATGTAGGTATACTTGTATAATTGGAGTAAAAATACTTATATTTTAAAAGTATACTTTTAGTTCAGAGCACTTCGGCCCCTTAGTGTTTATATTTGTATACCATGTAAGGTTCGGTATACTTAGTTCACTATAAACAATAGCTCTAATACCAATCTGTCACACCCCCGAACCATCAGAAAAACAACGGTGGAAACGTCTGGGGGCGGCGACGTCATACGTAGTATCACAACAATCGTATCATAGCAATTAAAGTAAACACAACCATTACATTACAATATGAATATTTACATATGTTTGAAAACATATTTTGTACATAACACTGTATAACAAAAGATAGAGACAAGACTCCAAAAAAATGCTCCATCTTCTCCAAAAGTTGATAAGGTACCTGTCTATCGTTGCCCTAAGAATACAAGCGGTTTTTGAAAACATATCAGCATAAAGCTGGTGAGTTCATAAACATGTTTTTGTATTGAAAACTAGTCACTAAGTTTGTATAAATAGTTTCTTTCCATTATCAGTAAATATCGTTTGTATCGAAAACTGTTGTTACCGAGTTATGAGATATGTATGCATGCTTACCAAGAAAATCCAATATTTTCTAACATGTTTCATGGTTTCTGTATGAAAGGTACGTTCTGTTTGAAAACCCTGGCTACCACCAGTATGTATAGTAGTTTTATTACTTAAAATAAAACTATAGTTTTTGTCCCCGGAATACCCTCCAGTAAGTAGATAAAATTAGTTAAAATAAAACTATAGAAGAAAGAAATCCCGTAAACAATAATTAGTTTATACTTATTGTGAGTCGTATAACCATACTAATATGACTGATGACCTCCTTGACGTTCTTCAGGCGTCGCACGATTACAAAATTTGTCACCCCAGGCGTGCCCGCCTAACTGTAGCTAACAGTTCAGGTGTCGAATTGTCGGTCCCGAATAGATCTATCCACAAATTTCACGCTCTCCCTCCAGGAGACTCTGGTTATACTACCGGTGAGGATTTATTGGTACCCCGAGGGGCAAAACGAAGATAGTCTCACAATCCTGTATTAACTAGTTTACGTGTTTGTTCGGTTGTTCTCGAGTTCGAAATCGTTTGTAACGGTGTGGAGTATAAATAAGGGAGAGGAAATTATACTTCATTCCAATTCTAAAGGCTTATATTGAGGTTTTAATCATCTTTAGTCAAGGATATATATGAATTTTGTGTTGGAATGGCTCAACATAAGGAAATTCTATATATGGGTCTATTATTTACGTTCTAAAATTCGATTATGATTACGATATCCCTTTTTATAATATGAATTATGAGAACTTGGCAAATAGAAATATTGTAGCAAAAGACTGGTCTATAATCATGTCTTTATGTGAGACATCATGAATCGTGTCCCATATGCTTCGGATATAGGATTGATTACATGTGCTATAATATTCATCATTTATAAATTTTCCAACTGCCTGGGGCATTAAGAGGGAAAAGGTCTAGAATTGGGTATGACTGAAATGATTAAGCAATTGTCGAGGACAATCTAAGGTTTACCAAAGATTGGTTGCTCAGGGACAGTTGAAAGTATAGTGTTAATTTTTGGAAGGACCATATTGACATATTCTAAAAAAAGGCAACTCTTGTTTAGAAGTGATAGTCAAAATGGGAATGTTTCATATGTGGAAGTTATTAAATCTATGTAAGATTAGAAAACTTAATGCAAGAAGGATGTTTCCCATGGAATTGATCTCCATTGGAATCCTCTTTAATATCTTTTGACAAGTCTTTGTGACTTTGTACATATTCATTACAAGAGGATCTGTGCATATAAGTTTAGAATCTAACAGATTTCGATAAATGATAGGAATTTGGAATTCTTACATTTTCGATAAGGATTTGGGAGTGTGAAATTAGAATCATTGAAATTATGTTCAATTGGTTAATTTCACAAAGTAAGGATCATAGACAAACATAGAATGCATACTTGGTGTATGGAAAAGCTATTGTTTAGAAAAAACATAGTGTACATGCTTGGAGCATGGGACAACTAGTGTTTTTAATTTAAGTATTAAGTTGATAAAACTGAAACAATGAATAAGTAATCAGTATGGTGATAAATAAAAGGTGTTTTATTTATATTCATAGTTTTTGATACCATATCATATTCAATTATTCTTGTGTTTCATTTTGCATGTTTTGACTTCCAGAATAAACTAGGTCATTCTTCCCGAATGACTAAGTTATTCAAATCATCCACAGTCGGTCATATGTTTGAAGTAGATATGAATCAACACTATCATGGGTTGGTTTGTAGAGGTCTAAGTTGTTGGATAAAGTGGTGCTACAACACTCATGAGTGCTCATAAGTTCTGAGTATTGGATTCAACCCGCGCTCATTGGAATCACTTCATGGATTTTATCACGAGTGATCATGAGACGATAATATCTTATATTCTTCAAACCTAGAGATATGAGTTGTTACTATAAGTTGGTTATACATTGACTGCACGAAAATGCATTGGTAACTCGATGTTATAAAACGTGCCTTTGTGTATGACTCAACAAGTAGTAGAACAAGCCATATGAGTCGAAGTTTATCCATTCCTTTTACCTTCGGGATAGAAGCAATATATGTGGGCCCCTTGATGATTTAATGATGATTCATGTAAGTGCTTGGCCAAGCCAGGACTGATTTGAGCTGTTCAATCAGTCAGTCATCATGAATCAGAAATCGGGAAACAACAAATGGACAGAGAGAATGATTTATAATCCATGTCTCATTCCATATGATATCTATAATGGAGGAATATATGATCCCTTATCTAATGCACAAGTCATTGACAAAGGTCAGAGTTCATCAACAAGGTCAGAGTTTGACAGAAGCTTTTGAGAGCTACAATTGTTGATCGGTTCCTGAAGTCATACGCAATAATAGTTTTAGACTTATCCAAGTGGGAGACTGTTGGATTAATGTCTAAGTCCATAACTATAATTAGTAAGACTTGACCCGACCCGGCATGGTCCATTTGGGTTGCATGGCATCATGCATTTGGATAGACTATAATGAGAGAAATAACACATAAGGTTTGTTAATATATTATAAGTTCTAATATATTAATAAGATTATTTAATTAGTATTGATCAAGAATTAATCTAGAATTAATTAAGTGATCAAAAGAAGACTAATTAAATATATGGGTTGATTGTGTAAATCATCCATACTTGTATAGTGGGCTAATGCTCCATGGATTGTCAAGTTGGGCTAAAACCCATAAGATGCTCCATGGATGCTCCGTGGTATATCTGAACCCATGGATCCAAGGGAATGGAAAGCCATGACAGTTAGGGTTTACCCTAATTGTCACTAACTATATAAGCATCTTAATGTTGACAAAATCGGACACTATGAGTGATAGAAAGGGCTAGCCGATTTTATGAAGTGTTCCATTTCTCTCAAGTCATTCCATGTGCATTTGGTGTTGTGTGAACCATTTGAGGTGTCACACTTGGGGCACTAGGCACTCAAGCTTCATGAAGACATTCTACATCAAAGAGGTATGTAATTCTAACTTGAGATATTCATATGAATCCATGTTATTATGCTAGTTAGGATGAATACCTTGGAAAGTTCATATTTGCATGTATAATAGAGAAAACATAGATCCAAGGTATTTAGGGTTGCATGTACACTTAGGAGTGTTAAAATGCTTAAAACCCAACACATGGTACTCCTAAAGGTGTCACCTTGGAAAGATGTCACCCGATTCAGAAAGATGGGCACGTTAGGCCCCATGTATATCGGTAATTTCAAGGTTTTGGCCCGGGTGGGCAGGGTTGCTTATCGATTGGAGCTACCTGAGGAGCTTAGTCAGATCCATAGCATGTTTCACGTTTCTCAGTTGCAGAAATTTTTAGTTGATGATTCCGCGATGGTTCTGTTGGAGGATATTTAGGTGGATGATCACTTGAATTATATTGAGAGACCGATTTCCAACCTTGACAGGAAGACGAAAACCTTGAGGAACAAGGTTGTAGAATTGGTGAAGGTGTAGTGGTAGCACTGAAAGGGTTTTGAGTGGACATGGGAACTCGAGGACGAGATGAGGGAGCATTACCCTAGAGTTATTTGCGGCAGCAGACTTCGAGGATGAAGTCTGATTCAAGTATATGTGTGTGTGTGGGGGGGGGGGGGGGGATTGTAACATTCATATTTTCGGGATTTCCCTTTTATCCCTAAAAACATAAAACATTTAAATTTGGGTACTTGGTCAGTATGATGGACATACGCTAGGAGTACGTTAGGCATACTAGGCTGATATGTTGATCGCGGAAGCATCCGCATACATTGGGCGTACGTAAAGTACGTTGGGTGTACGACCACCTAGGGCAAACCCTAATTCTTATGGTTTAACCCCTATTTAAACACCTTAAGTTGCTCTTGGACCTTCATATAAACAACCTCCAACTCTCCAAACCCTGAGAACAAAACCCTAATTTCCATTTGAGTGTTTTGAGCTTGGAAGTGACCTTTGAGGGTGTTTTTGGTAATCTTGAAGGGGAAGGAGCTCATGGAAGTTGCATTGGTGAAGTTGAAGCTTGTGGATCCAGAACCATCACCAACTTAGAAAGCTTTTGGAGGTATAAAGCTCTCAACTTAATGGTTGGCTTGATGTATTTGGATGGGAAGAGCTCTAGGTGATCGCATCGCATACACCATGTTGTTCAGCATTTTGTTGGCTTGATGTATTTGGATGATTATTGACATACTCTGATTTTCACTATGGTTTTATATGAAACATTTGGTTGATGGTCTTTTAATTAAATAACAATGAAAATTTTAGCTCTAATTTTTGGGACGTTACATGGAGTGTAACTACCATTCCAGAATCACTTGTAATTGCTAATTAGACTTATTTGTTCACTGAAAAAATGGTGCAAAACACATTTTAAGGTACTTATATGTGTAAAACATTACAAAAATACAATAACTAGATATTTCAGACTAGTTCTTTGCATTTTAGAAATGTTTTACGCATTCCGAAATATATATAATTGTTTGTAAATAAAAATGCAAGTAAATTAAATAGTAAAACTCACCTAATTTGTTGAGTCCATAGTTTATAAGCTTAAAAAACTCCGTCTGAAATGTCGGTAGCAAGAGCTTCGGAATTTCACTTGCCAAAACGTTATTTCGGTTGTTTGGGTATGGACCCTATATATAGCATTAAACTACAATACTTAGTTTGACCCAATTTGGTCTGTTTCAAAATGACATTTGACCCATTTTGGTTTGTTTTGGAATGACCATTTCAGAAACGACGGATAGTTTAAAAAAAATTGTTATTTTTATTGAAATAAAGTAATATGTGTGTGTGGATTGATGTTTATGTGTATACTAATATGTATGGTTAGATGTTTATGTGTATACTAATATGTGTGTGTGGATTGATGTTTATGTGTATACTAATATGTGTGATTTTATCTCAATTTTTCATGTTTTAACAAAGTTATGAAGGAAGATGAAATATGATATTATTGTTTTGTATACCATGATCTAAGAATATTGGGTGTGGGCAACTAGTCATAACACCATTTTAGTGCCACATCATATGTCACATCATCAATGGTGTAGTAACACCAAGTGGGGAAATTATCACCATGTTCTATCTTGTTATGACATCAACTTTTTTTTTTCCATTTTTTAATTTATTTTTTATTTTTTTCAAAAATCTTTTTTATTTTTAATTTAGACAAGTATTTTTTAAATATAACATAATAAATAAAACATAATGTTTAAAAATTATAAATAACATATAATAATTTTTAAACATTAAAATTAACATAGATATTAAATTACACATAACATTCAAATTAAAAAAAATAACATCCAGATTCAAAAAAAAAAAAAAAATACAACGCTATTCGTTATCGTTATTGTTACCATAAAAGATATAATCCGCCAAGTATTCTCGAAGTTGTCTGTGTTTATTTGCGTCCTGAATGTCAACAACGCGATGAAAATATTCTGTTGTTCCTGGTTGAAACTGAACGTGTCTAGGCTCCGTTGGGATATAGTGTGCAATATTTCGCCCTTTATCTTCTACTACCATGTTATGCATTATGATACATGCATACATGATATATCGTACAGTTTCTAAATCCAATGGTCGTGCTGCATGTTCGACTATATGTCACTTCGCCTTCAGCACTCCAAAAGCGTGTTCCACATCCTTACGTGCTCCTTCTTGTCTTCTTTTAAAAAAATTGTCTCATTCTTTAACCGGGTGGCGGAATGCCTTCACGAATGTGGAATACTGAGGATATATTACATCTGTAAGGTAATACCCATATTTGTATTCGTTTCCATTCACCGTGAAAGGAGCATCCGGGGTCTTTCCATTCAAAAGATCGTCGAATATTGGCGACTGATCAAGAACGTTGACATCGTTGTTGGAACCCAAAACCCCAAAAAATGCATGCCAAATCCATAAATCTTGAGAAACAACAGCCTCTAAAACCAGCGAAGGTGATCCGTGATGACCACTTGCATATTGTCCTTTCCATGCTACTGGACAATTTTTCAATTTCCAGTGTGTGCAATCAATGCTTCCGATCATTCCGGGAAACCCATGACGTTCTTCGCGCCACCTACAATTCTTGCAAATCATGCAACGAAGGTGTCCGCAAATACACTTCTCCAAATGTTTCAACAACACCCCTTGACAATGTATACAAACTCTCCCTTGCAGTTCTTTCGGACATTCTCATATAGTCGTCCATGGTGCCGATTGACTCCCCCATAGCCATCAAACGAATGGCCGCAACACATTTCTGCAACGTTGTAAACCCTCGTCTACCTCTAGCATCATATCTTAACTGAAAAAATTCATACCTAAACATAAATTAACTATAGTTTAAAAATATATTGCATATGTTGTAAAATTAAAGAAACATATAGTACATTTTTATTTATTTTGTAAAAAAGTATAGTAAAGAAGCGATACCGGCTTTCCAAGGCGTTGGCGATTCGTAAGAACACATCCCTACTCAAACGAAATCTTCTTTTGAAGTCATTCGCCCCGTATACACAATTTTCCGCAAAGTAATCGCGATACAAATGTTCGTGTCCTTCCTCGCGATTTCTGTTTAACATCGCACGTCTTGTTAGTAGCAAGTCGGTAGTGTAATACTGGTACATCAGCTTGAAGAAAATATCGTCATCTGAATCATCGGACAAGTCGAAAGGCTCCATATTTTTTTTGAAGATAATTGAAACTATGTGGAGAGAAGAAGAGAAATTGTGTGAATTATTTTATAAAAATGATAGGTTTTTATAGGGTAAATGGTTTTTTTTAATAGTTATTTTTTTATACCGTTGCAATTAAAATGTTTGCAACGGTCTCATTTTCTGCGTTTCATCTGGTCGTGACGCCAACGAAATCCAATCTCGACGAGCTGCAACGAGCAGGGGGCGGTGTTCCCCCGTCAAGACGTCGTTGTCAACGGCCACGTCACCCGCATCGTTTCTCGTTTGGCCCATACCTCATCGTCTAAAAGGGTTACAATGTTCTTTTTTAGGGTATATTTGTCATCATCTTTTATTTCTCTACATTTATTCATTTTTTCGTACAATACCAAATAATATCGATTGATGAGTCAATTTATTCCGCCTAGCAACCAAACATGAAATTTTTTCATGAAATGATAATAATCAATTTTACTATTTTGTCCATTTCATTACATATTTCATTTTTTTTTTCTTGTTTTCATTCCATTCCACACAATAAAGCAAACTCATAATGTTACAATCGATGAGATCGAATACGGGTTACAAACCTAAGTACTTTGATCTTAAATAATCACTAGGTAAATTTCTGCAACTTGTTTCTCTGTATCAAATTGCTTTAACCATAAATAATCAAAACTGTAATTAGTTTTTTTTTTTAATTATTATTATGAAATTCGAAAATAATTATTACAACTTATTTATATAAACTATTATTTGACATTTAAGTTATCAAAAACTCATTTAAATTCATTTTTGTGTCCGAATTTGTTTTTATCAAACAAATTTTGTTACAATGAGTCTTTTCAGCTGCCGACGTGGCGACGTTATTACAAAATCACAATATATCGTGCATGATTTAATCAAGAAAATTTCCCTCCATCTCAACAACTTTCAAAAACAACGATTTTAATCTCCCGTGGCGGAAACTGACCCTGACCCAAAACATCTCCCCCATGACGGCAGTGAAGCACCCAACAAGAGGAAGAAGATCACTAACGCCATCATCAGCGGCGGTTCTGCTCAGTGGAAACATCCTAACGAAATTGAAGACATCGCCACCAACAAACCGCAGAATGAAGAAATCCAAGAGGTTGATTACGACACCATTGAAATAATGCAGGAGATTCTTGCTTATAGAAATCGGAAAGGAGTGTGGCCATGTGAAAGCCCAGATGATTTGCAAAGATTCTGCTTTCCTTATATTCATGTGGGCAGTGTGAACAAAGGTGGGTGGTTAAAGAAAATGGAAGAGATGAAGAACAAATTCAACAATGAGAGTGCTCCACATGGGGATGTTGATAAAAAGGAATTCGAATTGTGGAAGAAGATTTGGGGGAATGAACAAAAGGGCGATGATGATGATGATGATCCGAGTGCAGTTTCATGTAAATGAGTTTCCTGAACTTTTTTTTTTTACTGATTTTTGTATGTAGATGATGATTTCTTACCTCAATAAATTCAATGGCGAATCAAGAAAATACATTGATTCTTTTGTAAAACAAACTTATGTTGTTTGAAGTTCAATTTTTGCGCATTCTTAATAATATATCAATAATTGTTTTCCTAATATAATATATTATTTTATTTAATCAACAATATGAATAAAAATAATTCTTATCCAACTTTATTCGTTATTTGGAGTCATTAAGTCAAAGTATAAATATATCATCTGATCCTTCACGATTCAATCAAAAGATTTCATCCATCTCGAAAACAACTTTCAGAAACCCTGATATGATCTCCCATATGGCGGAAGCTAACCCCAACCTTCTCCCCAATAACGGCGGTGATCCACCGAACAAGAAGAATACTACCACTGCCACCGCCGTCGGTGGTTCTAAAGAAGTCAAAATTGAAGACACCGGCAACAGCAAACCCAAGAAAGGTAACGTTGAAGAGGTGAACATCTACAATGTTCTTTGTATTCGATTGAACATTGGAAACGCAAGGGGATGGATTAGGAAAATGAGAGAGCTTAAAATCAAATTCAACACCGACAGTGCTCTAACGGATGATGTTGATAAGAAGGAATTCGAATTGTGGAAGAAGATTTGGGGGGATGAACCAAAGGGCGATGATCATGATCCAGATTTTGGTTCATCTATGTAATCGTTTTTTATACAGACTTTTGTATGTAAATCATGAATTCTTATCTCAAGAAGTTGAATGGTGGGTCAAAAAAAAATACATAGATTTATTTGTAAATGAATAAAACTTAATAGAGTGTATACTAAGATGTTAGATGTTTTGAAATTGAAATAATAATGAAGTAGTTGGATTTTATTTATTTATTTATTATTTTATTTTTATATTGAATTCAAGATATATTTTGGATAAACAAATCAAATTTGGCGTGGTTTATCTTGGTTGCGCCACAACTACCTAATAAACTTTTTTATTTGTGGAGATTTTAAGTTGTCATGTCATACCAAAGATTAAGTTTATAAGCTAGTTATTTTATTTTATTTTCAAAAAAAATTATTATATAAAAAATATTCATTTACATGCATTTTATAAATTTTAACTTGTTTATTAAGTCGTTAGTATCAAAAATAATTTTGTAGTTAGTTTATAAATTGTCAGCTAGTTTGTCGACTAACATTAATAATTTCAATTTAAAAAATAAAACAAAAACCACGATAAAACCTATAAAAAAATTACCAACTTTATATTTTTAAAACTAAAATAATAAAACCAAAAAAAATGCAACGAACCACAAATACTAATTATACAGCAGTTAGTAGAAAAACTAATACTAAAATATTTATTAACAAAAACTCGAATAAAATATGGTTAAAGACAACAAGAAATTAAAATAGCCACGAATATTTATGTATGTATAGAATCCAATAATCCACGATATATGTCGTTCATTTCAATTGATGTAAATCAACGACGCAAACTCTCGATCCGCATCATCTGTTCTTATTGGCTGCCTTTAACCCCTACACAACCTATAAAAACACCAGGCAACCATTATATCATCATCTATGTTCTACCAAAAACATCTCGTCTTTACCTGCTGAATGATGCTTTGACCTAGTGGATCGTTGGTGGCCATATAGCAGTAGTTTGGTTCAACAACATCATCTTCATCTTCTGACCCTGAAGACCAATAGCCTTCATCACACCCCATTGTTTGTCTCGCCATTAGACACATGTTTCTTCCAGTAACCACATCATCATCATTATCATCTCCGGACGACCAATATCTTTCCACATCTCTAGACACGGTTGTAACAAATGCCTTTTCACTTTTAGCCATCTCTTGGGATCTTAAGACATGGTAAGCAGAATCCTTGATTTTTGGTTTTTGTGGAATATCAGCCATCAAATCTTTTGCAAAATGGTTTGCATGACCACACTTATGACACACAATTTTAGGTTTGTCAGATTTCGGACCTAATTGAGGTTCCTGGGTGGAATTGAGTTTAGTGATGTTTGGTTTGTAGGCTGGTGGAATTTCCATAGTGGGTTGAGGTTCCAGAGCAAAGTATGGTTGGGGATTGTTTTGATAAGGAGCATGAAAACAATTGTGATATGGTTTGTGACAGGGATTAAATGGACGTTTGTATTTCATGGAGAGCACTCCTGTTGGAAACGGAGTTCATAGTCCATAGCTTCGGAATCAAGATTACCATCAATATGATAGTTTTGAGTAGATATGATAGGCAAGTAGGGTTGAACAGGTGGAACAACGGATTTCAAGGGGCCCGAGATGGATGAGTTTAGAATAGATGGTTCAACGGAACTAACGAGAGCAAGAGGACCTCTGAAGAGTTCTCTTAAGGTATAAGCAACGTTTGTATCATGACCTTGAAGTTCATCAAATAGTTGGTAAAGCTTTAGCTTCTTCAGAGATCCATTGCTTTGAAGACAAGATTTCACGTTTCCCCATCCTTTACCAAGGCTGTTTGTGAACTTAAGGTTGTACTCCAAGGGAGTTCGGATAATCCTATAAGCAGTCATGTTGTTGACTACGATTCAGTATCGCTTGGAGGCTGAGGCAACTGATTCACAAGGAGTTGTTGTAAAAGGTGTCAAACTCGTTTACAACAAATGTTAGACGCTTGTATTTCATATTTTCTTAACCTTTGATTAGATCTTTAAGAGTGTCCTAAATCTCTTTGGCAGATTTACACAACTTAATGTGTTCAAAGAGGGATGGTGGAACACTAAACACCATTTCGGAAAAGGCGACTTGATCAGCATGTAGTTTTTTGATATCGTCTGCAGTAAGAGGTGTTTGGGCGGTTTTCATCTTGGCCCATGAGTTGAGAAACAACATCTCTAACTGTTATTCTAACTAGAACATGAGGTCATTCTTTGACGGATCTCCAGATAGCTTCACCTTTCTCTTTAGCTAGTAAAAACCTTTCCATTATGACTTTCCAATGATCATATTCTTCAATAACTAGCAGTGGGGCACGAGTAGGACAACACACGCTATTTGCTATTTACATTGAATACATTTGTTGAGGATTAGAAGCAGCCATTGAAGTTAAGACATCTTCAAACAAAAGTTGTATATATAAGAACTTTTATCCTGAACACATAAATGATTGAAATACCAAGGTTTGAAAACTCAAACCTTTAGTTAATGCTTAAGATCAATGTCTGCTTACTAAGGAATATTCCAGTCGAGCCTGGAAAGACCAGTCAAGTCTGAGTTAATGCATTCAACAAAATATTAATGCCATAAATGAAGAATGAAAATAATGATCAAGGTCAAGACAATAAATGAAGAACAAGAAGAATGTTTGAAAGAATGACTTGACAAAGAATGGAAGGTGAGGTGAACTAGAATAATGCTATTTTTGGTTGAACAATCCGTCACTTGATTTAAAAGAGAAAACTCCTTTAAATAGGAGAACAACTTACATCGTACTAACCAAATACATACATATGACCGGATAATAGAGTTATTTCTGACACTCTGATTATATAGGTTTGACAAAAGAGATTAATTCTTATGACATGTTAAATCAAGCTAAATGACAAATACAATTAATTCAGACGGATAAAAAACTGTTTCGACATATTATCATTCTGGACACTACTTCCATTTTGGAATGGCTTCGATACGTTTAGAATGTATTCTAATGAACTTATTCTCTGGACGCAAGCTACTCTTCAAACTACACACTGATTTCACACCAACTTATATTTCAGAACTGAGGCTGACTTCGGAATTGTTAAAAGGTTAGAGATTGCTAGAGGTTCACTTTCAGGTTCCAACAATATATTTCATTAAAAAATCATCAACTTACTGAACCAGAAAAAGAAAATAGGTTTAACACCAAACCAAAAATCAAACACGAATTGATCTTTAGATTCAAAACAGAAGAAGGAGCAGTAGCTCGATAAAGAAAATGAGACTTATCAGCTAAGAGAAGGAGCAGTAGCTGGTACCGTCGATCGGAGGTCTGGAGTAGAGATCGAAGATCGGAGAAGGGGCGCCGATATGGTGATGACTTCCAGAGAAGAGAGAGAGAGAGAGAGGGGAAGGGTGGGGTTTGGTGGGTTATTAGTTGTAGATTTATTTTATTTTATTTTTTATTTTTTAAATTTGAAATCAGAAAAACAAATAAGAAGAAAAAAATCATATTAATAAGGCAAAATCCATCATTTTGAAAAAAGACATAATAGGTTGGACAAAAAACACAACAAAATGAAAGTTTAGGACCTTTTGTATTAGTCCAAACATTTTTGGATCAAAGTGATAATTTTAAGCAAATCATAAGGACTATGCAATTTAGTATTTTTTTATTTAATAAAACTTTAAACTAAATTGTTTCTTCTAGAAAATCTTATTGGTCATAAATACAATATGTCCTTAATGGAAGCGATCTTATTCGGAAACGACCGTTTTTTCGCTTAATCGACGACGGACGACAACCCCTTCTTGTTTTCGTCGCCCAAACGCCTCTTTTTTTTTTTCCTTAGAATCCTAGACTCAATAAGAAAAATAATATTAAAAAGATAACAAAAATTTAAGTTGTATTTGATTCGTCATAACTATCTAATAAACTATTTTACTTATGGAGATTTTAAATTGTCATGTTTGCTATACTAAAAATTAGTTTATAAGTTAGTATTATTTTATTTTATTTTCTTTCAAAGTATAAAATTAATTA
Organism: Lactuca saligna; assembly: GCF_052625555.1. Taxonomy (NCBI): domain Eukaryota; kingdom Viridiplantae; phylum Streptophyta; class Magnoliopsida; order Asterales; family Asteraceae; genus Lactuca; species Lactuca saligna. Next base: position 151,618,346 of record NC_136425.1, on the reverse strand, counting down.
ATTATATAAAACATATTCATTTAAATGCATTTTATGAATTTTAGCTAGCTTATTAACTATTTAATAGGAGTATCAAAAATCATTTTGTAACTAATTTATAAATTATCAGCTAATTTGTCAGCTATTAATTAATTTTTCAGTTAGTACAACATTAATCATTCTAATTTAAAAAATAAAATAAAAACCACAATAAAACGTATTAAAAAATTACCAAATTTATATCTTCAAAACTAAAAGAACAAAACCAAAAAAAATCAACGAACAACAAATACTAGATATGCAGCAGTTTGTAGAAAAACTAATACTAAAATATTTATCAACAAAAACTCGAATCAAATATGGTTAAAGACAGCGGGAAATTAAAATAGCCACGAATATTTATATATGTATAGAATCCAATGATCCACGATATCCGCCGTTCATTTCAATGGATGAAAATCAACGGTGCAGACTCTCGATCCGCGTCATCTGTTCTTATTGGCTGTCTTTATCCCCTACGCAACCTATAAAAACACCAAGCAGCCATTACATCGTCATCTACAGTCTACCAACATCTCACTTCTACATTTCAGTTTTTGAACTCCAAGCAATGGCAGGAAGAGGAAAGTCCATTAAGTCCGCCGCCGTAGCCAAGAAGTCGACATCTCGTAGCAGCAAGGCCGGACTCCAGTTTCCGGTTGGTCGCATCGCTCGTTTCCTCAGAACCGGAAAGTACGCTGATCGGATCGGCGGCGGTGCTCCTGTTTATCTCGCCGCCGTCATGGAGTACCTTGCGGCTGAGGTTCTTGAGTTGGCCGGAAATGCTGCCAGAGACAACAAGAAGACTCGAGTTGTGCCTCGGCATATACAGTTAGCTGTGAGAAACGATGAAGAATTGAGTAGATTGCTTGGAGCTGTTACGATTGCTAATGGCGGAGTGATGCCTAACATTCACGCTCACTTGCTTCCGAAGAAAGCGTCTGTTGCATCTTCTAAAGATGATGAATAGGTTTACGATTTGGATTTTGGATTGGTTTCTCTGTTGTGGTGGCATTCGATTGTGAATGATAGATTTGGGGAATATAATTTGATTTATGCAATTGTAATTCAAAATCATGAATGATATTGTATCTAACGGAATGTCGATTGATTATCTGATTTTGTAATAGAAAAAAAGTTCTAATAGTTTTAGAAAGCATCATGATATCAAACTCATATATTCATTTCCAGTCACTTCATTAATACATCGATGATCTTGAGTTATAGTCTACAAGTTTTATTCAATTACAAACGAATCTGTGTATTTTCTTGACCCACCATTGAATTTCTTGAGGTAAGAAATCATCATCAACATTCAAAAATCTGTAAAAAAAACGATTAGAAATCTTATTTAGATGAACCCACACCTGGATCATGATCATCGCCCTTTGGTTCACCTCCCCAAATCTTCTTCCACACTTCGAATTCCTCTTTCTCAACATCATTCGTCGGATCACTGTCGTCGTTGAATTTGGTCTTCAGCTCTCTCATTTTCCTAATCCATCCCCTAGCGTTCCCAATGTCCAATCGAATATAAGGAGTGCAGAATTCACGCAAATCATCGGGATTATCACACGGAGTTGTTCCTTTCCAGTTTTTATACTCAAGAATCTCATTCAGTAAGTCAAGGTTGTAGATGTTAACCTCTTCGACGTCACCTTTGTTGGATTTGCTGTTGCTGGTGTCTTCGATTTTGACTTGTTTAGAACCACCGGCGGAGGTAGTATTCTTCTTCTTGGGTGGATCACCACCGTCATTGGCGAGACGTTTTGGGTTAGCTTCCGCCATGGGAGATCAAATCAGTGTTTCTGAAAGTTGTTTTCGAAATGGAGGGAAAATTTTGATTGAATCGTGGAGAATTGGATGGTATTTATAGGGATTTAGAAATCGGAATCTTGTGAGAATCTTGTTATAACGTCCGTGCTTGGAAACGACTCACTGAGTTTGACTCCGAGTGACCAATAAAGGTCGATATATATGATTTCAATTCTAATTGTTTAATATTTATAATTAGGGATTATATTTTATTTAAATACCTCGTGAGAGGTATTTCATTTTGATTGGTTTTAATTGTTTTCCATGCCAGTGTTGGATGTGGATCTACTTATTACGATTTAAATTGGTGTGATTAATTAGTTTTGATAACATATGAATTTGATTGAAGTTTTAATAATTTGAAAAGAAAAATAATCGGATTTACATAAACAAGTTGTAATATACTAAAATGTGAATGTTTGATAAAATTTCATACATAACTTCAAACTCTAAATTGTTTGAAATATTGTTAATGTTTAGTGATCGACATCTCACATGAGCTTTGGATTGAGTTTGCATGGTTAGTTTAAATGTTGTGGTTCACTATTTTATTAAAGATGAAAGCAATTAGCTTTGTACAAGTCAATGTCCAATATTGTATATAATACCTAATTTGATCTCATCAGGTGCTTTGGATCAGATTTACGTGAGTTGTTTAGATGTTACGGTTTAACATTTTAGTAAAGATTAAAGTAATTAGCTTTGTAAAACCCATGTCCAATATTGTATATGACCCTTATTTGATCTCATCAACTCATTAGATACAATGACAATGATCCATTTAATTATTTACCAAACAACGAAAAATTTTGATTTTTGAAAAAAAATATTAATCTACATGCATAACATAAAACAATCTCAACGTTCAACGTATTGATAATGAAGATAAAAATAGGAACAAAGTTTTACATGGGTATATAACATAAAACAAGTATAAATAAAGCGACACAAACTTGTTAGGATAACCCGAGCAAGTTTTTTATTTTTTTTTTAAATTAAAGAAAGGAAACTTGCTTAACAAAGGTTCTGAGTCAGCTTTTGCGTACCGACTAATCTTCCGTTGCAAACATGAGACATAACTTCATGTCCTGGAGTCATTACTGATGAACCTTCATTGCAACTAGGACTGAGTAGTGCCATGATTTGAACATAAGTCAATATCTATCATATCTTCCAGATGCCTTACCAACTCACCACAACTCAAGTGGTTCGAAAAACCCGAGCAAGTTATAATAAGTAAAGTTGCAATACACTAAGACGAACTCACAAATACAATTATTCTCTTGTGTTTACAGCGGGTTAAGTTTATACGCTTAAAAGCTGGCTGATAAAGTTTGTCCTACCATAATACAACTCACGATCTTCACTACTTAGTAAAATGTAACTACACAACTCAAAGTGACTTCATGTGGTTGTAACCTAGGTAAACTAGATGTTTTCTTGTGTTGCATATGGTTTTCCTCATAAACAATGCATTTGACTCATTTATATCATCCACTGATTCAATATGGGAAATTAGTGTTATATACATATATATACATATATATATATATATATATATATATATATATATATATATATATATATATATATGTATATAACACTAATTTCCCATATTGAATCAGTGGATGATATAAATGAGTCAAATGCATTGTTTATGAGGAAAACCATATGCAACGACGTGACATGAAGGGTGTCACGACGTGGCATGATAATTAGAGATCGTGTGTCCAGAATAGTTGTCACGACGTGATGAATGTAGTATCACGACGTGACAACAGCTGCAACCCAAGCCCATGATTTTAGGGTTTCTTCCATATTTAAAGCCATTAACTCATGACGTAGGGCATCTTTTTTAGCTTCCAACCTCTCTTAACGAAACCCTAGCCCCATTTCATGTTTGTGAGCTTATTTGATTGATTGGAGGCCTTGTTCTTGGCTTATGGTGAAACTTGAAGAAGAAAGTGTTGGGTTTTGAGTAGTATAACACTCCTATGGTGCACATGCAATCCTAAATGCTTTGGATCTATACATGCATTTTGTTTTCCAAAGCATTCTCCCTATCTAACATACAATTGAAGCTATATAATATAAAATTTTAGTTTGGATGCTTACCTATTGAGTAAGGTAGAGTTCTTGACCTTTGAAAGCTTTAACACCTCAAGTGTGATGCCTCTATTGGTTCACAAACACCAAAATACAAAAGGAGGCTTGAGAGAATAAGTTGGTTATCTCCAAGATACGATGTAGCCGATTTTGGCTCTAGAGGAGCTCTATTTATAATGTTGCACATGCTAGGGTTACACTTTGCAAACTCTAATAACCCATGACTTTCCACATTCTCATGCTCTAAGGATTTAACCTCCATGGACTATTCATGAATTAGTTTAGCCCACCTACATGATCATGAATCATTGGCCCACACTACAAGAATGATTTATTTACATAATCAATCCCTCCATATTTAATTAGTCTCTTTTGATCACAACATTAATTCCAAATTAATTATTAATCAATACAAATTAAATAATATGGTTTCATATTAATATATTATACTTGTAATATATTAATAAACCATAAACAACCTTATTCTTAAAATCCATCCTATCAAGTTGCATTGGTGAAGGTAACCCAAAAAGGACCATGCTACAATTAGGTCAAGTACATCCCAATTATAATCATGGGCTTAGACACCAAATACAATAGTCTCCAACTTGGATAAGTCTACTAACTATAACTGCCAATGTGACTTCCGGATCCGACTTAGCAATCGTAAGCTTTCAAAAGCCGCTGTCAACTCTGACCAAGACAGTGAAACATCCTTTAGATAAGGGATCATATAATCCTCTGTTCTCAAGATATCAGCTGGAAAAATACATGGAATAATGTCATACTTATTGTCCAGTAGTTTGTTTCCCGATTTCCGATTCGTCTGACATAGAACATACTTGAACACATCAATTTAGTTATGACCGAGCTTGACACATAGTCAAAACAGAATCATCGAGGGGCCCAAGATATCGCTTTTAATCCTCTTAGGATAAAAGGGAAAAAATAAACTTCGACATTATATGCTTGTACTAACTACTCATTAAATCATGCACAATAATACGTTTTATAACACCAAGTTTGTAACATCCGGAATTACAGGTATGCTATTTTGATTATTTAATCATTTAATTTTTTGGAGTTATTGTAGGGACTCGAAAAGTTGGTGCCTTAACTCGTCGAGTAGGGTCGTGACTTTTAATGCGTTTTAGCGATTGGACTCGCCGAGTCGGGTATCTGACTCGACGAGTCGGTGCTGACGAGGAAAAACCTAATTTTTCGGGTTTAGGACCTATTTAAAGGTCCTTATGGCCTTCATTTGCGGCCACTTACACCCTGAGAAAACCCTAGAGAGCGAAGAGAGCTTAGAGAGCAAAGGAAAGCCAAATTCATCATCCTTTTTGGCATGTTCTTGTAAGAAGGAGTGGGAAAGTCCAAGCTAGGTCGATTGTGGAGCTTGGGTTTGTGTTATTCATTCCGAGATTCGCTTCTGGAGGTACAAATCCTTTCCCATTTCATGTATTTGAAAGATTTCTTGAGTCTAGGGTTTCTTTGCATCATTTTGAGTTGGGTTATGAAGCATGTGTTGTCCCAAATTGGTATAGATGTTGGATCTGGACCATGAGAGGTCCAAAAAGTCCCAACCTTCCAGCTTTATGTTGTTTCATGCGAGTTTTGAGAGTAGGCTACCATTTTAAAGGTTATTTCTTCATTTATGGCTTTGTATGTGTTGCATGAACGTAAAGTTTGAACCTTTACGTGACTTTTGAGTGCTAGAAGGTTAGATCTACTAGTTAGAGAAGCAGAACTGACCTTAGAAGGTCGTTTAAGTGTTGTCATGGAAGGAACTCGCCGAGTCCATAAGGGGACTCGACGATTCGAGTCGGGTTGCCCCGCAATTCATGACCTATGGTAACCTGTCGAGTGGAAGGTTTACTCGACGAATCGAGTGAGGTTTAGAAAGATCCAGAGGACACGCTTGGACTCGCCGAGTCACCTATGTACACTCGACGAGTCTGGTCAAAGTTTGACCATTGACTTTCGTTGACTTTTAGGGTTGGGTCAACATTTGTACTTTTGGACCATTAGAAGGGTAAATGGTCTTTTAGCCTTCTAAGAGAACATTGGAATGAACTAGTCTAGCCTGGAGAGCCGTTATTGATTTGAGATGATTGCTTATATGTTTAGGCGGGGCTAGGTCATTGTTATGAGGTTCAAGGATACCGAGCACGTGAGTTACTAGACGTCATACGAGGTGAGTCTTCTCACTATACTTTACCTAGAGTGGTAACTATGTGTGACCGTAAGGTCTTATATGTTATGCGGAGTATGTGATATGTGTTGCTATATGATATGTATGTGTTATGCTATGTTATGAGTACCATGATATGGACCGGAAGGTCAACAGTGTATGGACCAGAAGGTCAAGATGATGAGGACCGGAAGGTCATATGGGTAGGGCCGGAAGGTCTACCAGAGTTGGGATGGAAGTCCCCTGAGAAGCATGGATCAGAAGATCCCATAGAATTATAGCCTTGAGTGGCGTATGTGTTGTATGTGATATTTTGGGGAACTCACTAAGCATTTATGCTTATAGTGTTATGTGTTATGTGTTTCAGATACTAGCGATGATCGCGGGAAGGCGTCGGCATAATCCGTACAAACTGGCAGGAGATTTGTTTTATGATCTTGGGATATGTTTTATCGTGATGACATTTGTTAAACTTTATAATTTGAGAATATTGAATGCGTTTTATGTTATTTGAAAAATGAAAATTTGTTTTGAAAATTTACATTGTTACAAGTTGGTATAAGAGCCTTGGTTTGAGGGATTCGGATGCACCTTCGGGCGTATCCGAACTCAAAATGAGGATTTGAAAAAGTTTTCATACAAGAAACAATTTTTCTAAAAAGTAAATGAATATGAGAAAGTGAAAAGAAGCAGTGTGTACGATCATTCAGTGCCCGAGTAGGCTAGGTATTCATATGTTATGAGATATGATATGATATGCTATGTATGCTAGAGTAGGCTAGGTATTCATATTAGGACTAGAGTGGCCTGATCTGTGATGTTTTAGCCTTGGAGATTACTACTGCTATGAGATGCTTGAGAGTTAGTAGGTAGCAGTGAGGAGCTTATGAGGGGCCTACCGAAGGGTAGCCGGTGCTTAGCGAGAAGTTGAGTACTTGTGATCTGGGATCCTAGGAGGAGGACATGGAATGAAAGTTGATGCGGTGTGGAAGGTAGTATAGGGCCCCTACTACTAGAAGCACCAGATTAGTGCGCAGTCTAAGTAAGAATCCTTAGGGTACTAAGGAACAAGTAGGGTTGAGTTGTCGAGTGTGAGTACACTCGAGCAAGTATTTGATATTTTTATGTTGTATTTTAGAGACATCATGGTTGCGACACGCCACAGACCAGAGGCCAGCGGCGTGAGTGACGAGGAGCTTCGTAAGATGATCCACAAGGAGGTGACTGCGGCTATCCGCACAGAGATACCGGAGATGTTTGGGTCTATCAAGACCACTTTGATTGAGACGTTTGACAAGAGATACGCAACGGTTACTGAGGTTGCAGCTGTTGCAGCTACTGCAGTTGTGGCTGCTGCTAGACGTTAGGGGGGTGACTCGATGCTATTCCGGGAGTTCAGCTACACGAAGCCACCAGAGTTTGATGGGACGCAGGATCCGATTGCTGCGATGTGACATCCCCATTTTCACGGCCAGAAAAGACCGATTTTGTTTATGCTTTATAAAAATCAGAGTACCTCTTTTAATAAAAATGTTGCGGAATTTGTTCCCAGTAAAACATGATAAATACGTTATAAAAGCATTTGAAGAAAAGTATTTTTATTCATGTTAAAACATTTGGGATGTCATTGTCAGTACATAAAAATAAGCATAAACAGAACTTACATTCATTATCACTAGTGATTTATATCTCCTTAATCTCTCAGTGTATTGTGACTTCATATCAACACCTGTGATATAAATAAACTGAGTGGGTCAGGTTGGGAAACCTGCTGAGTACATAGGGATTTCAACCCACAATAAATAATTTTATTAGCTTTATAAAACCAAACAAACCCAATTACATGTTCCCGTTATCCTCACTTTACGTCCCTAAAACATCTAACACAAGGGACCTAGTCTAAGGGACTTTCGTCGATGTGAAAACACATGCCTCGGGGGTTCCTCAGCAATTCATGTTAAATAAGGCAACCATGTGGGGGATGGAGTACTGCTGGTGAGCACACAATTCAAATAAACACCTACAGGTTGCGAGCCTGTTAGCGTTCCACTAGACTGTCTAGAATAGTCTGTGGTCGTCATCTATACTCCTCTAGATGACTGGATCATCAATAACATCTATATCGAGGCCTCTCATTATTTTATCTGGTCACACAACAACTACTACATCTACCCATGTTTTACCCAACACATTTTGTAGATATAAAATACATATACAGTTTAAATAATTTAAAATGTGTATAAAAAATATTTCACCCATCATAGATAGCAAGTATTCAGAAAATATGCACACATAGCACGTAATTTATATTAAATACTTCATATCTATGTGTAAGATGAAAGAGACCATGCACTCACTTGAAAAGGTGGTGATTCCGAACTCAGACAACGCTTTACTTCTTAAAAAATAATTTCTTTCGACGAAACCTAATATTATTATCATTAGAGTTTAGTCTATTATTCGTTGAGACTAATTAATAGTCTAGCTATTATTACTATTATATAAGCGTTAATCAATACTTATATAACCCATAATAATAGCCAAAGTACTTATTATAAGTTTCTAATAACGTTACTATAATTAAATAAAAGCTATTTAAAAAATAGCGTAGGCGTAGCTCACTTACAACGAGTTTTATGAAAAGCTAGGGGCTTCGCTGGAGCAGTGTTTCCGAGCCGAAATCTTTTGTTCTCGGAGCCGTCGGGTGCTCCGGGGCTTCCTTCTCGTGCTAGGGAGGTTCCCTAGGTTTTTTGGGGGGTTTCGAGGCTAGATAGAGTAAAAAGAAGAAAGAATGGGAAAGGTGTAAAGAAAATGAGGATGAGAGAGGTTCTATTTATACGGTGAAAAATAGCTGAACTTGGTGCCACATGTCACAATCTAGTGGCAAGACTTGGGGAGAAAGCAATGACCAAAATTGTGCCACATCACCCATTTTCGCACATCACACTTCCGACTTCTAAAATCCGTAACTTTCACATACGACCTTTGATTTTGACGTTATTTATATCCACGTGTAGGTAAAAATAAGATCTACAACTTTCATTTTGACTTCGTCGGCTAATTCTCGAACGATCTTAAATTTAACAGTACGAGGCGATTATACTGTTAAATGTCCGCGTAAAATTCATAACTTCTACATACGAACTTCATTTTCGTCTGTATATTTACCGATGAGTTCCTATTAATGAGATCTTCAAATTTTATTTAGGTCGTGTAGGCCAAAAACCTCTCGAACTAAAATTCGAGTTTCCGGCCGTGCACGTCTATGCCAAATGTTAGAAAATTCATAACTTCCTCATACGAAGTCAGATTTGGGCGTTCTTTTTATGGACACTCTCAATTTAACATATTCTACGACTTTTGTTTAGATTACTAAGGCTAAAAAGTCCACTATCGTAAATTCACTATTTACGTCTCCCGGTGTCGTGCTGGTTTTGCCGAAAAACTTCGACGGACCATAACTTCTTCGTTATAACTCGGATTTCGGCGTTCTTTATATGTACAGAACCTTTGTGACATATACTATAACTTGGTTAAGATTATTTATTCTAAATAATGTTCTATCAAAAAGTTATTTTTAACGCTCATTGTCTCTAAACTGATTAGCCCAAATCTGCAGGCATTACAATTATCTCTCCCCTTAGGATGATTACGACCCAGAATCATCAAAGAAACAGGGCAATATAATGACTCCATATGTTATCTCTTCATCCTAGGTAATAATTATAACTTCTATGTTTCTTCAAATGCGTATCTAACTCTTGAACTTATGGACTGCAGGCGGTGCTCGATCTTGCATTTACTCCCTATCTCACGTTAGAATCTAAATTATGACCTTCAAGTCGCAATCTTGATCCTCTTTGGATACGAACTTAAGATAAGTCCTTTTATTACTACAATGGAATGATGTGTCATATTCTAATGACCTATCATCGTATTTTTCAATGCTTAGACTTAGGTTTCTTAGAGTCCTCCAGAACAGGCTATACTTTCCTTCATGTTCTAATCTCATCTTAAAAGGTAGAATTTCTAACAACAAGCAACTATCGCGATACCTCTCGCTTTAATTATCTTTTATTTCAATCTTCTAGCTTAAGTCAGATGCTACATCGAACTTGGTTCTCTGAACCACGTGCATACTCATCGTAGTGGGACTCAATTTGATATGACCACTAGGATCGGAATAACAATCATCTTCTTAGTCATTACCAAAACAATGGTAATGACATACATGAACAAAACAAAATGAACTACTAGCTTCTTGGTAACCTTATGACTTTCCTCGATCTAAGTGTGAGTCCTGTGCTTCCGGTAGTATATGCATCTACTACCTTTCACACCTACTCATACTCGTCCCAAGTATTCTCTTGCAGTCCCCAAGTCCTAAAATCACCAAACAATTTAACACATACGAGTGTGTCCAAATAATCATAAAATTTTCCCTAGACTCTACTAGGACTTGTTCCATGCGTATATTCAATCATCAATTCTGCTTCAACTCGGTTGGTGATGGAAATTCCAGATGACAGGAAAACTTTAGGAATCACACCAATCGTTCTATCATCCCGCTAATCAAATGTGTACTTTCAGATGTACCGTACTTCTCTAGATGTACTTCTATTTTATCAGACATATTCTAAAGGAAAGATACCTCTCTTATGATGTCTTCCGATAGGTATCATTTACTATCGTAAACCATCTCATATTTTCTTAGTCTATCATGGTTCGCATCAGTTCGTGAACTTCTGCCATTGTGATAGGTTTGGGTGCAGGCGCAAGGACCAATGCATGACCCATCACATTCTTAGGCTCAGGTTGTCATCTTCCTCGGATATTTCCTAGTCTATCTTCACCATGATGTTTTGTACACCCAAGCAGACATTCAATGTACCGAGGCGAGAATTTTAAGATAGGAAATATTTTATTTACGATAGATGTATAGATCTCCTTATCACACTAAAAAGTTATATGTCAGTTCTAATACCGTAATCAAACGTTTAGAAATCTGAACACATAAAATTTCCAGATCCGGTCGGCAACAGACCATAGATCCAAACAAATAATAGCATATAAGGCATCTTTATGCTATAACATAAAACATTTAGCACATAAAACATTTTAGGCATCTTTCCTAAAATAAACTGTAACAACGTAAATTTCCAAAACAATTTTTCGCATTTTATAAAAACATAATTCATTGTTAATCATTAAAACATCATTGTTTGAAACTCAATTATATCATATATCAATCCCAAGATCTCATAGCATAAAAATCCCGTGTGTGTACTGATCAAGCCGGGGCCTTGCCGCGATCCTCACTAGTACCTGAAACACATAACACAAAACACTGTAAGCACAAAGCTTAGTGAGTTCCCCAAAATACCACATATAACACATATTAGCCACTCGAGGCTATAACTCTGTGGGTCCGTGCACCCAAACTTTGTGAACCCTCAGGTTCTTACTCTGCAAGCATGCACAGCAGAAATCACATAGAAGAATGCAGTGCAACAAACAATATATATCTATATATATATATATATATATATATATATATATATATATATATATATATATATATAACACTGTATCACATAACTCTATTTACCTACTCAAGGTAAAGTATAGTGAGAAGACTCACCTTGCGTATCTCGATAACTCGTAAATCCCTGAAACCACTAGTGCTCGATCTCCCGAGCTATAGTCCTCCTATACACAAATATATCTCTAATTAACACTTTCCTAACTAGGGTTGACTAAATCTATCAAGTCAACACCGGTCAACTCTGGTCAATGGTCAACGGTCAACCCAACTCGCCGAGTCTGGCGTGGACTCGCCGAGTCCCTAAGAGGACCCGATTCCTCTGAATCCCTTCTCAATCACTGAGTCACTCACCCAACTCGGTTACCCAACCCCTGGTTCGAAAACACGAGACAACTCGCTCCAACTCGCCGAGTCTGCCAATGGACTCGGCGAGTGCATTCCATGCATAACCCCAAACGACCTTCTGAGGTCAGATCTGTTCCACTAGCTCATAGATCCAGTCCTTCCATACTTATTTATCACGTAAAGTTTATGTCTTGGTGCTCATAACACACCTATTGACTCATAAATGGTGTTTTGACCTCACACACAATGATCCCAAAACCAAAACCTCCATAAACTCATATAAAGCTTGGACAAAGAGGCACTCTGGACCTCCATGGGTCGAAATCCAGAGCCTAACTCGCTTAAGGGACCATGGGAGCACTAGATCTAGTCACATAAGGGCTCAATAAGCCCTAAATCAACATGAACATCACTTCAACAGAAAATGGATCGAAAATAGTACCTCAAACGTGATGTTCTGGACCTCAGATCTTCAGGAAGTTAACCCTCTTGCTTCCTCTTGGCTATAGCTTCCTTTCCCTTGCTAGACAACACCTCCAAGGTCGACAATGGCTCCTTCACTCATTCCAAACGCTCAAGTTCACTAGGGTTTCGCTCTGGGGGCTGGTGAGCACAAATGACGGCCATAAGGCCCTTTAAATAGGCCCCAAACCCGAGAAATTAGGGTTTCATTAAACAGCACGGACTCGCCGAGTCCACCAATGCGACTCGTCGAGTCCGGTTATAATCCGGGTGAGAAATCGCGTCTCTACTCGGCGAGTCTTCGCACCAACTCGCCGAGTTCTTCACAAAACTCAAAATAAAATGAATAAATATAATACCTAAAATTCCGGATGTTACAATTCTCTCCCACTTGAATCTGACCTCGCCCTCGAAGTCTCATCCCTGAAATAGCTTCGGATGCTGCTCCCGCATCTCACGCTCTGGCTCACAGGTCAACTCGGATCCTTTTCGATGTTGCCACTGAACCTATACTAGGGGAACCTCCTTGTTCCTCAGAACCTTGATCTTCCGATCCAAAATCGCAACTAGTCTCTCTGCGTAGTTCAGGCTCGCATCCACCTGAATGTCTTCTAGCAGCACTACTGTCGACTCGTTGGCTATACACTTCCTCAACTGAGACACGTGGAAGGTATTATGAATCCGATCCAACTCCGTAGGTAGCTCCAAGAGATACGCTACCCTGCTTACCCTCGCGATCACTCTGAACGGCCCAATATACCGGGGCCCTAGCTTGCCCCTCTTCCTGAATCGAATCACTCCTTTCCAAGGGGATACCTTCAGGAGAACATAGTCACTGACCTGGAACTCAAGCTCGGATCGTTGTCTATCCGCATAACTCTTCTGGCGGCTCTGAGCGGTCAACAATCTCTGCCTGACCAGCTGTATCTGCTCTATCATCTGAAGCACAATCTCTATGCTACCCATCACTCGTTGCCCTACCTCTCCCTAACAAATGGGAGTCCGACACCTCCTCCCATACAATAGCTCAAAAGGCAGCATACCAATGCTCGAATGATGACTGTTATTGTAGAAGAACTCTGCTAAGGGCAAATACGTGTCCCAACTTCTACCAAAAGCCAACACACATGCTCGGAGCATGTCCTCGAGCGTCTGAATTGTCCGCTCGCTCTATCCGTCAGTCTGTGGGTGGTATGCGGTACTAAAATGCAGCCTCATACCCAAATCTTCATGAAATTTCTTCCAAAATCTGGAAGTGAAACGCACATCTCGATCTGACACAATCGAGATCGGCACCCCATGCCGCGATACCACCTCTCTCACATATATCTCTGCCAACTTCTCTGCAGAATAACTCTCACAAATGACGAGAAAGTGAGCGATCTTTGTCAAACGGTCTACTATCACCCAAATTACATCGACACCCCTCGCTGTTCTCGACAATTTGGTGATAAAATCCATGGATAACTGTTCCCACTTCCACTCTGGGACTTCCAGTGGCTGCAACTTACCATGCGGTGTCTGATGTTCGGCCTTAACCTTACGACAGGTTAGGCACCTCTCAACAAACCATGCTACATCTCTCTTCATACAGGGCCACCAATACTCCTTTTTAAGATCTAGAAACATCTTAGTGGCTCCAGGATGGATCGAGAATCTCGATTTATGTGCCTCCTCCATCAAGATGGTATGTGTTCCTCCAACAAACGGTACCCAAATCTGACCCTGGAAGGTCATAAGCCCTCTGCTATCGATCACGAACTCCGTCACCTGCCCGGTAACTTGCTCTCTCTTGCGGTTCTCCGATCTCATTGCCTCAGCCTGAGCCCCTCTGATGGTGTCTAATACCAGAGTCATCACTATCAATCTCATACAAATATCCCGAATCGGGGCGCTCTCTGCTCTACGACTCAGGGCGTCGGCCACCACATTAGCTTTGCCCGGGTGGTACAGGATCTCGCAATCATAATCCTTTACCACGTCCAACCATATTCTCTGACGCATGTTCAGATTTTGCTGATCCATCAAATACTTCAAACTCTTGTGATCCGTGTATATCGTACACCGAACCCTATACAGGTAATGGTGCCAAATCTTGAGGGCGAACACCACAGCCCCCAACTCTAGATCGTGGGTGGGATATCTTGCCTCATGGGGCTTCATCTGCCTCGATGCGTATGCGATCACATGCCCCTCTGCATTAACAACGCGCCCAACCCAGATATCGATGCGTCACAATACACCACGAAGTCCTCCATCCCCTCTGGAAGAGTCGACATCGGGGCTTCGCATAATCTCTGGTGAAGAGTCTCAAATGAGACCTGCTGCTCTGGGCCCCAGCTGAACACCACACACTTCCGGCTCAACCTGGTGAGAGGAACAACAATCTTGGAGAAATCCCTGATGAACCTCCGATAATAGCCGACCAACCCTAGAAAATTCCTGATCTCAGAAGGAAATTTTGGCACCTCCCAACTCATTACCGCCTCGATCTTGGCCGGATCGACCAAAATCCCCTCTTGGTTAACAAGGTGACCAAGGAACTGCACCTCTCGTAACCAAAAATTGCACTTGGAGAATTTGGCGTAAAGCCTCTCCGATCTTAGCATGCTGAGGACCTCCCGCAAATGCTCCTCATGCTGCTCCCCGGACTTTGAATACACCAAAATGTCATCAATGAACACAATCACTGATCGATCCAACATCGGTCTGCATACCCTGTTCATGAGATCCATGAATGCTGCAGGCGTGTTGGTGAGCCCGAATGGCATCACCACGAACTCGTAGTGCCCATAACGAGTCCTGAACGCAATCTTCTGCATATCCTCCTCGCGGACCATCATCTGATGATATCCAGATCTCAGATCAAATCTTGGAAAACCAAGATGCTCCCTGCAGCTGATCGAACAAATCATCGATCCTCGACAAAGGATAACGGTTCTTGACGTTAACTTGTTCAGCTCTCGATAATCTATGCACATTCGGTGCGAACCATCCTTTTGTTGGAATAGTGTCTAAGGTTGCAACTATAGTAGGCAAGTATTTGACCCGATTGTGCATGGTCCTTTTGGGTTGCCTTCACCATAGCAACTTGGTAGGATGATTTATTATGAGAGAATGGATATTATTAATATATTATGAAAATAATATAAGGAATGATAATATAGTTATTTGATTAATATAAGTCATAGATTAATTAGTATTAATTTGGTGACTTAAGGAGATTAATTAAATAAGAGGGTATAAACTGTCAATTGCTTGATAGTTAAACTTTAGACTGTAAATCCTTATTGGATAAAGGGTTGGACGAATTCTAGGCTAGGATAAGCCCTAAATTCGTCCAAGGCTATCTTTGGTAAGGATTTGGATGACTCTAAGAGATGATTATCCAACTAGGGTTTAAGTTGTAACCCTTAAGGAGTCTGCAAGTATAAATAGACCCTATGGCTGAAGGAATTCGACACATCTTCTAAAGTAAGGATACCCTGGTCGAATTCCATCCCCTCTCCTCTCTCTCAAATCATCCTCTTTGCTAGTTGGTGTTTGTAAGCCATTAGAGGAGTGACAATTGTGACTCTAAAGCTCCAAGACAACAAGATCAAACAAGAGAATCAAAGGTATGTTTCTAGATCTATTTTTGTGTTGTTCTTACACCTAATAAGTCATTAGAAGCCTTGGATTTAAAGCATGTTTAATAGAGAAACCTAGATCCAAGCATTAGGGTTTGTATGCGCACTTAGGAATGTTCTTATGTACAAAACCCAACAGTGGTATCAGAGCCTTGATTGGTTTCTATTAAATTGATGCTTGAATGTTTGAATCTTAACTGAAAAATTCGATTTTTATGTTTCTGAGTCATGGACTCGGCGAGTCCCATAGTGGACTCGGCGAGTTGGTCTGACTCAGCGAGTCCAGTATGGGTACTCGGCGAGTCCGAGCGTCAGGATTAGCCAAAAACGGGATTTTTTCATATTTATCTTATGGAAACTTACCTTAATCTTATTAGATCAACCCTAATCCGATTTTGTGATATATATGACTATATTTTTGATCTAATTGAAGATAATTATCAATTAATAAAATATTTGATTTCCTTATATGATAATTATTAATTAAATATGGATAATTATGTGATTTAGATTATTTGTTATTTGATCCTTTATGTTTCAAATGTTTAAAACTAGTCCTCAAGTTTTGAAATTTATGTTTTGTAATTAAAAGTTTAATTTAGACAATTTAAATTTCAAACCCTAGAATTTTACAAGTTTAAAATACAACCCTATACTAATATAATATTACAAGATTAATATATATATATATATATATATATATATATATATATATATATATATATATATATGTATAACTTAAATGCTAGTCTTACCGTTAGTAGGCCTCATTCACGAAGCCAGTCTATAAAGTGGGTATAAGGTTGCGGCCTATAAAATGGCGCTTAATGGGTGTACACTCACACCCACCGCTCGCTTGATTGGTGGAGGGTCGTTAGCCGAACGGGTAGGATAGGGCAACCTCATCCTCTCATTAAAAGTATAATAAGAAATACAAAGTAACTACATGTTTTCTTAAAATTTCCCAATCTTAGTTACTTTAGGAAAAGTGAATTGATGCAATCCCATGAAATTACACTTTGCACCTTGCTAAGAAGTTAGTGGAGCGTGTGTGGTTTACCGGCACACTAATTGGTTCTAAGTGAAGGTGGCAAAGGGTGATTCATTGTTTATCATAGTTCGATGGAGCGTGTGTGGTTTACCGGCACATCGAATAGGTGATTGTTACAATGAAGGTACCATGTGAATTTGCATGGTAATTCACACTCGCTTCGTGATCCTCGGTATCCCAATCACAAACAAGAGGGGCATATCGAGATTTAAACATGCCATTGAAAAGTTTCAATGAATCTCATCCGAACCTAGGAATTCTCAATACATTTAGGACTTAAAGTTATGTTTTTCATGGTGGAGAATTAGTGAATCGTCATTCACTTACCTTCAATTGTTTGCATGTTAGATTACAACATCCCTTTTCTAATGTGTAAATATTGTTGTTGGATCTTAGCCCTAATTTCTTATTGGGTGAGTATTAAGGATTCATATTCTAATCTATCTTTGTCCTTTCTATTTATAGATGTCGAACAACAACAATGTTGCTGCGAGTTCTTTCACTTTGATGAGCCTTTGTCAAAAGGTCACCTTTGATGGAACGAACTTTAGCGAATGGATAAGATACATTCGCACGATTTCTCGCTATGAGGATAAGGAGTATGTCCTCGATGAGAAGCTCGCGAAAATCAACCCCGAAATTGCTACTCCCGCCGAAATCACTGCTTTCGAAACTCACGAGCGTAATGCAACGAAAGTGCATTGCATCATGATCGCGACTATGAACTCTGAATTCCAAAAGTCCTACGAGGACATGTATCCGTACGAAATGCACCAAGACTTATTGGAGAGATAGCATCAAAATGCGAGACAAGAGCATTATGAGATTTTCACGAACATGATTTCCGCTAAGATGAGTCATGGAGAGTCTCTTACTGTGCACTTGCAAAAGATGCAAAGGTATGTCGACCGCCTTCGCAAGTTAAATGTTGACTTTGGGGAAGACTTGGCGATCGACATGGTGCTTCACTCTTTGCCTCCGAGCTACAATCAATTTAGGATGACCTATCACATGAACAAAGAAGAGGTCACCCTAAGCAAACTCTAAGGTCTCTTGAGGGTCGCTGAGAGCAACTTTAAGGACAAGTCTGTTGCACCAACTCCCAATCCGCCCGCTGCTCCTGTCTTGGCAATTGGACATGGAAAGGGAAAGAAGAGGAAGGCTTCATCAAAGAACCATCGCAAGGTGAAAGCCCGAGATGGTGCCTCTTCTAGTGGAACCAAAGTTGATCCCGCTAAGCCTGCTCCAACCCGAAGGAGGCAGAGTGCCACCACTGCCATAAGATAGGACATTGGAAGAGAAGCTGCCCGGAATACCTGCAAGCCATCAAGGAAGGAAAGATCAAGCCATCTTTCGCAGGTATATATACAATTAAATCTAATGATTCCCACAATACTTCTTGGGTTCTTGATACCGGTTGTGGTTACCACATTTGTTCTAATGTGCAGGGACTAAGAAGAAGTAGAGACGTGGAGCATGGAAGAATAAATCTAATCATGGGGAACAGAAGATCGTCGCCTGTGACCAAGATTGGAGTGTATTCTTTAGTGCTTAGGAATAGTTTATCTTTAGATTTGAACAATTGTTGCTATTCGCCAGAAATGGCTAGAAACATCATTTCTTTTCATGGTTTGTTTAGACAAGGTTTTAGATTTTCTTTTAATAATGAGAATGGTTCTATTTTAGCTTATCTAAATGGTGTCTTTTACTTTGAAGCTATACCATGTAATGGAATTTATGAAACTGTTATGATTGTTGATAACTTAGGAAATGATGTTTTGTACTTGGATTCTTCCAATAGTATGGATAAGGCATCCTTATGGCATTGTCTTCTTGGACATGTCAACAAGAAACGCATAGCCCAACTCCAAAAGGATGAAGTGTTGGAGTTATTCGACCTTAGGGAAGATGACACATGCGAGTCTTGTTTACTTGGAAAGATGACTAAGTCACCCTTCGCTGGTACGTGCGAAAGGGGTGAGGGTCTATTGGACCTCATACATACCGATGTGTGTGGACCGTTTAGATCTACCACGAAGGATGGTAACCGCTTCTAGGTGATTTTTACCGATGACTATAGTAGATATGGGTATATCTACTTAATCAAGCAAAAGTCAGAAACTTTTGAAAAGTTCAAAGAGTTTAAGAATGAAGTGGAGAATCAATTGGGCAGGAAGATCAAGATGCTTCGATCCGATCGAGGAGGAGAGTACCTAAGTCTTGAATTGCACGATTATCTCAAGGAGTGTGGAATAGTTTCACAATTGACGCCAGCTAGGATACAACAATTGAATGGTGTGGCAGAAAGGCGTAATCGAACCTTGTTGGACATGGTTCGCTCTATGATGAGTCGTGCTTCGCTATCTATCTCTTTTTGGGGGGTATGCCTTAGAGACTGCCACCCATATCCTTAACCGAGTCCCTACTAAGAAGGTTACCAAAACACCTCACGAGATGTGGATGGGGAAAGCTCCCTCGTTGTCACATATCAAGGTTTGGGGTTGCGAGGCTTTCGTAAGACGAGATACTCACAACAAGCTCGAACCTCGTAGTGAGCGATGTATTTTCATCGGCTACCCGCAGAAATCCTTTGGATATCTCTTCTATAGAACGAAGGACAATGTTGTCTTTGTTGCGAGGAGAGGAGTTTTCCGAGAGCGAGAACTCATAGGCCAAGGAGACAGTGGGAGGCAAATCGATCTTGAAGAGATTCAAGAGTCGATAGATGAAGGAACCTCAACCGCTGGCACTCAACCCGAGGAGGAAACTCCGGTTGAACCGATTGACATATCATTACCTCTTAGATATTCCGAAAGAGTTAGGTTTCAACCCCAGTTGCATGGTTTTCATATTGCTACCGAAGGGGACACGTATATTAGTGATAGTACACTAATAAATCTTGATGAACCTAATAGCTATAAGGAAGCCATGGCAGGCCCGGAGTCTGCAAAATGGAAAGAGGCAATGGATAGCGAGATCCAATCCATGTATGATAATCAAGTTTGGAATTTGGTTGACAATGTGCCCAGACGTAAGACCGTTGGGTGCAAATGGATCTTCAAGAAGAACACCGACGTGGATGGAAAGGTACACACGTATAAAGCGCGATTAGTTGCGAAGGGCTTTACTCAAACTCTCAGAGTTGACTATGAAGAGACCTTCTCACCAGTTGCGAAGATAAAATCTATTAGAGTGATGCTAGCTATTGCCGCATTTCATGATTATGAGATTTGGCAAATGGATGTCAAGACCGCTTTCCTTAACGGGAAGTTGGCTGAGGATGTTTACATGGCTCAGCCAGAGGGCTTTGTGGATCCGAAGCATCCGAATAGAGTGTGTAAGCTTGAGAAGTCCATTTATGGACTAAAGCAAGCGTCGCGCAGATGGAATCTTTGTTTCGATGAGAAAGTCAAAGAGTTAGGATTTGTACGAAGCGAAGATGAATCGTGTGTATATGTCAAAGCCAGTGGGAGTGTTGTAAGCTTTCTCGTTCTATATGTCGATGACATATTACTCATAGGAAATGACGTCCCGACTCTGCAGGAAGTTAAGTCCTGACTCGGGAAGTGTTTCGCTATGAAGGACCTCGGAGAGGCTTCCTATATTTTGGGAATAAGGATAGTAAGAGAAAGAAGTAAGAGACTAATAGGACTTAGTCAAAACACTTACTTAGAGAAGGTACTAAAACGTTTTAGTATCGAAAACTCGAAGAAGGGAGAATTACCGATACAAAGCAATGCCAAGTTGAGTAAGACTCAAAGTCCGAGTACCGAAGCCAAGATAGCTGAAATGAGCCGAGTTCCATACGCTTCCGCAGTAGGCTCAATCATGTACGCTATGACTTGTACTCGCCCTGATGTAGCCTTTTCTTTGAGCATGGTTAGTAGATATCAAGGGAATCTAGGCAGAGCCCATTGGGTTGCGGTGAAGAATATCCTTAAGTACCTTCGGAGGACGAAGGAATGGTTCTTAGTCCTTAGAGGGAGTGATGACTTGAAGGTATGAGGGTATAGTGATGCCAGTTTTCAGAACGACAGGGACAACTACCGTTCGCAGTCGGGCTAGGTCTTTACCCTGAATGGAGGAGCAGTAACTTGGAAGAGTTCCAAGCAGGAAACCGTAGCTGATTCAACGTGCAAATTAGAGTACATCGTAGTGAGCGAAGCGTCGAAGGAGGCAATATGGCTAAAGAACTTCATTGGTGATCTTGGAGTTGTACCTGCCATAAAGGAGCCCATGGAGATTTTCTGTGATAATGAGGGAGCGGTTGCCTTGACCAAGGAACCGAGAGATCATGGTAGATCACGACACATCGACAGAAAATATCACTTTATTAGACATCGTGTAGAAGAAGGACAACTCGTAGTGAAGAGAATATCATCGGAAGATAACCCAGCAGATCCGCTTACGAAGGGACTGAGTAGGGTTAAGCATTTGCAGCATGCTAGGAGTATTGGGCTGAAGGATGATATTAGCATAGATTAGATAGTATTAGAAACGTGTAATAGATAAATGTAATTAATATTTGATGATTAAATAAAGGAGTTCTATTTATAAGTAATGTTACTGTCTTATGTTAATTGTTTAACTATTGTTTCACTTTGCATGTTTTGACTTCCAGAATAATTGAGTTTATTAAGAATAATCGAATTGTTCAAATAGTCCACAATCGTTCATATATCGGAAGTAGATATGAATGAAGATTGTCATGAATAGGTATGTAGAGTGTCTAAATGGTGTTAGACATAGCAAAAGATTGCTGCAACGTTCATGAGTGCTTATGAACTAGGTTTGAGCATTGGAACAAACCCGCGCTTATTGGAATCACCTTATGGAATAAGATAGTAAAAGGTGATCGCAAGATGATAATATCATATAGTCTTAAAACCTAGATATATGGTTTGTTATTGGTTAATTAATTGTACATTGATAATGCGAAAACGCATTGGTAACTCGATGTTATAAAACACATTGTTGTGTGTAGTTGGTTAATGAATAAGTAAATGCATATAAGTCGAAGTTTATCTGTAACTTTTATCCTAAGAAGGAAAAAGTGATGTCTCGGCCGCTCGATGATTTGATTTGACTTATGTGCCAGACCCGGTCAGAACTGAATTGATGTGTTCGATTAAGTTCTATGTCAAATAAATCGGAGATCGAGAAACCAAATGCTAGACTAACTTTTCCATAGTATTGTTAGCATGATATCTAACAGAGGACTGTACGATCCCTTATCTAAAGGACAAGATTGATTAGATCAGAGTTTGACAGCGTCTTTGAGAGCTACGATTGCGAATCGGAGTGTACCTGCGCATATAGTTACTAGACTTATCCAAGTGGGAGACTGTTGGAATAGTGTCTAAGGCTGCAACTATATTAGGCAAGTATTTGACCCGATTGTGCATGGTCCTTTTGGGTTGCCTTCACCATAGTAACTTGGTAGGATGATTTATTATGAGAGAATGGATATTATTAATATATTATGAGAATAATATAAGGAATAATAATATAGTTATTTGATTAATATAAGTCATAGATTAATTAGTATTAATTTGGTGACTTAAGGAGATTAATTAAATAAGAGGGTATAAACTGTCAATTGCTTGATAGTTAAACTTTAGACTGTAAATCCTTATTGGATAAAGGGTTGGACGAATTCTAGGCTAGGATAAGCCCTAAATTCGTCCAAGGCTATCTTTGGTAAGGATTTGGATGACTCTAAGAGATGATTTTCCAACTAGGGTTTAAGCTGTAACCCTTAAGGAGTCTGCAAGTATAAATAGACCCTATGGCTGAAGGAATTCGACACATCTTATAAAGTAAGGATACTCTGGTCGAATTCCATCCCCTCTCCTCTCTCTCAAATCATCCTCTTTGCTAGTTGGTGTTTGTAAGCCATTAGAAGAGTGACAATTGTGACTCTAAAGCTCCAAGACAACAAGATCAAACAAGAGAATCAAAGGTATGTTTCTAGATCTGTTTTTGTGTTGTTCTTACACCTAATAAGTCATTATAAGCCTTGGATTAAAAGCATGTTTTATAGAGAAACCTAGATCCAAGCATTAGGGTTTGTATGCGCACTTAGGAATGTTCTTATGTACAAAACCCAACACCTTTTTCTTCACGAAAAGGATCGGTGCTCCCCACGGTGAGCTACTCGGCTGAATAAACCCCTTCCCTAGCAGCTCCTGAAGCTGCGAGGATAACTCCTGCATCTCTGGAGGTGCAAGGCGATAGGGCGCCTTGGCAATAGGAGCTGCCCCCGGAATCAAATCAATGCGAAACTCAACCTGTCTCTCGGGAGGCACACCAGGTAACTCCTTGGGGAAGACATCTAGGAATTCACGCACTATCGGGACCTCCTCAACCGTACTCGGTTTCCTTGCACCAACCCTTGTATCCGCCACATACGCTACAAAACCACTACAGCCCTGCTGTAGACTTTGCCTCGCTCTAGCAGCCGAACAAAACGTTGAATCGGGACGGGTAACCTCACCGTACACCGTAAGAACTCCCCCACTCGAGTCTCGTATAGTCACCAGTTGTCGCTCGCAGTCAATAATTGCTCCAAATCTGCTTAACCAATCCATGCCTACGATGACACAGACGTCCCCCATCGTAATCAGGACCAAATCAATGGGAAACTCTACACCGAAAATCTCAAGTACACATCCTCCAATCACCTCCGTGGCATACACTTCTCTCTCATCGGCGATGGAAACTCTTAGAGGTCGACTCAACGCCTCTTGACTAATACTGATGTACCGACTGAAAGCCAACGATATAAAAGATCGACTCGCACCCGAGTCAAATAAGACCAAAGCAGGTACAAAATTCACAAGAAAAGTACCTACGTATATCATAATATAAACACAAAATCTTAAACATTAAAATAATTACATGAAAGAATACATACCAGCCACGACATTGGGCGCTGGGCGGACCTCCTCCGCGGTTAACTGGAAGACTTTCCCTCGCACCTTCGGTACCTCGGCCTTCACTGGCAGGCTCTCAGTTGCTCTGATTGCAGCAGGGGCAGATCCCTGTGGTGCTCCCTGGGTAGTCCCTCGCGACAGCGGACACTCTGCCTTCCGGTGTCTGGTCTGGTTGCAGTGAAAACACACTGCAAACCCCTTTGGGCAATCCTTGGCCATATGCCCCTCCTTGCCACACTTGTAGCAAGATTCCGCTCTATAAACTCCATCATGACCCTTGCCGCACTTCCCACAAGTGCGGCCCTTCTGGCTCCTTGCCCTTTGGGCAATCCTTAGCCTATCATGGTTCGCATCACTTCCTGAACTTCTGCCATTATGATAGGTTCGGGTGCAGGCGCAACGACCGATGCATGACCCATCACATTCTTAGGCTCAGGTTGTCATCTTCCTCGGATATTTCCTAGTCTATCTTCACCATGATGTTTTGTACACCCAAGTAGACGTTCGGTGTACCAAGGCGAGAATTTTAAGATAGGAAAGACTTTATTTACGATAGATGTAACGCCCGGGTTTTCAGGGCTAAGCATTTTTGTCAATGTAATAGTCTAGGTCAACTATTGTAACTCTTTTTGAAGTAATAAATATGAAATATTTGAGTATTATGTGAATTATGTGTGTTTATGTGTTTATTATTTAATTATAAATGTATAATTAATAAAGAATAAAAATGAGCGTCAAAATTAAAGTGTGAGATAATCCCGATATCTCTACATAAAGTTGTAGAATATGTCTCAAGGTTTTCGTACATATAAAGAATGCCCAAATCCGAGCTATAACGAAGAAGTTATGGCCCGCCGAAGTTTTACGGCTAAACCGGCACGACACCGGGAGACGTAAATAGTGAATTTACGATAGAAGACTTTTTAGCCTTAGCAATCTAAACAAAAGTCGTAGAATGTGTTAAACTAAGAACATCGATAAAAAGAACGCCCAAATCTGACTTCGTATGAAGAAGTTATGATTTTTCTAAGATTCGGCTTAGCAGTGCACGGCCTGAAACTCGAATTTTAGTTCGAGCGGTTTTTGGCTTACGCAACGTAAATGAGAGTTGAAGATCTCATTAATAGGAAATCAACGGTAAAAAGACAGACAAAAACAGAGTCCGTATGTAGAAGTTATTAATTTTACGCAGACGTTTAACAGTATAATCTCCTTGTACTGTTAAATTTAAGATCGGTCGAGAATTAGCTGACGGTGTCAAAATGAAAGTTGTAGATCTTATTATTACCTACGCGTGGATATAAAGAACGTCAAAAACGGAGGTCGTATGTGAAAGTTACGGATTTTAGAAGTCGGAAGTGTGCTGTGCGAAAATGGGTGATGTGGCACAATCTTGGCCATTGCTTTCTCCCCAAGGCTTGCCACCAGATGGTGACATGTGGCACCAAGTTCAGCCACATTTCACCCTATAAATACCACCTCTCCCACCCTCATTTTCTTCACACCTTTCCCATTCTTTCTTCTCTTTACTCTCTCTCTCTCTCTAGAACCTCTCTCTAGCCCCGAAATCCCCCGAAAAGCCTAGGGAACCTCCCTAGCACGAGGCGGAAGCCCCGGAGTGCTCGAAGGCTCTGAGAAGAAGAGATTTTCGGCTCGGGAACGCTGCTCCAAGCAAAGCTCGGTTTTCTATAAAACCCGCTGTAAGTGAGCTACGCCTACGCTATTTTTAATATAACTTTTATTTAATTATAGTAACGTTATTAGGAACTTATAATAAATACTTGGGCTATTATTATGGGTTATATAAGTATTTTTTTTGACGCTTATATAATAATAATAATAGCTAGACTATTAATTAGTCTCGACGAATAATAAACTAAACTCTAGTGGTAATAATACTAGGTTTCGTCGAAGAAAAATTCTTTTTAAGAAGCGAAGCGCTGTCTGAGTTCGGAATCACCACCTTTTCCGGTGAGTGCATAGTTACCTTCAAATTACACATAGATATGAAGTATTTTATATAAATTACGTGCTATGTGTGCATATTATCTGAATACTTGCTATCTATGCTAGATGAACGTTGTTATACATGTTTTCAATGATTTAAACTGTATATGTATTTTATATCTACGAAAATGTTGGGGTAAAACATGGGTAGATGTAATAGGTGATGTGTGATAAAATGATGAGAGGCCTCGATGTTGTTGTTGTTGATCCAGTCATCTAGCGGAGTATAGATGACGACCACGGACTCTTCTAGACAGTCCAGTGGAACACTAGCAGGCTCGCAACCTGTAGGTGTTGTGAACGATGTGTTCACCGGTGTACTCCATCCCCCACATGGTTGCCTATTAGGACATTTATTGCTGAGGAATCCCCTTAGCAGTAGTGTCCGTCCCGATGATGATCCTTAGGCTAGGTCCCTTATGATAGGTGTTTAGGGACGTAAAGTGAGGATAACGGGAACGGGTAATCGGGTTATTGTTGATTGATGAAATTAATAAACTTATTGTGGGTTGAAAACCCTATGTGCTCACCAGGCTCCCAAGCCTGACCCACTCAGTTTTATGCATTACAGGTAGTGGCGCATGAGCATAGGTGTGATGTTTTGGACGAGGGATTACGGATATAGGCCTGTAGATATGAAATAATGTAGTAAGGCTTATATTGTATTGTTTATACTTTTGATCTGTACGAACATGACATCCCGAGTCTTTTAATGAAATACATTTCTATGGAAATGCTTTTGATAAATCTTTATCATATTATTGTTTTGGGACAAATTCCGCAACCCTTTTATTAAAAGATAACTCTGATTTTGAAATAAAGTATAAACAAAACCGGTCTTTTCTGGCCGTGATTTTGGGGATGTCACAATAGACGTATAAATCTCCTAATCACACTGAAAAGTTATATGCCAGTTCTAATGCCGTAATCAAACGTTTAGAAATCTGAACACATAAAATTTCCAGATCTGGTCGGCAACAGACCATAGATCCGAACAAATAATAGCATATAAGGCATCTTTATAGCTATAACATAAAACATTTAGCACATAAAACATTTTAGGCATCTTTCCTAAAATAAACTAGTGCTTGTGTCTAAAATATAGCAGACACTCATATCACAATCATTGCTTAGCATTCTAAGTTTAAGTCTAGAAATTTCCTACAAATTCCTAGTTTGCTTAAACTAATGCTCTGATACCAACTGTGACATCCCCATTTTCACGGCCAAAAAAGACCGATTTTGTTTATGCTTTATAAAAATCGGAGTACCTATTTTAATAAAAATGTTGCGGAATTTGTTCCCAGTAAAACATGATAAATACGTTATCAAAGAATTTCCGAAGAAAATTATTTTTATTCATTTTAAAACATTTGGGATGTCATCGTCAATACCAAAACATAAGCATAAACAGAACTTACATTCATTATCATTAATGATTTATATCTCCTTAATCTCTCAGTGTAATGTGACTTCATATCAACACCTGTGATATAAATAAACTGAGTGGGTCAAGTTGGGAAACCTGGTGAGTACATAGGGTTTTCAACCCACAATAAATAAGTTTATTAACTTTATCAAACCAAACAAACCCGATTACCCGTTCTCGTTATCCTCACTTTACGTTCATAAAACATCTAACACAAGGGACCTAGTCTAAGGGACTTTCATCGATGTAACAACACATGCCTCGGGGGTTCCTCAACGATTCATGTCAAATAAGGCAACCATGTGAGGGATGGAGTACTGTTGGTGAACACACGGTTCAAATAAACACCTACAGGCTGCGAGCCTGCTAGCGTTCCACTGGATTGTCTAGAATAGTCTGTGGTCGTCATCTATACTCCACTAGATGACTAGATCATCAATAACATCTATATCTAGGCCTCTCATCATTTTATTTGGTCACACAACAACTATTACATCTACCCATGTTTTACCCAACACATTTTGTTTATATAAAATACATATACAGTTTAAATCATTTAAAACGTGTATAAAAAATATTTCACCCAGCATAGACAACAAGTATTCAGACAATATGCACACATAGCACGTAATTTATATTAAATACTTCATATCTATGTGTAAGATTTAAGGGACCATGCACTCACTTGAAAAGATGGTGATTCTGAACTTAGACAGCGCTTCGCTTCTTAAAAAAATAATAATTTCTTTCGACAAAACCTAGTATTATTACCACTAGAGTTTAGTCTATTATTCGTCGAGACTAATTAATAGTGTAGCTATTATTAGTATTATATAAGCATTTATCAATACTTACGTAACCCATAATAATAGCCAAAGTACTTATTATAAGTTTCTAATAACATTACTATATTTAAATAAAAGCTATTTAAAAAAAAGCGTAGGCGTAGCTCACTTACAACGAGTTTTATGAAAAACTGGGGGCTTCGCTGGAGCAGCGTTTCCGAGCCGAAAGCTTTTCTTCTCGGAGCCGTCGGGTGCTCCGGGGCTTCCTTCTCGTGCAAGGGAGGTTCCCTAGGCTTTTCGGGGGGGGGGGGGGGGGGGGTTCGGGGTTAGAGAGAGAGTAAAGAGAAGAAAGAATGTGAAAGGTGTAAAGAAAATGAGGGTGAGAGCGGTTCTATTTATAAGGTGAAAAATGGTTGAGCTTGGTGCCACATGTCACCATCTAGTGGCAAGACTTTGGGAGAAAGCAATGGCCAAGATTGTGCCACATCACCCATTTTCGCACATCACATTTCCGACTTTTAAAATCCATAACTTTCACATACAACCTTCGTTTTTGACATTATTTATATCCACACGTAGTTAAAATTAAGATCTACAACTTTCATTTTGACTCCGTCGGCTAATTCTCGACCGATCTTATATTTAACAGTACGAGAAAATTATACTGTTAAATGTCCGCGTACAATTCATAACTTCTACATACGGAATCTGTTTTCGTCTGTATTTTTACCGCTGAATTCCTATTAATGAGATTTTCAACTTTCATTTAGGTCGCATAGGCCAAAAACCGCTCGAACTAAAATTCTAGTTTCGGGTCGTGCACTGCTATGCCAAATGTTAGAAAATTCATAACTTCCTCATACGAAGTCAGATTTGGGCGTTCTTTTTACGGACGCTCTTAATTTAACATATTCTATGACTTTTGTTTAGATTACTAAGGCTAAAAAGTCATCTATCGTAAATTCACTATTTACGTCTCCTGGTGTCGTGTTGGTTTTGCCGAAAAACTTCGACGGACCATAACTTGTTCGTTATAAATCGGATTTCGGCGTTCTTTATATGTACAAAACCTTTGTGACATATACTATAACATGGTTAAGATTATTTATTCTAAATAATGTTATATCAAAAAGTCATTTTTGACGCTCATTGTCTCTAAAGTGACTAGCCCAGATCTGCGAGCGTTACAATTATCTCCCCCTTAGGATGATTACGTCCCGGAATCATCAACGAAATAGGGAAGTATAATGACTCCATACATTATCTGTTCATCCTAGGTAATAATCTTAACTTCTATGTTTCTTTGAGGGTACGTGATAGCGTACGCATCGAGGCAGTTGAAGCCTCACGAGGTGAGATATCCCACCCACGATTTGGAGTTGGGGGCCGTGGTGTTCGCCGTCAAGATATGGTGTCATTATTTGTATGGGGTTCGGTGTATCATATACACGGACCACAACAGTTTGAAGTACTTGATAGATCATCCCAACCTGAATATGCGCCAGATAAGATGGTTGGATGTGGTAAACGAGTATGACTGCAAGATTATGTACCACCTGGGCAACGCTAACTTTGTAGCCGATGCCTCGAGTCGTAGGGCAAAGAGTACCCCGATACGAGGTCTTTGTATGAGGATGACGTTGATGACTCCGGTGTTGGATACCATTCGAGAGGCCCAGGAATAGGCCTTGAGACCGGATAACCGCAAGAGAGAGTGAGTGATTGGGCAGGTATCGAAGTTTGTTACCAATAGCCGAGGGATTATGATTTTTCAGGGTCAGATTTGGGTGCCGTTTACGGGTGGGGCGCATACCATCTTGATGGAGGAGGCGCATAGATCGAGGTTCTCAATCCATCCCGGGGCCACTAAGACGTATTTGGACATGAGAAGAGACTATTAGTGGCCCTGCATGAAGAGGGATGTGCATGGTTTGTTGAGAGGTGCTTGACCTGTCGAAGGGTTAAGGCTGAGCACTAGGGTCTGCATGGCAAGTTACAGCCACTTGAGGTTCCCTAGTGGAAGAGGGAACATATTTATATAGATTTCATTACCAAATTGCCGAGGACTGTGATGGGTGTTGACGCAATTTGGGTGATCGTTGATCGGCTGACGAAGAGCGCTCACTTCCTAGCTATCAGTGAGAGCTCTTCCGCAGAGAGGCTGACATATATGTATGTGAGAGAGGTGGTATCATGACATGGTGTACCGATCTTGATTGTGTCAGATCGAGATGTACGTTTCACTTCTAGGTCCTGAAAGAAGTTCCATGAGGATTTGGGTACGAGATTGCATTTCAGTACCGCATACCACCCACAGACAGACGAACAGAATGAGCGGAGAATTCAGACACTCGAGGACATGCTTCGAGCATGTGTGTTGGACTTCGGAGGAAGTTAGGATACATACCTACTATTGGCTGAGTTTTCCTATAACAATATCCACCATTCGAGCATTGGTATGCCTCCCTTCGAGTTGTTCTATGGGAGGAGGTGTCAGAATCCCATCTGTTGGGGAGAGGTAGGGCAGTGAGTGATGGGTAGCACCGAGATAGTGCTTCAGACGACTGAGCAGATTTAGTAGGTCAGGCAGAGATTGCTGACAACCTAGAGTTGCATGAAGAGTTATGTGGATAGGCGACGATCCGAGCTTGAGTTTCAGGTTGGAGACTCTATACTCCTGAAGGTATCTCCTTGGAAAGGAGTGATCCGATTCAGGAAGAGTGGCATGCCGGGCCCCCGGTACATTGGTCCTTTCAGGGTGACCACGAGGGTGGGCAGGGTAGCGTATCATTTAGAGCTACCTGCGGAGTTGAGCCAGATACATGATACCTTCCACATGTCTTAGTTGAGGAAGTGTATAGCCGACGAGTTGCGATAGTGCCACTAGAGGACATTCAGGTGGATGCGAGCCAAAATTATGTTGAGAAGCCAATCACAATCTTGGATTGAAAGATCAAGGTTCTGAGGAACAAGGAGGTGCCCCCGGTTCAGGTCTAATGGCAACATCGAAGAGGGTCCATGTTGACTTGGGAGCCGGAGGCGGAGATGCGGAAGCAACATCCATAGTAGTTTGCAGAATGACACTTCGAGGGCGAAGTCTGATTCTATTGGGGGAGAATTGTATCATCCGGAATTGTGGGTATGCCATTTTGATTATTTAATCATTTAATTTTTTTGGAGTTATTAGAGGGACTCGATGAGTTGGTGCCTCAACTCGTCGAGTAGGGTTGTGACTTTTGATGCGTTTTAGCGACTGGACTCGCCGAGTCGGGTATCTGACTCGACGAGTCGGTGCTGACGAGAAAAACCCTAATTTCTCGGGTTTAGGACCTATTTAAAGGTCCTTATGACCTTCATTTGCGGTCACTTACACCTTGAGAAAACCCAAGAGAGCGAAGAGAGCTTAGAGAGCAAAGGAAAGGCAAATTCATCATCCTTTTTGGTGTGTTCTTGCAAGAATGAGTGGGAAAGTCCACGCTAGGTCGATTATGGAGCTTAGATTTGTGTTATTCATTCAGAGATTCGCTTCTGGAGGTACAAATTCTTTCCTATTTTGTGTATTTGATAGATTTCTTGAATCTAGGGTTTCTTTGCATCATTTTGAGTTGGGTTATGAAGCATGTGTTGTCCTAAAGTAGTATAGATGTTGGATCTGGACCATGAGAGGTCCAAAAAGTTCCAACCTTCCAGCTTTATGCTGTTTCATGAGAGTTTGAGAGTAGGTTACCATTTTAAAGGTTATTTCACCATTTATGGCTTTATATGTGTTGCATGAACATAAAGTTTGAACCTTTACCTGACTTTTGAGTGCTAGAAGGTTAGATCTACTAGTTAGAGAAGCAGATCTGACCTCAGAAGGTCATTTGAGTGTTGCCATGGAAGGAACTCACCGAGTCCATAAGGGGACACGACGAGTCGACTCGTGTTGCCCCACGATTCATGACCTGTGGTAACCCGTCGAGTGGAAGGTTCACTTGACGAGTCGAGTGAGGTTTAGAAATATCCAGAGGATACACTTGGACTGCCGAGTCACCTATGTGCACTCGCCGAGTCTGGTCAAAGTTTGACCATTGAATTTCGTTGACTTTTATGGTTGGGTCAACATTTGGACTTTTGGACCATTAGAAGGGTAGAAGGGTAAAATGGTATTTTTAGCCTTCTAAGAGAACATTAGAGCGAACTAGTCTATCCTGGAGAGCCATTATTAATTTGAGATGATTGCTTATATGTTTAGGCGGGGCTAGGTCATTGTTACGAGGTTTAGGGATACCGAGCACGTGAGTTACTAGACAACATACAAGTTGTGTCTTCTCACTATACTTTACCTAGAGTGGTAACTATGTGTGACCAAACGGTCTTATATGCTATGCGGAGTATGGGATATGTGTTGCTATGTGATATCTATGTGTTATGCTATGTTATGAGTACCATGATATGGACCGGAAGGTCAATAGTGTATGGATCGGAAGGTCAAGTTGATGAGGACCGGAAGGTCATACGGGTAGGGTCGGAAGGTCTACCAGAGTTGGGACGGAAGTCCCCTCATACGCATGGATCGGAAGATCCCATATAGTTATGGCCTTGAGTGGCGTATGTGTTGTATGTGGTATTTTGGAGAACTCACTAAACATTTATGCTTACAGTGTTATGTATTATTTATTTCAGATACTAGCGATGATCGCGGGAAGGCGTTGACATGATCCGTACACAGTGACAGGAGATTTGTTTTATGATCTTGGGGTATGTTTTATCTTGATGACATTTGTTAGACTTGATAATTTGAGAATATTGAATGAGTTTTATGTTATTTGAAAAATGAAAAATTGTTTTGGACACATGGAAGGTGGGGTTTACGTTACTAAGTTCCTGTGGTAGTCAAAGTTTGTAAGTTACCGGGACGATCCTCGCAAGGATTTCGAATGATACAATATACCTTTGGTTCAGTTTCCCACGTTTTCCAAAACATATCATTCCCTTCCATAGTGAGATCTTCAACAGAAAGCGGTCACCAACCTGGAATTCCAAGGGTTTGAACCGCTTATCTGCATAACTCTGTTGTCGATCCCGGGATGCCTTTAATCGTTCAGGATCTGAACAATCTTTTCCGTAGTTTCCCGTATGATCTCATGGCTGGTGAGTGTGCTATTAGGCACTTGTCCTCTTGCTAGTTATATGTCACCCACTTCAGCCTAATACATAGGTGATCTACACTTGTGTCCATGGAGGGCTTCGAATGGAGCAAGCTTAATACTAGTGTGATAACTGTTATTGTATGAGAACACGATGAGCGGTAATGTGTATCCCAGGCTTTACTGAAGTCTATCACACAGTCTCTCAATATGTCTTCCAGCTTCTGTATGGTTCTTTCGCTTTGCCCGTCGGTTTGAGGGTGATATGCTATACTCATGTCGAGTCTGGTTCCTAAGGATTGGGGTGTTGTTAAACACACCCAAAATTTAGGTCAAAACCACCTTATTAATTAAAGTCAAAACCACCATACAGAAAACCCAAATTGAGATGATGTTTTGAGCCAAGAAATGACATTTCCAGTTAACATTATCGCACAACATTCTTTTTATATATATATATATATATATATATATATATATATATATATATATATATATATTCAAAGATTAAAAATTATTTAATACTTCTACATTTTTACGCTTTATAGTTAAAACATATTTTCAATTTATACCATTTTCTATTTAACAAAGATACTTTTGATCCTTATTAATATATTGATATTTCAACTTTTTCACACACACATATACACACAAATAGTCCCCGTGGTTTGGGGTAATTTACGAGTTAGTCCCTAACTTTTTTTTACATCTTTTTGTTGTGCGATTAGTCCGACCTAAAAAGAATGTTATGCCCTTATTAACTATTTTAATTAATTTTTTATTTACAAATTATTTATAAAATTAAATGATAATAACACTCCCCACCCCTTCCATTTCTCTTTATGAGTGCAATTGACCCTACCATTCCATTTAATATTAGGTAAAACTAATAACTATATTTATATTTATGGTCCTTTAATTTATCCTACATTTACAATAAATACCCTATTTTTATTTCAGTATGATGTAAATGAATACCACTACGATCAAATCAAGATAATATAACTATATTTATATTTACGGTTCTTTAACTTATCCTACATTTACAATAAATACCATATCTTTATTTTAGTGCAATGTAAATGAATACCACTATAATCAAATCAATATAATATAACTATATTTACATTTATGGTCATTTAACTTACGGTACATTTACAATAAATACTCTATCTTTATTTCAGTGCGGTGTAAATGAATACCACTACCATCAAATCAAAATAATATAACTATATTTACATTTACGGTCCTTTAACTTATCATGCATTTACAAAAATGCCCTATCTTTATTTTAACGTGGTGTAAATGAATATCACTACGATCAAATCTAAATAATATAACTATATTTACATTTACTGTCGTTTAACTTATCTTGTATTTACAATAAATACAATATCTTCATTTTAGTGTGGTATAAATGAATACCACTACAATCAAATCATCAAATCAAAATAATATAACTATATTTACATTTATGGTTCTTTAACTTACCTTACATTTATAATAAATACCCTATCTTTATTTCAGTGCGGTAAAAATGAATACCACTACGATCAAATCAAAATAATATAACTATATTTACATTTACGGTGGTAAATGAAATACCACCATGTAATATTCATATAGTTGATGTCCCTGATAATTAATAAAATTAAAATATGACAGTGTTAACAAAGCAATGGTAAATGAAAAAGATAGTTTTATTTATTATAGTTGTGAAAAAATATCATATTATGTTTTTTCTTGTTCGTTTAATTGTTCGTGATCGTTATTTATCGTTTAAAGTTAGATGAATTAATATGAACAAATCTATATTCATGTTCGTTAGGTTTGTTGTCCGGTTGATATCGCTAATATTAAAACTTAAAGAAAGTTTTAAAGTTAGAAATATTATATTAAAAATCTTGATATAATATTGAGATAATATACAAAATAAAATTGATTATGTAAAGATAAAAAATAAATTGGATTATGTAAGTATACAAAATAAAATTGATATATTAAATGACAATTTCAATATTTAATAGTTGAAGGTATAAATTAAAAGTTAAATATAAATTATTTTTTAGGATATTATGGCCCTTATACAAGTTTTTTTTTTTTTTTTTTTTTTTGGGTGCTATGACCCTTGTGTTGGTCGGCTATTTGTAAATTAGTTTTTTATTTTATTATAGTAGAAGCATGTTTTTAAATTCAAAATATATTTCTATAAAACTTAAATAAGGTAAAATATGTTTAATGACAATTAGAAATACAAAAATACATAATATGATAAAAATGTAAATTATAGTGATTGTTTAAAAATAATAATCACGGTAAAAAATTTTATTTACACCTCATTGTGTATTATAATTAGAAAAAAATTGATTCATAATGTATATTTTTTTGGTGAATTCTCTATTGTACCAAATACCTTAAGGCGAGAAAGATCGGTTAACGATTTATTTCTTATTTTATGTAAATAAGAGAAATAGTTCCTCGAGTCTTTAGAACCAATTAAAGCAAAATAAGGTTGGATTAGTCGTTTTTCTCAGGTGGTTAATGGAGAGGGATAGACAAGAGTAGACAAAAGGACAATTGATTAATGATTTTGAAAAAAAAACTTATAACCTAACAGTATTAGGTGTTATCAAATTTCATTGAAGTCAAGGGTCACGTTGAGACATATATATTATTAGAAATAATTTAGTATTAGTTTAGATTTGCGGTTCCCAAAACAAAAATTATTGATTTAGAACGTTTTTTTCAAAACATAACTTGTACTAGAGTGTAAACCATAAATTGAGTCCGTGAGTGTTACAAACCCCACCCGACCCGACAAATCTGGATACTATTTCATTGAGTCCGTGAGTGTCATAAACATAAGCAGGGTGGAGCCGAAGACAGACATTATTGAAATTCATAGTCGAGACGTCGTCGTTTAGATCATCCCTTGAAATAGTCCAAAACAGGACCCGCTTACCAAGACCGCTTGCCTTTAACGCGTTTAAGGAATTTCTTTTTCACACACGGCGCCTTTTAAAAATTAAACTCAAAAGGTTCCCCTTTTTCCCTTTCTAGAAAGAATTATAAATTCCATCCTTCATTTGTGACCATTTTTTACATTTTGACCCGTTCTTAATATTCTTTACAGCTACTATTCGTTTTAAATCACACTTGTTCCTCATCCGTTAGTGTTTTACTTTCTCCGCTACAAGTATAACATATGATTATGTAATCCTTACTAAAACAACAACAATATTATCCCCATGCTATATAAATAGGATAAATATATTGTATATTTATTTGATGATATAGTATAATCAGAAAAAAAATCACATCACTAGAATTGATTGAGACAATTCATGGTTTCATATTTTTGGAGCCACATAAAAAACATAACGTTCTAAATTGATGTATAAACATAAAGAAAAAAACGAATTATGTTAGCATCAAAATGGTCTTGAATATAAGCACGTAACGACAACATCCACAATTTCTAACTTGAAAAAGGACAAGGCAATAATTTTTAAATGACCAATTTTAAAACGAGGGACCCAAATAAATGAAAGACTTATTAAATGATAAAATTATGGAAATTAAGAAATAGTCAAGGGTCAATTACTGTAAATTTATTCGTCTCTTTTACAAATCAAATCAAAAACCTCGGTTTGCTCTGTTGTATACTTTTGCAGACCGAAGAATTTCTTCATTTTTATTGCTAGTTCATCTGATTTGTATTGGTCAAACTCCATCGATTATTCTTTTCGTTCTCGATCTGCCTAATTCCAAGTATTTCAGTTATTTTGATTCGACCAATCGGCGTTTTCTCGAACCTAGATTTCTGAGTTTTGTTTAGTTTGGAAGATTAGAGTATTCAAACTCACAATCAGAAGCTTTCTTGTTATTTCTTGATTCTTAATCATCGACATCACTGTTTGAAGAGATTTTGGGGTTTCTGGATATTATGGTTGCTGTATGAGATGAGCATAGTGATACCGATACCTATTCAGATTTCAGATTCAATAAAAAATGGGTTTTCAAGTTATCGTCTTCTTCATAGCGATGATCGTTCTAGCTTTCCCTGCAGTTTCAAGAAGCAACGGAGGAAATCCCCAAAATGTTCCACTCGATAATCTCATCAATTTGGAGGAAATCATGGATAAAGATACGGTAATACATTTTTACTCATATTTTTGATGTTCATAGCTCATACTGTTTTTCCAGATTATTCTATTTAATGACGATTAAGATCTGATGAAGTTTTTTTATTGCAGGCGGAACTTGTTTGGGCGAATTGTGGAACAGAATTGATGCATTTAATCGAAGTTTTTCAAGATCTTCATCAATCTAGTAGTGGCGATCATAAAACCCTAGAACATGAAACGATTTTGAAATCGTTAGCTCTTCAGGATCTTCAAGTCAAGAAGGCAATTCTAGATTGCTTGAATTCGAAAACCCTTACTTTCCCTGAATCGGGAGAAGATAATCATTCACAGAAATGGTATTTTGATTACTTAGAATATTTTCGATTCGGGTCTACAAGTTCTCGAAGAACGCGCAGGTTAGCAGAGGCAAATTCCCCTTCTCCTTCTCCGGCTCCGTCTCCGACTCCGTCAGCTGCACCAGCTGAAGCTCCGACAATCCGGAGACCTCCAACTCCTCCATTTTTTCCGGCGGAGCCTCTTGACCCTAGTTCCGGTACAACTGGACAAGCGCCGCCGGTGAATTCTTTTGGAAACACAGAGTCGAATAATGGGAAGAATGACGATACACATAAAAAGATTATTATTGCGGTGGTTGTTACTGCTACGACGACGTTTTTTCTCGCCGGATTAATGTTTTGTTGTTATACAAGAGGTTGGGGTAAACGCCGACAAAACGATGAAAGGCCTCTTCTGAGTTTGAGTTTGAGCGATTATTCTATTAATGGTGTTAATCTTTCAGATGGGTCGTATAAACCCTCGTACAATTTGAATTCATCTGTTCATAATATTGGAAATTCCGGCGATGAATTAGTGTATGGAAATTCAAATGTGAAAATGGATTCCAGTATTCCGGTCGGTATTCCGTTACGACCTCCGCCTGGTAGGGTGGAGTCGTCGTTACAACCGCCGCCTGGAAGGGTTGAGTCTTCTAAACGGTTGTCTGCGAATGCAGCTCCGGCACCTCCACCTCCAATGCCTCCTGCTGCTACACCTCCACCGCCTCCTCCTCCATCTAAAGGAGCAGGACCACCGCCGCCTCCACTTAAAGGACCAGGACCACCGCCGCCGCCACCTAAGCCTCCTGCTCCACGTCCTCCTCCTCCTCCGAGTGGGGGTCCACCTCCGCCACGACCGCCTGTTTCAAGCTTAAAACCTCCTCGACCAACCGCCGGAACTAGTACTTCCGGTGGAGATGAAACTGATGCATCTAAAGCGAAGCTTAAACCGTTCTTTTGGGATAAAGTTATGGCGAATCCTGATCAATCCATGGTTTGGCATCAAATTAAATCAGGATCCTTTCAGTAAGTTATCATCCTTTAACCTTCATTAATTAATTTCTACCCAGTTATATGAAATGAGGATCTAACAATACGTGATCGAATTGCTTAAAATTAACAGATTCAGCGAAGAAATGATCGAAACTTTATTCGGGTATAACGCCACCGACAAAAACAAAGATCACTCAAGGAAGAATTCTGCATCCCAAGATCCCACTTTCCAATATATTCAAATCATCGATCCAAAAAAAGCTCAGAATCTGTCTATTCTCCTAAAAGCATTGAACGTGACAACCGAAGAAATCTGTGACGCATTAAAAGAAGGTAAACTTTTTTCATAATTTTATCCCACTTTTTTTGTTTTGATCTTAGTTCTAAGCTGTATGTATGAATTCAAACAGGAAACGAACTTCCGGCGGAGCTTGTTCAAACTTTGATAAAAATGGCGCCAACTTCCGATGAAGAACTGAAGCTCCGTATGTACAATGGCGATCTCTCTCATCTTGGAACCGCAGAACGTTTTTTAAAACCTTTGATTGAAATCCCATTTGCTTTCA
Source organism: Lactuca saligna (assembly GCF_052625555.1). Lineage (NCBI taxonomy): Eukaryota > Viridiplantae > Streptophyta > Magnoliopsida > Asterales > Asteraceae > Lactuca > Lactuca saligna. The sequence continues at coordinate 151,578,875 of NC_136425.1, read as the reverse complement.
AAAGACTAGAATCGCTGCTCTTTATGTGTAATTTCCAGGAAGAAGAAGCCATGATTAAAGAATCCTTCGTAACTCTAGAGGTAAAAAGCTTCAAATCTTCGCATCTAATTACATCGTAGACGTTTAATTTTAACCTAATTTCACGATTTACAGGCTGCTTGCGTATCACTTAGAAAAAGCCGATTGTTCCTGAAACTTCTGGAAGCGGTTTTGAAAACCGGGAATCGGATGAACGATGGAACTTTTCGTGGAAGTGCACAAGCATTCAAACTGGATACACTGTTGAAATTATCAGATGTTAAAGGAATCGATGGGAAAACAACGCTTTTACATTTTGTTGTTCAGGAGATTATCCGATCAGAAGGTATAAAAGCTGCCCGAACTACCCGTGAATCTAGGAGTTTCAAAACCGATGATCTTCTCAAAGAAACTTCAGCTTCTTCACAAGAAACAGAAGAGCGTTATCGTGTTCTTGGCCTTCAAGTGGTGTCTGGTTTGAGCAGTGAGCTTGAGAGTGTTAAAAAAGCCGCCATTGTTGATGCAGATGGGTTGACCAGTTCGGTGTCGAGGCTTGGTCGGGCATTGGTGAAATCTCGTGAGTTTTTGAATACGGATTTGAAGAAGATAGAAGAAGGAGACGAGTTTCAGAGAGTTTTGTTGAATTTTGTGAAGATCGCAGAGAAGGAGATTATGTGGATGCTTGAAGAAGAAAAGAGGATAATGAATCTGATTAAGAACACAACCGATTACTTCCATGGACACTCCGGGAAGGATGAGGGATTGAGATTATTTGTAATCGTTCGTGATTTTTTGATAATTTTAGATAAGGTATGCAAAGAGGTTAAGAAGGAACCTGTAAAAGTAAAACCACCGACAACAGAGAAGAACGATGAGTTGCAGGTTGGGACTCCAAGAAAAGGTGATGACGTGTCTGCCGGAGGTACCTCTGAACCTTCTCGTCAAAATCCTTTTTCTGATCACCGGCAAATGCTATTTCCGGCGATTGCTCAGCGACGGGTGGATAGTTCTAGTTCAGATGAAGATTAGGGTTTTAGGGTTTTGTTTAACGACAATGATTGATTGATTTTTTTTTCTTTTTCTTTTTTCTCACTTTGATTGGACTCGACCGCTAATGTTGTATATGAACCGGAATTCTATCTCAACTATTGTAATTGTAATAATAGTAATACTATGTGCATTGATCAAATTACCATATGTACATAACACTGTCTTCATACACAACAAACTCATATCATCGCACAGATGATACTTTAGGTTTTGTTTATATTTAGTCGTTTTTTTTTCTCCGAATGTTATAATAGAATTTGTTTGGACTGTTTATATTACATATTTATGACTAGGTGGTGTAGGTTTTTGTCAATTTCTGGTATCCTTGATTGGTCGGTTTCTCTTATGAATCTCACCATTATGATTTTTCCGGCGAGTTCTTAGCACACTAGAAAACACAAACACTCACGCATACACTCGAATATGTGTTTCTGAGTAGACCTGGAAATTTGTGTGTGCAAGAACAAACTAAGATTCTGATTCTAAACATCAACATATATAACATCTCGTAGATCTAAAATGTGTGTGTATGTAAGCATATCAAAAAAATGTATTTATTCATGATAGATCTAAAAATGGACACAAGATGAACACACATTCTAGCTAGTGTATATGTATGTGGATTTGTTTATAAGCACATGTCGGAGAAAAAACTAGTGGAGTGGAGTGGAGTGATGTGATATTTGTGTGGGTGTTTTGATGTGCCAAAAACTCGCCGGAAAAATCATATTGGCCGGTCACATTGGTGAACATGATTGTAGCTGCAAGGGAGCCGTAAACCGGCTAAAACTTATATGAACCGGTTATAAAATATGTAATGTAAATAGTCCAAACAAGTTCGATAGCAATATTTAAACAAAAAATAGACTAAGTGTGAACAAAATATAAATTATATTATCCTTATAAGTCATTAACTTATGTTTTGTTATGTTGAAACCAAAATTTAAAGTTTTTACCTATGAAGAAATGTTAAATAAAAGTAGTTGTAAACTTTTAAAATATCTAAAAGTATAGATATAAAAGTTTAAAAATAGTTGTAAACTTTTAAAATATCTAAAACTACTCTGTGTAATGAGTTTTATTATTATTATTATTATTATTATTATTATTTTAAATATAAGTTTTAAGGTTGTCTTTATAAACAAACATTTGTTTTTTCAGTTCGATTTGTTTTTCTTAACCACCCCCGCCCCGCAATACCACATTGGATTGAGCCTAAGGTGCTGTTTGTTTTTTCTGAGACAAAATGTCTGCAGTCTGCGGACCACATCTGTAGACCTCTGCAGTAGAAGAGGTGGACCAAACGTCTGCAGTCTGAAAAAAGAAGACTGTTTGTTTTTTTAACATCTGCGGGCTATTAAAATAAACTGAAATCTAAATAAACTGATTTTTTTTAAACTTCAAAGCGAATTTTTTATATATTTTTACGACTTTCTTATAAATATATAACGAATCTAGATCAATTTTTATGTATTATTATATAAAAAATAAAAATAAAAATGGTATTAATTCATATACATATTTGATAAAAACCAACAACTTTGATTGTAAAGTTATAACTAAACATTATAATTAGTGATCAAAGAATTTGATACATAAATAGATGGAAATAAACTTCGATTTTTTCAAATAAATCTATTAAAAACGTACGATAAATATTTTCTCGAGAAATTGATGATACTCTATTAAATAAAGTTTTACAAAATTTTGGCAAAAAAATATAAGAATATATTATGATTTTTTTTTTTCATATTTATATAAACAACTTCAACGACTATTATTATAATAAATTTTTATTTATAAATTTGTTAAAAATATCATGTTTGTATCGTCAAATGTTTTTTTTTAAGTTTTGTAATTTTTTTTTCATATTGTTTATCATTAAAGTTGGAAAAAATATAAATTAAAAAAAAACTTAAAAAAATAAAGATATATATGTTTTTTTAAGCTAGAAGATGTCTGAAGATGTTAGAAGACTCTGGTCCACATCTGCGCCAAGAAGAGGGCGCGCAGACATTTTTAGGTCTGCAGTCTTCAAAAAAACAAACAGTCTGCGAAGACTAATGTCTGCGCGTGGTCTGCGCGGCGCAGACAGAAGACATCTCGCAGATCTGCAGACAAAAAACAAACACTACCTAACTGGTTAGGCCTTCATGATTTTATGTTTTTGGTTGCATTTGAACACATTGATCATGTTTATTTTTCTTCTTAAGATGTTTACCGCTTCTTTATGTATGTTTTATGGCTTCTGAAAAAAAAATGTGTTTTATGTACCTTTGAAATGATGTTTGATGTTGTTTACTTATGTTTTTTTTTCTAAATGAAAAAATTTGTTGAAAATTTGGGATGTTACAAACACTTTCATATACCCGTGAAATCGAAGCACATATACATGTGTTTGTTTATTTATGTTTGTTAATTTGTGATCGCTTATATTCATTTAATTATTATCCCAACGAACACAAATAAAATTTTTTGTTTATTTACATGTTCATGTTTATTCGGTTAATTGAATGAACATTGCAACACTCATAAAATATGGTGCCAAAAATTTCGTTTTTAAATTATTAAATAAACATCATTTGTTAAAAACATCCAATCATATTCATAAATCAGAGTATCAAAATATCAGAGTAAACATCTCAGACTAACATCATGGTGTGTGCAATATAGTCATCCTGAGCTCTTCCCTTTGCTACCAGAAGTATCTGAAACCAAAATTAAAAACCGTAAGCACGAATCTTAGTAAATGTCCCCAAACTACCACATACCGTACACATAATCACATATAGTGGGCCCCGCCCGACATCGGATTATATCAAGCATCGGTCCCCGCCCGACATTGAGCTGAGCCTGACATGCATATAAACATATCTGTAACGACCATAAAATTCAAGCCAATTTAAACTTTTCAAAAACAACCCAATTTCATAAAGTTATTATAAAAAGGTTTTCAATACATTTGTTATCAGAATATTTTTCCAGAACCGTATCATAAACACATAAAACATGAGGAGTGGTACGATCATGCCTTTACCTTGCCACAGTCTCCTGAAGTACCTGAAACGTTTAAACCACAACTGTAAGCCCGAAAGCTTAGTGAGATACCCCCAAAATACCAACCACATATACCATACACACAACATGCCATATCATAACAGAATATATAACAACCATGCACTTCGGGTCTACTATGTGACTGGTCCGCCGCACCGGGCCTTCAGTCCACCTGGTCCACCCTCCGAGTCTAGCCATATCCATCGAGTCTGCAGTGTGGTTGGTCCGCCCGTACCGGGCCTTCAACCCACCTAGTCCACTCTCTGAGTCTACAATATGACTGGTCCGCCCGCATCGGGCCTTCAGTCAGCATGGTCCACTCTCCGAGCCTCGGCATGTCTGGTCCGCCCTCGTGGGGCCTACAGCTTATCCGGACCGCTCGCTAGGCCTTCGGGATATCCGGTCCGCCCTGGGTATGTTGGCATACAGCACAAAGCAGGACCCGCCTCAACCCAACCCCAGTCAACCATCCATGTGCACATAAACATATAACCACATAACAATTAATCATCAGTTAACCGATCTAGCAGATCATATACGTAGCATACTCTAAACAGGATACCGACCTAACCGGTCACTAACGTATACTATCCTAACTACCAGGATGCAAGCATAGCAAAGCAATAACACAACAACACTGCCCGGATTACAATCCGATAAAGGGCCGACCTTGGTGCCTTAGACCCTGTCGATATAGTGAGAATAACTCACTTCACAATTGCTGGCTGAAGAGATAAGATCATGCTGCTCCAACCTCCAACACGAACTCTACCATTGATCATACCAAAAGACTGAACTCAATAAATACCAATAATTACCAAATTACTCTTGGAAGTCAACTCTTGGTCAAAGTCAAAGTCCTCAGTCAAAGTCCTCAGTCAAAGTCAAACTTCCAGATTGACTCTACTCGCCGAGTTAGCTCGCTGACTCGTCGAGTACCTATGCTCTGAAAACTCCCATATCACGACCCAACTTGCCAAGTCGCCCCAAGACTCGCCGAGTCCTACGAACTCTGAGTCACCTCCTGCTCAACTCACCGAGTTGTCCATCGACTCACCGATTCACAACTCAACCAAAACGGTTAGGACTTCGCTACTAGACTCGACGAGTCCAAGAACAGACTCGCCAAGTCCAAGGCAATCTTCAACAGATTCGCCGAGTTGTTCTTCCAACTCGTCGAGTTCCTTCCTTTCTTCATCCAACTCGTCGAGTACACCCATGTGATTCGCCGAGTACCTCTAGTTCTTAATCCATACAGAGGCTTTCCAAGCCATGTGGGGTCTCCAATCCATAGATCTACTCTTATACAAGCCATCCATCATGTAAAGTGGCAAACTTTACGTGAATCCAAGGAGATCTAAGCATAATACACTCTAGGCTAGGGTTTGGGACAAAAAGGCTTCATCAACAACTCTTGAACAGGGACTTTATGCTCTTTTGGATCATCACTACTCTAGATATGAGGTAGTAACCTTAGATCCAACCTCCAAACTCAAGATAGCACTAGGTATACTCCAAAAAATCCCACAAATGATAGATCTAGATGGATAACTGCTCAAGCAATGAATCATTACCTCAAGTGAAGACTCCAACAAAAGAATAAGCCAAAACCTTGTAAAGCTCCTTGCTCCAAGCCCCTTAATCTTCAAAGATCTCTTCAACAAACACTTCTTTAAGATCCAAATGCTCTCTAATTCTCTCACAAACGAATATTAGGGTTTATGGAATTCAAGGGAGAGTAAAGAGGCTAGGGAGAGGGTATTATGTTCTTTATATAGGGCTCAACCCCTGAGATTAGGGTTTTCTCTACACAGCACCAACTCACCGAGTCCAGCCACCGACTCGCCGAGTTGGCCACTTAACATGCTACCAGAATCGCGACCCTACTCGCCGAGTCTACCCATGGACTCGCCGAGTTGATCATCCACATTTTCACTTTGAACCCTGAACTTGCACTCCTAAACTTGGGATGTTACAATATCAACAATACACATATAATAATCACAGAACACAAACATACAAGCATTCATCGAGAACCGCTCGACATCGGACCGTAGTCCGGAAAGCATATACATATTCATCGGGCACCGCCCAACATCGAACCATAGTCTGGAAGCATACAAATACAATCACATGCAAGAATCAAAAAGACATCAAGCATACAACTATTCCTCAGGCATCGCCCGACATCAGAACTTAATCTGAAAAACATATAAACATTCATCGAGTACTGCCCGACATTAGACCTTAGTTCGGAAAACATACAATCATATATACAGGCTGGCATTGGTGCCTTCGACCCATTCAAACAGGAGGAAACTCACCTCAAATGTCGGATGATAGCTGAAACGTCTCTGCTTCGGAATCAGCTCTACTCAACGCCTAAACCAAACAACCGCTCAGATACCATTTCATACTCATAACCCCTTAAGGGTCAACTTTGGTTAAAGTCAAAGTTGACATCAAAGTCAAAGTCAAAGTCAACGTTCCGAATTAACTCAACTCGTCAAGTTATTCCTACAACTCGCCGTGTTTTCATAAACCTCAAAATCGTGATATTTCAAATCAACTCGCCGAGTTTCCCTTTAACTCTTTGAGTTCTTCGTTTAATCAGCAGAATCGGGAAAAATCAATCCAACTCGTCGAGTTTGCCTATGAACTCGGCGAGTTCTATAGTTCTTAATCTATTAAGACCTTTTTTTTTCCAGATCTAAGGCTCCAAAACATATATCTAAGTTGTTTCTAGCGTGTACATTCGTAAAGTCGCCATCTTGATGGCTTTGCATGTCTCAAAGTGATCTAAACTCAAGATATAACAACTTACTTCCATGGAAATGGTCTTTTCTTAAGCATGGAAGGATTTATGACCACTTTTATGAATCAAGAGACCAATTAACACTGAGAATGGAAATTTCCAGCATCGCAACTACGAGGGTTTATCATATTTCATCAATGGGATCTAAAAGATCCATGAATCAAAACCAAGAGAGATCTAAGATATTAAGAACCGAGTTTAAGACTTTATACCTAAGAAAGTTGCCAAAGGTGGATGAGATTCCAGATCTAATGCTTCCCTTCAAGTTAAATGACCTTCAAGCTCTTCCAAGTCCTTCACCAAGCACAAAAGCACACAAAATCCACACAAAACCACAAGTTTCCTAATAAGGAGATCACAATTCGATTTTGGGTTCAAGGAGGTTGATGAGGGGCTGATCAAGGGAGTTTATGGTCTTTAAATAGGGTGCAAAACCCTGAAAATTAAGGTTTTATTTACAGCCGCCAACTCGTTGAGTTGAGGCATCCCAACTCGTCGAGTTGGTTCATTAAACCACATGGCCCACGTCCCTTTCAACACGACGAGTTGAGGCACTACAACTCGTCGAGTTCTACAAGAAAAGTCAATATTTTGAGAATTAATTCTTACCAGGAACCAGGCGTTACAATTGTGACATCCCATTTTCACGGCCAAAAAAACCGATTTGTTTATGCTTTGTTTTAAAATCAGAGTAATCGTTTAAAGAAAACTATTGCAGAATTTGCTCCCAAAACAAAATGTGATAAGAATTTATCAAAGCATTTCTTTAAAGAAATGTATTTTTCATTAAATAACAAAATCTCGGGATGTCATGTTCCGATACAGACCAAAAGCATAAATAGTATAAAATAGACCTCACAACATGTATTTATAACTACTGATCTATAATCCAAAATCTCTCGTCAAGTCCACCAACTTATACTTTTGTGCCATTACCTGTAATGCAAAAAAAAAAAAAAAAAAAAAAAAAAAAAAAAAAAACTGAGTAGGTCAGGCTTGAGAGCCTGGTGAGCATATAGGGTTTTCAACCCACAATAATATAATTATTATATTCAATCATCAAACAATCAACCCATTTACCCATCCCCATTATCTTCTTTATTTCTTAAGGTTTTACCCCAAGAATCGACTAGTCCCTTAATTCGTTCCTAAGGATTGACCTAAGGAATTGACACAAAGTCCATTACTGCTTGAGGTTCATCTACACAGTACTAAATTCATAGCTACCAAGGTTCATTTACATAGTACTAAATCCATAGCTACCATCGTTCATTTACAGAATACTAAATCCATAGCTACCAAGGTTCATCTATACAATACTAAATCCATAGCTACCAAAGTTCATCTACACTGTACTAAATCCATAGCTACCATCGTTTTACTATGAGGCACTAAATCTATAGCTGCTAGGGTTTTTAGAGTACAACGGTGAACATCAAGTCCACAACACCTACAAGTTGCGAGCTTGCTAGTGTTCCACTGGACTATCTAGAATAGTCTGTGGTTGTCATCCCTACTCCGTTAAATGATGGGGGCCTTCGTTTGGCTAGAGGTTTCACTCATTTTTCACCTATCACCCTCATCTCATGATCTATATCATCTTTCGTCTCTTCCTCAAACTCATCTTTTGTTACACACCAACTGTTTCATCTACCCATGTTTTACCCAACATATTTGTAAATATAAATTACATATACATTTTAAATCATTTAAAACTCTGTATAAAACATTCATTCAACATCCACCTCAAGTAAACAAACAATATATAAACACATAACACGTATCTTATAGCAAATACTTCATATCTATGTGCTAGAAGAAAGTAACTACACACTCACCTGATAAGACGACGCTCGGACAACACTACGGCTCTTTATAGTAATATTTTCCGATGGAACCGATATATCTTCTCAAAACCGGGCTTCACGCGGGCAGAGTTTCGGCTCGAAACTCTTTTCTTATCGAGATCTTCGGGGCTTCGGGACTCGCTTCGGGTGTCAGGATGATATCGGGGTTGCGGGGGTATTTCTTGCACGTAAAACAAGGTAAAACAGGAGAGAGAAAAGAAATTTGGCAACCAAAATCGGCTGCCTTCATGTTCTATTTATAGTGCTGAAGTCTGCCGCGAACGCAGGGCGTTCCCTGAACGCGGAGTTCCGTTCGAACGTGGTGCGTAGGAGCGGGGTTCCGATCGTATCCCTTATCCGATGATTCAGCATCGAAGTGGCCACTCCGGAGCCAAATATTGAACGCAGGGCGTTCCCCAATTGAACGCGGGGCGTTCCCTCTTTGGGATGCGTGCCTCGAACTTCAGAAATCCATACCTTTCACATACAATCTCCATTTTGACGTTCTTTATACACGCGTTGGTCAGATTATGCTTTACAACTTTCGTTTAGACTCCGTCGGCTAATTTTGATTTTATTTTTATTATATTAGTTTTAGTAGGTCGGGACAGGAAAACTTTGTTAGAAATTCATAACTTCTTCATTTCACGTCCGTTTTCATCTGTCTTTTTACCGTTGCACTACTATCGATGAGATCTTCGATTCTCGTTTAGATTGTTTTAGCTAGAAATCACTCATCTCAAATCCGAACTTCGGGCTGCATACTGCTAAGTCAAAACTTCGAAAAATCATAACTTCCTCATACGTAGTCAGATTTAGACGTTCTTTTTATGCACGCTATCGGTTCAACGTATTCTACGAATTTCGTTTAGATCACTAAGGCCAAATATCGCTTTAACGTAAATTAACTATTTACGTCATGTTGTGTCGCGCCGGTTCTGTCACGAAACTTCCACAGGTCATAACTTATTTATTATAACTCGGATTTCGGCATTCTTTATATGTACGAAATCCTTGTAATATATACTAAAATTTAGTTAAGATTACTCCTTCTAAATAATATTCCATCAAAAAGTCATTTTTGACGCTCATTGTCTCTAAATTGACTAGCCCTGATCTACGAGCGTTACAACAATTCTCCCCCACTTGATTTAGAATTTGTCCTCGAAGTCTGTCACCTCAAACGGTTGGGTTTTGAGCATTCTAACACTCCTAAGGTGTACATGCAACCCTAGAAAACCTTGGATCTATGTTTGTCTAAATACATGCAAAATACTTTTCCAAGGTTCATAATCCTATCTAGCATGCATGGGGAACTTTAAATATAAAATATGGCTAGAATTACATACCTTGTAGTTGATTTGATTCCTTGGAAACCTTGTGAACCTAGCACCCCAAGTGTGATGCCTCAAATGTCTCACACAACACCAAGTACACTTGGAAAGACTTAGAGAGAATGTATAACACTTATAAAATCGGCTAGCCCTTACTTGTTCTTCTAGTGGCCGATTTTGGTGTGCATCATATTCTTTATATAGTGTGTCACATCTAGGGTTACACCATGTAAACCCTAATGTGACATGACTCTACATTTCCATGACCCATGGGTTTGTAACTCCCATGGAGCATCTGTGGAGCATCTCATGAACCTTAGCCCAACTTGATAATCCATGGAGCATTAACCCCACTATACAAATATGAGTGATTTACATAATCAACCCATATATTTAATTACTCACCTTTTGATCACTTAATTAATTCTAGATTAATCCTAGATCAATACTATTTAAACAAGATTATTATTAATATATTATAACTCATAACATATTAATAAACCACAAGTGTTAATTCTCTCATTTTAGTCTATCCAAATGCATGATGTCATGCAACCTAAATAGACCCTGCAAACCGGGTCAAGTACATACCAGAAATAGTTATGGACTTAGAAACCTTATCCAACAGTCACCCACTTGGATAAGTCTAATAATTATATCTGCAAGTATGACTTCAGGAACCGATCATCAATCGTAGCTCTTTCAAGGTCTCGCAGAATTGAGATGATGATACGCCATTTAAGATAAGTGATCATATAATCCTTTATTCTAGATATCATCCAGACAAATACATGGAACAATGTCTTACTTATCACCCGGCAATTTGTTTCTCGATTTCCGATTTGTTTGACAAAGAACTTAATCGAACACATCAATTTAGTTCGGACCGGGCCCGGTACATAGGTCAAAACAAAATCATCGAGGGGCCCATATATCACTTCTAATTCAAGAAGGAATAGATAAACTTCGAATCATATGCTTGTTCTACTATCTGTTGAATCACACACAAAAGCACGTTTTATAGCATCGAGTTACCAATGTGGTTTCGTACGATCAATGTATAACCAACTCATAGCCAACAAGATATATCTCTAGGTTTGAAGACTTATATGATATTACCATCTCACGATCACTCAAGATAAATTCCATGAAGTGATACTAGTGAGCGTGGGTTGAACCAAATACTCAGAACTTATGAGCACTCATGAGTGTTGAGGCCATGTCCAACATCTTAGACCTCTACAACCAAGTCATGACAGTCTTAATTCATATCTACTTCCAATATGTAACAACCCGGATTCCCAGGTATTTATTATTATTGTATTTTTGGTGAATTGTGTGGGGACTCGGCGAGTTGGAGCTCAAACTCGCCGAGTAGGATCGCGATTTTGGACGCGGGTTCGCGTCTGGACTCGGCGAGTCCACACTGTTTAATGAAACCCTAATTTCCGGGGTATGAGACCTATTTAAGGGGGTTTATGGCCGTCATCTGCGGCCACCAACCCCAGAGAGAACCCTAAAGAGCCTGTGATCACTTTGTGAGAGAGAAGAGGAAGATCATTGACTATTTGTGGGTATTTTTGCATATAGAAGAGGATCAAGGCAAGAGGAGACCAAAGAAGGCGCTAATCCAGTGATTTCTGAGCTCAGGGACTTCATTTGAGGTATCCATTCGTTCCTTTCTCAGTCCTTGTTGTGAATCTTAGAGTTAGGGTTTCTTTGTGGAAGAGATCCATGGAGTAATTGGTCTCTTCTTGTGTTAGTACTTTAGATATGGACCCAAAGAGGTCCATAGACCCTTTTCCATCAAGCTTTATGAGTGTTAATGGAGGCCATGAGCTTAGAATAGCATTCTAGAGATCACATCATCAAATAAGGCCTTTGGACCTTTGCATGAGCACCAAGATTGTGACTTTATGTGATGAATGTGCTTGGAAGGACTGGATCTAGGAGTTATTGGAACGGATCTGACCTTAGGAGTGAGTTTGAGTTCATGCATGGCATAGACTCGCCGAGTCCGAAGAACAGACTCGGCGAGTAGCATGAAGGGGCTAACTCAGTGAGTCAGGGAGAGTCAGAGAGGGTTGACAGGTAGACTGAGTCAAACTGGAACTCGCCGAGTTGTTTTGAGACTCGGCGAGTTGAGTCGCGGTGGCCCCGCAATTCATGCCAGGTGGAACTCGTCGAGTTAGGGGAGTACTCGACGTGCCAAGAGAGAATCCGAGGGAGTTAGCGAACACGTGTAGACTCGCCGAGTCGCTCTTATGTACTCGCCGAGTCCAGTCAAAGTTGACCGTTGACCTGTGTTGACTTAGTGGGGTTAGTCAACCTTAGTTGTGAAAATGTTAAAGATGTATTGTATTATAGGAGGATTATAGCTCGGGGGATCGAGTACGAGTGGGTTCAGGGATTTGTGAGCTATCGAGATACACGAGGTGAGTCTTCTCACTATACTTTACCTTGAGTAGGTACCCAGAGTTATGTGATACAGTGCTTGTATGCTATATTTGTGTTATGAGTTGCGCTGCATTATTCTTTGTGATTTATGCTGTGCATGTTTACAGAGTTAGAACCTGAAGGTTCACAGAGTTTGGGTGCACGGACCCACAGAGTTATAGCCTCGAGTGGCTAATATGTGTTATATGTGGTATTTTGGGGAACTCACTAAGCTTTGTGCTTACATTGTTTGGTGTTATTTGTTTCAGGTACTAGTGACGACCGTGGGAAGGCGCCGACTTGATAAGTACACACGCATGGGATTTTATAATTTTGAGATCTTGGGATTTTTGTATTACTTGAATTGAATTTCAAACATGGTTGTTTTATGAATATTAAGTGAATTATGTTTTTATAAAATTTGAAAATTTTGTTTTGAAATTTACGGTGTTACACAATATATGACCGACTGCGGAAAATTTGAATACTATGTAATACACAACATGAATATTGTGGAAGTCAAAACATGCAAAAGAAATTATAGTAAACGATTGACAAAAGATAGCAACACTTTACTCATAAATAAACACAACTTTTATTCATCATCAAATGTCAATTACATTACAAATTTCTGAGCTCTCTAACTAAAAACTAATATCATCATTCAGCCCTATGCGCCTTGCATGATGGAGATGCTTAACCCTACCCAGTCCCTTCGTGAGGGGATCTGCTGGGTTCTCATCTGATGATACCCTCTTTGACACGAGCAGTCATTCTTCTATTCAATGTATGATGAAATGGTATTTTCTGTCGATGTGTCTAGATCTTCCACGATCCATTGGTTTGTTTTATAAGGCAACTGCACTATCACTATCACAGAAAATTTCCATAGGCTCCTTTATAACTGGTACAACTCCAAGGTCTCCAATGAAGTTCTTCATCCATATCGCCTCCTTTGCTGCTTCGCTTGCTGCTATATACTCTGATTCACAAGTTGAATCAGCCCGATTGAGAGCGGAAATTATCCCTATCAGTGTAGAATCTAGCATCACTATACCCTACAACTCTCAAGTCATCACTCCCACCGAGGGTAAGGACCCAATCGTTAGTCCTCCAAAGGTACTTGAGAATATTCTTTACTGCAGTCCAGTGAGCCTTTCCAGGGTTCCCTTGATATCTGCTGACCATGCTCAAGGCAAAGGCCACATCAGGATGAGTACAAGTCATAACATACATGATCGATCCTACAGTGGAAGCATAAGGTACTCGAATCATTTATGCTGTCTCAGCCTCGGTACTCGGGATTTGATTCTTGCTCAATCTGGTGTTACTCTGGATAGGTAACTCTCCTTTATTGGAATCCTGCATGCTAAACCTCTTCAGCACCTTATGCAAGTAGGTACTCTGACTAAGTCCAATTAGTCTTTTTCTATGGTCTCTCAAAATCCGTATCCCTAGAATATAGGCAGCTTCTCCTAGGTCTTTCATAGCGAAACACTTCCCAAGCTAGGACTTCACTTCCTGCAAGGTTGGGATGTCATTTCCTATGAGTAGTATGGCATCCACATACAGTACCAAAAAGCTAACTATACTCCCACTTGCCTTGACATATACACAAGATTAATCTTCATTCCTCGAAAAGCCAAACTCTTTGACTTTCTCATTGAAACAAAGATTCCACCTGTGAGGTTCTTATTTCAATCCATAGATGGATTTCTCAAGCTTACACACTCTATTAGGGTAATTAGTACCGACAAAACCTTCTGGCTGACACATGTAAACATCTTCAGCCAAACTTCCATTAAGGAAGGCGGTTTTGACATCCATTTGCCATATTTCATAATCATGAAATGCAGCAATGGCTAACAGAACTATAATAGACTTAATCTTTGCTATTGGTGAAAAGGTCTCATCATACTCAACTCCTAAAGTTTGAGAAAATCCCTTTACAACCAGCAACGCCTTTTAAGTGTGTACATTACCATCCATATCGGTCTTGTTCTTGAAGATCCATTTGCACCCAACTGTCTTATGACTTGGTACATTATCAACCAAGTTCCAAACTTGATTGTCATACATGGATTGTATCTCGCTGTCCATTGCCTCTTTCCATTTAGCAGACTCTGGACCTGCCATGGCTTCCGCATAGCTGTTAGGTTCATCCAGACTTACCAGTGTCTCATTACTGATTAGTGTCTCACCTTCTGCAACAATATGGAACCCATAGTAGTGCTCAGGTGCATTCCTAACCCTTGTGGAACGCGTCAGAGGTACAAACTCGTTAATTGAATTAACAGGAGTTTCCTCTTTAGGTTGACTACTAGGGTCTGAAGCTCCTCCATCACTCGACTCTAGAATTTCTTCAAGGTCAATCTGCCTCCCACTGTCTCCTTGGCTTATGAACTCTCTTTCTTGAAAGACAACCCTTCTTTCTACAAAGACCACATTTTCATTGGGTTTGTAGAAGATGTAACCAAAGGATTTCTGTGGGTAGCCGATGAAAATACACCTCTCACTTCGAGGTTCTAGCTTATCGTGAGTCTTACGCCTCAAAAAATCCTCGAAACCCTAAATCTTGATATGGTCTAGATTAGGAACTTTTCCAGTCCACATCTCATGAGGAGTTTTGGCAACTTTCTTTGTAGGGACTAAATTAAGGATATGGGTGGTAGTCTCTAAAACATACCCCCAGAATGAGATTGGTAGCGAAGTTTGACTCTTCATGGAACGAACCATATCCAACAAGGTTCGATTATGCCTCTCAGCCACACCATTCAAATGTGGTGTCCTGGGAGGTGTCAATTGTGAGACAATCCCACATTCCCTAAGATAGTCGAGGAACTCTGTACTAAGATACTCACCACCACAATCGGATCAGACCATCTTAATGTTCCTACCCAATTGATTCTCGACTTATTGTTTAAACTCTTTAAACCTTTCAAACGTCTCTTACTTATGCTTGATTAAATAGACATAACCATATATACTATAATCATCTGTAAAAGTCACATAATAACGATTAGCATCCCTTGTGGCAGTCTTGAAGGGTCCACACACATCAGTGTGTACTAGATCCAACAAGCCTTCACCCCTTGCATAAGAGCCAGTAAAGGGTGACTTTGTTATTTTTCCAAGTAAGCATGATTCACAACTATCATCTGACTTTAGGTCAAATGACTCCAAGACCCCATCCTTTTGGAGTTGGCATATACGCTTCTTGCTTACATGTCTAAGACGAAAATGCCATAAAGATGCTTTATCCAAGTTATTATTATTAGAAGAATCAACACACAACACATTATTTCCTAGGTTATCTACAACAGACACAGCTTCATACACACGATAATAAGGTAATGCTTTAAAATAAAGAACATTATTAAAGAAATCATTTACTCCACCAACTTCATTATCAAAAGAAAAGGTAAAACCTTGTTTGTACAATGCATGAAAGGAAATAATATTTCTTGCCATTTCAGGCGAGTAACAACATTTATTCAAATCTAATGTAAACCCACTACTTAGCAACAAAGAATAAACTCCAATCTTGGTGACAGGTGAAGCTTTTGTATTCCCCATGATCAAGTTTATCTTTCCATGCTCCACATTCTTACTTCTTCTTAGTCCCTACAAATCAGGACATATGTGAATTCCACAACTTGTATCAAGGACCCAAGAGTTAGAATAGGGTGAGTTATTAGACAATATTGTGTAAATACCTGCATGGGTGGGTTTCACTTTCCCATCCTTAATATCTTGTTGGTACTTTGGGAAGTTCCACTTCCAATGCGACTTTTCATGGCAATAGAAGCATTCAGCCTCTTTTGGGTCAGAAGAAGGAGTGACGAAACCTTTCTTGGTTCCACTTGAAGAGGAGCCTTCAAGGGTCTTACCCTTGGTACCCTTCGAAGGGTTCTTCCTCTTTTTCCGTCTACCTTTCCCGATTGTCAGGACAAGGGCGGAGTTTAGAGTAGGAGTTGGAGTGGTAACAACGGACTTTCCTTTAAAACTTGTTTCAACTGTCTTAAGGAGTCCTTGAAGCTTGCTGAGGGTAACTTCCTCCTTGTTTATGTGGTATGTCATGCAGAATTAATCATAACACGAGGGTAAGGAGTGCAAAATGATATCTATTTCCAACTCCTCAGGGGAGTTCACATTAAGTTTCAGCAACCGGTCCACATACCTTTGCATTTTCTGCAACTAACCGGTGATGGGTTCATCATCCTTCATTCGGGTTGTTATCATGGAACATATGATGTCATACCTATCTTGGCGAGCACTTTGATTGTAGCGATCCATCAAGTCTTGGTGCATCTCAAAAGGGTTATAGTCCTCATAGGACTTTTAGAGCTCGACTGTCATTGTAGCCATCATGATACAAGCCAATTTTGTGGCATCTCTCTCATGAGTCTGTAATTCAGCGATCTCCTTAGGAGTAGAAGTTGAGTCATCAATATCCTTTAGCTCCTTGTCGAGGACATATTCCTTGTCCTCATAGTGTGTGACCATCCTGATGTTCCGGATCCAATCCATAAAGTTGGAACCATCAAAGATGACTCTCCCACAAAGATTCATGAGAGAGAAGGGACCGGTAGGGTTTGAGCCAGAAGTAGTATTGTTTGAAGACATCTGAAAAAGAACAAGTTTAGATTAGATATAGAGATGATCCTTAATAAAACAGTCAAATGTAATATTAAGGCTAGGATCCAATCACAATATATTATAACTTAGAAGAGGGATGTCGCAATCTAAGCTATAACATATTTGAAAGGTAGGTGAATGACGATTCACCAATTTCCACCACGAAAACGAAATATGAATTATTAGGTTTTTATTGGTTTTTAAAAAATCCTAGATTCTTTTGAGATTCATTGAACTTTTCCATGGCATGTTTCAATCTCTAGGCCCTTCATGTTTTGTGACTGGGATTCTGAGGATCAGAAAACAAGGTGTTAAGTAACCATACAAATTACTTGGTACCCTTAATGTTTTGCACTTAATTGATGTGCCGGTTAACCATACACGCTCCACCGTCATATGAAAAAATTTAAGTCACCCTTTGCCTACGTTGTTAAGTCCAAGTTAGTGTGCCGGTTAACCACACACGCTCCACCAACGACTTAATCAAGGTGCAAAGTGTAATTTCACGGATTAGCACCTTATTCACATTTTCCTAAAGTAACTAAGATTGGGAATTAAAAAAAAACATTTAGTTACTTTATAATATTCATTATACTTTTAATAAGAATTTTAAGGGCGTGTTTGGCACAGAGCTTTTAGAAGCGTTTGAGAGCTTCTAGCTTTTAGCTTTTGACAAAACGCTCTAGTCTAAACAAAAAGCTTCGTTCGGCAGTACGAGCGTTTAGCTTTTAGTTTTAACAAAACGCTCTGATTCTAAAAGCGACTTCATGTAGCTTTTAACAAAACGCTCCGGAGCTTTTGAAATCAATTTCCATAATTACCCTTAAAAATATATTTATATATATATTTTTTATTTTTAATCAATTATCCTTTTATGTAATTTTCTATATTTCAAAAGCTTCCAGCTAGTTTTGCCAAACATTCATATAACAAATAAAAGCTACAACTTCCTACTACTAGCACCAGCTACATGCTACCAGCTACCTGCTACCAGCTAACCGCTACCCGCTTCCAGCTAACAGCTACTTTTGCCAAACACGCCCTAAGTCATTGTCCTACCGGTTCGGCTAACGAACCTCCACCAGTCAAGGAAGCGGTGGGTGAGACTGGACACCTATTAAGCTGCCATTTTATAGGCAACAACCATATACCCCCTTATACACCGGCATTGTGAATGAGGCCTACTAACGGTAAAATAACTTGATCTTATACATACATATATATATATATATATATATGTATGTATGTATATATTAAATTATAATATTATAAAGTATAAGGGTTGAATTTTAACTTTTAAAATTCTAAGGTTTGAAATTAAAGTTTATTAGATGACTTTACATGTTCCAAAACTTGAGGGCAAGTTTTCTAACTTTACAAAACCTTCAATTTATAACTTATGAGTTATTAAAATGAAGACTCTTCATTTTTTGTAACTTATGTGTTCTTTTAATGGATTTAATACAAAGTGACTCTTGGTTATCCATAACTTGAGGATAAGTTATGGACTCCATTAAAACACATAAAGATCATGAATTAAGCATTAAACAAGTAATTCCTATGATCTATTAAGAACTCATAAGAACATGAAAAGTCATATCAAAATTTCAAGAAGATATGAACACATATAATCATGTAACTTTGATATTAGCCATTGTAAATGGATTAAAACTACCATTACACCATCTAAAACAAGTTTTAAAACACCAAAATAGTTTAAGTTAATGTTTCTAGTCCATTTCCAGTAGCACAAGTCGAAAATCTGCACTCTGCATGCCCAACTCGTTGAGTGCAATAACCAACTCGTCGAGTTGGTTGAAGAAACACTTGGACTCGTCGAGTCCCCCCATGGACGCGATGAGTCCCCTGTGCAACCAGCAAGAAAATCGACTTTTTTTCACTATTTTGCATCAAGTATCTGTAACATCCAGAATTCCAGGTATATTATTTTATTCATTTATTTTGAGTTTGGGGAGGAACTCGGTGAGTTGATGCTTAGACTCGCCGAGTATGACCATGGGTTCTTATCCGGATTGGTGACTGGACTCGACGAGTCGACTGGTGGACTCGGCGAGTCCATGCTGTTAAGTGAAATCCTAATTTCTTGGGTTTGGGATCTATTTAAAGGCTCTTATAGCCTTCAGCTGTGGCTACCAGACCCTTGAGAGAAACCCTAAGAGAGCTAGAACGTTTGTGAGGGAGGAGAGGCCAATTTTGATCCTTGTGTTGGTGTTCTTGCAAGAAGAAGGTGACCAAGGCAAGAGGGAGCTGAAGAGGGAGCTGAAGAGGGTGCTATTCTGTATAGTTCAAAGCCCAGGGACTTCATATTTGAGGTATAGATTCGATCCTTCTTTAGTTTTGGTGTTAACCTTTGGAGTTAGGATTTTCTAGACCCTTTAGAGGCTTGATTGGATGAGCATTTGGTCCCTTCTCGTATTGAGGATTTGGATATGGATCCAAAGAGGTCCAGAGACCTTAACCCTTTGATCTTTATGATTGATGTTAGGAGACATGAGCTTAGGGTGTCATATTTGAGGTTATTTCTCCAAATAGAGCCTTTGGGCCTTTGCATGAGCATCAAGATCTAAACTTTACGTAATTATCATGCTTGGAAAGGTCAGATCTATCAATTAGAGGAACATATCTGACCTCAGGAGGTCATTTGAGTATGAGCATGGCATGAACTCGCCGAGTCCAAGGACAGACTCGATGAGTACGGGGTAGGTTTCCCCGAGAACCACATAGTTGGTGACTCACTGAGTGGGGGAAGTGACTCGGTGAGTCCTTAGGGATTTAGAGGACTTGAGTTCATAATTGAACTCGCCGAGTCACAATTGTGCACTCGACGAGTCTAGTCAAAGGTTTGACCGTTGACTTCTGTTGACTTTTAGGGTTTGGTCAACAATTGGACTTGTGGACTGTTTGAAGGGTAAAATGGTCTTTTAGCCTTCATTAGAGGACATGTGAGGATCTAGTCTAACATGGAGAGCCGTTATTGATGGAGATGATTGTTTATGTGTTTAGGTTGTGGCTAGATCAGTGTTTACGCGAGCGAGGTATTACCGAGACATCCGAGGTGAGTCTTCTCACTATACTTTACCTTGAGTGGTAATTAGAGTTATGTGACAGAGTTATTGTATGATAATTATGTGATGTGTTGCACCGCATTATTTCTATGTGGTTTATGCCGTGTGTATATTAGAGTATATCAGAGTTAGAACCGGAAGGTTCGCAGAGTTAGGACCAGAAGGTCCACAGAGTTAGGGCCCAAGGGCCCACAGAGTTACGGCTTCGAGTGCCTAGAATGTGTTATGTGTGGTATTTTGGGGAACTCACTAAGCTTCATGCTTACAGTGTTTTGTGTTATGTGTTTCAGGTACTAGTGAGGATCGCGGGAAGGCGCCGACATGATCAGTACACACACGCGGAGTTTTATTTATATGTTATGATCTTGGGAATTTTACTTATGTTCGAATATATGAAACAATGAGTTTTATAATATTGTGAAATAAAGTGTTTTTAAAATGTGAAAATTGTTTGAAATTTTTCGGCATTACAAGTTGGTATCAGAGCCTTGGTTTGAGGGATTCGGGTTCACCTTCTGGCGTATCTGAACTCGAACTGAGGATTTTGGAGATATTTTTCAAAAAGTGAAACAAAGTTTTCTAAAAGAGTAAAAGAATTTGAAAAGGGTAGAGCAGATCCGTGTGTACGATCAGCCAGCGCCCGTACGGTGATTTCCCAAAATATCCTTATGTTATATGTTTATGAGACGATATGATATGTTTTGCATGCTAGAGCAGGCTAGTTATTTCTATTAGGACTAGAATGTCCTGATTTGTGATGCCTTAGCCTAGGGGTTGCTGCTAGGAGATGCTTGAGAGGAGGTAGATAGCAGCGAGTGGCTTATGAGAGATCTACTGGAGAGTAGACTATGCTTAGTGAGAGTAGAGTACTTGGAATTTGGGATCCTAGGGGGAGGACTTGGGGTGTATACTGATGCGGTGTGGACAGTAGTATTGGGATCGTACTACTGAAGACATCGGAGCGGTGCAAAGCCCAAGTAAGAATCCTTGGAGAATCAGAGATCAAGTAGGGTAGAGTTATCGAGTGTGAGTATACTCGAGCGAGTCCCTGGTATTTTATTATGTCGCATTTCAGAGACATCATGGTCAGGACACATCTTACTCGAGAGAGCACTGGTGCTAGTGATGATGAGATCCGTAGGATCATTCACGAGGAGGTGGCTGCGGCCATTAGGGCAGAGATACCATAGATGTTTGGGTCTATCAAGACCACGCTGATAGAGACTTTTAATGAGAGATATGCAACTCTTTCTGATGCTGCTATTGTTGCGCCCACTGCAGCTGTAGCTGCGACTAGACCGTAGGGTGGTGATGCGTTGCTGTTCCGGGAGTTCATCAACACAAAACAACCAGAGTTTGATGTGGCACAGGATCCGATTTTGGCGATGAGGTGGATTTCGGACATTGATGGTTGTTTCTTCACATGCTCATGTCCAGAGCATTTAAGGGTTCGGTTCGCGCTGAACTGGCTTCGCTTGGGAGCGAAGGACTGGTGGAAGTTTGTGACGGAGCACTAGATTAATCCTAGATCAATACTATTTAAATAAGATTATTATTAATATATTATAACTAATAACATATTAATAAACCACAAGTGTTAATTCTCTCATTTTATTCTATCTAAATGCATGATGCCATGCAACCCAAATGGACCATGCCTTACTGGGTCAAGTACATACCAGAAATAGTTATGAACTTAGACACCTTATCCAACAACAAATATTGGGGGTAATTCTCTCTCATTTCCCCTTCTAGCTCCCATGTCCACTCTGACCCCTTGCGGTGCAACCACTGCACCTTCACTAGCTGCACGACCTTGTTCCTCAAGGTTTTCGTCTTCGAATCTAAGATCACCACATGCCTCTCAACAAAGTTAAGCGGTCATCCACCTGAATATCCTCCAAAGGTACAACTACAGAATCATCCACTAAGCGCTTCCGCAGCTGTAACGCCCGTAGATTAGGGCTAGTCAATTTAGAGACAATAAGCATCAAAAATGACTTTTTTATGGAAGATTATTTAGAAGGATTAATCTTAACCAAGTTTTAGTATATGTCTCAAGGTTTCCGAAAATATAAAGAACGCCGAAATTCGAGTTATAACGAAGAAGTTATGACCTGTCGAAGTTTCCCAACAGAACCAGCACGACACAATGCGACGTAAATAGTGAATTTACGTTAGAGTGATATTTATCCAAAACAATCTAAATGAGAATTGAATATCTCATCAATAGTAGTGCAACGACAGAAAGACGGACGAAAACGGACGTCAGACGAAGGAGTTATGAGTTTATAACGGAGTTTTCCTGTCCCAGCCTACTAAAAATAATATATAAATAATATAATTATAATATATTAAAAATAAAGTTAAAATTATCCAATGGAGTCAAAACGAGAGTTGTAGAGCATAATCTCACCTTCGCGTCGATATAAAGAACATCGAAAACGGAGTTCGTATGCGAAAGTTATTAATTTCTGAAGTTCGGGGCGCGAACCCCAAGGCTGTGTCAGAGACCACGACGTGGCAAGCAGTGCCACGACGTGACAAGCCTTCTGACACCTTCGAGAGTCCCCCAGATGCAACTTGAGATGACGCATGCAGTGACGACCAAGCCCACGACGTGGAAAAAGGTTCCACGACGTGACAAGGGCCAGTTTTTCCCTATAAATAGATTTGAAGGGCCATCCGAGTTTGGTTGATCATTCTCTCATCTCTCACCCATATTACCTCGATTTATGTGCAAAAAAGTACCCCCAAAGCCCCGATATCAACCTCGAGACCCGAAGCAAGTCCCGATGCCCGAAGATCCCGAGAAGAAAAGAGTTTCTGAGCCGAAGCTCTGTCCGTGAGAAACCCGGTGTGTGAAGATATCCCGGTTTCACCAAAGAGTTCTACTTGAAGAGTCGTAGTGATGTCCAACCATCGTCTAATCAAGTGAGTGTATAGTCACTTTCATCTTACACATATATATGAAGTATTTTATAAAATACGTGCTATGTGTATATATATTGTTGTTTATACGTGTGAGTGTATAGCTACTTTCTTCTAACACATAAATATAAAGTATTAGCTATGAAATACGTGCTATGTGTTATATATTATTTATCTATTTGAAATGGGCATGGAATTGATGTTTTATACAAGTGTTAAATGATTTAAACTGTGTAAGTATTTATATCTACAAAAATGTTGGGTAGAACAAGGGTAGATGGGATAGTTGGTGACTACGGAGTTAGCGCCTACCGTTAGATAAACCTTGGTGACTATGTGACTTAGTGCCTATCGAGTAAACGTTGGTGACGATGTGACTTTGTGCCTATTAAGTAAACCCTGGCGACTATGCGACTTAGTGCCTATCGAGTAAACCTTGGTGACGATGTGACTTCGTGCCTATTAAGTAAACCCTGGCGACTATGCAACTTAGTGCCTATTGAGTAAACCTTGGTGACGATGTGACTTCGTTCCTATTAAGTAAACCCTGGCGACTATGCGACTTAGTGCCTATCGAGTAAACCTTGGTGACGATGTGACTTCGTGCCTATTAAGTAAACCCTGGCAACTATGCGACTTAGTGCCTATCGAGTAAACCTTGGTGACGATGTGAATTTGTGCCTATTGTATAGGCCTTGGTGACTATGGAGTAAGCGCCTACTGTTAAGTGAACCTTGGTGACTATGGAGTTAGCGCCTGATAACTATGGACTTAGTACATGAGAGATAAACTTTGGCAGCAATGGACTTCGTGCCGATTCCTTAGGTAAATCCTTAGGAACGAATGAATAAAGGATAATTGATTCTTAGGGTAAAACCTTAAGAAATAAAGAAGATAATGGGGATGGGTAATTGGGTTGATTTTTTGGTAATTGAATATAATAAATGTATTATTGTGGGTTGAAAACCCTATATGCTCACCAGGCTCCCAAGCCTGACCCACTCAGCTTTCTTTGCATTACAGGTTAGAGTATAAGTTGGTGGACTTGACGAGAGATTTTGGAATATAGATCAGTAGTTATAAATAACTGTTGTAAGGTCTATTTTATATTGTTTATGCTTATGGTCTGTATCGGAACATGAAATCCTGAGGTTTTATTATTTAATGAAAATACATTCTATTTGAGAAACGTTTTGATAAATTTTATCATATTTTGTTTTGGGAACAAATTCCACAACCGTTTTCTTTAAACGATCACTTTGATTTATAAAACAAAGCATAAACAAATCAGTCTTTTCTGGCCGAGAAATTGGGGATGTCACAGCATCTCGAAGGGAGGTCGATCTATGCTAGTGTGATAACTTTCTGCTAATGGAAACACGTATCTCAACTCTGACTAATATCTAGTACACATGCGCATAGCATAACGTCTAGAGTCTGAATCCTCCTCTCACTCTATTTGTTCGTCTGAGGGTGAAAAGTTGTACTGAAATGGAGACTAGTGCCCATCTTGTCGTGAAACCGCTTCCAAAATCTGGAAGTAAAGCGAACATCTCGTTCTGACACAACCGAAACTGAGACCCCATGAGGTGCCACCACTTTACGGATGTAAATATCGGCTAGCTTCTCAACTGATATACTCTCCTAGATCAGAATGAAATGCACACTCTTGGTCAACCGATCCACGCTGACCCAAATCGAATCCACTCAGCGTGCAGTCCTGGGAAGCTTTAGGATGAAATCAATAGTGATGTCTTCCCATTTCCACAAGGGAATCTCCAACAGCTGCATATTTTCGTGATGTTGCTGATGATCAGCCTTGACTTTCTTGCAAGTCAAGTACCGCTCCACAAACCATGCTAGATCTCGCTTTATGCATGGCCACCAGATATCAGGGCGAAGATCCCTATACATCTTCGTCGCCCTGGGATGGATGGAGAATCATTGACTTATGGTTCTCCTTCATCAGAATCTGATGTACACCACCCATATATGACACCCATACCCTACGATGTGTAATGCCCGTAGATCCGGGCTAGTTAATTTAGAGATAATAGGGATCTAAAACGACTTTTCAACAAAATATTATTTAAAATAAATAATCTTAAACAAGTTTTAAAATATGTCTCAAGGGTTCCGTAAATATAAATAACGCCGAAATCCGAGTTATAATGAAGAAGTTACAGCATGTCGAAGTTTTACGGCAAAACCGGTACGACACCGGGATACATAAATAGTGAATTTATGATGTATGGATTTTTAGCCTTAGTGATCTAAACCAAAGTTTTAGTATACGTCAAACCAAGAACATCTATAAAAAGAACGCCCAAATCTGACTTCCTATGAGGAAGTTACGATTTTTCTAAGATTCGGCTTAGTAGTGCACGTCCCGAAACTCGAATTTTTGTTCGAGCGGTTTTTGGCTTACGCAACCTTAATGTGAGTTGAATCTCTCATTAATAGGAAATCAACCATAAAAATACAGATGAAAACAGAGTCCATATGAAGGGGTTACGAATTCTTCGTGGTCATTTAACAGTCTAATTTCCTCCTACTGTTAAATTTAATATCGGTTGAGAATTAGCCGATGGAGTCAAAATGCAAGTTGTAGATCTTGATTTTACCTACGTGTGGATATAAAGAATGTCGAAAACAGAGCTCGTATGCAAGAGTTATGATTTTTCTAAGTCGGAGCTGATACGCGATATTGACTGACGTGGCACCACTAGAATTGGACACGTGGCACCACCAGAAGGCTGCCACATGCACCAACTCGGCGAGTTTTGGTCAAAATTCGGTGAGTCCATCAGAAATTTCATTATAAATAGAGGTGTCGGGCATTCCAACTTCCTCACACCTCACTCTTCAACTTTCTCTCTGTACACTCTCTCTCTAAGCTCCCTTAAGCCCCCTAAAGTCTAGGTAAACCCCCTAGCACCCGAAGGAAGCCACGAGGCTCCCGGAGTCCCGAGAAAAGAGCCTTTCGGCTCGGGAACGCTGCTCCAACGAAGCCCGGTTTTCGAGAAAACCCGTTGCAAGTGAGCTATGCCTACCCTATCTTTAGTATAGCTTATGTTTTAATATAGTAACGTTATTAGGAACTTATAATGAGTATTTGGGATATTATTATGAGTTATATAAGAGTGCTCCTTAACACTTATGTAATAGTAATAATATCTAGACTATTAATAAGTTGCGGTTAACGTTAGACTAAACTCTAGTGGTAATGATACTAGGTTTTGTCCGAGGGAAATTGTTTTAACAGTAGCGAAGTGTTGTTCGAGTACCAAATCATCACCTTATCAGGTAAGTGCATGGTCCATTTCATCTTACACATAGATATGAAGTATTTTATACAAACTATGTGCTATGTGTGCATATTATATGTATACTTGCTATGTATGCTGGATGAACGATTTTATACAAGTTTTAAATGATTTAAACTGTATACGTATTTTATATCTACAAATATGTTAGGTATAACATGGGTAGATGAATGATGAGAGATAAAAGATGATATGAGTGATCATTGGCAGCTATGTACTTAGTGCTTATTGAATAAATGCTAGTAGCTATGGACTTAGTACCTGATAGATAAACATTGGTAGCTATGGACTTAGTACCTAAAAACTTGTACCTGTGGATTTAGTACCCGATGAATGAACTTTAGCAGCTATGGAATTAGTGCTTTAAAAATGAGCATTGGCAGTTATGGACTTAGTGCCAATCCTATAACCCCGGAAGCAAAGGACATCAGAATAAACGAATGCATGATAGATGAGTCTTAGGATAGATCCTTAAGAGTAAAGAAGATAATGGGGATGGGTAATTGGGTTGATTGTTTGATTGTTTAAACATAATAATTATATTATTGTGGGTTGAAAACCCTATGTACTCACCAGGTTTCCCAACCTGACCCACTTAGTTTATTTATATCACAGGTGTTGATATGAAGTCACATTAGACTAAGAGATTAAGGAGATATAAATCACTAGTGACAATGAATGTAAGTTCTGTTTATGCTTATGTTTCTGTATTGACGATGACATCCCAAATGTTTTAAAACGAATAAAATTACTTTTCTTCGGAAATGCCTTGATAACGTATTTATCATGTTTTACTGAGAACAAATTCCGCAACATTTTTATTAAAAGGGGTACTCTGATTTTTATAAAGCATAAACAAAATCGGTCTTTTCTGGCCGTGAAAATGGGGATGTCACACGATGCAGGGTCAATAATCCACGAGGACCACGACTATCATAATCGAATGAAGCCACCTGACCCACAATGCACTCGCTCTTCCAGTTCTCTTCCTTCATAGCCTCTACCTGTGCCTCACGGATCTGCTCCAACAATGGAGTAATCACTATTATCCTCAAACATAAATCCCAAATCGGAGCCGCGATCGCCTTGCGGCTAAGAGCATCGGCCACCTCATTGGCTTTCCCTGGGTGATAAAGAATCTTAGAATCATAGTCCTTCACCACGTCCAACTAACAATGCTGCCTCATGTTCAGAGTTGGCTGGTCCATCAGATACCTCAGTCTCTTGTGGTCCGTGTAAATGGTACTATGAACCCCATAGAGGTAGTGTCACCAAAACTTGAAGGCGAAACCATAGCCCCTAACACCAGATTATGCGTCGAATAATTCGCCTCATGAGGCTTCAGCTTCCTCGAAGCGTACGCGATCAATCGACCTCGTTGCATCAGGATTGCACCCATACCTGTGATCGAAGCATCACAGTAAACCACAAAATCGTCGACACCCTCCAGCAAGGTCAAAATCGATGCCTCGCCCAACCGCTGTCTGAGAGTCTCGAAAGCCGCCTGCTACTCTGACCCCCAACGAAATGTCACCGCCTTCTTGGTCATTTGGGTCAATAGGACAACAATCTTGGAGAAATCCAGGATGAATCTCTGATAATAACCCGCCAGACCAAGAAAACTCTAAACCTCTTATAAACACCTCAGAACCCACCACTGCATCAAGGCCTCTAACTTGGCGGGATCGACCAAAATACCCTTCTAGTTGACAAGGTTCCCTAGAAACTGCACCTCACGCAACCAGAACTCACTTGGAGAACTTTGCATAAAGTCTCTCCCTCCTCAATGTCTCAAGCACCTCCTTCAGGTGCTCCTCATGTTGCTCCTGAGGCTTGGAATAAACCAAGATATCATCGATAAAGACTATCACACACCACAAACTCGTAATGACTACAGTGAGTCTGAAAGGCTGTCTTCTGCACATCGTCATCCCTGACTCACATCTAGTGATAACCCGATCACTATTCAATCTTGGAGAACCAATATGCACCCTATAGCTGGTCAAATAGGTTGCCAATCCTTGGGAGGGGATAACGGTTCTTCATCGTTACCTTATTCAACTCCCGGTAATCTATACACATCTGGTGTGACATGTCCTTATTTTTCACAAACACAATTGGGGCTCCCCATAGCGAACTGCTCGGCTTGATAAATCCTTTTTATAACAGCTCCTGCAACTGTGTAGACAACTCATGCATCTCGGGAGAAGCCAATCGATATGGTGCCTTGGCTATCGTAGTCGTACCCAGAACTAAGTCAATCCTAAACTCCACCTGGCTCTCCGGAGGTATCCCAGGAAAATCATTAGGGAACACGTCCGAATACTCCTGTACGATCAGTACATGATGCACAGTTGCCTTACCCTTATCCCGGGTATCCATAACATAGACGAAATACCCTGCGCAACCCTGCTAAAGGTAGCGCCTCGCCCTCGCTATCATATCCTCCAACATCTTGTCGCTGGATCGGCTAACAAAATGCCGGATATTACTCCTCAACATCTCGTAGTACCAGTCCTTTTTCATCTCCTCGTCCACCACATACTATGGAACAAGAATATGGTGGTGATCTTAACCACCGTCTCAATAGTCTGCTGGAGGTCCTGGAGCTCCCGTGCCAGCTGCTGCACCTCAATCACTGGTGCAAACTTGGCCCTGAACCCGGTCGAGAAATCACTCCAAGTCATCGCATCAATCGTGGCATCATCTCTAATATCACGTCCAACCTCCTCCCAACAATCCCATGCCCTGTCCTTCAGGAGGCAGGAAGTAAGTCGGACCTTGTCCCCCTAGGGACAACGGTTGGTGTGAAAGGCGTTAGCGACATCTACCAACCACCTGCTGCTAGCAATGGGGTACCTAGCCCCATGATAGTTTGGATCTCCATAAGCTCAGATCTCCCAGAATATCAATGTGTGTGCCTGCATCATAGCTTCCATCTCCGTTCGGAATATACTTAGCCTCTCATCAAGAATCTCCAAGATACCATCCTTGACCGTATCGAATATCACAGGATTCTGGTCAATGATACTGCACACAATCTTAGATGTGATGAACTCCCTCATCTGATCATCGAGCTGCCCGATGCCAGAGCTCGAGCCTGATCCCTCACCGACACCAGAACTGCCAACTGGTCTACCATGTAGCGTCACCTTACTGAAAATACACCATAACAATCATCAGATTACTCATCATATATCAAGGGATCACACATGCACAAACACACACACACACACTACAAGTTACCTGGTTTTATCTCAACCCTCATTGTCTCGAGTACGTATCCTATGCTTTCAGTAGTACGACCCCATACTATCTTCCACATCCATCCATACTTTTCTCAAGGAGTGCCTTGACTTCACCAAGTCTCTTTCGCTACTACTGCTCGCTGCACTAATCTCATCCTAGGCTTACCCTAGGGTAATCTTTAGCCCACTCTATTTTTGGATTAGTGTCTAAGCCCGTAACCATATTTGGTAAATACTTGACCCGGTTATGCATAATCCTTTTGGGTTGCCTTCCTCAAAGCAATTTGATTGGAGAAATAAATAGAGAAAAAGGTTATTATGATTTATTAATATGTTATAAGAATAATATATTAAAGGAGAAATCATATTTTTTTAATTAATGTTGGTCAATAATTAATTAGGAATTAATTTTGTGATCAAGTGTAATTAATTAAACTAGAGGGGCTGAATTGTAATTATGTGATAGTTGCAAAATAAGGAAATGGCTATCCTTGGAGAATGGTGGATGAATTCAAGGGATTGGATATCCTTGAAATCGTCCATATGGTCCAAGAGATAAGGGTTATCAAGGCTTATCTTATGGTTGCTTGGTGGGCAAGTAACTGGATAAGGATAAGGACTGAAACCCTAATCCTAACCCTATATAAAGACCCATAGGCCTTAAGAAATCGCCCACTTGCTTCTAAGGGATCCCTAGGCCTATTTCTACCTCTCCCCTTTTCTCTTTATAGCCTCTCCAATTGCTTGTGGTGTTTGTGAGCCATTAGAGGCACTACACTTGTGGTGCTTGCTTTCAAGACTTAGGGTTTGATGATTTAAGTTGTTATTGAAATATAACAACAAGAGGTATGTGATCTAACCTTATATATGAATTTCGAAAATAGCAATCTACTTTAGGGTTTTATCCATGTGTTCATAAAGTTGTATACCTAATAGTGAAAACATAGATCCAAATTCTAGGGTTGCATGCACACATAGGATTGTTTGTATAAAACCCATCAGTGGTATCAGAGCCTTTGGTTAACTTGTTTTCAATTAGTATTATTCAATTTTATGAACTTGACAAATTAGGGTTTATTGCCTATAAACTATAGGAGGCTATAGATTTCGAGATTAGGGTTTCCTAACCCTAATTGCGAAAATCTTGAAGGGTTTTCGAATCCTTTCCTTTTTATTCAAGATTTCAAGATCTAGGGTTTGCAAACCCTTAGATTTCAAGATTTGCCTCCTTCCCCAAGATAAGATCCTAAATTTGAGGGATTTGGATAATCCCATATCTTGTAATTATTTCGTAATTGTTAAATATGGTAATTAAAGATTTTGAATTATCCCCTCCCATTAGTTTTGAAATTTAGAGGGATAAAAGGGATCAGGATAAGTTAATTGTTTAATTGGTAATTATCCTTTAAGATTTAATAATCCCTTACGGTTTAATAATTTGAATTAAGAGTTTAATTTGAGATAATTATTAAATCAAGAGTTTTAATATTTAAAATTTTAATTTGAATGGTATTAAATTTCGAAAATTTTAAATTGAAGATTAAAACCCTAGTATTTTGAAATGTTTAAAATACACCCTATACTATTATATTATTACAAACTTAATAAATATATATATATATATATATATGTGTGTGTGTGTGTGTGTGTGTGTGTATAATTAAAATGCTAGTCTTACCGTTAGTAGGCCTCATTCACGAAGCCGGTCTATAAGGTGGGTATAAGGTTGCTGCTTATAAAATGACGCTTAATAGGTGTACACTCACACCCACCGCTTGCTTGACTGGTGGAGGGTCATTAGCCGAACGGGTAGGATAGGACAATCCTCTCCTTATTAATAAGTATAATGAATATAAATAAAGTAACTAAACATTTTTTTTAAAATTCTTAATCCTAGTTACTTTAGGCAAAAGTGAAATTGATGCAATCCCATGAAATTACACTTTGCACCCTTGCTAATAAGTTAGTGGAGCGTGTGTGGTTTACCGACACACTAATTGGTTCTAAGCAAAGGTGGTAAAGGGTGATTCATTGTTTGTCATAGTTCGATGGAGCGTGTGTGGTTTACCGGCACATTGAATAGGTGATTGTAACAATGAAGGCACCATGTAGTTTTCATGGTTATTCACACCCACTTTGTGATCCTCGGCATCCCAGTCACAAACGAGAGGGGCATATCGAGATTTAAACATGCCATTGAAAAGTTCAATGAATCTCCAAGAAAATCTAGGAATTCTCAATACATTTAAAACTTAAGCTTATGTTTTTCATGGTGAAGAATTAGTGAATCGTCATTCACTTACCTCCAAATTATTTGCGTGTTGGATTACGACATCCCTTTTCAAATATGTAAATAATGTTGTTGGATCCTAGCCCTAATTTTTCATTTTGGGTGTTTAATTAGGGATTCAATTCTAATCAAACTTTGTCCTTTCTATTTGTAGATGTCTAACGCAAACAACGCTGCTGCTAGCTCATTCACGCTAATGAGCATTTGTCAAAAAGTGACTTTCGATGGATCAAACTTTAGCGAATGGATAAGATACATTCGCACTATCGCGCGTTACGAGGACAAAGAGTATGTTCTCTATGAGAAGATCGAGAAGATCAATCCTGAAACTGCTACTCCCGAAGAGATAGCTGTCTTTGAGACCCATGAGCGTGATGTAACGAAAGTCCATTGCATCATGATAGACATAATGAACTCCGAATTCTAAAAGTCCTATGAGGACATGTATCCCTACGAGATGCATATAGACTTGATGAAGAGATATCACCAAAGCACGAGGCAAGAGCGCTATGAAATCATTACGAATATGATCACTGCTAAAATGGGAAGTGGAGAGTCTCTAACCGTGCACTTGCAAAAGATGCAAAGGTATGTTGATCGTCTTCGCAAGTTGAATGTTAAATTTGGGGAAGATTTGGCTATCGACATTGTTCTTCACTCCTTTCCCTCATGCTACAACCAATTTAGGATGACCTACCACACGAACAAGGAATAGGTCACCATAAGCAAACACCAAGGGCTCCTAAGGACTATTGAGAGCAACCTAAAAGACAAGTCTGTTGCACCAACTCCTAATCCACCCACTGCTACTGTTTTGGTAATTGGGCAAAGAAGGGGCAAGAAGAGGAAGGCTCCGTCTAAGAGCCACCACAAGGGAAAGTCCCAAGATGGTTCCTCTTCTAGTGGGACCAAGGTTAATCCTGCTAAGCCCAACTCTAACCCAAAGGAGGCAGAGTGCCATCATTGCCACAAAATAGGGCATTGGATGAGAAGCTGCCCGGAATATCTGCAAGCCATCAAGGATGGAAAGATCAAGCCATCTTATGCAGGTATATACACTATTAAATCTAATGATTCATCTCATGCTATTTCTTGGGTTCTTGATACAGGATGTGGTTACCACATTTGTTCTGATTTGCAGGGACTAAGAAGAAATAGGGATGTGGAGCATGGAAGGATAAATCTAATCATGGGAAACAGAAGATCGTCACCTGTCACCAAGATTGGAGTGTATTCTTTAGTGCTTAGTAATGGATTAGGTTTAGATTTAAATAATTGTTGCTACTCGCCAGATATGGAAAGAAACATCATTTCTTTTATGGTTTGTTTAGACAAGGATTTAGATATTCATTTAATAATGAGAATGGTTCTATTTATGCTTATCTAAATGGTATTTTATACTTTGAAGCAATGCCTTGTAATGGAATTTATGAAACTGTTATCGTTGTAGATAACCTAGGAAATGATGTGTTGTGTATAGATTCTTCCAATAGTATGGATAAAGCATCTTTATGGCATTGTCGTCTTGGACATGTTAACAAGAAGCGCATAGCCCAACTCCAAAAGGATGAAGTGTTGGAGTCATTCGACCTTAGGGAAGATGACACGTGCGAATCTTGTTTACTTGGAAAGATGACCAAGTCACCCTTCACTGGCACTTGTGAGAGGGGTGAGGGTTTATTGGATCTCATACATACCAATGTATGTGGACCCTTTAGATCCACCACAAAGGATGGAAACCGCTTCTATGTGACTTTCACCAATGATTATAGTAGATATGGGTATATTTACTTAATCAAGCACAAGTCAGAAACGTTTGAAAAGTTCAAAGAATTCAAGCATGAAGTGGAGAATCAATTGGGCAGGAAAATCAAGATGCTTCGATCCGATCGAGGAGGAGAGTGTTGGATAAGGTGTCTAAGTCCATAACTTATTTGGTATATACTTGACCCGACCCAACATGGTCCAATTGGGTTGCACTTCTCCCGAACTATTTATGGATAATTTTATGAGAGTTATACACATATGATTATTAATATATTATAAGGTATAATATATTAATATGAAGTCATGTTAAATAATTAGTCTTAGTCTTAAATTAATTATGAATTAATTTAGAGATTAAAAGGAAGACTAATTAGATTGTGGGCTATTGGTTTTATATGGTGTGGGCTAACACTCATTTGTTAATGGGCTAGGCTTGTATGGAAGTCCATGGATGATCCATGGAGCTTTTAACCCATGGATACTTGGAAAAGGAAAGGTCATGGGTTATTAGGGTTTCACCCTAATCATGTACACTATATAAGCATGCTTTCGCTGCATGAAATAGCCACTAGTGTGTGTGTTTGTGTGTGGCCGAAATTATAGTGTGTATACACTCTCTCAAAGTTTTCCAAGAGTTTGTGGTGATTTGTGATTCCATTTGAGGCATTCACACTATTGGTGCTTGGCCCTCAAACTCCTTAAGAATCAAACTCATCAAAAAGGTATGTAATCTCATCTAATACTTTTATGTTTAAAAGTACCCCATGCCATGTTAGATAGGTTATGAACCTTGGAAAATTATTATTTTGCATGTATTTAGACAAACATAGATCCAAGGTTTATTAGGGTTGCATGCACACTTAGGAAGTGTTAGATTGCTCAAAACCCAACAGTGGTATCAGAGCCTAGGCTTGCTTGTTTGATACTTGATGCAAAATAGTGAAAAAAAAGTCGAAATTTTTGCTGTCTGCATGATGGACTCGCCGAGTCCATGGGGGGACTCACCGAGTCCAAGGCAAAATTCATCCTACTCGCCGAGTAGGTTCGTGAACTCGGCGAGTAGAAGGTTCAGAATGCAGATTTTCGACTTTTGCTGCTGGAAATGGACTAGAAACTTTACCCTAAACTGTTTTGATGTTTTTAAACTTATTTTAGTTGGTGTAATGGTTGTTCTAATCCATTTACAATAGCATATATCAAAATTTCATGCTTTGTATGTGTTCATATAATTCTTGAAACTTTGATAATCATGTTCATGTTCTTATGAATTTAGAAGACGATAAGAATTATTTGCTGAATTGTTTAGGATTAATTCTTGATCATTTATGTGTTTTAATGGAGTCCATAATTTATCCTCAAGTTATGGATATCCAAAGGTCACTTTTCTTTAACACACATTAAAAACACATAAGTTACATAAAATGAAGAGTCTTCATTTTATGAACCTTTAATTCATAAGTTATGAAATGAAAAGTTTTGAAGAGTTACAAAACTTGACCTCAAGTTTTGGAATTTGGAAAAGTTTCACACACTTTAATAAACTTTAATTCCAACACTTAGAGTTTTAAAAGTTAAAATTTAACACTTATACTATTTATAACATTAATGGTTAATTATTATATATATATATATATATATATATATATATATATATATATATATATATATATATGTATAAGAACAAGTCGTTTTACCGTTAGTAGGTCTCATTCACGAAGTCGGTCTATAAGGTGGGTATAAGGTTGTTGCCTATAAAATGGCGACTTAATGGGTGTATACTCTCACCCACCGCTTGCTTGACTGGTGGAGGGTCGTTAGCCGAACGGGTAAGACAAGGACTTATAAATTCTCATTAAGTATGATGAATATTATAAAGTGACTAAATCTTTTATTTAATTCCCAATCTTAGTTACTTTAGGAAAAATGTGAACATGGTGCTAGTCCATGGAATTCACACTTTGTACCTTACCAAGTCGTTAGTGGAGCGTGTGTGGTTAACCGGAACACTAACTTGGACTCGTAAGGATCACAAAGGGTGACTTAATGTTTGTCATAGATCAATGGAGTGTGTGTGGTTAACCGACACATTGATTAGGTGATAATGTTAAGGGTACCAAGTGAATTAGCATGGTTATTCACACCTTGTTTTGTGATCCTCGGCATCCCAGTCACAAAACTTGAAGGGCATAATCGAGATTGAGACATGCCATTGAAAAGTTCAATGAATCTCAAAAGAATCTAGGAATTTCAAATCCAATTAAAACCTAATAATTCATTTTGTTTTTCATGGTGGAAATTGGTGAATCGTCATTCACCTACCTTTCAAATATATTATTACTTAGATTACGACATCCCTCTTCTAAGTATAATATATTGTGATTGGATCCTAGCCTTTCAGATGTCTTCCAACACTAATGCTTCGGGCTCTAACCCAACTGGTTCTTTCTCTTTCATGAATCTTTGTGGGAGAGTCATCTTTGATGGTTCCAAATTCATGGACTGGATTAGGAACATCAGGATGGTAACTCGTTATGAGGATAAGGAATATGTCCTCGATAAGGAGTTAAAAGAGCTTGATGAGTCTACTGCTACTCCTGAGGAGATCTTTGAATTCAGGACACATGAGAGATGCTACTAAGGTGGCATGCATCATAATGGCCACGATGACAGCCGAACTCCAAAATTCCTATGAGGACTTTTACCCTTTTGAGATGCACCAAGACCTGATGGAAAGGTACCATCACAGTGCTCGTCAAGAGCGGTATGAAATAATCTCCTCCATAATAACAACCCGCATGAAGGATGGTGAATCCGTCATGGCCCACATGCAAAAGATGCAAAGGTATGTGGACCGTTTGCTGAAGCTGAATGTGAACTTCCCTGAGGAGTTGGCAATTGACATCATTTTGCACTCCTTACCTTCTTGTTATGACCATTTTCGTATGACATATCATATGAACAACGAGGAAGTTACGCTTAGCAAGCTTCAAGGACTCTTGAAGACCGCTGAAATCGGTCTTAAGGGCAAGGCGGTTGTTACCTCTACTACTCCTACTCCAACATCTACGCCTGCTTTGGCTATCGGGCAAGGCAAAGGGAAAAAGAGGAAGCGCCCTTCGAAGGGTAACAAGGGAAAGTCTCTTGAAGGCTCCTCATCAAGGACCAAGAGCGGTTCTGCCACTCCTTCTGCCATTCCCAAGGATGCTGATTGCTACTATTGCCAGGATAAGGGGCATTGGAAGCGAAACTGCCCTAAATACTTGCAGGATCTGAAGGATGGGAAAGTGAAACCCACCCACTCAGGTATATACACAATATTGTCTAATAACTCACCATATTCTAACTCTTGGGTGCTTGATACAGGATGTGGTATTCACATATGTTATGATTTGCAGGGCCTAAGAAGAAGTGAGGATGTGGAGCACGGGAAAATAAACTTGATCATGTGGAATAGGAAGGCTTCACCTGTTTCCAAGATTGGAGTTTATACTTTGTTGCTAAATAATGGGTTAAAATTAGATTTGAATAAATGTGTGTACTCATCTGAAATGGCGAGGAATATTATTTCCTTTCATGCTTTGTACAAACAAGGTTTTACCTTTTCGTTTGATAATGAATGTGGTGGTATTAATGCTTTCTTTAATAATGTGTTTTATTTTAAAGCATTACCTTGTGATGGTGTGTATGAAACTGTGTCGATTGTAGACAACTTAGGAAATAATGTGTTGTATATTGATTCTTCTACTAGCCTAGATAAGGCATCATTGTGGCATTGTCGTCTTAAACATGTAAACAAGAAACGCATAGGCCAACTCCAAAAGAGTGGAGTCTTGGAGTCATTCGACCTTAAATCGGATGATAGTTGTGAGTCTTGTCTACTTGGAAAGATGACAAAATAACCCTTCACTGGAACTTGTGAAGGGGGTGAGGGTTTGTTGGACCTAATACATACTGATGTATGTGGACCATTCAAAACCGCCACAAGGGATGCTAATCAGTATTATGTGACTTTTATTGATGATTTTAGTAGATATGGGTGTGTCTACTTAATCAAACATAAGTCAGAAGCCTTTGAAATGTTTAAGGAATTCAAACAGGAAGTAGAAAATCAATTGGGTAGGAACATTAAGATGCTTCGATCCGATCGAGGTGGTGAGTATCTTAGTACCGAGTTCCTTGACTATCTTAAGGAGTGTAGGATTGTCTCACAATTGACTCCTCCCAGGACACCACAGCTAAATGGTGTAGCTGAGAGGCATAATCGAACCTTGTTAGACATGGTTCGCTCTATGATGAGTCGAGATTCGCTACCAATCTCTTTTTGGGGGTATTCCTTAGAGACTACCGCCCATATCCTTAATCCAGTCCCTACAAAGAAGGTTACCAAAACACCTCATGAGATGTGGACTGGGAAGGTTCCCAATTTGGACCACATCAAAATTTGGGGTTGCGAAGCTTTCGTGAGGCGTGAAACTCATGATAAGCTTGAACCCTGAAGTGAAAGGTGTATTTTCATCGGCTACCCACAAAAATCCTTCGGTTACCTCTTCTACAGACCCAGTGAGAATGTGGTCTTTGTAGCAAGAAGAGGGGTCTTTCGTGAGAGAGAATTTATAAGCCAAGGAGACAGTGGGAGGAAAATTGATCTTGAAGAAATTCAAGAATCAATTGGTGAAGGAACCTCAGACACTAGCAATCAACCTGAGGAGGAAACTCCTGTTGAGCCAGCTGATGAGTCTGTACCTCCGAGACGTTCCACACGGGTTAGGAACACACCTGCGTTTTATTATGGTTTTCATATTACTACGAAAGGTGATACATTTATCAGCGATAGTACACTAGTAAATTTGGATGAACCTAGCAGTGTTAAGGAAGCCATGGTAGGCTCGGAGTCTGCTAAGTGGAAGGAGGCTATGGACAGCGAGATACAGTCCATGTATGACAATCAAGTTTGAAACTTGGTTGACAATGTACCAGGCCATAAAATAGTCGGGTGCAAATGGATCTTCAAGAAGAAGACCGACATGGAAGGAAAAGTGCATACTTATAAGGCTCGACTGGTTGCGAAGGGTTTTACTCAGACTCAGGGTATTGATTATGAGGAAACCTTCTCGCCGGTAGCAAAGATTAAATCTATTAGGGCTATGCTAGCCATTGCTGCATTTCATGATTATGAAATATGGAAAATGGATGTCAAAACCACTTTTCTTAATGGAAAATTGGCTGAGGATGTGTACATGAATCAGCCAGAGGGTTTTGTCAGTGCAGAGTACCCTAATAGAGTATGCAAGCTTGAGAAATCCATTTATGGATTAAAACAAGCATCTCGTAGCTGGAATCTTTGTTTCGATGAGAAGGTCAAAGAGTTTGGCTTCTCGAGAAGTGAAGATGATTCTTGCATGTATGTCAGAGCTAGTGGGAGTATAGTTAGCTTCTTGGTACTGTATGTGGATGCCATACTACTTATAGGAAATGACATCCCAACCTTGCAGGAGGTTAAGTCTTGGCTCGGGAAGTGCTTTGCTATGAAGGAACTAGGGGAAGCTGCCTATATCCTAGGGATAAGGATATTAAGAGAAAGGAGTAAAAGACTAATTAGACTTAGTCAGAGTACCTACTTGGATAAGGTGTTGAAAAGGTTCAACATGCAGAATTCCAAGAAAGGAGATTTACCGATCCAAAGCAATACCAAGCTGAGTAAGACTCAGAGTCCGAGTACATAGGTAGAGATAGCTGAGATGAGCCAATTACCGTATGCTTCCGCTGTTGGCTCGATCATGTATGCTATGACTTGTACCCGCCCTGATGTGGCCTTTGCTTTGAGCATGGTCAGCAGGTATCAGAGGAACCCTGACAAGGCTCATTGGACTGCGGTAAAGAACATTCTCAAGTACCTGCAGAGGACTTAGGATTGGATCCTTACCCTTGGTGGGAGTGATGACTTGAGAGTATTAGGGTATAGTGATGCTAGTTTTCTAACTGATAGGGATAACTTTCGCTCTCATTCGGGCTGGGTCTTTACCTTAAATGGAGGGGCAATCTCTTGGAAGAGTTCCAAGCAGGAGACAGTGGCTGATTCGACTTGTGAATCAGAGTATATAACAACGAGTGAAGCAGCGAAGGAGGCGATATGGCTGAAGAACTTCATCGGAGACCTTGGAGTTATGCCATCTATTAAGGAGCCTATGGAAATTTTCTGTGACAACAATAGTGCGGTTGCTTTAGCTAAAGAACCGAGAGATCATGGGAGATCCCGACACATTGACAAAAAATATCACTTCATACGACACAAGATAGAAGAAGGACTCCTCGTGGCAAAGAGGATATCGTCAGATGAGAACCCTGCAGATCCCCTTACAAAGGGACTGACAAGGGCTAAGCATTTTCAGCATGCGAGGCGCATCAGGCTGAGGGATGATATTAGTTTTACAGATTAGATAGTTTTCTCTGAAACTTGTAAAATGTAATCGACATTTGATGATGAATAAAAATGTGATTTATTTATGAGTAAGGTGTTACTATCATTGTCAATTATTTACAATTGTTTCAGCTTTGCATGTTTTGACTTCCAGAATAATTAATTTATTCAAACCTCCACAATCGGTCATACGTCAGAAGTAGGTATGAATCAAGATTGTCATGAATTGGGTTTGTAGATGGCTAAAAGTGTTTAGACATGGCAATGGTTGCTACAACATTCATGATTACTCATAAGTTATGAGTATTGGAATAAACCCACGCTCACTTGTATCACTTCATGGAATTTATCTCGAGTGATCGTGAGACGGTAATATCATATAAGTCTTCAAACCTAGAGATATGAGT
This sequence comes from Lactuca saligna, assembly GCF_052625555.1. Classification (NCBI taxonomy): domain Eukaryota; kingdom Viridiplantae; phylum Streptophyta; class Magnoliopsida; order Asterales; family Asteraceae; genus Lactuca; species Lactuca saligna. The sequence goes on along the minus strand of NC_136425.1, from coordinate 151,538,207 downwards.
TGTTACCTATGAGTTGGTTGTGCATTGATTGCACGTAAACGCATCAGTAACTTGATGTTATAAAACGTGCCTTTGTGTACAATTCAACAAGTAGTAGAACAAGCATACGAGTCGAAGTTTATCTGTTCCTTCTAGAAATAGAAGCGATATCTGGGCCCCTCAATGATTTTGTGTTAACCCATGTACCGGGCCCGGTCAGAACTAAATTGATGTGTTCAGTTGAGTTCTTTTTCAAACAAATCGGAAATCGAGAAACAACTGCCAAACAATAAGCAAGACATAGTTCCATGTGTTTGTTCGGCTGATATCATGAGAACACAGGATTGTATGATCACTTATCTTAAAATGGCGCTTCATAGTTCAACAGAGTTTTCGAGAGCTACGATTGCTGATTGGTTCCTGAAGTAATATAGGCAAATACAGTTATTAGACTTATCCAAGTGGGAGTCTGTTGGATAAGGTGTCTAAGTCCATAACTTATTTGGTATATACTTGACCCGACCCGGCATGGTCCATTTGGGTTGCACTTCACCCGAACTATTTATGGATAATTTTATGAGAGTTATACACATATGATTATTAATATATTATAAGTTATAATATATTAATATGAAGTCATGTTATTTAATTAGTCTTAGTCTTAAATTAATTATGAATTAATTTAGAGATTAAAAGGAAGACTAATTAGATTGTAGGCTATTGGTTTTATATGGTGTGGGCTAACACTCATTTGTTAATGGGCTAGGCTTGTATGGAAGTCCATGGATAATCCATGGGGCTTTTAACCCATGGATACTTGGAAAAGGAGAGGTCATGGTTTATTAGGGTTTCACCCTAATCATGTACACTATATAAGCATGCTTTTGTTGCATGAAATAGCCACTAGTGTGTGTGTTTGTGTGTGGCCGAAATTATAGTGTGTATACACTCTCTCAAAGTTTTCCAAGAGTTTGTGGTGATTTGTGATTCCATTTGAGGCATTCACACTATTGGTGCTTGGCCCTCAAACTCCTTAAGAATCAAACTCATCAAAAAGGTATGTAATCTCATCTAATAATTTTATGTTTAAAAGTACCCCATGCCATGTTAGATAGGTTATGAACCTTGGAAAATTATTATTTTTCATGTATTTAGACAAACATAGATCCAAGGTTTATTAGGGTTGCATGCACACTTAGGAAGTGTTAGATTGCTCAAAACCCAACAGAGAGTACCTAAGTCGTGAATTCCACGATTATCTTAAGGAATGTGGAATAGTTTCGCAATTGACACCACCTAGGACACCACAATTGAATGGTGTGGCAGAAAGGCGTAATCGAACCCTGTTAAACACGGTTCGTTCTATGATGAGTGGTGCTTCAATACATATCTCATTCTGGGGGTATACCTTAGAGACTGCCGGTCACATCCTTAACCAAGTCCCTACAAAGAAGGTTGCCAAAACACCTCACGAGATGTGGATAGGGAAAGCTCCCTCGTTGGCACATATCAAGGTTTGGGGTTGTGAAGTTTTTATAAGATGAGATACTCACGACAAGCTTGAACCTCGTAGTGAGCGATGTATTTTCATCGGCTACCCGCAGAGATCCTTTGGATATCTCTTCTATAGATCGAGTGACAATGTTGTCTTCGTTGCGAGAAGAGGGGTTTTCCGAGAGCGAGAACTCATAAGCCAAGGATATAGTGGGAGGCAAATCGATCTTGAAGAGATTCAAGAATCGAGCGATGAAGGAACTTCTAATCCTGGCACTCAACCTGAGGAGGAAACTCCGGTTGAACCAATTGACCAATCCTTACCTCTTAGACGTTCCGAAAGAGTTAGAGTTTAACCCCAGTTGTATGGTTTTCATATTACTACTGAAGGGGACACGTATATTAGTGACAGTACACTAGTAAATCTAGATGAACCTAACAGCTATAAGGAAGCCATGGTAGGCCCGGAGTCTGCTAATTGGAAAGAGGCGATGGACAGCGAGATTCAGTCCATGTATGACAACCAAGTTTGGAATTTGGTTGACAATGTGCTCGGACGTAGGAAGGTTGGGTGCAAATGGATCTTCAAGAAGAAGACCGACATGGATGGGAATGTGCATACGTATAAAGCACGATTGGTGGCGAAGGGCTTTACTCAAACTCCCGGAGTTGACTATGATGAGACCTTCTCACCAGTAGCCAAGATAAAATCTATTAGGGTGATGCTAGCCATTGCTGCATTTCATGATTATGAGATTTGGCAGATGGATGTCAAGACCTCTTTCCTTAATGGGAAGTTGGCTGAGGATGTTTACATGGCTCAGCCAGAGGGTTTTGTTGATACGAAGCATCCCAATAGAGTGTGCAAGCTTGAGAAGTCCATTTATGGACTCAAACAAGCATCTCGCAGATGGAATATTTGCCTTGATGAGAAAGTCAAAGAGTTTGGATTTGTACGAAGTGAAGATGAATCATGTGTATATGTCAAGGTCAGTGGGAGTACAGTTAGCTTCCTCGTTTTGTATGTTGATGACATACTACTCATAGGAAACGACATCCCGAGTCTACAGGAGGTTAAGTCCTGGCTCGGGAAGTGCTTCGCTATGAAGGACCTCGGAGAGGATTCCTATATTTTGGGAATAAGGATAGTGAGAGAACGAAGTAAGAGACTAATAGGATTTAGTCAAAACACTTACTTGGATAAAGTACTAAAACGTTTTGGTATGGAGAACTCAAAGAAGGGAGAACTACCGATACAGAGTAATGCCAAGTTGAGTAAGACTCAAAGTCCGAGTACCGAAGCCGAGATAGCAGAGATGAGCTGAGTACCCTACACTTCCGCAGTTGGCTCGATCATGTATGCTATGACTTGTACTCGACCTGATGTGGCCTTTGCCTTGAGCATGGTCAGTAGATATAAAGGGAAGCCGGGCAAAGCTCATTGGATTGTGGTTAAGAATATCCTTAAGTACCTTCGGAGGACCAAGGAATGGTTTTTAGTCCTTAGAGGGAGTGATGACTTAAAGGTGCGAGGGTATAGTGACGCAAGTTTCCAGACAGACAGAGACAACTACCGTTCGCAGTCGGGCTGGATCTTTACCCTAAATGGAGGAGCAGTGACTTGGAAAAGTTCCAAGCAGGAAACTGTAGCTGATTCAACGTGTGAATCAGAGTACATTGAAACGAGCGAAGCATCCAAGGAGGCGATATGGTTGAAGAACTTCATTGGTGACCTTGGAGTTGTGCCTGCCATAAAAGAACCTATGGAAATTTTCTGTGATAATGAAGGAGCGGTTGCCTTGACCATGGAACCGAGGGATCATGGTAGATCTCGGCATATCGACAGAAAGTATCATTTTATTAGAAATCAAGTAGAAGAAGGACACCTCATGGTTAAGAGGATATCATCAGAAGATAACCCAACAGATCCGCTTACGAAGGGATTGAGTAGGGTTAAGCACTTGCAGCACGCTAGGAGCATTGGGCTGAAGGATGATATTATTTTAGATTAGATAGTTTTAGAAACATATAATGGATAAATGTAATTGGCATTTGATGATTAAATAAAGGAGTATTGTTTATAAGTAAGGTTACTGTCTTATGTTAATTGTTTAACCGTTGTTTCAAATTTGCATGTTTTGACTTCCTAAATAATTGAGTTATTAAGAATAATCGAATTATTCGAATGATCCACAATCGTTCATATGTTGGAAGTAGGTATGAATGAAGATTGTCATGAATTGGTATGTAGAGTGTCTAAAAGGTATTAGACATAGCAAAGGTTTGCTGCAACATTCATGAGTGCTTATGAACAAGTTTTGAGCATTGGAATAAACCCACGCTTGTTGGAATCATTTTATGGAATATGACAAAATGTGATCGCAAGGCGATAATATCATATGGTCTTGAAACCAAGATATATGGTTTATTGTTTGCTAATTGGTTGTACATTGATAATACGAAACCGCATCAGTAAATTGATGTCATAAAACGCATTGTTGTGTATAGTTGATTAATAAATAGTAAATGCATATAAGTCGAAGTTTATATGTTACTTCTATCCTAAGAGGGTAAAAGCGATATTACGGCCGCTCGATGATTTGATTTGACTTATGTATTGGGCCCGGTCAGGACTAAATTGATGTGTTCAATTAAGTTCTATGTCAAATGAATCTGAGATAAAGAAACTAAATGCTGGACAATAAGTTCAATGAAATTGTCCGCACAATATCTAAACAGAGGACAGTACGATCCCTTATCTAAAGGACAGGTTACTGATAAGATCAGAGTACGACAGCGTCTTTGAGAGCTACGATTGCTAATCGAGTTGTATGTTATATTTGTGGTTACTAGACTTATCCAAGTGGGAGTCTGTTGGATTAGTGTCTAAGCCCGTAACCATATTTGGTAAATACTTGACCCGGTTATGCATGGTCCTTTTAGGTTGCCTTCACCAAAGCAACTTGAATGGAGAAATAAATAGAGAAAGAGGTTATTATGATTTATTAATATGTTATAAGAATAATATATTAAAGGAGAAATCATATTTGTTTAATTAATGTTGGTCAATAATTAATTAGGAATTAATTTTATGATCAAGTGTAATTAATTAAACTAGAGGGGCTGAATTGTAATTATGTGATAGTTTCAAAATAAGGCAATGGTTATCCTTGGAGAAGGGTGGATGAATTCAAGGTATTGGATATCCTTGAAATCGTCCATATGGTCCAAGAGATAAGGGTTATCAAGGCTTATCTAATGGTTGCTTGGTGGGCAAGTAACTGGATAAGGATAAGGACTGAAACCCTAATCCTAACCCTATATAAAGACCCATAGGCCTTAAGAAAGCACCCACTTGCTTCTAAGAGATCCATAGGCTAATTTTTACCTCTATCCTCTCTCTATAGCCTCTCCAATTGCTTGTGGTGTTTGTGAGCCATTAGAGGCACTATACTTGTGGTGCTTGCTTTCAAGACTGAGGGTTTGAAGATTTAAGTTGTTATTGCAATATAACAACAAGAGGTATGTGATCTAACCTTATATATGAATTTCAAAAATAGCAATCTACTTTAGGGTTTTATCCATGTGTTCATAAAGTTGTATACCTAATAGTGAAACATAGATCCAAATTTAAGGGTTGCATGCACACATAGGATTGTTTGTATAAAACCCATCATCTCTGCCATCAGCTGCATAAGAAGGCCCCACTATCTCTCCCTAACTAGCTCGCGAGTATCATTACATATTATTAAGACCAGATAATTCTTCGAATGTGAGGTCTCTCCCTACAACAGTTGGACTCAGACAAGAGTTGCGAAATAGGGCTAAATCTAACCTTATGAAATTATTTAGTCCCTGTAATATGTAACTTATCATATTCGTTTCCTAGTTAGTTAAAGATAACTAGAACTCCTAAAAGCACAAATCAAGCAACATTCGAGCATTGAGTAACCAAAACCAAGCATATCCTAATCAAGCCATCATATCACTGACTAATCAGTACTAGCATGCAGTTCAATAAGCTCATACAGTAGGCATACAAGGCATCCTTCCTAGATCCTTAGCCCTAATCTAGCATGCAGTTCACATATTCATAATTCATATCATAATACAAACATGTATGGGTAATTTGGGAGAATTTACTTGAGCTCGACTGATTGCATGCATCACACCCTTTTTCTCTTTTGAAATTCTTTTTATAAAATGATTTACTTTTGAAAATTTTCGTACCAAGTCCTTAGTTTAAGTTCAAACACACCCGAGAGTATGCCCGAATCCCTCAAACCAAAGCTCTGATACCAACTTGTAACACTCATAAAATATGGTCCCAAAAATTTCGTTTTAAAATTATTAAATAAACATCATTTGTTAAAAACATCCAATCATATTCATAAATTAGAATATCCATATCAAAACATCAGAGTAAACATCCCAGGCTAACATCATGGTGTGTGTAATGTAGTCATCCTGAGCTCTTCCCTTTGGTACCAGAAGTACCTGAAACCAAAACTGAAAACCGTAAGCACGAAGTTTAGTGAGTTTCCCCAACCTACCACATACCATACACACAATCACATAATCAAACAGTTGGGGTGTTAAATATGGAAGTAACAAAGAAACAACAAATGACACATACATTTGGAAAACACACATCACACACAAGAGAAAGAAAGCGTAACCAGCATAATTTTGTGATTTAGAACTCAAAATTAGAAAAAAAATAGTTCCAAATTTTGTTGACATACAATATTTATAGACAACCTCTAGTAAGTTGAAACAGTCCAGATGATATTTGTTGTGGTGACTGAAATAGATGATGACAAAGAGAGAGAAAGAAGGTGATCAAAGGTTACACAAAATCCTACCTGGAGGGTGACAAGTGGAGCATGCGGCAGTGATGGTGGTGTCATTTGAATAACGACGTTTAATCGAGGTCGGCAATAGCCTTTCTCTTGTTCCCTTCTTCATATGCAATGCAATTTGAAGCACTACAGTAAATTGAGGTTGCTTTGTTTGGTAGATTTTAAGAAAGACGAAGAGACGGTTGGCCTGTAAATCGAAGCTTAGTTTTGAGATCATCCTTCCTCAATATGTCGATTTCTCTCATGTATAAACAATGTAAAAGGGGAAGACGCAAATTCGAGGGAGGTACTACAAAGTAATCGGTGTATTGCAGTTGAGACACGTTTCTTCGAGACCTACATGTATCCACCACAAATCCAATACCCTCAATACTAGTTGCTCTCTTGAAAACTAGCCATCCACTATTGAAGTCGTTTGGCTCAACTGAAAACTTTCTGCTGTTCACCAGCCACATCCACTTTTAATATGAATAATAATATGTGCTCATAATATATGCTAAAATTGCATGGTTACGAAGATTTTTTGGACTTGAATGTGATTATGAGTATATAATTCTTTTAAGGAGTATGTATTTGTAACATCTCAAAATTTTATATTGAATTGAGATGATAATGTTAATGTAAAACTATAAGATATTTTTTAAGTTTTTAAGTATGTATTTAAGATTTATATCAAAATACGCTTGAAAATACCTAAATAAATTGCTAATTCAAAGTTTAATTAAAATGCTAGAATATGATTTTTGCTATTTTTTCATGTAAATGATAAACGATACATAATGGGGGTGATAATATGACATGCGAACATAAGAATGTGATAATATAAAGTTACCCTGGTTATTTACATAGCCGCAGGGCCGGCCTTATTGTTTGATTAGTTAAGGTAGGGCTTAGGGCCCCCAATTGTAAGGGCCCCATTTTCTTTCGATCCAAGCTTAGCAGTTTCCAAAATCACGTGTATTGCATTCTTCAAGCGACGAATAGCGATTAAACTTTTGATTTTTTTTCCTGCATTCTCATTCTTGATTCTAAGCGGCTAAGCCTTCTCCAATCGTTTCTTATACTAATCTACTCTTCTGTTGAGTCGATGTCTAACTGAGTCACTAAATCTCTTCGCTGAATTGTTGCACGATGTTGTTCTTCACGATCTTCTTCCTTCTTCAATCTTCATTATCGGTTAAGGTTTATCCATTGCTAAAAAAATCATTAATTTTGATGATCTGATTTAGTGATGCTATTTTGCTGTCATTGAAACAATATGCTTGTATTTTAACTTTTCAGTTTTGATTCTTCTGTTATCTCTGGCTATCTAATTGGGGTTAATAGCCTATTGAATGAATTGATTAGGGTTAAAGGACTAAAGAATTGACAGTTAACTTGTTATTGTTGACACCGAGAGAGACTTCTACAAACCTATATATCGTTATCTTATGAAGATAAAAATAGTTGCTATTTTAGCCTTATACCCTTTTATGTCATAATTAGTCTATCCAGACATACTTGTAAACGAACACATATATGATATATGAGGGCAAAAAGGACATTATATCAATCACCACCATCTTTTTCCAGATCTTTTGTAATTGTAAACATTCTAGTCTATCGAGTATTTGATGAGTTTTGGTCATAAGACATCCTATGTGCTCATACAAACCCTAATGCTTGGATCTAGGTTTCTCTATTGTACAGGCTTTGAATCCAAGACTATAAACCCTAATTCTAGCATATGGAAATCGATATTAACATATAATTAGGTTTAAGATGTTACCTTGATTGTTATGTAGCAATAACAATCCCAATTCCTTCTTGAATTGACTTTGGAAGGCTTAGAGTCACAAGTGTCACTCCTCTAATGGCTTACAAACACCAAGAGCAAATGGAGAAGTTATAAAGAGAGAGGAGAGGTATAAGAATTCGTCTCTAGGACCTCTTGGGAAGGGATACACGAATTCATTAGCCTTAGGGGGTTTATATAGGTGTAAAGATTAGGGTTTTAGTCCTTATCCTTATCTAGTTGCTTGCCCACCAAGTAACCATAAGATAAGTCTTAGAAACCCTTATCCTAGTCAAATTCTAAGGCCCTATCACCTTAGATTCGTCCAACCCATTATTAAGATAATCCTTCCCTTATTTTGTAACTATCACATAATTACAATTCAGCCCCTCTAGTTTAATTAATTACACTTGATCACAAAATTAATTCTTAATTAATTATTGACCAATATTAATTAAACAAATATGATTTCTCCTTTAATATATTATTCTTATAACATATTAATAAATCATAATAACCTCTCTCTCTCTCTATTTATTTCTCCAATCAAGTTGCTTTGGTGAAGGCAACCCAAAAGGACCATGCACCATCGGGTCAAGTACATACCAAAATAGTTATGAACTTAGACACTAATCCAACAGTCTCCTACTTGGATAAGTCTAATAACTATTATGCATATGACTTCAGATCCTTATCTGCAATCGTAGCTTTCCAAAGCCGTAGTCAACTCTGATCCTATCAGATACGCGTGTCCTTAGATAAGGGATCATATATTCCTCCATTCTAGATATCGTAAGACATGATTTCTAATCATTCTCTTTGTACTATTTCTCGATCTCCAATTTATGACGACTGACTAATTGAACAAATCAAATTAGCCCTAGCCCGGCCGAGCATTTTCGTTTGTCATCACTAAATCATCGAGGGGCCCAAAGATATCGCTTTTATCCTTCTTTGGATAAAAGGAACGGATAAACTTTGATACAATGCTTGCTTGCACTCACTCACCGAATCACACACAATAATATGTTAGTGCGTTTTCATATTATCAATATGCAACCGATTAGCAAGATACAACTCACACATCTCGGTTTCAAGAATATAAGATGTTATCGTCTCACCAATCACTCGCGATACAATTCATGGAGTGATCCAAGTGAGTGTGGGTTTAATCCAATGCTCAAATCTTATTCATAAGCACTCATGAACATTGTAGCAAACATTTACTTATGTCTAATACTCTTTTAGACAATCCACATACCAATTCACGACAGTCTTCATTCATACCTACTTCCAACATATGAACGACTGTGGCCCGTTCGAATAATTTGACTGTTCTTAACCAATTAAATTATTCAGGAAGTCAAAACATGCAAAGTGAAACACAAGAATAATACTAATCCCATATGGCCTCAAAACTTTGAGTATAAATAAAACTCCTTTTATTTATCACCATATCCATTACTCATTATTTGTCGTTTCGGGTAATCAACTTCTTACTTGAATTATTACACTTGTCCCATGCTCCCAGCATGCACACAATGTTTACTTATGGTTCTTACTTTGTGAAATAGATCAAATTGTACACATTTCCAATTATTCTCATTTCACAACTCCAAATCCTTTTTCATAAGTGAAAGAATATAAAATTCTTGCTACTTATAGAATATGCTAGATTCTAACATTCTATGCAATGATTCTTTCGTAATGTCACTGTACCAAAGTCATAAAGACTATTGCCAATGATATTACAAAGTCCTCTATCGGAGATTGTGACAAGACAATTCCTTAGATATGATGTCTCTCACTCAAAGTACATTCCTTTGAACATTCTTTTGCATAAAAGTTTCTAATCTAGACATAGATTTTCAATATTCAATTCCTAATATGGACATGCTTCTATATTTTCCATATGACAACTTATTCTTAATAGAATATTTTCTATTCATAATAATGTCGATATGGTCCATCCAATACCATGCTTCCAACTACTCACAAGCAACCAATCCTCGTCGAACTTTGGATTGTCCTTTGATAGTTGTTTAATTATTTTAGTCAAAACCAATTCTAGTCCCTTTTTCCTCTAAATGCGCTAGACATTTGGAAAATTTTAGAATTGTCAAACATTAAAGCATTTGTAATCGATCCTATACCCAAAGCGTATGGGACACGACGCATAATGTTTTATTCGCTATGTTCTCAAAATTCGAATTGTGAAAAGGAATGTCGTAATCATAATCGAAATTTTAAGAACACACTATGTACCTTTGACTAAATTTATTAACATTTCTCAACCTAAGCCTTTAGATTTGAAATAAAGCATAATATTCTCTCCCTTAGTTATAGCAAAACAACTTTACAACCCTTACGACTTTGCAAGGTATAACTCTTGTTTTCTATAATTAATATTGCCAACTTGCAAAACTTTCCATAATAATCATACAATCATAACATTTATGCTCCCACTATCATGATGATTATTATAAAACATAACACTTATGCTCCCACTAGCTTTGACATGTATTCATAAACATCTTAACTTTCAGAAAAACAATACCTATTGAATTTCTTAAGTCCATGTTTCTAATACTTAATGCTTTAATAATCTTTTATCAAGGCCTCTTAAGCTTATACACCTTTGCTTTAGATAGTTCATATGTGTGTCTAAACTATTAAGACTAATTGCCAAACCTCACAATTCAAATCATGGAAAGGGATACCGTAACCATAATTGAATTCGAGAATGCAACTTTACAATCACTATCTTCTTAAAAAATTTCTTAGTGAAAGCATTTCCTCACAATCATTTTCATGAAGGAGGAAATCTTATGACACTTAGATTTAAACGGTGTATTTGTTCCTATCCATGTGAATTTGTTAAAACCAAAGTTTACAACAAATTCAAACTTATATGGACCGAACTTTCGTAATCTTGATTTATTGCCTTATGGTAGCATAGCTGCCCACCACATCTTCCAAGTAGTTAAGCAGCTCACCTTTTCCTATCAATGTACCTTTCATTGATTAAGGTGCTTTGCCTTTTATGTGTTCAAAATGAGAACTCATAGGACTCACATGCATAATTAACTCAATTGGAACAACGCAGAATCAAAATATTGTCAACACAATAGGTTGTAAACCTCAACTCGTGTGCTAGTGATGATCGATAAGGTTTATTTGATTTGTTCTTGAAACCTTTCAAGACCAATAAGACTCCCACTAACTCCTTGACATATAAGATTCTCTTGTCAATAACCATTTCTTGACAAAACAAATATTCAAGAGTTAGTGTAGCTTTTATCAAAACATTTCATAAATTGGTCCTAGTTGGCCTTTGTCTTATCCAAGACATCACAACTTTCCACATTTGATGAATGTTATAAACCTTTAATACTTTTCACTCATTGTCACAATCTTAACTTTAAGACTTGTTATTGGAACGAAGTATGATTGACCTTTTGATTTAACCATTTCTTCAATCCTTGATTCCTCTTCTTAAACATACAATTGTACTAAGACTCACTTAGAGGATCAATTGAGATATGGTTCTTAATCATTAAGACCTATCATAAAGCATAAAAGCTACTCTCCCTTCTTCTTAGAATGGAGAAACTTTTATCTTTCTGTCTACTTGATTCTTCTTATTCGTTTTGCTATTGATTTAAACTTTTCAATCAATTTAGAATTACACTTAATCTTATGAGTATAATCATATTTACTAAACCTTTAGTAAATCATGACGAATATCTTTGTTTCTCTTATGGTGGACTTGATCAACACACAACTTTGTGTACTCGATCTCCTAGTCCTTCACTTGACACTTTGTCAATGAATTAGTCTAATTTCCAAATATGAAATTTCTCATTCATCATGCAACCAAGTTGCGTGATTCCAAATTTCTGTCCAATTGAAACTTGGGCGATGAGAAACTCTCCCTATTTGGTAAATTCTCGACTTTTTTTTTTCATAAACACCATAAATAAGAATCATATCCATTTGTTGTAGAAATATTCAAACATCAATTTTCATAACGATTTCATTGCGAGGAAGTAAACAAATAAATAAATAAGTCAAACCAAAATTTATTTTATTTATAAAAGCAGCGGAAAACATTTGTCCTTACAACGCAAAATCCATTGAAAACTATGTATTTAAAAAAGAAAATTTCTAACAACTCTATCATAACTATCTAAGATCAAAATCCAATCTTCAAGTCCATGCGATCGAGATCCATCTCTTGTGATTAGATTCATCTTGCTCTCTTATCAAGCTTCCTTTCTTTTCACCGATCCTGCAAAACACTTAAATGCAATCTGATCACATCATGTATTAAGAATCAATGAATAGGAACTTAACGGAGTTAGATAGTGGATTTTACCTGAAGCGTAGTCATACTTTTGACTCTCCCATCTTTGGAATTTTCAGGCTCTTGGGGCAGACTTCTATCCAATGCCCTTTCTCTTGGCAGCAAACGCAGGCCGCTTCTCTTAGAACGTCCTCGGAAGCATGGTCGGTTGACTTTCCCAACAAATACGCTCCATTGCTTCGCCAAATCATTTCTGATTCAGTAGCAAGGAGCATGTATGTCAGGTCAATGAGGTTATCGTCATGATCGATCATATAATACTTTCTTTTGAACTCGTTATATGATTCAGGGAGTGACTGCAAAACCCAGTTCACAACCAACTCATCGGGAAATAACACACCCAACATAATCAACCTATCGATGTGTGATTTCATTCCTAGAACGTGGGCACACACGAGCTTACCATCTTCATGTTTCATTTCCAATAGGGCTTTAGTGATATTGAACCTTTCAATTCTTCGATCTTGTGGGTTAGGGAGAACAATTGGAGGAGGAGGAGGAAGTGAAGCATGATTTCTTGTTCCTCGATCGAATCGTGGAATATCATCTTCATGTGGAATGCTTGTTCCACAGGATTTGAGAAGACCATAGTTGTCGAACTTTGACATCTACAAAACGGGAGAAAACATGAATTCAAGTTAGTTGATAGATTGAGTCCTTAGTAAATTACCCAAAAGAAATACTAAGGCTAGGACCCAACACAATATGCTACAACCTAGAAAAGGGATGTCGTAATCTAGTTGCAGAATATTTGAAAGTAAGTGAATGACGATTCACCAATTTCCACCATGAAAAACGAAAAATAAATTTAAGTTTTTGTCACACCCCCGAACCAGACGGCGGAAACGTCCGAGGGCTATCGTGACTCATTGAATACCATCACAATGCATATACATGAAACATAACATTATACATCACCAACATTTGGAATGATACAACTGGTAGCGTTTACATTCATTACATTGTTCAAAACATTACATTCTCAAAAAAATAACTGTTTGATACTACTTAAACCACAGCAAAACGTCATAGAGTACAAATCATCCTTCACCTTATCTGTTACCTGAGAATACAAGTATTTTGAAAACGTCAACATATGAAATGTTGGTGAGTTCATAAGTAGTGTTTGAAATCCAATGTATTGTTTGAAAACCATCAGAAAATCCGATATTTTCTAAAAATAGAATAGTGTAAAAATATGTGATGATCCATGAGTATGCTTGTTTGAATTCTATAGATGTAAGCGTAAGAGTTGTGAAATTCGACCGGTAATTCATAATTGTACTTGTTGAAAACCCTAGGAAAACCTGACGTTTTCCTATCACTTTGCTTTACTTAGTTTGTGTACCGTTGTTTCGTTGCGTTAGAGGAAACCGTTGAGCTCCGGAGGCATTGAGAATACAGTGGGTGGTGAAGTGTTGTGACGTGTGTTAATGAAAACGTCCAATCGACAACCTTACAAGCGATCCCTTAGGCGTCACTCGTAATTCTTCACACAACTCCATCCTCCCGGACTTGTGTAGTCCCACGACCGGAGGGAAGAAGAGAAGGTGCGAAACCCTCGGTATTTCCCCGCGTCGTTCAAGACCATTGCAATTGCGAAGGGCCCGAAGCCCAACCCGCAATCGTGAGTTACAGAATTTACTAGCAGCACTGAAGGACCCTTGGGGACCAGCAACATGTTTGCCATTGAAAGTCCTTTTACGTTATGTCGGATCGGTAAAACCCAACACTTCGTAAGAGAGAGGTCTTCGGGCCTTAAGATCAGGTCATTGGGCTAGCTAGGCTCAACAAACAAGATTTTACACTTTTGGGGCCCAAAGATGGTGCGTAGACGTCTGTGCACACTCGCATGTATAGTGACTTCCTAATCGTTATTAGTTATGAATCGTAATGTCGTAATGTCATAGTGTCGTCGTGTTAGTAGTTTCGGATTTTTATTGGTTCGAGACCGAACCAATTCGTTTGACAACGACTTTTGGCATTGTAATGTATTGTATTTCGTCGATAGGCGTGGTACCATCATTTGGTCAAATTGCATGTATTGAACTAGCCTTGAGAATTTTCTGTTTTCAGTCCCTCCTTGTTTGTAAAATTTACCCTTTTCACCCCTTTATTTAAAAACTTTCCGGTTTGGTCCTTAAATCAATTTTCTTGACATTTTAATACCAAAAATTATTGAAATAAGTATTTTCCAGCATATTTTTCATAGAAAACAGCTTAAGTCCTTGAAATTACAGTTTTCTCGGTTATAACCCCTCTTTTTCGCAATTTTTACATTTTTGGCCCAATTTGGGAAATTTTTACAACTTTGGTCCTTTTTAAATTTGAAAAGCATTTTAAACCTTTGAAAAGTACATGGAACACTTATAGTCCACTGTTATACAGAGAAATGCAGTTTTGGTCCTCCAAAACAGAAAATTTCGCATATTGGGCCTCATTGGGCCGAAAATGTCATCTTTAGCCCAATAAGCTTGGAATTTATGTTTTTAACCCTCCAAATAGTATATTTTCAGAAAACACATTATGTAAACTGTTTTGACTCATCTCACCCATAAGATTTCGAAATATTTCATTTTAGGCCCTTCAACTTTGTATTTTCAACATTTTATGTCAAAAAAATGAGTTTTTAGCCCAAATTAAGTGTTGTCAAGCCATTTGGCTATTTTTCTTAGTATACTTTGCATGTAGTAGTATATTTTATGCTATAATGAAATACATATCTCGGTTTTTAGCTTTTCATAACTAGATCTAGCATCAAAATCATACAAAACATACATATAAGCATAGAAATCAACCACAACATACACATAATGATGGATCTACACCTTTTCTTGTATTCTCCCCCACAAAAACTTATAAAAACCAAAAATAAGGGGGTATGAAACTCACCTTGTTTGAAGCTTTCGGTTTTTGGAAGAAAAGATGGAAGAAAGTTTGGTGATTTTCGGCCTTAGCACCCCTTGATGAAGATCTCGGCCTTGAGGTGTTTCTAAGATACAAGATCATGATTTCTCATGAATTAAGAAGAGATATTTGATAGATCAAGGAAGCTAGATCATAGAATTGAGTAAAAACTTACCTAAGATGATGACTAACTTGCAAGATCCTCTTGAAAGCTCCTAATTTTCGAGATTTTTGGAGTGAGGAGGAAGGAGTGGTCTTGAATGATGTAGAGAGAATGGGATGGATTTTGTGAGTTTGTGTGTGTTGTGTTCGGCCGAGAGTGAGAGGGAGGAGAGGAGAGAGTGATTTTTGAAGTGATGTGCATACATGGAAGTATGAGATGTTGCATGGATGTCCATTAGGTAATAATGATGTGGCACAAGAAAGTCAAACCCTTCTCTTGGGCTTGCTTTGGGCCGAGAACATGGAAGGAGAAAGGAAAAGTTTGGGCTTTTTGCTCCTAAGCCCAATATTAGAGTTAGTCTTAGGTATTTATTGGCCTTATAAAATAAAATTGTGATTTTTATGTTTTAATAAGCTAGATTGGGTTAATCATGGATCAAAGCTTTCAATTTATTTCATTCTAGGCCCAATATGGCCCATAATATTGAAATAAATGAATGTGGGTCCAATTAGAGCCCAATTAGGGTTCTAAGCCCATAATAGTCCAATTGGAAGCTTATTGGTCCATTTGGATCCAATAAGGAAGTTCTAGTCCAAAATGGACTTAACAAGAACTTCTAGGGTTTTCCAATTGCTTGATGTAGTGAATTGGGGTTTAGTTTTCCATTGAGTAAGCATCATACATGCTTTTGAGTTTTTGATTTCAACATTTACTTGAGTATAGTGATTACAAGACATAAAATTTCTAGTTGTGACATCATCCCCCCGTTAGAGGGAATTTCGTCCCGAAATTCTGTTTGAAAGCTAGATTTGAGAAAGCTAGAATAGGTGAGGGTACTTTTGCTTCATTTGGTCTTCGCGTTCCCAAGTGAATTCTGGCCCATGCTTTGCGTTCCACCGTACTTTCACGATCGGGATGCGACTCTGCTTAGTACGCTTCACCTCCCTGTCCATGATTTCGATTGGTTCTTCAACGAACAGGAGATTCTCATTGATTTTGATTTCGTCAAGGGGAATGACGAGTGTTTCATCTGAGAGACACTTCTTCAGATTAGAGACGTGAAACACGGGGTGTACACCGTTTAGCTCTGCGGGTAGTTGCAGTCTGTATGCTACTGGACCAATCCGAGCGACGATTTCGAAAGGTCCAATGTATCGCGGGTTTAGCTTTCCCCGTTTTCCGAAATGTATAACCCCTTTCCAGGGCGAGACTTTTAACAGTACTCGGTCACCGACCTGAAATTCTAAGGGCTTTCGCCGTTTGTCAGCGTAGCTCTTTTGTCGGTCACGCGATGCTTGCAATCGAGCTCTGATTTGAACGATCTTTTCCATGGTTTCACGGATGATCTCTGGTCCCGTTAGTGTTTTGTCCGACGCATGCGTTCTTGCCAGCTGGGTGTCACCCACTTCAGCCCAACATAATGGTGATCTACATTTACGCCCGTACAGTGCTTCGAAAGGAGCCACCTTGATGCTCGAATGGTAACTATTGTTGTATGAGAACTCGATTAAGGGTAGGTGGGTATCCCAAGACTTTCCAAAGTCTATCACGCATGCGTGGAGCATATCTTTGAGCGTTTGGATGGTTCGCTCGCTTTGACCATCCGTTTGTGGATGATAAGCGGTGCTCATATCGAGGTTTGTTCCCATCGCCTTATGGAGTGATTGCCAAAATCGGGACGTGAACCTACTGTCCCTATCCGAGATGATAGATGTTGGTATTCCGTGGAGTCTCACGATCTCCCGAATGTATAAACGCGTCAATCTCTCCATCTTGTACGATTCTTTAATTGGCAGGAAATGGCAGATTTTGTTAGTCGGTCGATTATTACCCATATGGTGTTTAATCCATCCGACGTTTTGGGTAGCTTGGTCACGAAATCCATAGAAATCCCCTCCCATTTCCACTCAGGGATTGCCGGTTGCTGTAACAATCCTGAGGGTTTTTGGTATTCCACTTTTACCTTGGTGCACGTAAGGCACTTACTGACGTAGGTCGCGATTTCCGCTTTCATGTTAGGCCACCAATAGTGTTGTTTAATATCCAAATACATCTTATCAGAACCGGGATGAATGGAGTATCGCGTCTTGTGGGCTTCCTTCATGACAACATCTCTAAACCCTCCAAATTTAGGGACCTAAATACGGTTCATGAAGTAGCATACTCCATTCTCCTTCCTCCAGGTTCTTTTCCATTCCGCGCAATACTTCGCTTGCTCTATTTTCCGTCTTCATGGCCTCTGACTGGGCTACTGCAATTTGAGTGGCCAGGTGTGATTGAATGGTTATCGAGAGATTTTTCGTACAACGATTAGAGTACTCCTTCTAACTTAATGCATCAGCTACCACGTTGGCCTTGCCTGGGTGGTACTTAATCTCACACTCATAATCGTTTAGCAACTCAACCCATCTTCGTTGCCTCATGTTTAACTCCTTTTGGCTTAAGATGTGTTGGAGACTCTTTTGATCCGTGAAGATGGTGCACTTTGTACTGTAAAGGTAATGCCTCCAAATTTTTAGGGCAAAGACTACAGCTCCCAACTCTAGGTCATGGGTCGTGTAGTTTACTTCATGCGTCTTTAGCTGGCGGGATGCATAGGCTATCACTCTCCCACGTTGCATGAGTACGCAACCTAAACCCTGATTTGACGCGTCGCAGTAGACTACAAAGTCTTCTGTTCCTTCAGGCAGAGATAATACAGGTGCGCTACAGAGAGCTTGTTTTAAGGTTCGAAACGCGATCTCTTGTTTGTCTGTCCATTTGAATGGTACGCCCTTTTGCGTAAGCGAGGTAAGTGGCTTGGCGATCTTAGAGAAGTTTTGAATGAACCTCCTATAGTAGCCTGCTAATCCCAAGAATTGACGAATTTCCGTGGGCGTTGTCGGGATTGCCCATCCTTCTACAGCTTTGACCTTAGAGGGATCCACATGGATTCCATCTTGGCTGACTACATGACCTAGGAAGTTCACGCTCCGTAGCCAGAACTCACACTTGGAGAGTTTGGCGTAAAGTTTTTCTGATCGTAGAGTCTCTAAGACTTGTCGAAGATGTTGGCCATGCTCTTCCTTGCTTCTAGAATAGACGAGTATGTCATCGATAAAAATAATGACAAAGTTATCGAGGAACGGTCGGCAGATTCGATTCATTAGGTCCATAAATGCGGCAGGGGCATTCGTTAGACCGAAGGGCATTACGACAAATTCATAATGTCCGTAGCGATTTCGGAAAGCGGTTTTTGGGATATCCTCTTCCCAGACTTTGAGTTGGTGGTATCCGGACCGTAGATCTATTTTAGAAAAATAACTAGCTCATGGAGCTGGTCAAATAGGTCATCGATTCGTGGGAGTGGGTAGCGGTTCTTGATTGTGAGTTTTTTTAACTCTCTGTAATCGATACACATTCTAAAAGATCCATCTTTCTTTTTGACAAAGAGCACCGGAGCTCCCCATGGCGAGTAACTAGGTCGAATAGATCCCTTATCCAAAAGTTCGCTGAGTTGGCTGGATAATTCCTGCATCTCGGCAGGAGCCAACCGGTAGGGTGATTTAGCAAGAGGAGTTGCTCCTGGAATAAGGTCGATTCGAAATTCAACCTGTCTCTCTGGGGGTACTCCCGGAAGATCTTCAGGAAACACGTCCGGAAATTCACATACTACGGGAATGTCTCGAACGTTAATCTCCTCCTTGGTTTTGTCCACCACGTGAGCCAGGAACGCCAGATTGTTCCTTCGTAGATATTTTTGTGCCTTGACACACGAAACGAGGCGAAGGTTCATGCTAGATTTGTCTCCGTAAATTACTAGGGTTTCGTGATTTGGAAGGCGAATACGGACGACCTTTTCATGACACATAATTTCGGCATGGTGGGGGCTTAACCAGTCCATGCCGATGATCACATCGAAGCTCCTAATTGACACTGGCATTAGGTCTATTCGAAAAACGTGTTGGTTAAGAGTTAGGGTACATCCGGTGTATATTTCCCCAGTGGACTCGGTTTTCCCATTGGCCATTTCCACCGTATAGGCTTCATTTAGCTTTTGGGGAAGTTGTTTTAATAAGTGCTTAAACTTATTGCTTACGAAACTTCGCTCCGCTCCGGTGTCAAATAAGATGCATGCATATGCGTGGTTTAAGAGAAACGTACCGGTAACAACAGAGGGGTCTTGAATAGCCTCACTCTGACCCATGGTCAACATCCTTCCTATTCCTCCATTTCTTAAATTGTTGTTGTTGGGACAGTCTCGGCGGATGTGTCCAGTCTTCCCGCATCCGAAACAGGTGTAGCTAGGCCCTGCGCTATTGCCGCTGGCATGGGCGTTGTTGTTGTTGCGAGGGTTGTTGTTGTTGATTCCCTGATTTTGGTTATGGGGAGGGTAAGCCTTGCAGTACTTTGCGGTGTGACCCCTTCGGTTGCAACTGGTGCACTGAAAATCCTTGCATTCTCCATAGTGATGGAAACCGCACTTGTTGCATTTGGGAAGATTACCGGAATAAGGTTTGGAAGCATTTGAAGTGGCTGAGGTTGGAGCATGAGGTGCGGCTGGAACCGATGTGGTAATAGCATTAACCGCCACTGTCTGCTGCTTCTTGGAGGTGTCGGGGCCCTGGCGCCCCTTCCTATTATTGTTCTTTCCCCTCTTGCCATCTCCTTCCTTCATCTTCTCAGCCTCCACTGGCTTCTCTCCCTTTTTGTTGTTATGGTCGTACAACCTTTTTGCCAATCTCTTTGCACTGTCAAATGTTTCGGGGTTTGCAGCTATCACATTCCCTTGAATTGGTGATGTGAGTCCCCAGATGAATCGCTCAATCTTCTTTCCTTCCGAGGCGATCATACCCGGGCACAGCAGAGATAGTTCGCTAAATCTCGATATGTAGGCATCGATATTCGCGTTCTGCACAGTGAGGTTCCATAGCTCTTGTTCCATCTTCAGTATTTCGCCTCGTGGGCAGTACTCTGCCATTAACATTTCTTTCATCTCTGTCCACGGCATAGAGTTGGCTACAGGGAGTGTCATGGATTCTACATGTCCGTTCCACCAGGTGAGTGCTTGATCCACAAATGTGCAGGCTGCGAACTTCACCTTC
Source organism: Lactuca saligna (assembly GCF_052625555.1). NCBI lineage: Eukaryota > Viridiplantae > Streptophyta > Magnoliopsida > Asterales > Asteraceae > Lactuca > Lactuca saligna. Next base: position 151,517,578 of record NC_136425.1, on the reverse strand, counting down.
ATGTGCTCAGGGCAGTCGCATATCTCGAATACCGACTCCACCTTTTCGATCCATCGCTTAAGAGTGATCACCCCTCCAGTGCCATTAAAAGTTCGTGGTTTGGCGTTTGTAAAGTCCTTGTAGGTACATGTCTTGGTGGGTCCTTGATTCATTCCATTGTTTGAACTTCCGGCTCCTTGCCCATTGACTCCTCCATTGTTCCCTTGTTGAATTTGCGCAATCGCTGCAGTGACTGCTGCAGATACAGCTGCCTGGAAAGCGGCTGAGTCAACTTCAGGTGGGGTTGGTCCTGGGTTTCCGCGAGCAGGTCGGGGAGGCATCTTTCTGTCACAATACGGAAAGATGTTGAGGGTATGTTGTTTCGGTGAGGTCGTGATCCTACTGACTAGGTGCATGGTACGAACTTAAACACTACTACCATTGACCAATCAATAATAATTTCTCAAAACATAGCAATTTGCAGTATCGTAATAAAACACGTAAAAATTTATTAATATTATCCGCATTTGATACATGAAAATTTGCTCGTAGGAGCATACATGAGTGATACTAGTTCGACAACATAACGACTCTATGAGTAGTGTAGTCACTTAAACATAGAGTCGGAGTATATAGCATATTTCCTAACGATCTACTAAGATAAATCTATCCCTAACCGCGATGAGTTGCGTCCGGAGGTGGTGCCGAGGATGTGGATGCTCCCTGAAGACGAGCCACCAAGCGTTCTGCGTCCCGAAGTCGAGACTCCCACCGAACCTGCCTCATGTGAAACTCTTGAAGGACGTCACGCGTCTCCTGCTCCGCACGCTCGACCCTAGTCCTCAACTGGCGCACCTGATCCGCAGTGTCCTGGGCAAGGTCGCCCGTATTCCGTAACCGTTTCACCATGACTGGAAGGGCTCGATCAGCCGGTCCTCCGTCTCTCAGGTCAAAGAACTCTCGTGACATGCCGTACGGGGGTCGTTGTCCCTGCTGTCTGCTCCATCTCCAAAGATCAATACCCCAGGGAGGTGTAGGACCAGTGGGGCCTACTCGATAGGCAGGCACACTGATCGGGTAAGGGGGGTCGATGACTTCGGACTCCGCATCCGAATCACCCCTGTCACTATCATCAGCATCCTCCTCGAGGCTTCCTACATCTTCCTCTGATTCGGCAGGCTCGCCCTCAACTTCGGCCTTCGGTTCCCCGTCAGATTCCTCTTCGGGGTCTTCCTCGGGCTCTTCCTCGGGCTCCTCCTCTAACCATCCGTTGTTCCCCTGGTTAGGGAAGTAGGGGTCTCCAGGGTGATGAAAACCAGCCATGCGGTCTGCGAGAGTGTGTAACTATGCTAGCGTTATTCCTAGGGTGCTACAATTATCGCATAGATCAAGTAGGCGTTCTCTTTTCGGTGGTAGGGGTATAGTTTTAGGTTCCCTAGAAATCCCAATCTCATCAGAACGTGCGTTAGTTATACTTTGGAGAGAGTGTAGTTGATCAGGCTACATCCACTCCTTGGTATCACTAAGAACAGTCCTGAATTAACCGAGACACTAGTATTATTGTTGTTTGGTTCGGCGTTAGGCTCCTATTCCTAGTGCAAACAAGGTTGTTTTATTTACTTGTTTTGTTCAGAGTTATGTTAGTCCCTCTTTTTGGTTTATAGTTGCATATCCATATGTGGCTAGATATGCTAGTTCACTATAAACAAAGCTCTGATACCAACCTGTCACACCCCCGAACCAGACAGCGGAAACGTCCGAGGGCTATCGTGACTCATTGAATACCATCACAATGCATATACATGAAACATAACATTATACATCACAAACATTTGGAATGATACAACTGGTAGCGTTTACATTCATTACATTGTTCAAAACATTACATTCTCAAAAAAATAACTGTTTGATACTACTTAAACCACAGCAAAACGTCATAGAGTACAAATCATCCTTCACCTTATCTGTTACCTGAGAATACAAGTATTTTGAAAACGTCAACATATGAAATGTTGGTGAGTTCATAAGTAGTGTTTGAAATCCAATGTATTGTTTGAAAACCATCAGAAAATCCGATATTTTCTAAAAATAGAATAGTGTAAAAATATGTGATGATCCATGAGTATGCTTGTTTGAATTCTATAGATGTAAGCGTAAGAGTTGTGAAATTCGACCGGTAATTCATAATTGTACTTGTTGAAAACCCTAGGAAAACCCGACGTTTTCCTATCACTTTGCTTTACTTAGTTTGTGTACCGTTGTTTCGTTGCGTTAGAGGAAACCGTTGAGCTCCGGAGGCATTGAGAATACAGTGGGTGGTGAAGTGTTGTGACGTGTGTTAATGAAAACGTCCAATCAACAACAATTATACTTTTAATTCAATTAAATTGTAAACCTAAACTTTTATGGATTTATTAAATCTCTTTTAATTATACACCTTAATCAATTAATAAAACCATAAGGGAGTGATTTGAACTTTTCAAAACATTACTAGGGTTTTAGAATTTAACATTCCTAATCAACTTTTAATCAACTTTTAAATTCCAAAACTTGAGGGAAAGTTTTGAAACCTTTTTCAAAACATTAGGGTTTTAACTATTTAAATTTCAAAACTTCAAAACTTTTGGGTTCAAATTTAAACTATAAAACCTAAAGGGGAAAATATGAAACTTTTTATAACAACAAGGATCAAATAACAAATAATTTTAAATTAACATTTAGTCACATAATTATCCATATTTGATTTATTTAATGATTTCTTGCAAAACAATTTATCAATTTACTCAAAATAATTAATCAATTATCTTATAAGGAAACAATTATCTTATTAATTGATAAATATATTCATTTAGATCAAAAATATATTCAAATATATCATATAATCAGATTAATATTGATCTAACATGATAAGGTAACTATCCATATGCAAAAACAGCAAGAAATCCCGAGATAAGCACTATCTGACGAGTTGACTCGTCGAGTCAAGCCTGGACTCGTCAAGTCACCCTGGACTCGGCGAGTTCAGCTATGGACTCGGCGAGTCCAGCCTCTAGAACACCAAAAAATCGATTTTTTTAGATATACAATGCATCAATACAATTGAAACCATCCTAGGCTCTGATACCACTGATGGGTTTTGGTCATAAGACATCCTATGTGCTCATACAAACCCTAATGCTTGGATCTAGGTTTCTCTATTGTACAGGCTTTGAATCCAAGACTATAAACCCTAATTCTAGCATATAGAAATCGATATTAACATATAATTAGGTTTAAGATGTTACCTTGATTGTTATGTAGCAATAACAATCCCAATTCCTTCTTGAATTGACTTTGGAAGGCTTAGAGTCACAAGTGTCACTCCTCTAATGGCTTACAAACACCAAGAGAAAATGGAGAAGTTATAAAGAGAGAGGATAGGTATAAGAATTCATCTCTAGGACCTCTTGGGAAGGGATACACGAATTCATGAGCCTTAGGGGGTTTATATAGGTGTAAAGATTAGGGTTTTAGTCCTCTTCCTTTTCTAGTTGCTTACCCACCAAGTAACCATAAGATAAGTCTTAGAAACCCTTATCCTAGTCGAATTCTAAGGCCTTATCACCTTAGATTCGTCCAACCCATTAATAAGATAATCCTTACCTTATTTTGTAACTATCATATAATTACAATTCAGCCCCTCTAATTTAATTAATTACACTTGATCACAAAATTAATTCTTAATTAATTATTGACCAATATTAATTAAACAAATATGATTTCTCCTTTAATATATTATTCTTATAACATATTAATAAATCATAATAACCTCTCTCTCTTTATTTATTTCTCCAATCAAGTTGCTTTGGTGAAGGCAACCCAAAAGGACCATGCACCATCGGGTCAAGTACATACCAAAATAGTTATGGACTTAGACACTAATCCAACAGTATTAACATACTAGTGATTTTAATAGTTTGGCATCGGCAGCTTTTAGGTTGCTCTAGCCTTTAGATTGTATCTGTTTAAAAAAAAAATGATCAAGATGCATTAAATATTGTCTGGATAAATGATACGGACACTAGAGACTACATATGAATGATTTTTTTTCATAATAAAATAACTTTTTTTTGCAATCTAATGAATGTTTTTTTATAATAAACTAGCATCTAAAAGTATTGGTCTATTGGATAATGTTTTGTTCCTGATTAATGACAGAATAATGTGGAATTGCATGTGAGATTTCAATTAGATTGTATATAATTGATTTTATTAGAAATATAGCATCCAAAATAGAAAAAGTTTTTAATTAGATTGTAAACTTTTTAATTTATTATTGTTGGTCCCAAGCTCGGATAAAGGAGGACGGCTTATAACATTAAGTATAGTAAATATCAAAGGGCCCCAAATTTTTTGTTCGCTTTGGGCCCCCAAACTGGTTGAGCCGACCCTGCATAGCCGACTTACGAAGATGAAATTTATTCTAAGGAGAAAGAAGTTATAACGATCACATTTTCAACTCTTATTAGCATGTATGTTATTATCAATTTATAAATTTAAACTAGTTTATAACCCTTGGGAACCACGATTACAAAATTAATTAAATTTTTATAGTAAAAAACTCAAAATTATTAATTAATTATTTTAAATAAATTATTAATTAAGAGTTTTTTTTTAGTTATATAAATTTTAATCATTGATTTAAATAAATATGTGAAATTATATCATTTGTATTATTTTTATTTTAATTTTTATTCTAATGTTATTAATATTATGTAATTAAAGTGGAAATTTTAAAATTTGAAATTTGAAATGGAGTTGACAAGTTTCATACATTAATTAGGCGACATAATAAGGTGACAAATGACAAAAGAAGAATAAAATATGCATTAATTAAGCGACTCAATAGGATAACAAATATCAAAAGGAAAATAAAACTATTCTTTTATTAGAATAGGGATTTGTGGTAAAATAATATTTTATTATATATTTGATAATATTTATTATTGACAGATAAATTATGGCTAAAAAAATTATAGAAATAGTTTGATAAATAACTTGTTAGTTTTTTTTTTTTTAAACAATAAATGAATTAAGGGAAAATCTACTCGTAATATTTCAACGAACATCCTGGGTTCGAGTTCCCAAGTCCCAACGAGTATCCTGGGTACGAGCATCCTAGGTTCTTTACAGGGTAAACTTAGCCCCATAAGATTTCCCATATGTGGCACCACAAGTCTACAAGAGGTGGTTTAAGGGAATCGAACTTCCAACCTTATACCCCATATACATATAAAACCTTATGCCCCATATACATATAAAACCCAATGCATCCTGTTGTACATCACTTGCAAATAACTTGTTAGTTATGACTGTGTAAATTTTATATTTAAGTTGTATAATTTTTGTTACAAGATAAACTTGTATATAGACAGGGGCGGGCGCAGAATTTCACAGTAGGGGTTGCACGGAAAGATTAGAGGTTGCACGAGAAAAAATAAAATTTTTAAAAATTTCGAAAACTTTTACATGCGGCCGGAAAATTTAGGGGTTGCCGGTGCCATCCCGGAACCCCTCTAAATCCGCCGCTGTATATAGACAATATTTAAGTTAAAATAAATTATTATATAAAAGAGAAAAGAAACAAAACTATATATACGTGAAAATATCAACATAGTTATATTTTTTGGAAATAAAGTCATGAAGCCTAAATACTTTAAATTAAGTTTACCCTTCATGCAATACGTGTCAACTTTTGGATAATAACATCGAAGGTTAATTTGTAATTTACACAAAAGTACGTACAATCAATTGTTACGTGCTAATCTAATTAAGATCCGTATAGTACACTTTAAATACGTGTTAGTATTGTATGAGATGTCTAAGCTTATCATTGTACGGTTGCATTGTATCGTGATTCACAATTTTTGTACAAATAGACATCTTTCATGGATCTTATCATTGTATTCGACCAATAATTTGCTAGAGAACAGAAGATATATTTAGAACAAGGGTAATTTCATATACCAAGAGATTTTTCCAATTTGGGAACAAGTTGCTAAACAAGGCAACGACTTTGGGAATGAAACACTAGTAGTGGATTTATTTGTTTTTTCCATCCTAGTCTATTGATGGCAAATCTACGGTATGTTTCGTGAGCCATACATATTAACTTGTATGAAAGAGAAAGGAAATGAGAGAGAGAAACAATACTTTTCTCGTTAAATCAATACTAATTACAAAGATAATTATATACAAACTTACAATACGCCCTTAATGCTAACATACTCATTTAGTTACTAATTACTTCTAACTAACAGCAATTAACAAACTATACTGCTAAATTACATTAATACCCCTAATACCCCCCCCCCCCCCCCTCAAGATGACCGTGAAAAAATTGTTTTCAAGGCCATCTTGGACATTAAAGGCAACAATTTAGCACGTGGCAACGGTTTGGTGAATATGTCTGCAAGCTGAAAATGAGTTCGTATTGGAAGAAGTTTAATGGTTTGATCAATGATTTTGTCCTGAATGAAGTGACCATCAATCTCCACATGTTTAGTTCTGTCATGGAAAGTGGGATTGGATGCTAATTGGATGACAAATTCATTATCACAGAAGATGAGATTTGGTTCAGTTTGCTTTACACAAAAATCATTCAACAAGTGTCTTAATCACATAAGTTCACAAGTGACAGTAGCAATGGATCTATATTCTGCTTCCGTGGATGATCGGGCTACGTCGTTTTGTTTCTTAGATCACCAAGAAATAAGAGAATCTCCAATAAAAACATAATATCTTGTGACAGATCTTCTGGTGGCTTTGCATCCTGCCCAATCAGCATCACTAAAGGCTCTCAATTGAAGAGAAGAAGTAGCTGAAAGAAACAACCCTTGTCCTGGATTAGACTTTAAGTATCTTAGAAGATGTGTTGCAGCATGCATATGATGAGTTTTGGTTTATTGAGATATTGACTCAAACGATGAAGAACATAAGTGATATCAGGCCTTGTGATGGTCAAATATAGCAAACGACCGATAAGTCTTATATATTGGAACTCATCTTGTAAAAAATCTCCTTCAAAACTTGATAATTTGTACTTGGGATCCATAGGTTGTTGTGTTGGCTTTGTTGCTAAAAGTCCCATATCCTCAAGAAGCTTTAAAGTATATTGTCTTTGTGAAAGAAAAATTCCAGTTTTTGATCTTGCAATCTCAAGGCCTAAAAAATGTCTCAAATTCCCCAAATCTTTTAATTTGAAACGAGCACTTAAATCCTTTTTAGCCAACTGTATTTCAGATGTTGAAGCTCCTGTGATAACTATGTCATCAATATAGACTAGCAAAGCAACATATGATGAACCAACACCTTTAAAAAATAGAGAATAATCTGATTTTGATTGTGTGAAACCCAAAGTATTTAAAAAACTGGAAAATTTAGAATACCATTGTCTAGAAGCCTGCCTTAATCCATAAAGAGATTTTTGGAGTTTACATACCATTTGTTGGTCTCCCGAAGAAGAAAATTTACTAGAATACCCTTGGGGTAATTGCATGTACACCTCTTCGTCTAAATCTCCATTTCGAAAAGCATTGCTTACATCTAATTTGATAAGTGGCCAATTATTTTTAGCATCCAAGGCAAGAAGAAGTTTCACTATAACAAGCATGGCTACAGGAGAATAAGTGTCTAAAAAATCAACTCCTTCTTGTTGATTGAACCCTTTTGCAACAAGGCGTGCTTTAAATCATTGTACTGCTCCATCGTCTCTTCTTTTGATCTTATACACCCATCGACAGCCCAATGGCTTTTTGTCTTTTGGAAGAGGAACAACAACCCAAGTATTATTCAATTCCAATGCTTGTAACTCATCATTCATAGCATGTTGCCATTCAACAGATTTGACAGCTTCATTATAGTTTTTGGGTTCTTCTACAGCAGATATATAAATGGTGTAAGCTTTGCAGTTTTTACTAGATTATCAAAAGAAATAACCTTAGATAAAGGATATCTACAAGAGGAGGAACTGGAATTTGTAGAACATGTATGAACTTTTGTGAGGTTACAATGATAGTCCTGTAAATATGATGGTCTAGTTCTAACTCGTTATGTTCTGTTAGGTTGTGCTTGTGGTAAATGTGAATCATTGGGTAAAGGTATATTTGGAATATCAGAAATTGGAATGGAATTAGGTGAAACATGAATAGAAATGGGGTTTGGAACATGTTGTAAAATTTGAGATGAAGATTCATGATCTGAATCAAAAGCTTTTGGTAATACAACCATGGAAAAAGGATCATCAATAAAGGGATGAGTTGTATTTCTGAATGGAAAAACAGTTTCATGAAATACAACATCTCTTGACATGAAAATTTCTCTTGTTGACAAGTCAAGCAACTTATATGCCTTCATGCCAGGTGGGTAAACTATGAAGACACATGATTTTGCATGTGGTTCAAACTTGTTTCTGTGTGCTGTTAAAGTAGAAGCAAAGGCTAAGCAACCAAAAGTATGAGGTAGATTATATTGTGGTTTTGCATTATAAAGTTTTTGATAAGGTGTAAGATACTGAAGCAACTTGGAAGGAGTTCTATTGATCAGATATACAACAGTTAAGACACATTCTGACCAATATTCAATTGGTATATTCGACTGGAAATACAGTGGCCTTGCAACATTCAGTATGTGTTGGTGTTTTCGTTCTACAATACAGTTATGGTGTGGCCTCTCAACACATGAAAACTGATGTATTATGCATTTAGCTTGGAACAATTCAGTGAAAAGCAATTCTTTGGCATTGTCAGATCTGAAAATTTTGACATTAGCATTGAATTGTGTGGCTATCATGGTCAAAAACCTTGGTATCACATATTGAACATCAGACTTGTTCTTCATCAAATAAATCCAATAAAATTGTGTACAATCATCTACCAAAGTAACAAAGTATTTATAACCTTGATATGAAGAAACTTGGTAGGGACCCCATACATCACAGTGAAGTATATCAAATGGACTACTAGCAAAATTGTTTAGAGAAACAAATGGCAATTGTCTTTGCTTAGCTAAAGGACAAACAGGACAAAGTAAATCATTATAATCTTTATTACTAATGCCAAGATTATTAGAAATCATATTTATCTTATCATTTGAAGGATGTCCAAATCTGGAATGCCATTGTTGAATGGAGATAGCAACACTAGTTGAAATAGTAGTAGCTTGAGGAACATCTGAAAAATATAATCGCTCATGAACATCACCCCTGCCAATCATCTTATTGGGGGAAATCTGTTTGATCAAGGCAAAGTTATGGTAAAATTTGACCGTTAGCAATTGTGATTTGGTCAAACATGTGACTGATATCAAATTCAGTTCAAACCGAGGAACATAAAGAACATTTGTAAGATACAACTGATTGGTGATTTGTATATCTCCCTTGTAATGAACTGGAATAAGACTATGATTTGGTAACCTTACTCTAATGCCACTTATAGTCTGAAGATTTTTAAAAATACATTTTTCATTGCAAATTTGTTGAGTAGCCCCCGAATCAAGAATCCAAACATTAGACATGTAATTCCCAGAATTAAGATTAAGAATTATGTATTTACCTGCTAAATTCTCTAAAATAGAAGCATGATTAGCAGAAGTGGTGATCATATTTGCAGAAGCAAGTTGACCATATAGCATTGCAATTATATTTTCACATTGTTGTTGAGTTAATCCAGTCAAAGCATCACGAACATTAGAAGAAACTTGTTGTGATTTATTAATAACTAGAGATGTTTGATCAAGATCAACAGAATTGGCACGGGATTGAGTTCTATATCCTGGTGGAAATCCATGCAGACGATAGCACTTGTCTTGTGTATGACCGGTCTTCTTGCAATGCATACAAAAAGGGGAATCCTTTTTGAAATTCTTATAGGATTGATTAGATCTGGCTTTATTGACATTATCGCTATGATTGTTGTTTGTAACACGAGTATTTAATGCAAGTGTAGAATTTTGAAGACAACAGATATTGCACTTCCTTTCTTCTTGAATAATCAAGGAGAAAATTTTGTTAACAGAGGGAATTAGATCGAGGAGAAGAATTTGACCTCTTATTTGAGAATAGCTCGAATTTAATCCCATCAAGAAGCTCATGGCATGTTCGATCTCTTTTGCTCCTCCATGGGTACACTTTACACAAATGCAATCACTGTTGTAATTTGACAATTCTTCCCAAAGAGTCTTCAATTTTGTGAAATAAGTACTGACTGAATCAGATCCCTATGTCAAATTCATCAAATCACGCTTGAGTTGAAAAATCCTTGGACCATTGGATTGTTGAAAGAGTTCTTTTAATTCCTTCTACATGTCAGCAGCAGTGCGAAGATAAATGATACTGGACAAAATTTCTTTAGAAACAGAATTGAGAATCCATGAAATAACAACATTGTTATTTTGAGACCAAGATCTGAAGTTTTGATTGGATTCATCAGGTTGCGGGAGAAAACCTTCAACAAAATCCAACTTATTTTTGACTGATAAGGCAATCAGCATAGATCTGCTCCAAGTAGCATAGTTATCACCTGTGAGCGTCTGAGAAACAAGCACTAAACCAGGTCCATCGGAGTTATGAAGATAATACGGATCATTGTATGAATTTGCATCAATAGAGTTTGTGAAAATAGGATTAAGATTCACGAAATTGAGATTAGAATTTGAAGAAGCCATAGAATCAATCAATAGTGAAATAGGCGAATAGACAAATCAAAATGAACAGAAGAACAATCGAATCAAGAAATCACCATTAACGGATTAACAAAGTAATGCTCTGATACCATATTAACTTGTATGAAAGAGAAACGAAATGAGAAAGAGAGAGAGAGAGAGAGAGAGAGAGAGAGGGAGAGATAGAGAGAAACAATACTTTTCTCATTAGATCAATACTAGTTACAAAGATGATTATATACAAACTTACAATACGCCCTTAATGCTAACATAGTCATTTAGTTACTAATTACTTCTAACTAACAGCAATTAACAAACTATACTGTTAAATTACATTAATATCCCTAATAATACACGAATCATAGTTGATATCATGAGCCATAGGCAGATCATTGTTGACATCGTGCTCTTCACGATGAGCTAGCAGTCACGACTCCTTGGGGAGACAAACCAAATTTAACAAATCCGCTGAAAATTTGTATGATTGGAAATCATGCATAACAAGTGCATTGCTTGTCAACATTTTTCAAATAAAGCACTTTGGTTATTAAATGTTGATAGTTGGCAAATATTGTAATACTATCGGAAGAAAAGAAAATATTTTGTGTCTAAACCGATATACTTATGAAACAATTTTTGTCTTACGTATTCTACTTTAATGACACGTTTTCCCGTTGTTTAAGCTTAGGAAATGCTAACATCATGTAAGATATATATTGAAATAAGAAGAGAATAGATGAGTTAGCATCAGGTAAACACCAACAATACTTGGTAAGATATTTAATGTTTGCAATGGCTATGTATCGTTTGTAACCCTTTGGAATGCATTTATGTAATTAAATGTGGTTTGTTTAGACCTGCTTCAGTTTGATATATAGTTAGTACAACTAATGTCTGTGTTTTAGAGAAATTAAATATTATCATACCTTTTGTTTTTATTTTTCTTCCAACCTATTTAATATACTTTTCTTCCTACTTATTTAAGATGATAACAAGTTTACAAATTTAACATCTCAATCAAATTTAGATTAAATTGAATGACACTTGTCACCATCTTAAATATGTAAGAAGATAATAAGAATAAAAAGTAGGAGAATATTTAAATTTCTTATGTTTTATTATAACTCCTTGTCATAAAAAGTAAAAATAAAAAAATTAGGTGTTATAATTACTATAAAAACTCACTATATTTTAGATTTTTTTTATATTTGTCATCCATAATATGATGTTATAAAATAGTGTCACGTCATCATGCAATGTCAGAATATCATGTCATCAAAACTGACATATATTATGCCACGTCAGCTTGCAACAAGGTTGATCGGATAAGTGATTGTAAGTGTAATAAATTGGTAAATTGAGTGTTCAGTTTGAGACAAAAAAAACACAATGTTAACAGTGAAGAATCGTTATCCACTTCTAAGGATAAATGATCTTTTTGATCAGTTCAAGGGTGCATCTGGGTTTTCCAAGATCAATTTGAGGTCCGGATATCACCAGGTCAGGGTGAAGGAGGAAGACGTGGAGAAGACCGCGTTTCGGACTCGTTATAGTCATTACGAGTTCATGGTGATGTCGTTTGGGCTCACCAATGCACCGGCAGTGTTCATGGATTTGATAAACCGAGTCTGCAGATCGATGCTCGATCGCTCGGTCATTGTATTCATAGATGATATATTGGTATATTCCAAGACTCGAAAGCAGCACGAGGAGCACCTCAGGGAGCTGCTGGAGGTTCTGCGGCGAGAACAATTGTATGCCAAGTTCTTGAAGTGTGAGTTTTGGTTACAAGAGGTCCAGTTCCTCGGACATCTCGTTAACCAGGAGGGGATTTTGGTCGACCTGGCCAAAGTCGAGGTGGTTATGCAGTGGGAGATTCTAAAATCTCCCTCAGACATTAGGAGTTTCTTGGGATTAGCAGGGTACTACCGGAGATTCATTCGAGATTTCTCCAGGATTGTAGTACCCCTCACTCGTCTAACGAGGAAGGAGTGGATTTTCGGTAGGGCCCTGAGCAGCAGATGGCGTTCGAGACCCTCCGACAGAGTTTATGTGAGGCACTAGTATTGACACTCCCCGAGGGAGTCGAGGATTTTGTAGTATTTTGTGATGCATCCATCACGGGTTTGGGGGCAGTCCTCATGCAGAGGGGATGAGTGATAGTATATGCATCGTGGCAGCTGAAGCTGGATGAGACGAGATATCCTACGCACGATCTTGAGTTGGGAGCGGTGGTTTTCGCTCATAAGATTTGGAGGCATTATCTGTACGGGGTCCGTTGCACTATCTACACGGATCACAAGAGTTTGAGACACATCATGGATCAGCCAAACCTGAACATGAGGCAGCGTAGGTGGCTGGATGTTGTTAAGGACTATGATTGTGAGATCATTTACAATCCAGGTAAAGCGAATGTGGTTGCGGACACTCTGAGCTGCAAGTCAGCTGGGCTTTCTACCCCAACAAAGTGTATGAGGATAGCGGTGGATTCCCCGCTTGTGAGCTTGATTAGGGATGCTCGGGTGGAGGGTATGAAACTAGAGAGCTGGAAGTTGGAGAGGATTAAGGGCGAGCCCGGTTTTTTCAGGATAGTTGTGGGTTATTAACCCGACACGGTCGGGTTTGGGTTCCAATGGCCGGAGGGGTCCAGCAGACAGTGATGGAGGAGGCTTATAAGTCTCACTTTTAAATACACCCGAGGGCCACCAAGATGTACAGCGATCTGAGTTTGAGTTACTGGTGGCCCGGTATGAAGCAATAAATCGCTTGGTTTGTTGAGAGGTTCCTGACCTGTAGGGTGGTCAAGGCCGAGCATCAGAGGTCACATGGTAAGCTGCTGCCTCTGGAGATTACCATGTGGAAATTGGAGCAGATATCGATGGACTTCATTACGAAGTTGTCGAGGACGGCGAAGGGGTTCGATGCCATATGGGTCATCATGGATTGGTTGACCAAGAGTTCCCATTTCATCGCCATACGGGAGAGTTCGTCGACTGAGAAATTGGTCGACATGTATGTCAGCGAGATTATCTCTCGCCATGGAATTCCGATCTCCATCTTTTCCGATCGGGATGTCAGGTTTACTTTCCGTTTTTGGTACAAGTTCCATGAGGAACTGGGAACGCGGTTGCACTTTAGTACAACATTCCATCCGCAGACCGATGAGCGAACCATTCAGACCCTCGAGGATATGTTGAGGGCGTACGTCATTGATTTCGGTAGGAGTTGGGATTCCCACCTATCGCTTGCAGAGTTTGCCTACAACAACAACTATCATTCTAGTATCGGCGCCCCGCCTTTTGAGCTATTGTATGGTAGGAGATGTAGAACCCCAGTCTATTGGGGTGAGGTTGGACACAGAATAATGGGCCGGACGAAGGTAGTCTTGCATACTACCGAAAAGATCCAACAATTCAAACAGCGGTTGCATACCACTCAGAGTCAGCAAAAGAGTTACACTGATAGACGCCGATCAGATTTGGAGTTTCAGGTGGTGACATGTTACTTCTGAAGGTCTCGCCTTGGAAGGGTGTGATCCATTTCAGGAAGAGGGGAAAATTGGGTCTCCGTTATATTGGGCCATTCAGGATCATTGCCAGGGTTGGCAAAGTGGCTTATATGCTAGAGCTACCGAAGGAGCTCAACCGAATTCATAGCAAGTTCCATGTTTCACAATTGCGAAAGTGCGTTATGGACCAGGACACGATAGTATCACTGGATGATATTCAGGTCGATGAGCGCCTAAATTACATGGGGAGGCATGTGGCCATCTTGGAGTGGAAGAAGAATATCTTGCAGAAAAAAGAAATACCTTTGGTAAAGGTGTAGTAGGAACATAGGAGGGGATCCGAGTGGACATGGGAGCTAGAGGTGGAGATGCGCGAGCATTACCCGTCATTGTTTGCTCCAGCAGACTTCGAGGGCGAAGTCTAATTCATGTGGGGGGGGGGATTGTAACCACCCGATTCTCAGGTATGAGTTAAATGAAAGTTATTTGGTTTTGAGACCTACTCAACGAGTTTGTTTCCCTACTCATCGAGTAGCAGCAAGGTGGGATCGCGTATTTAGTTTCCTACATGCCGAGTCCATAAAGGGACTCAACGAGTAGGAGCTGGAAAATGAAACCCTAAATCTCGAGGTGTTGTACCCTATTTAAAGAGGCATTATCCCCTTTATCCTCATTGCAGTCCATTAAGAAACCCTAATTCGTGTAGTGTTCATCCTTGTGTGTCTTGAGCTTTAGAGAGGAGTTTTTGGAAATGAAGAGCTTGGACGACAAGATATTAGGAGCAAGGAAGGTGTAGGAATCAGAAATCTACCTCATTAGGCATCACTTGAAGGTATCAAGTCGCCATATTTACTTCATTTTCCTCCTAGACCTCATTTGGTTGAGAATTAGGGCTTTTATGGCATGTTGAGATAATAATGTGGGTTATGAGCTAGTGTTGAAGTTGTAACTTCAGATCTGGACCTTTCTTGGGTTCTAAAGTCAGAAAGCTATGAACTTGGCCATGTATGAGACCTTCCTTGAGTATGAAACCCCATTATAAGCTTGGATTTGACATTTAGGGCCTTTGTAGCCATGCATGCACGTAAAGTTTGAAACTTTACGTGAAATGCATGCCTTAGAAGCTTGGATCTATAATTTGGAGCTACTACATGGCTTAAAAAGACTCTGTATGGCTTATGGACTGAAGGAACTCGGCGACTCACAAGGGCGACTCGGCGAGTCATATGAAGATAAGCCTGGACTCGACGAGTTGGATGAACAATTCGGCGAGTCCGATGAAGATTTCCTTAGGACTCGAAGAGTGTATGAACAACTCAGCGAGTCGTTTAAGCTTTCCCCAAATTTCATATTCGTGTGTAACTGTCGAGTTGCAAGAAGGAAAACTGGACGAGTGGCCTTAGAGTTCGATCGTAAACCAAAGGAACTCAGCAAGTGGACAAGTACTTCAAGGAACTCGACGAGTAGCCGAGGGGACTCGACGAGTAGGGTCAACAAGGACTGTTGACCTTGACTGAGGACTTTGAATTGGACCAGGGTTTGATTAGTTGGTTCTTGGGATACCTTTACAGGTTGGGAACTTATGGGTATAATTATATTATGGTAATAGGTGGTGGAGCTTTTGACAGTGATCCGAGAGTTGGAGTTCGTCTACCAAGTCGACATCGGCAATGTGAGTTATCCTCACTATATCCATAGGGTCTACGGCACCAAGGCCGACCCTTAAGTTGTTATTGTTATGATGTGCTACATGTGGCTATGATCTGTTAGATTGGAATCAGGATAGACAGTATATTATGCTCTTATGATCCGTAGGGATTCGTATGTTAGTGACCTGATAGGTCGGTACTCTAGTAACGAGAGATTTCCATGATTGATGATCAACAAGATGTATATATGTTTGATGTTTGTATATGCCAGTATATGATAGTTATGCGCACATGGTTGTTTGATTGTCAGTTGGGTTGAGGCAGTCCTGCTTTGTGCTGAAGGCCAACATACGCTATGAGCGGTACGGGGAAACTGTAGGCCCATGTGGTGGTCCAGTCATGCTGAAGGCTCGAGATAAGATTAGATAGACTGAAGGCCCAGTAGGGTGGTCCAGTCAGGCCGATGGCCCAGTATGCATGTTATTGATTGTCTGTTACTGATATGGTATTATCAACGTGGTATTGGTATTTTCGGGGTAGCTCACTAAGCTCTTGGGCTTACAGTTTCAGTTTATTGTTTCATGTACTTCAGGAGATCATGGTAAGGCGAAGACGCGACCGTACTGCTCCTCATCCTTTTGATCTAGATATTGGGAAAATCTGATGAGTAATGATTTGAAAACATTTTTGTAAACAAATACTATTTCGTTTTATTTATGATTGAAAATTTTTAATTTGGCGTAAAATTTTTGGATGTTACAATGGTTGTATGGCACTCTCACTCAATTCATACTTTAGTCTATTATCATGTCTAATGTCACTGCAGCCCAGATTTGGAAAGCTATTGAAAACCTATTACATCATAACAAAGAATCAAAGCCAATTGAACTTGATGATAAGCTTCGTAACATCACCATTGGAGACTCATCTATTATCAACTACTACACCCGAATTAAATCTATCTTTGATCTTCTTACAAATATTGGTATCCCTATCCCAAAAAAAACTTAGTCATCTATGATTTGAATGGTCTATCTCAAAAGTACTCTCACATTTTTACCACAATCCAACACCAAAAACCATTCCCCTCTTTTCTCGAGATTCGGTCAATTCTGACACTTGAAGAACGCTCAATCAATAAAGAACACATCCGCAATATACAGGCTTCCCATTCCAAAAAACATTCTTCTCCAACAATCTTGAATGTTGCACATCACAGCCGAAAATCTAACTCATCTCGTGGCAACACTCAAACCGATGGAACCACCGTGGTGGCAGAGGGGGTCGCAATGGCAGAGGCGGCGGTCATGGCAGGTCTGGCGGCAACGAACCTTCTCCTTTCACTGGCCGTTGGGGAGGAGTGTCTCCTTGGAAGATGAACTACCTACTTCAACGTGGCTTACTTCTGTTGCCTCCTGCAATAGCCTAATGGCCTTATAATATCATTAATCGCAACCCACAACAATATTGGCCCAATTTAGCTCCTAATAACTCTACCTGGCCCAACAACAATGCAGTCTAATCCCCTCAATACATGTATTCAATAGCTCAGCCGACGATGCATCCTCGCACAATGCAATTTTTCGGTATCCCTCTATGAGTCTTCATGATTCGGGAAACTCAAAATGGTATATGGATACTAGGGCCACCATGCACCTTCACAATAATCCAAGTATACTCAACTCCTTTAGTAATAAGTGTATTTTTTTGTGATAGTCGATAATGGATCTCGAATTCCGGTCACCAATGTTTGTCAATCCACTCTCTATCTTAACCCTTTTCGTACTCTTCATTTACACAATGTACTTATTACTCCTCAAATTATTAAAAACCTTTTTTGTGCATAAATTTACTCGTGATAATAAATGTTCTATCGAGTTTCATGCTTTTGGTTTTTTCTAGTAAAGGACTTCCTGACCAAACAAACCCTCCTTTGGTGTGATAGCACCAGTGATCTCTACCCAATTACTTCTTCAACACCTCAAGATTTCCTTAGTGTCAGCTCTTCTATATGGCATCAAAGACTTGGACATCCAAGCCAAATTGTTTTTCAACATTTACTTTCAAATAATTCCATTTCTTGTAATAAAAGAGATTCTAAGTTATTATGTCATGCTTGTTAGCTTGGGAAGCATACTCGTTTAGCTTTTACTTTATCTAAAACTCATGCTATGTTTCCTTTTCAAATTATACATTCGGATGTTTGGACTTCTCCTATCATAAGTCATAATGGTATTAAATATTATGTCATTTTTCTTGATCAATTCTCTCATTTTCTATATGTGTACCCTTTACGTATGAAATCTGAAGTGTTTTTCGAATTTCTTCACTTTCGTGCATATATCAAAAGTCAATTTCATCCTGATATTCAAATGTTTCAATGTAATACTGCAAAGAATTTAACAATCAACAATTTCATGAATTATGTGACAATTATGGCATACACATGCGTTTTTCATGTCCTTATGCATCTCCTTAAAACAATAAATTTGAGAGAATGATTCTCTCCATAAATAACACCATCTGAACTCTTCTTTTTCAAGATCATCTTCCACCTACATATTAGGTGGAAGCTCTTCATATGGCAACTCACCTCCTCAATATTCTCCCGTCATCCACTCTTCAAAATGATACACCATATCACAGCTTGTTTTTTGCGAAACTCCCTCCTATAATAACCTTCGTGTGTCCGGGTGTCTTTATTATCCTTAAACAAACAACACTCATAAACTTGAACCTCTAACTATGCCTTGCGTTTTCCTTGGCTATCTATCTCACCACAAAGGTTCCAGGTGTCTTAACCTTCATACAAAACAAATTATTATTTCTCATCATGTCACATTTGATGAATATGTTTTTCATTTTGGCTCTATGACACCAAACCTCCTGATTACCATTTCTTGGATCACGAGGAGTCTCATAATTCTTACAACGACCCAACCAACCCTCTTCACCCCTTCTATTCATTCTCTGGTGATGCTCCTACTGTCGACGTTAACTCTCATGTCGATGTTTCTTCACCAGTCCACGTCTCCTCTCCAACTAGCACTAATATCATCCCTACATCCCATCCCAATCCTTCTTTACCATCCACATCCAATTCTCAATCTCCTGTCACCACTTCCGCTCCTATAAACACTCATCCCATGCTAACCTGTGCTCAATGCGGGATCTCTAAACCAATACAAAGGCTCAATCTTCATATTGATGTCTTACCTATCTCTCCCTTTCCTTGTAATTAATCTCAAGCGTTTCGAGATCCTAATTGGCTAAATGCAATGAAAGAAGAATATAATGCACTTATATCTAATGGAACTTGGGTACTTGTACCTCGACCATCCGATGCTAATATTGTTAACTGTATTTGGTTGTTCAAAAAGAAACTTAATGCGGATGGTTCTCTAGCACGATATAAAACAAGACTTGTTGCAAACGGCCGCAGCCAACGGCCAGACATTGACTGTGATGAGACATTTAGTCTCGTTGTCAAACTATCTATTATCACGACTATTCTTAGCCTTTCTAATTCACATCATTGGTCGGTTCATCAGTTAGATGTGAAGAATGCCTTTCTTCATGGCTATATTCAAGAAACAGTATATATAAATCAGCCACCGGGTTTTCGTGATCCATCTCTTCCTGATCATGTATGTCTCCTTCAGAGGTCTCTTTCTGGCCTCAAACAGGCTCCTCGGGCGTGGTATCATAGATTCACACAGTTTATTACTAAAAACTAGGTGAATATCTGTGCGTTGTGCGGAATACAATTATAAATTTAAAATATATGTTGTTAAAATATAAAAATGGTGTAGTTAACTTTGATATAATAACTCTTATACTAATTAGGTATAAAATATTGATTATTTTGAATTATATGATCATATATAAATCTATTAAAACTATATAATCTTTATCGTCTCAATAGCCTTTACCAGCATGTTATTCATAAATAAAATTAAATATAGTATATGAATTAATGTTATTTATAGTTGTTGTTATGAGTAATTAGTTTAAAAAATAAATTTTAAAAACTATATTTGATTAACTTTTTGTTTTTATTACTGTAGTTATTTACAGCCTCAAACATTGTTTTTGTTTTTAAAGGTAACGATATTACTTTTAACTATTATCGTTGTAAGTTATTTGTAAGCTACTTCTTTAAAAATTATTAATGTTTACAACAATCGTTTTAGGAAATATTTTAATTGATTTGGGATTACAACTTGGGTTTCACGTTTAACACTATAATTTATAATTTATAACTATTTATAAAATAGTCGTTAGATTTTCTTTAAGTTTAATTGAAATTTCCATTTAAGTTAATACTTTAACACTATATTTAAATGAATAATTTAAATATTTTATACAAATTATTCAAAAGTTATGACTTTAAACTGACAATTTAAGAAATAACATATCAAAACTAAGTAGAAGGAAAATATGTTAATTTAATATTCAAGTTTAGTTAATTTTAGGATTACAATTTAAGTTTTGCATCTATTTAACATTATTAATAAATTTATAATCATTATTAGAAAGAAATTAAAAAATAATAGGAGTTTCAAATACATGTGGTAAAAAAGAAAAATATATCTTTCATATTAACATGGAAAATTTAAAATATTCACGACTTTGAATTAATTACATTTTTTAAGCAGAACAAAACAAACAATCATATTTAATATATCTAATTAAATATTATCCACATCACGGTATATAACATATGATCGATAATATGTAACTAATCTAATATATATTAATGATTAAAGTACAACATGCAACAATTGTATTAAAAGAATCCGAAACCAAAAAAAATATAAAAATAATTAGTATGTAACAAACTTACAAATTAAAAGTATAATAATATATCTCGAAAAGTGATCATAAGTCCTCAAACCAACACAAAAACCTTTAAGCTTGTTTTCTTTCTGAAGTTTGTATGTGATTTGTATGCATGTCTACCAAAAAGATTGATTTTTATAGTAAACGTTTCATTAAGCGCTTACTAAACATAATATAAGTTATAAACCTTTGAATGTTAAATCATTATTAAGAAGACTTTTGAGTTGTATTAGTTAAAAGATGGAGGTTTCAAATGAATGTGGTTTGAGCTATAAGAAATTGAAAAGTCATGGAGATTTCAAATGCATGTGGTGCAAGTAAAAATGACTCTTTTATAAGTATACTAGACGAATTCTCACGCGTTGCGTGACGCAGGTTGAGAATATATTGTTAGAATATTGAAAAATATATGTTTGTAATGGTTATATTATTGACACATTAATTTTAACATAATATTTTTACACTAATATATATATATATATATATATATATATATATATATATATATATATATATATATATATATATATATATATATAATTGATATCAACCCACATTCCTCATTAACATAATTAAAAATAATTATCTATTTAATATTATTTTTAACAATTATTATGATTGATTAATTTAAATTTTTTACTTATGCAATTATTTTATAATTTCATTAATGATGTTAACTTAAAATACAATTTATTTGTAGTTAACGTTATGTAATTTATAATTTGATATTATTATCATTTAAAAATATTGTTCATTAATTTTAAACCACTTATTATTCTTAATAAGTTAAATAAGACTTTTAAGAAACTTAATATTATTATTCAAATATGAATCATATACTAAATAATAAAGTGATAAGAATGAATATTTGCATTTCAAAAGATACTTGTATGGATAATATGATATATCCATGATTTTTATAATTTGATTTTATTATTTATAAATATTGTTCGTTAATTTTAAAACCACTTATTATTATTAATAAGTGAAATAAAACTTTTAAAAAAACACTTATTATTATACTTTAAATGTTAAACATATACTAAAATACAAAGTGATAAGATGGACAATTTGCATTTTAAAAGAGACTTACATGGATAATATGAATAATATGACATATCTATGATTGTTAATTAATTATTGCTTGAATTAAATATTATCTATATCACATTCCATAACATATGATCGATAACATGAATCTAATCTAATTAAATTAAAATTTCAACCACAACATACAATGATTGTCTTAAAAGAATACTTAAACCAAGAAGAAAA
The DNA here is from genome assembly GCF_052625555.1 of Lactuca saligna. NCBI lineage: Eukaryota > Viridiplantae > Streptophyta > Magnoliopsida > Asterales > Asteraceae > Lactuca > Lactuca saligna. Next base: position 151,495,627 of record NC_136425.1, on the reverse strand, counting down.
AAAGAATTAGTATACAACGAACTTACAAATTAAAAACATTAACATGATAACATGACTCGAAAAATGGTCCAAATCCTTCAAACCAACACAAAAGCCTTTAGACTTGTTTTCTTTGTGAATTTTACACGTGATTGGTATTTGTGTGTCTACTCAAAGAGATTGACCTTTTATAGTAGACTATCCATTAATTGTTTATTAAACATATTATATAAGTTATAAAACCTTTGAATGGTAAATCATTATTAAAAGACTTTTGAGTGGTATTTATTCAAATAAGAGGTTTCAAATGAATATGGTTTGAGTAAAATGTATCATGCTAGTTTCAAATGAATGTGGTGAAAGGAAAAATGATTCATTTATAAATATATAATGATGATAATGATATAGATATAGATAGATATGTAGACTTGGGTTCATTAAGAACAAATCAGACTCGTCTCTTTTCATCTATCAGTAGGGTGCTCAAATTGCTTATATACTGTTTTATGTTGATGACATTGTCTTGACTGCCTCATCCACAGTTCTTTTTCAACAGATTATAAAGATTCTTCGATCCGAGTTCTCTATGATAGATTTGTTTTTTTAAACTATTTCTTAGGTATTTCGGTTACTCGCGATAGTCACGACAAGTTTCTTTCTCAACAAAAATATGCCAATGAGATTCTAGAACAAGCAAACATGCTTAACTGCAAACCTGCTCGCACACCAGCAGACACTTCTGCCAAATTTGATGGCACAGGTCCTCTTGTACTCGACCGTACTCTTTATCGCAGCTTGGTAGGAGCTTTGCAATACTTAACCTTTACACACCCCGATATCACATATGTTGTTCAACACGTTTGTTTGTTTATGCATGACCCACGAGAGCCCCACTTCTCGGCTCTCAAACGCATTCTTTGGTTTGTTCGAGGGATTATGGATCATGGTTTACAGTTATACTTTTCTCCTTCGTTAGGTCTTGTAGCTTATTCTAATGCTGATTGGGCCGGTTGTCCCTCTACTAGACGCTCGAAATCAGGCTATTGTGTTTTTCTTGGCCCGAATTTGCTATCCTGGTCTTCTAAACGATAGGACACTATTTCTCGGTCTAGTTCCGAACCTGAGTATCGAGGTGTTGCTAATGTCGTTGCTGAGACGAGTTGGCTACGCAATCTTCTATGTGAGCTGCTTTACCTACCACTCTTTGCTACTCTATTATATTGTGACAGTGTAAGCGTTTTTTAGTTATCTTCCAACCCGGTTCAACATTAACGTACTAAACACATCGAGATTGACATTCACTTTGTGCAGGATAAGGTTGCCATGGGACAGGTTCGCGTTCTTCATGTCCCATCCTCGTTTCAATATGTTGACATTTTCACAAAAGGGCTACCAACTCCTTTGTTTCGCAACTTCATATCTAGTTTGAACGTCTGCTCGAGATCTCCCATCCAGACCGGGGGGGCTGTCAACGTATATATGTTTCGTGTATATTTACTTATTATGTTTAACTTGTTAGCATTTTATCCTAAGTGTCCCATTGTATGTAATCCACTTATTGTAACCCATTATTGTAATCAGTATGTATATATTTTGTATGGAATACAAGAAAGCTTCATGGGAAATTATTGATTGTAACAGTTTTGTAAGGTTCGGTTTTTCCAATTATAATCATGAAAAAATTACAAAAATAGCCCTTATGGTTTGCTAAAAGTCACAAAGTCAATCCTTCTTAATTTTTTTCTAATGCAAATGGTCCTAGTGGTTTGCAAAAAATGCACTGATGGCTATTTTTACTAACTCCGTTAGTATTCAACCGTGACAGACTAAATCTGTAAATGTATTTTCGTCTTTTCAAGTATAAATGGACAGAATTCGCAACATTTAGTAAACCACAATGATCATTTTTAAAATTTGTTTAAAAAAGAAAATTAAATGGCATGGGTGAGGGCTTGAACTCAAGACCTAGAGCCCCTTAATGTACAAAGCCTTCACCACTTAAGCTGCATGTTCTTTTAGATTTTTCATTTATAAACCTAACTTATATAATAACAAATCGTTAAAATATAAAAAATATATAAATTACAAAAAAATTCCTATTTTTTTTTAAATAAAACAAAATGTATATTAGTTTAGCATTATTATATAATTTTTTTTACAAACAATTTGTATTTATTTTTATATATTTATTTTACGTAAAATATATACATTTTTTGTTTTTTAAAAATATGTTTTTTGTAAAATGTATATTTTTTATGCCTTTGAAATAATAATAATTAACACTACTCATGACATAAAAAATGTATAAATTCTTTTAGGTGGCTATTTCTAAAACGGTTATATGTATTAAAAACAACTTAACAATGATTTTATTATGTATTTAAACAATTTATACGGTTTTTTTATATCAAAAAGTAGTGTTAATAATTGAAGATATATATATATATATATATATATATATATATATATATATATATATATATATATATATATATATATCACTATGTCTTTCTATCTTTATTTTAACCATACGATTTAGAACTTATGATTAAGATGAAATACATGTTTTAAATAAGATATATAACCGAATATGTTTTTTATGTTTTTTAAAATACATATAACCAAGTACGTATTAAAAAAAAACAATTTTCAAAAAACCAATTGGACAAAACCGAAACATATTCGGTCGATTTTGGCCTTCCAATACAGCGTAATAACATTTTTTTAATACATATAACCGAAAAAATGGTTTTAATACTAGCGACGTAAAGAAATTTATACATTTTAGTACAAAACCGCAAAAATGGTCCCTTTGTATGCAAATTTTTGGGGTTTTATTCCAAACCCCGAGTTTTTTGGATTCATGGTCCTTTTGGAGTGGTTTGTATGTGGAATTGGTCTCCGGACTTAACTTCCGTTAACTTGTTGTTGTTAACCCTCTCATGTGTCTTTTGTTGTTGTTAACCCTCTCATGTGTCTCTCACATGAGAGTATATTTGTCTTTTTACTTCTAAGGGACCATTTTTGCACTGAAAAAAATATATCATTTTTATTAAAAAAAAATTAATACCTATTTATTTATTTTAATAATTAAAAAATAAAAGATCTCTCTATCTCTCTCTCTCTCTCTCTCTCTCTCTCTCTCTCTCTCTCTCTCTCTCTCTCTCTCTCTCTCTCTCTCTCTCTCTCTCTCTCTGTGTGTTTAACAAACATGTTAGAAAAAATATATATATATATCAGTCATACATACAAGGTGTTCGACAAAATGCTCCAAAGAATAACATTTCCAATACCCAAGAGCTTTGGATCAATAACCCATGTTCGTCATTTTTTTGATCTCTCATCGTGGCGAGCTGCCTAGATTCGTTGTTTGTGAATTATTTAACGAGTTGATAAGCCTTCCGACCATACATCTTGATGTTTTATTGTTTGTAGATCCTCATGCAACTGCAAGAAACCACATAAGCATTTCATCGAACACATTGACTACATGATCTAACAATGACTACACTCACCAATTATTGAATGAGGGAAATTTGAACATACGAATGTCAATTGTGATACAAAGAAAAAGACAAAAGAAAGAGTTTTTTAGATATCTAAGATATCTACTTGTGGAGATCAGAAATTGGGGATGATATGATAATTTGAAATGAACAATGAATGTTGTTGGGGAGATCCTGTATCTAAAAATGAACCTAATCGATTCAGCTGTGTGCGTGAGATGGGGAAGATGATGAACATGTTGTATTTTTACAGTGTGTTTTATCCTCATAAAAACCGCCTAAAGAAATTCGGTCCCCAGTAAAGTTGCAAGATTACGACTTTACCCAAGTAAAACATGAACGAGATGAGTCTGAAATTTTTCGGGGTGTTCTTCAAACCCCCTTACCTTTTTCAAGGGTAAGGCTTCCATGGCTCAGTGTAACGCCCGGGTTTCGGGGTTAAGCATTTTTAGACGATGTAACACTTTTTGATGTAATAAAGATTAAATATTTTAATTCTATGTGAATTATGTGTATTTGTGTGCTTATTACTTTATTATAAATATATATTTAATAAAGAATAAAAATAAGCATCAAAATTAAAGTGTGAAATAAGTCCGATATTTCTACATAAAGTCGTAGTGGTCGAAACAAGGATTCCGGGGATATAAAGAACGCCGAAATCCGAGTTATAACGAAGAAGTTATGGCCGTCGAAGTTTTATGGAAAAACTGACATGGCACCGGGAGACGTAAATAGTGAATTTACGATGGAGGAATTTTTGGCCTTAGTGATCTAAACGAAAGTCGTAGAATATGTTAAACCAAGAAAATCCATAAAAATAATGCCCAAATCTGACTTCGTATGAAGAAGTTATGATTTTTCTAAGATTCGGCTTAGTAATGCACAACCTGAAACTCGAATTTTAGTTTGAGTGGTTTTTGGCTTACGCGACCTAAACGAGAATCAAAGATCTCGTTAAAAGTAACGTAACGAGAAAAATATGGGCAAAAATGGATGTCGGATGAAGAAGTTATGAGGATTTAACGGACCAATCCTGTCCCGGTCTGTTAATAATATAAAATTTAAAATCAAGTCAAAATTATCCAACGAAGTCTAAACGAAAGTTGTAGAGTACGTTCCCACATTCACGTGCATATAAAGAACATCAAAAACGGAGTCGTATGCAAAAGTTACAAAATTTTAAAGTTAGAAAGTGAAATTGCGAAGTTGATGCCTGGATTGATGACGTGGCTTAATCCTGACCCTCGCTTGCTGATCACGGCTCGCTTCGGATGGCCGACACATGGTCCTCGCATACGCTCCGCGTCCGGAGTTAGTACGCCCTGCGTACCCTCGCCTTACCTCTTCCGATGTTGCAAGCCAGCTGGTGCGAAGCTGTCACCCTTATCCGAACTTACGCCCAGCGTAAGGCTTCGGTACGCCCAACGTAAGTCCGAAGTCTGGGCTATAAATAGAAGGCCGAGGCTGCCATTCTTCTTCACTCCAAAACCTCTTTTTTCTCTCACTAATTTCTCTCTCCACAACCCCAACCCCAACCCCCCCCCCCCCCCCCCCGAGGGAAGCCCCGAGACCCCCAAAGTCCCCGAGAAAAAGGAGTATTTCGGTTTCGAAACACTGCTCCAATTAAGTTCCGGTTTTCGATAAAATTCGCTGTAAGTGTACTACGCTTACATAATTTTTAATATAGCTTTCAAATAATTATAACAATGTTATTAGATCCTTAAAATAATTATTTGGGCTATTATTATGAGTTATATTGAGTGTTATTAACGCTTATATAATAATAATAATAGTCAGACTAATTAATTTGTCACGGTTATCGTTAGACTAAACCATAGTGGTATTGGTACTAGGTTTTATCGAAGGAAAATTGTTTTGAGAGTATCGAAGCGCTATCTGAGTGCCGAGTCACCACCTTTAAGGTGAGTGCATAGTTACTTTCATCATACACATAGATATGAAGTATTTTATATAAATTACGTGCTGTGTGTGCATATTATCTGTATACTTGCTATCTATGCTGGATGAACAATTTTATACATGTTTTCAATGATTTAAACTGTATATGTATTTTATATCTACGAAAATGTTGGGGTAAAACATGGGTAGATGTATTAGTTGTTGTGTGACAAAATAAAATAAAGAGAGGCCTCGTTATAGATGTTATGGATGATCCAGTCATCTAGCGGAGTATAGATGACGACCACGGACTATTCTAGATAGTCCAATGGAACACTAGCAGGCTCGCAACCTGTAGATGTTTATTCGAACTGTGTGCTCACCAGATGTACTCCATCCCCCACATGGTTGCCTTAAGGACATTTATTGCTGAGGAATCCCCTTAGCAGTAGTGTTCATCCCGATGATCGTCCTTAGACTATGTCCCTTGTGTTAGATGTCTTAGGGACGTAAAGTTAGGATAACGGGAATGGGTAATCGGGTTTATTTGGTTTGATAAAGTTAATAAACTTATTTATTGTGGGTTGAAAACCCTATGTGCTCGCCAGACTCCCAAGCCTGACCCACTTAGTTTCTTGTATTACAGGTAGTGGCGCATGAGCATATATGTGATGTTTTGGACGAGGGATTACAGATATAGGCCTGTAGATATGAAATAATGTAGTAAGGCCTATGTTGTATTGTTTATACTTATGTAATGTATCGAACATGACATCCCGAGTTTTTTTAATTAAATACATTTATAAGGAAATGCTTTTGATAAATCTTTATCATAATATTGTTTTGTGACAAATTCCGCAACTCTTTTATTAAAAGATTATTCTGATTTTGAAATAAAGTATAAACAAAACCGGTCTTTTCTGGCCGTGATTTTGGGGATGTCACACTCAGCATATGCATCGTCAAGACTAAATCGTGTGCATCAGGGATTAATCAATGGTTTATCCGTTCCAATTCAAAATATTATTCAATAAACATCACGGAGACAATGGAATGGGCTCACAGGTGCAAGAAATTAGAAAACCTATTAGGGGTCGATGAATACACGAAAATCTCCTTCGTACAAGTAAGCTCCCAACTCCCATTTATTCATCGTTTTTTACTCCAGCATAGCTTATAGTTCTTCATCAATAATTTACAGGTTTTATTGCATAATAGTTGAGGTAGAAAACGTATAAAAGAAGAAGATGGGTTAGGAAGAAGAAGATGGATTGGAGTGGGTTTTTTGACTTTTTCTTGAAAGAGAGAGAGAGAGAGAGAGAGAGAGAGAGAGAGAGAGAGAGAAAGAGAAAGTTCTTTTATTTTTTAATTATTAAAATAAATAAATAGGTATTAATTTTTTTTTAATAATAATGATGTATTTTTTTCAGTGCAAAAATGGTCCCTGAGAAGTAAAAAGACAAATATACCCTCATGTGAGAGGTACATGAGAGGGTTAACAGCAACAAGTTAATGGAAGTTAAGTCCGGGGATCAATTCCACATACAAACCACTCCAAAAGCACCATGAATCCAAAAAACTCGGGGTTTGGATTAAAATCCCAAAATTTTGCATACCACAGGGACCATTTTTGCAATTTTATCTATTATATAAGTTAGTTTTAGGGAACAAAGAACCAAATGAGCATGCATCTCAAACGGTGAAGGCTTTTGTACTTTAAGAGGCTCGAGGTCTTGAGTTCGATCCCTTTCCTAGTCATTTAATTGTTTTTTTCAAACAAATTTCAAAAATCATCCCTATGGTTTACTAAATGTTACGAATTCAGTCCCTTTATACTTGAAAAGACAAAAATACCCTTACAAATTTAGTTCCTAACGGCTGAATACTAACGGAGTTAGTAAAAATGGCCATCAGTGCAAGTTTTGCAAACCACAAGGACCATTTTCATTATAAAAAAATTAGCAGAGACTGACTTTATGACTTTTGACAAACCATAAGGATCATTTTTGTAATTTTGTCTATAATCATTCATTTTTTTTATTAAAGTTCACTTATAATATTTAGCTTATAATTATCATTCGTTTTTATTAAGGTTCGATTATAATGGATCAATTATTTCAATCAAAATCATTTTTTTATCGGTTTGGTTATAACTTATAATGAGTCAATTTTTCTGGTTATAATCATTTATTTTTAGGGCAAATTTCATATATATCCTTACAAACATTAAGAATTACGTTTATATCCTTTCAAAATTCATAATTACATATATATCCTTATTAACCTAGTAAACTCACATTTATATCAAATTTTATAAATTAAAGAGATATAAATTACTTTAATATCAACAAATATATTTAAAATCAAAAATACATATAGATTTACCAAAATACCCTTTAAACATTATTAAAGATTAGAACTAAATGCATTTAATTATGATTAAACCTAATTAATTAGGATTAAACCTAATTAAATGTGGGAAAAGTCCACCACGTGAAACAGAAAAAACCCTCCAATAGGTCGACTTGTAGTTTGTCGTTCTTCATCATTCCACTTGCATTTTGTGCTTCTTCATCGCATAGGATTTCATTCACAGAAATATTAGAGCTAATAAATCAATAAGGAGTGGTAATTTCTCTCAATTTTCCATTAATTTGTTCAATGAAGCACAAGAATTAACATTGACAACTCTAAATCAGTGTACCCAAAGCATCAGAACTTTTTGAGGTAAATATGTTACACGGATTACTTGAAGGGTATCGCTGTAACTTACAATCAAGTTGAGTAAGATGTTGTAGCTCAAATGGGTCAAAAAAATACTCCAGAGGGCAGTCTCTCGATAACTATGGCCTTACAACACCGATTCAGACTAGCAAAGAAAAACGACAAACAATGAGCATAAATCACAAATCCACGAACTCGATTTGTTCAAAAACAAGTTGAATTGATTGGCTTTCTCAATGGTTTCAAATATATCTCCATTTGAGCTCTTAAAATACTCCCTCCAGTAGTACGTTCGTGCAGCAGATTTCGAAGCTGCCATTATAACCACCTTGACTCCATCAAACTCGAAACGAAATCCACAAAGATCAAATACTTTGATTATTTGAAAAATCTTTGACAGGTTGTACCCAATGATCAAAAAGCCGATTCGATTACACCCGACAAATCAAAAAGCTTCGATTGTGAAACAAATTTGGTAGAAATTAGGGAATAATAGAAGAGTAGAAGAAAAGAACAACAACTAAGAGGGAAGAAGGTGATGGAGACCGGAAGATGGGAGGGAGAGATAGAACTCGATTTTTGGCGATGGAGAAAGGTGCTTGGTTGGCTGATCGATCACGACGATTGAGGATTCTATTTTCCCCTCAAAACCTAATTAACAATTTCTAGCAATAAAAGGAATACGATTTAATTTTAGATATAATGTGTAAAGGGTATTTTGGTAAATCTATATGTATTTTTTATTTTTAAATATATTTGTTGATATTAAATTAATTTATATCTCTTTATATTATAAAATTGGATATAAACGTGAGCTTACTAGGTTAACAAGGATATATATGTAATTATGAATTTTGAAAGGATATAAACGTAATTCTTAATGTTTGTAAGGACATATGCGAAATTTTCCCTTTTTTTTATTGAGGTTCAGTTAGTTATAGTAAATCAGTTTTTCCTATTATAATCATTCATTTTTATTAAGGTTCGGTCGTAATATAACAACTTTTCCGGTTATTGTTCTAATCTAAGGGGGTGTTTGGATAGGAAAGAAAGAGGTGCTTATTACTTATTCCCATAATAAGCTAATTTAAGTGTTTGGATAAAATTCAGTTTATTAGGCTAGATAAGCTAATTTTAATAAGCATCCATCCCATGCTTATTGCTTATTCCCACCACAAATAAGCTATAAACAATAAGTTAAAAATCTAATCCAAACACCCTAAGATCCCCATAACCAACAAGTACTACCGTTTAAACCCTCTTAGACCTTAATTTTACAATTTCATAAAATATTTAGCGAATGAAAGTCTTCAACTTTAAACTTTACATAATTTGTTTCTTTAACTTTTAACTTTTAACTAACGATTTGATTCTTGAATTGTGAATTGTTATATATATATATATATATATATATATATATATATATATATATATATATATATATATATATATATATATATATATATATATTTTTTTTTTTTTTTTCTAAAAGATATGTAGAATATAGTGATTCTTTATTAGTAGCCTGCTCCATTTGGAGAAGAATCAGTCAAGGCCACCGTCCGGCCTTTTATTCAACAAATCAAGAGTCCAAAAACATAAACCTACAAATAAAATCGTAATTTCTCTTTGATCTTTTCATATCCAACATTATTAAATTTCAAATTTAAAAAAAAAACACCCGTTAACACCATCACAGTTCCATCGTCTCCATCACAGATTTCCCTGCAACTCGAAGCAATCAATTTAATACCAATCTTTGGTAGCTTTTATTTCAATTCATGGACCCACCCCACTACCTCTCACAAAACCCATAATCTTTCCTTTCAAGTAACATGAACATCAATCCTTTTCTTTCCACCACCTAATCAAACCCCTTATTCATCAATTCGATTCTCACAATTTGTTTTCCCTCAACCAATTTTCTGGGGTTTAATTACACTTTCTTTGTGTTCAAGAACACTAAAAATAAAAGGTTTATAAAATGGTTGGGGCGGCGAATGGTGGTAGAATGCCACCACGGCAGATTTTTTCCGTTGTTAATGGCGGTCAAGATCCTGTTATCCGGGTCGGGCCAACAAGCAATGCGGGTTCGGATTGTGGAGCGATTGAATTCACTAGGGAAGACGTTGAATCATTGTTGCATGAGAAAATCAGAACAAAGAATAAGTTTAGTCTAAAGGTTAGTTTTTTAATTGTTCTTTTTCTTCTTCAACTTATGTCGAATTTGGAATTGATTTTGTGGCGTTTTTAGGAGAAATGTGATTCGATGATGGAGTATATAAAACGACTCAGAATATGTATCAAATGGTTTCAAGAACTTGAAGAGAATCTTTTGTTAGAGCAAGAAAAGAATGGGAAGATGCTGGAATCTGCAATAAATAGATGCAACGATATGGGTATAAATAATAATAATAATAATAATCATACTTTCAAGAACATCTTTTTTATAATTTAAACTAATTTTTTATGTTTCATTGGTTGAAGAATTGCTAATGAGCGAAAAGGAAGAAGAACTGAATTCGGTAATCATGGAGTTAAGAAGGAATTACACAGCGCTACAAGAGAAATTCGCAAAAGAAGAATCAGATAAATCGGTATTATTTGGATCTTGAAAATTAATATTTAAAAAAAATTATTTAATATTGTTAAAAAAATTAATATTAGGCGGCAATGGAAACATTAACAAAGGAGAAAGAAGCTAGATTGAGTGCGGAGAGATTACAAACTTCAATCAAGGAAGAACTCGAAAGAGCTCAAAGAGAAAGTAAAAGTGCTAATCAAAAGGTAATATAGATGATCTTTAATGAGATTGGATTATTTTATTATCTTATTATATAGATGATGTTGATTTTTTATTTATTTTTTGGTTTTTAGATATTATCACTCAATGATATGTATAAGAGGCTGCAAGAATATAACACGAGCTTACAACAATACAATAGTAAGCTTCAATCTGAGCTTAATCAAACGAATGAAATCCTCAAGAATGTTGAGAAGGAGAAGGTTGCAATGTTGGAGAATGTTAGCAACTTAAGAGGCCATTGCACTTCTTTGCAAGATCAGTTGAATGCTACAAAAGTCGGTGTTTTCTATAGTTGATTTTTCTGAATTAGTTTTTCGTATCTTAAACCCTATTTATTATGCATGACATGACAATACAGTTTGGTATTAGAAACAAAAAATTAATAAAACAAAATTTTCGCCCCAACCAAAAAGTTGATATAAGGTGGGATAGAAAATTACTATACACCTTTCTTTTGGAAAGATATGAGAAAAAAGTAACATTTTTTCTCACCTAAAAATAGTGAGACAAAAAATTACTACTTTTTTCCGTATAAGACAATAGATTAAAATCAGAACAAAAACAACACTTTTTTTGTCATCCAAAATGGTGAAGGGGGAGAGAGTTGGATTTTTTTTAATTAAGTTGGTGTAACAAAAAAATTGATATTGTTGTCCCACTCACAAACAACACATTTTTTTTTTCACAAAAAAAAAAAAAATGAAATAAGTTGGGTCAAAAAATTGTTACTTTTGTCCGATTGTGCATTGGATTGAAAATCGAGGACAAAAACAAAAAAAATTGTCCCACCCAAAAAGGCGAGACAAAAAATTGTTATTTATGTTCATGAAAAACACAATTTTTTGTCCCACTTAAAGAGACCTTTTTTTAATCTCTTATGTCATAAATGTCCTCCTTATCATCATCATAAAAAATAATCCTAGAAAACTTGTTTAGTTTTGTACGATAAGTCCCATATAACAAACACAATCTTTATCAAACATATTCTCAATCTATGTTTTAATTTTCAGGAAAATACCAACGAAACATTGAAGCAAAAAGACGAATTGGCAAGTGAAGTAGGGCACCTAAGAATGGATTTACAACAAGTGAGAGATGATCGTGATCGCCAGTTGTCAAAAGTAGAAGATTTATCGAAAGAAGTTTCAAAATATAAAGAATGGAGTGGGAAATCATCGGATGAAATAGAAAACCTTACATCAAGTTTATTATCTTCACAAGCCATTTGTTCCTCACAAAGTGATCAAATAAAGAAATTGCAACAAAAACTTACTGCAACAGAAAGTAAACTAGAGATGTCTGATGTATCGGCATTTGAGATAAGAACAGGTTATGAAGAACAAAAGAAAATTAACTCCGACTTACAACTTCGTTTAGCTGAGGCAGAATCGAAACATTATGAAGGAGAACTCTTGCGTAAAAAATTGCATAACACAATTTTAGTGAGTTCCAATTTCTATTTAATTCATAAATTTATTTATATAATGGTTAACGAGTTTTTTAATTTTGAAACAGGAATTGAAAGGAAACATACGAGTTTTTTGTAGGGTGAGACCTTTGTTGTGTGATGATGATGGTGACAATGAAACAAAGACGGTTTCTTTTCCTACAACAACCGAAGGTCTTGGCCGAGGCGTTGAGTTATTGCAAAATGGTACTTTAAAGACTCTTATCTTTCAAATTTGATTGCACATTTACAATTCAATGCAAGAATTAGCAAAGTAGTATGCTTTTTAATGAAGATTAAAATGAAAGTACATTGCAATTTCTTGCATCTAACCCTTATGTTTAACTCTTCGTATTATAATTTTCTATGTTTCTTGTTAAAAAAAAGGGAAAAAGCATTCTTTTAGTTTTGACAACGTATTTGTGCCCGAATCGACACAAGAAGAGGTGTTCGAGGAGGTCTCGCAGCTTGTGCAAAGTGCACTCGATGGTTATAAGGTGAAACAACATTGCTTTTTAGTGTGTGTGTGTAATACATGTTAATTATAATAACAAATAAATTAAAAAGTACATTGCTATTTAAGGTTTGTATCTTTGCTTATGGCCAAACGGGGTCAGGAAAAACTCATACAATGATGGGTACACCGGGAAACCATGATGAAAAAGGATTAATACCGCGATCTTTGGAACAAATATTCGAGTCCCGAGAAACACTTCAAAATCAAGAGTGGAAGTATGAAATGCAGGTTTGGAATCAATTTCCTTGTTTTTCTTGCTTAGACGATTTATTATTATTATTATTATTATTTAAAAAATGGGGTTTATAGGTTTCGATGTTGGAAATATACAATGACACTATACGTGATTTATTGTCAACAAACCGAAATTGTTCAAATGAGTCGGGCAAGTATGCAATTAAACATGATCCAAATGGCAATACACATGTCTCTGATTTGACCATTGTGGATGTCCGTAGCAGTCGAGAAGTTTCATTTTTGTTAAACCGTGCTGCACAAGCCAGGTATTTTTATGATTTCTCTAACAAGACGTAACATAACAAGTTGTACTGATTGATATCAAAAAAGACCAAAAAAAAAAAAAAAAGTACCTTTTTGTCCTACTGATGAGACAAGAACTTGCTAAATTTATGAAAATGACTATTTTACCCTCGGCTTGTTTTTCTTATTTTGTGAGGTGTACATGTGTTTCTTGATTAGGTCCGTGGGTAAGACTCAAATGAATGAACAATCGTCGAGAAGTCATTTTGTGTTCACTTTGAGGATATCAGGTGTTAATGAGGTAAGGGTAGTTTCGGGTTTTCAAAATTCCATCTGGTATTGTATTAGCTAATTGGTTAATGATCGATGAAATCTTGTTTTGCATTGTAGAACACGGGGCAACAAGTGAAAGGTGTTCTTAACCTAATCGATCTTGCGGGAAGTGAACGTCTTTCCAAAAGTGAATCAACTGGGGTTCGATTAACAGAAACTCAATACATCAACAAAAGTTTGTCGTGTTTAAGTACTGTTATATTTGCATTAGCAAAGAAGGAAGAACATGTGCCTTTTAGGAACTCCAAGCTTACGTATCTCCTCCAGGTATAATGAATTCTGGTTTTGTTTATATTGGTTTTGGGTTTCATGGCTGAAATTGATCGGAACTTGTTGTTCAGCCTTGCTTAGGTGGGGATTCGAAGACTTTGATGGTGGTGAATGTTTCTCCGGCAGCTAGCTCAGCCAATGAGTCACTTTGCTCTCTCCGGTTTGCCGCTAGAGTCAATGCTTGTGAGATTGGAACACCTCGCCGGCAAACCTCTTTCCGGCAGGTGGATGGTCGCCTCAGCTATGGCTAATGACGAGGCAAAAATCGTAATTATCAAACCTAATTGAATTTTCGAAACCCTAACAAGTTTGTTTGCAATCGATGTGTATATCAGAAGATTGAAGAAAAGTAGTTAGCTTGAATGAACGGAATTTGATTGAATAGATTTTTGGACATGTATTTTAGTAGTTCCATTTGCAAAGATGTTTCTATATGTTTGTGTTTATTCTTGATTTACTATCGTTAATGCATACAAAGTGAAAAGATGACAGTTTTATATTGCATGATCTTGGAAAGATTCCGGTGATTTATTTTCCAATTTTTGTGTGGCTGTTATTGTCCCACGTTTATGGCTTATATATCTGATCTTTTGCTCAAATCTACAGACTTTTTTCTGCTTTCAGAAAGAACAAAGATGACAACTAATCTCCCAAATTTTCATTTGAGTCCTTTCAAATATCATTCAATTCAACCCCATTTCAAATTTTCGATTGCTTCATCAAATTCCCAAATCATAAAACCGAAAAAGATTCCTCTTTTGTTATCCATTCAGTGTAATCTCTCTTCTCCACCCAAATCCAAAGAGGAAGCTATACGTCAAGCAAAAACATGTCTTTCGTCGACCTTAGAGAAACCTCTCAACAACCTAAAACTTACAGCCGGTAAACTCAAGAAACTAAAGCAGCCCAGATTTCGTGTCGAAATCCCAGTCAATGATGACTCTCCCGATTCCTTATCACAGCTTGCACTCCAAGTGTTCGATGAAATGCCCATTAAGAGAAAGGGCTCTAAAGTGAAGATTCTAATACTATGGCCCAATTCTTTCCTAACAGAAGCTGCAAATAGAGTCGCGTTTGGGTCAGTTGAGCATGTCGACATTTCTTCACTAAAAGATGGGGGAAACAGAGTTTTGAGCTCTGCTGACGTGGCAGTATTTTTGACACCAGAAGCTTCACAAATGGAAGTGATGGAAACAATCACTAACAGTCTGTACCCAAAGCCAGTGGTGATATTCAACCCTAGATGGAGTTATGAAGATGAGGAAAGCATTCTTGGTGATTTTGTTGACTTTTTGGGATCTTTTGAAGTGATTTATTCGTTTATGGGATTGGAGGTTAGAGGGCTATTGAGTAAGAGAAATGGTGTGGTGTTTAAGTGTGTGAGAGATGGGGTTTTGAGTGGTGAGAAGTGGAGTGTGCTTGTTGAAGAAGAAGAAGGAGAATTGAAAGTAGTTTCAAGATTCAAAACAAGACCTTCCATTAATGAAGTTGAGAATGTTCTTTATAATTTGATGGCTATTAACTCTCCTATTACAAAGTCTGCAAAGTTCTTGAAAGGATTGGTTTCAAATGTAACTGGAAAAAAGTAAGTCTAAACTAAAGGGTTGTTTTTTTAAGAAAAAAAAAAAATCCTTATTTGATTACTTTTGATAAAGGAAAAAAAAAATGTGTAAAGTGGATGAGAATGCTACTTATATCTCAAATCACCGAATTCGAAAAAAATTGAAATAAAAAACTCTTATGGTTTCATCTATACATAAAATATTCGCATATAATCATTCATGTACATGTTCTAAGACGCTCTAATGTTGCATGACTTGATGAATTTATCTGAAAAGTTGACATACTTTGACCATAATGCCCTTAGCTCTGGAAAAGCTATATCTAACCATGGTTTAGCTCGACCATTGAAATGGATGACTGCAGCCTTTTGAGCATCTGGTATGCTTGTATTCTCTTGGTACCCAAGGCCTAACATATGCCAAAACGGGTCAATAATATGGACATATCCATGAAATGCTATCAAACCCGGAGGTAATGTTCCTAGTTGCCACAAACTTAGATCCGATTTCAAATTCTACATGAGAAGAAAACAATTTGTTAGATTTCTTGAGGTGTATTCAATTTAACATTTATTGAGACATTATGCTTTGAAAAACATAATTTTTTTAAAAAAATCTACTTGGTGAAAATTGTTTTGTATATGGAAGACATTGCTATAATCATATAGATTTTTCAAAGTATAATGCTGTAATAGGAAGAAATGAAAGTAAGATGTTGCGATAAACAAATCAATGGAAGTAGGTTTCTTTATTTGTTTGAATATGGGTTACCTCCTCAAGCCAATAATGGTAATTGTTACTTATGTTGGTATTTCTCCAAGCTTCAAGGTCAAATATGTTCATGCCATAGGCCCAAGCACATTCATTTGCATCAAAGTTATTTGATATCAATGAATGAGAAAAATTCAAGTAGTTTTTTAACCGTTTTGACATTACAAATTTGTCCTCTCCCCTACACGTTTCAACGGCTCCATTTACTTTTCCATTCATATCAATGTCCCAAAGAGGTGAAAGATCCGTTTGAACCACAAGGTCATCGTCTAGAAAGACTACCTTGTTTAAACTAGGAAACATCTGCAAAAACCAACATCCACAATCATATTTATATTTATATGGTTAATATAAGCCATTCAAATATTTCATCAAAAAAAGTTATCCTTCCAAAAACGCCTTAATTGACCCATATGAGCCAAAAGTACCATATGAGAGGAAAATCAAGTACATAATTGTCCGTAAAGGGCAACATAAAGGCCCAATCCAAATTGAAGTTAAAACTCTTATGTGACTTTAATTTAATGGCTAACATAAGGGACTAATGAGCTCAATCTAAGTTCGAACTAGAGCAAATTACATTTTTGTCCTTGAGTATAACTATTTTTTTTGCCATTTTTGTTATAAAAAGTTTTATCTTGCAATTTTGATATTTGTTTGAGATTATTGTAACGTTTTTAGTCCTTGCTATAAGTTAGATGACTATTTTTGGTTACTTTTTACAAATTTGGGATTGAAAATATATATAATATTTATTTGACTTGGAACAGGGATAAAAGATGTGATAAAAATCTTAAATAAAGACTAAAATTACAAGAAAAAACCTTTTAGGACCAAATAAGTAAAAAAAATTTAACTTTTAGGACCAAAATTGAAGTTTTATGGGGTTTGAAAAGCTTTTCATGAAACAATTCAAGAAATAAACAAATTATGAGATGGTGTTTAAAACTTTACCTCTGGCAAATAAATTCGAACATGGTTCATGAGCGAGTTATACTTGGGACTCATCGCCTGCAACTTTGCAGCAATAACATAAGGTTTCTCGGTCTTATTAGCAACAATGGCGGACGACCCACCTCTAAACTGAGCCCTAGCCATCTGATCTTTCTCCATAGCTTCCAAAACCGGCACTTTCCCCTTCGCAAACCAATCAAAATGATGCAACGCCTTAACCTCTATAACAGCCGGCGTTAATGGATGCAACGAGAACCACGCCTGCATCGGAGAGTAAGTCTTCCGATCTGTAATTATATGAACCACCACCGTTTCAGGGCGGAGGGAGTTGTAAACGAGCGAGGTGGCCACCACAGAGGCGGCGAGGATGTTGTCGGACGCGAGAACGAAGTGGAAGTATGAGTTGTCGACGAGTGCCGGCACGAGCTCCGGCGACGGGATCTGGCGGCGGGCGGCGGCGTTGGTAGCGTGCTCGGTGGCTAACCGGAGTGCGAGACAGTGGAGTTGTTTTGGGATGCTGCTGGAGGCGACATGGCGGTATAAGTATTCTTGGATTTTGGCTTTTCGAGTTCTTTGTTCAAGAAGGGTCACCTGAAAATTGAAGTCGGAATTGAAAATGTGTTAGTGTGTGTTTTAGTGTGTGTAGGAAACCATTAACGAATAACGATAACCAGTTAATCACCATGGATTTGAGCTTAATGGCGAAGGTTTTTGCGTCTGGTCTATTGTTGCCTTTCAAACTCGAAACAAAATCTTCTAAAGTTTGAGGAATGTCAGCTTCAGACCCTGCGGTTATGTCGTATTTACTAGAGGAGTCCTCCAAGATTTGGTATATTACTTCTGGGACCTTGAAGAAAAGCAGAAATAACTTTATGTTAAAAGGATGAATTGAACTATGAAAATTTATTTCACTTCGAGAAACAATTTGACGTATATGACACAGCGGTGGAGCCAGAAATTTTAATACGAGGTGCAACATAATCAAAATTTAAAATAATATTTGAACAATCAAAATATGGATAAAACATGAAGCCTCTTGAAATTGTATTTTTTAATAAAAGTTTTCGAATGGATGATGGAATACCAATCTTACTCTTGTCTCTAAACTCTCGGCAGTAATCGTTTGGATTCATTAGAAGGGGAAAAAAAGTAGACAATAAGATTTATGGTGCGTTTGGTTGTAAAAATTTTTATAGTTTTCTAGAAAAATTTTCCAAAAAAAAAAAAAACCGGAAATTTTGAAAACGCGTTTGGTTTGTTCAGTTTTCCAAAATTTTCCAAGAAAATGAAAATTTTCCAAGAAAATGAAAATTTTCAATTTTCCAAATTGTATGTAAATTAGAAAAGTGATTTTTACAGTTTTCCAAATGTTTAAGATGGAAAATGAAAACTCCCTCGGTTTCAACCAAACGTGTTTTCTAAAATTTTCATTGAAAATTGAAAGCGAAAACTTAACCTTATTTTCTGAAAACATTTTCTAAGAAAATGAAAACAGGTTACAACCAAACGCATCCTTAATATTTTTAGCTAGGGGTGCAACGTAGTTAAGCTTACTTACATATAGAAAAATAATATGTAAAGTTCAATATATAAAATTTATTTTAGGGATACAGTTGTACCCCAACCCCCATCTAGCTCCATCACGGATATAAACAAATGTTTGAACCAACAAGTGGATCATTACACATACAAAATAGCTACGCATTCAGAAAATCATATGTGTATGTAAAAGATTAGGGCTTAGAAAATTTACACTTGATTGAAGATTTTTACGTGGTCCTAGTTTCTTTCGTAGACAACCTGTCATTAGAACATGAAAATGTTTATATACTTATTTTATCATAAAATTAAGTTACATTGAGCTTTTTCGTACAAAGCATGATAAATTACAAAAATATCACCATTAAGGTTGTTCAAATCTTAATCATGATTATAGGATCGTACGATCGAACCCACTAAGATGATCTTAATTTTACTTAGGTCATTTATTGGTTTAATTGATACCGAATGGATTGTAAGTTTGTTAGATTATTACTATTTTTTATAAAAAAAACGATATTTTTCCTCGAATTACTAGGCATATACCCCTTTTGAATTGTTTATCGTTAAATGATGTATTAGATAATATATTTTTATGTTTTAACTATATATTGTTAATTGATAGATAAAAATATAAATCTTGTGTTTTAAAATTACGATCATGATCTAATAAAATAGAATTCTATAAGATCTTAATGTTGACAACTTTGATCACCATATTATAATATATTTTATCTAGGGTTATTAATTTGTTTATTGTTTTTGAATAAAAACCATAAACCATGCATTGATATTGCCATGCAAACAATTTAAACATGATAATCGATTAACATGGGTCAATGATAATGATTTAAATGGAAAAAATATCAATGGTATTTATGAATAAAGTTAAAGACCTTTTAGGTAAAAATATATTTTGATCATATAATGTTTTCTGGTTTTTATGTAATATGACCTCCATAGTATTAAGACCCGTGTTTTGAAAGTGCTTATACGATATTATATACTCAAAATCTTATCATTAATTGAAATAAAACGTGAGGAAATAATATTTCGAGGCGTTTATGCTGTTTCGAGTAGTAATAATTGATTAATTGTATTTGATATATTTTAATTTTTGTGGAACTAATTGATTTTTCTTTGTGATAATAAGTTCTACTGCAATTTGTATGATGATCATACAAAATAATTATTTAACAACTAAATAACAAGATAATGAGAAACAAAATATGGTTATCCAAATATCAAAGATTATCTATTAATAGTTTAAGGCTTCATATCATAAACTTATATTAATATTTTTAAAAAATATTTAAAAACATTTCAAATATCGAAAAGAATAATAATATTTGCTCGTAATCATAAACAACAGTCTTGCTTTTTGTGGTTTTATTATCAAAACATGAATGAAAAAATACGAAAAATATAATTCGCAAATTTATAAAAGTCGTTGATATATGATTTCTTTTTAGAAAAATGGAGTGTTTGGTCTGCATTGTTGATTGGTGATATTTGACCGATCTTTTACTGTCATATTTGTTGGTCTATCAATTCGATATTGGTGGACTTCAAAATAAGTTTACTTTTAATTAATATATAGATTAAGAATACTTTCAAAATTAAAAAGTACACTTAAGAGATGAGTATCTATTTGTTTGTAATTCTTGCTTCTAAAATAAATTAATCATATATCTATTTGTTTGTAATTATTGTCTCTAAAATAAATGAATCAACAATAACGGCGAATAAAGATCTATTTCTCATCATGTTATAGAGCCATCTAAGCATCTCCAAAAACGTTTAATGATCCAAACAGAAGACACAGAGTTTGATTATCATTTGAGAACTGAAAAACACAAATACAAAAATAGATATTTTTTTAAACGACATGCTACACAAAAGTTGAAGCATAAAATAATAAAAAAACGTACCGATGGAGGAGCATCTGGTTTGACCATCAATGGTATCGACAGCAGTCAACACGAACACAAACCGAAGAAGGAATGTAAAGAACAAAAGTGAGTAAAACACCATTCGATAAGACAACCTTCTTGATCCAACCTTCACTTTTATGAACTCCCTCACTCCTTTTCCAGGCAACACCGTGACATGTCTAAGACTTGGAGATATATGGAGTTGCATTTTCATCAACAGCAATATATCTATGAATGGAGTTAAGAGTATATATGTATATGTATGTAAATAGCTATAAAAAGTGAGGGTGATTAGTATTGTGGAGAGATGGAGAGGGAATAAATTGGCAAAGTACAAGGTGCGAAGGGGGAAATCTGTTGAGGGTTTGCCATCTCCTACCTAAACTTGCTTGAGGTTTAGGTTATTAATATATTATGGATGCATGTCATATGTATGTTTTAATGTTATTTTTTACTTTGATTTTGGAGGAATACGACATTAGACTAAGAATGAGGTGTGTTTGTTTCATCACTCTTTCACTTTCAAGATGCCAACACCCTAACTTCTATATATATATATATATATATATATATATATATATATATATATATATATATATATATATATATATATATATATATATATATATATATATATATAGTGGCAGATCCAAACCGAAGGTCAATTGGGGTCCGTTAGTGGGAGCGTTTTCCGACGACTTTAAGTAGTTTCAAGTAGTTATCGGCAACTGTAGTGGTTTTCGACACTTTCATGCGAGTTTGAGCAGTTTTGTGACTATTATTAGCCGTTTGCAGCGAATCAGAGTGTTTTCCGGTGACTTCCCGGTTGTATCTGACTTGTTTTCTTAGCGTATTTGAGTACACCGACGCTAGATTAAGCTAAAAATGAATGAATTTGTTATTTCTTGTTGCAAGTGGTGTCTGTCTTTTTGTAAAGTGGGGTCAATCATATATTTAATAACTATAGTTGCAAAGAAATTAGATGTATATAAAAGGTTTAGTCACTCCAAGTGGGGCCATACACCCCACTTCACAAAGGGTGGCTCCGCCACTATATATATATATATATATATATATATATATATATATATATATATATATATATATATATATATATATATATATATATATATATATATATATATGCTTAGGTTATTTTGTTTTTACTAATTCTTGTGTGGCATAATGCACAAATCTGGACCAAAGGATGGAATTTATCAATAGACATGATTTGAGAGTGTATGATATTACAATGAGATAACATGTACCATATAATCACACAAATTTTAGCAAAAGAGTATTTTGGACAATTAACTACAATTATAAAAGGAAATTTTAGGATATTTATGGATAATTAATTTTCCTAATTTTAAAAATATGATTTTTTTAATTAATTCAATTTTAATTCTAACATAATTTGTAAACATAACGGATTTATTATGTTAGAATATTTTTTTAGTTAGAATCATGCTCTTTTAGAATTTTATTTTATTAGAATATTATTGAATAATAACAAAGTTATGGAATCCGAGTTTGAAAAATAACTACATTCTAACATATTCTGTCAGAATAACATAATGTCAATCATAACCTACTAAATACATTCTGAAAAAAATACACAAAATAGATTCTTGAACTAATAATATACCAAATAATTAATTGTGATTCTTTGAATAATAACAACATGCTGAAAGAATAACAACATTTTTAAAAAATAACAACAATCTTAAACATTGAGTGTGATCATTCTTTAATTCATTCTTCAAACCTTTCCCATCAATTCTTCAAGCCATTCTTCAAACCATTTCTATCACAAATTATGTTAGAATGCAACAGTAAAATTCTGTTAGAATACATTATAAACGTATAAATATTAAAATTTTATCAAAATAAAACAGTAAAATTCTAGCAGAATTTATTATCAACATATAAATAGTTAACCAAAACCATAATAGGAAGACATGAATAAAAAAAATTAACAAATTTTTATCCTCTCAATTCATTAACAATCAAATGAATAACAGATATCTAAACATTCTAAAGTATGTATAAATGTATTCTCACAACATTACTAGCATAACATGTTTTATGTAATATTTATATTCTCATAGAATGAACATGTGTTTGCATTCTGATATGAAAAAAAATCCCCAACATAACCCTCTTCATGCAAATTCTGACAGAATGTCAGCGTAACCCTTATCATCAAAGACAAGTTTAGAACAATCAAATATCAAGAACAAATGGAAAATCAAGAACCATCTATCATTAAAATAAAATCAAATAGTCTTGGATTCGCCTTCAACTTACCTTCGCATAATTAAAATAAAATTAGTGCACTTAAAACACGAACAAATTGACCCTTGTTAGGGAAACAATAGAAGAAATCCAAATATTGGTGATACCGTTTGTCGAGAAATTCGGCGAGGAATTCTAACCTATCAAGGGTTTTATTAACCCCGAAAGAAACCCAAATATTGGCTTCAAAGACCTGATCTTTTAAAGAGGAATCGATATTCAGAGATAATCGGAAATTACCGTAAATCAGTTTGCGGCAAACAATGGATTTTGCTTGTTGGTTTGTGGAAAGCCCGTGAGCGGATGATGACTTGTATCTTAGGTGTTCGTGATACGTTTGTTTGCAGTCACTCTGACGTTTCCTCTTCCGCCCCAATTTTATCATCAAACCACCTTATGTGACATCCCCAAAATCACGGCCAGAAAAGACCGATTTTGTTTATGCTTTATAAAAATCAGAGTACTTCATTTTATAAAAAGGTTGCGGAATTTGTTCCCAGAAAAACATGGTAAATACGTTATTAAAACATTTTCGAAGAAACGTATTTATTTCATTTTAAAACATTTGGGATGTCATCGTTAATACAGGAACATAAGCATAAACAGAACTTACAATTATTCACACTAGTGGTCTACATCTCTTTAAATCTCTCAGTGTAATGTCACTTCATATCAACACCTGTGATATAAATAAACTGAGTGGGTCAGGTTGGGAAACCTGGTGAGCACATAGGGATTTCAATCCCACAATGTTATACCATATATATAGTTTAAAATTCACAAAATATACAATTTCACCATACATATATATATATATATATATATATATATATATATATATATATATATATATATATATATATATAACAACTCTTATCCCACCCCGTCGATCCTCGCAACGAGGCTATCCATACTCTCGGACCTAAGATTAGTCGTTTTACCTCCTCCATACTCTCGGATCAGAAATGAACGAATTTACCAAATCCATACTCTCGGATTAAAGATGAATGATTATGCCTAATCCATACTCTCGGACTAGGGACAATAGCTAATCCATACTCTCGGATTAACGACGAATGATTATGCCTAATCCATATTCTCGGACTAGGGACAATGACTATGTCTAATCCATACTCCCGGATAAGTGACATATACTAACTTCTATTCTCTGAGTTTAACTCACTTGTACTCGTAATAATATACTACCCAATATTCCTCATATTTAATTTAGGTCTACTCTTTATCCTAAATTATCAAATATAATCAGGTATGTTCTTTAACAGGAATTTCAAGCAACATCAATTAACTCGCACATAAAAATATAATTAATACTTCAATCAATACTTGTATTAAAATCATGTTCATGAAAGGGACTATGCACTCACCTGAGAAGGTGGTGACTCGGTACTCGGACAGCACTTCGTTTACTTTAAAATAATTTCCTTCGACGAAACCTAGTATTATCACCAATAGATTTTAGTCTATTATTCGCCGAGACTAATTAATAGTCTAGCTATTATTACTATTATATAAGCGTTAAAAAATACTTATATAACCCATAATAATAGCCCAAGTATTTATTATATGTTCTTAATAACGTTAATATAATTAAATAAAAAACTATATTAAAAATAGCGTAGGCGTAGCTCACTTACAGCGAGTTTTATAGAAAACCAGGATTTGCTTGGAGCAGCGTTTCCGAGCCGAAAAGCTCTTCTTCTCGGAGCCGTCGAGCACTCCGGGGCTTCCGCCTCGTGCTAGGGAGGTTCCCTAGGCTTTTCGGGGGATTTCGGGGCTAGAGAGAGGTTCTAGAGAGAGAGTAAAGAGAAGAAAGAATGGGAAAGGTGTGAAGAAAATGAGGGTGGGAGAGGTGGTATTTATAGGGTGAAAATGGCTGAACTTGGTGCCACATGTCACCATCTAGTGGCAAGACTTGGGGAGAAAGCAATGGCCAAGATTGTGCCACATCACCCATTTTCGCACAACACACTTCCGACTTCTAAAATCCGTAACTTTCACATACGACCTCCGTTTTTTACGTTCTTTATATCCACGCGTAGGTAAAAATAATATCTACAACTTTCATTTTGACTCCGTCGGCTAATTCTCGACCGATCTTAAATTTAACAGTACGAGGTGTTTAGACTGTTAAATGACCGCGAAGAATTCGTAACTCCTTCATACGGACTCCGTTTTCGTCTGTCTTTTTACCGTTGAGTTCATATTAATGAGATCTTCAACTTTCATTTATTTCACGTAAGCCAAAAACCGCTCGAACTAAAATTCGAGTTTCGGGTTGTACACTGCTAAGCCGAATCTTAGAAAAATCATAACTTCCTCATACGAAGTCAGATTTGGGCGTTCTTTTTATCGACGCTCTTAGTTTAACATATTCTACGACTTTTGTTTAGATTGCTAAGGATAAAAAGTCTTCTATCGTAAATTCACTATTTACGTCTTCCGGTGCCGTGCCGGTTTTGCCGTAAAACTTCGGCGAGCCATAACTTCTTCGTTATAACTCGGATTTCGGCGTTCTTTATATGTACGGAAACCTTGTGACATATTCTAAAACTTGGTTAAGACTATTCATTCTAAATAATATTTTGTCGAAAAGTCATTTTTGACCCCTATTGCCTCTAAATTGACTAGCCCGGATCTGCGGGCGTTACAATTATCTCCCCCTTAGGATGATTACGTCCCGGAATCATCAACGAAACAAGGATTGTATAATGACTCCATACGTCATCTCTTCATCCTAGGTAATAATTATAACTTCTTTATTCCTTCAAGTCTATCTCTTAGACTTATTGACTGTAAGCAGTACTTGATCGTGCACCTGATCTCTACCTCATATTAGACTCCAAATTATGACCTATCATCATGTGATGTACGTTTAGACTCAGGTCTCTTAAATTCTAAAACAGACTAAGCCTTCCTTCATGTTCTAATGTGATATAATCATACTTTAACATGTAGCATTTCTAGCTACCAACGAGCGCGATACTTCTATGAATTGCTTTGATTTTTAAGCGTTTGGTTTAAGTCAGACGCTATATCAAACTTGGTTCTCTGAACCACGTAACCTACTCATCGTAGTCAGACTCAAGGTGATATGACCACTAGGGTCGGGATAACAACAATCTTCTTAGTCATTACCGAAACAATGGTAACGACATACTTGAATAAAACGAAATCAATTACTGGCTTCTTGGTAACCTTGTGACTTTCCCTGATCCAAGTGTGAGTCCTGTGCTTCCGGTAGTATAGGCCTCTACTACCATTCACACCTACTCATACTCGTCCCAAGTATTGTCCCGCAGTTTTTCCAAGTCACCATACAAGAAAACCATACAACAACTTAACACATCAGATAACAAAACAAAGGTTTTATATTATTTCTTGAAACTATTACATAGGTGTTCAAGTTCACCCTAGACTATGCCTCTAACGGGCTACATCGTGAGGTACTATCTACACGATTACTCCATAACTCGATCCTCGGATGTCAAGCCTTCACTCTTGAATCCTTGCATTGTCATCTGCTTCGTCAAGGATCATTTGAAATGCTCTCGCCTTTGGCTTTGGTGGCACATTTGGCTTTGTAGCCCCTTCTCTCTTTGGGCAGTCTTGTTTGAAGTGTCCTTCTTCTCCACACTTAAAGCAGACTTCTCTCTTGGTTGTGCATTCGCTGGCGTAATGACCAGTCTTCCCACATTTAAAGCGTGTCGTATATTTAGAGCATTTCCCGATGTGCTTCTTTCTACACTTGTCACACCATTGCGTTCCTTCTTCAAACTTCGAGAATTTTCTCTTCTCGCTGGACCTTGAAGATCCTTCAAACTTTCTCTTCTCGCCAACCTCCATCTTGCTGGAGGCTCTTCCCTTGATCATATCTTCGACAGACTTGGCAGCCCAGATAGCTGCCTCTAGAGTAGGTGCTTGACGCACTGGCACCGCGTACTCCCATGGAAGTCCCTTTGCGTACTTGTCGATTTTCGTCAGCTCATCCGGAATAAGACGCAAGGCGAACTCCATCTTCTCTGTGAAGTTGTTGGTGTATTCATCGATTGACATGCTTCCTTTCTTCAGGGTTAGAAACTGGTTCTCTAGCTCAAGCAGGTTTTGAGCTGAGCAGTACTTTCGTTTGAATTGCACCAGAAATTCTACCCATGTCAGTTGCAGAGGCTCATTAGGGCTCAGAGTCTTCCCCAAGGTATTCCACCAACGTACAGCGCCTCCTCGAAACTGACGCACTGCAAATGTGGTCTGTAGCTTCCCTCTACAACCACATGTCATGAAGGCTAACTCCATCTCCGAGATCCAATCCATGACCCCGATCGGATCCTCCTTTCCAGTGAAAGTCGATGGCTTGCAAGTCAAAAAATCCTTGTACTTGCATCCATTCCTCTCGACCTCGTCATCTTGGTTGTTTTGTCGAACTATTGGTGGGTTGACTTAACCAACAGTCCCACTGTAGTTTCCTTCCTCAGTCTGCCCTTCGTTCAACTCGGGCTGTTCGATCTGAATAGTGGCTTCCTCACGATTTTGCTAGAGCAAACGTCTAGTTTCCTCCATTTGACGATCCAACATCGCTTGGATCATCGCTTGCACTCCAGCCATTGTGACTGGCTCAACGGCGGCTTCCATCACCGGTATTTGCTCAATCACTGGGGGTTGGTTTCTGTTCCCATTTGCATTCACGTTTCCGCTACGGGTTCTTGCCATCTTGATCTATACACCGAATAAGGTGAATCTAGATCTTTACTTAGGATTGACGGTTAAATCATCCTTATCACTCCGAAACGTTTATATGCTAGTTCTAATATCGTAGTCGTACGTTTAGAATCCTAAACACATAAGGTTTCCAGATCCGGTCGGCAACAGACCATAGATCCGAACAACTAACAGCATATCAGGCACAAGTATTTAGCACATAAAAACATTTTAGGCACAATTCCTAAAATAATCTAGTGCTCACACCTCACAATCATCGCTTAGCATTCTAAGTTTAAGTCTAGAAATAAATCCATATTCCTAGTTCGCTTAAACTAATGCTCTGATACCAACTGTGACATCCCCAAAATCACGGCCAGAAAAGACCGATTTTGTTTATGCTTTATAAAAATCAGAGTACTTCATTTTATAAAAAGGTTGCGGAATTTGTTCCCAGAAAAACATGGTAAATACGTTATTAAAACATTTTCGAAGAAACGTATTTATTTCATTTTAAAACATTTGGGATGTCATCGTTAATACAGGAACATAAGCATAAACAGAACTTACAATTATTCACACTAGTGGTCTACATCTCTTTAAATCTCTCAGTGTAATGTCACTTCATATCAACACCTGTGATATAAATAAACTGAGTGGGTCAGGTTGGGAAACCTGGTGAGCACATAGGGATTTCAATCCCACAATGTTATACCATATATATAGTTTAAAATTCACAAAATATACAATTTCACCATACATATATATATATATATATATATATATATATATATATATATATATATATATATATATATATATATATATATATATATATATATATATATATATAAACAACTCTTATCCCACCCCGTCGATCCTCGCAACGAGGCTATCCATACTCTCGGACCTAAGATTAGTCGTTTTACCTCCTCCATACTCTCGGATCAGAAATGAACGAATTTACCAAATCCATACTCTCGGACTAGGGACGAATGACTAATCCATACTCTCGGATTAAAGATGAATGATTATGCCTAATCCATACTCTCGGACTAGGGACAATAGCTAATCCATACTCTCGGATTAACGACGAATGATTATGCCTAATCCATATTCTCGGACTAGGGACAATGACTATGTCTAATCCATACTCCCGGATAAGTGACATATACTAACTTCTATTCTCTGAGTTTAACTCACTTGTACTCGTAATAATATACTACCCAATATTCCTCATATTTAATTTAGGTCTACTCTTTATCCTAAATTATCAAATATAATCAGGTATGTTCTTTAACAGGAATTTCAAGCAACATCAATTAACTCGCACATAAAAATATAATTAATACTTCAATCAATACTTGTATTAAAATCATGTTCATGAAAGGGACTATGCACTCACCTGAGAAGGTGGTGACTCGGTACTCGGACAGCGCTTCGTTTACTTTAAAATAATTTCCTTTGACGAAACCTAGTATTATCACCAATAGATTTTAGTCTATTATTCGCCGAGACTAATTAATAGTCTAGCTATTATTACTATTATATAAGCGTTAAAAAATACTTATATAACCCATAATAATAGCCCAAGTATTTATTATATGTTCTTAATAACGTTAATATAATTAAATAAAAAACTATATTAAAAATAGCGTAGGCGTAGCTCACTTACAGCGAGTTTTATAGAAAACCAGGATTTGCTTGGAGCAGCGTTTCCGAGCCGAAAAGCTCTTCTTCTCGGAGCCGTCGAGCACTCCGGGGCTTCCGCCTCGTGCTAGGGAGGTTCCCTAGGCTTTTCGGGGGATTTCGGGGCTAGAGAGAGGTTCTAGAGAGAGAGTAAAGAGAAGAAAGAATGGGAAAGGTGTGAAGAAAATGAGGGTGGGAGAGGTGGTATTTATAGGGTGAAAATGGCTGAACTTGGTGCCACATGTCACCATCTAGTGGCAAGACTTGGGGAGAAAGCAATGGCCAAGATTGTGCCACATCACCCATTTTCGCACAACACACTTCCGACTTCTAAAATCCGTAACTTTCACATACGACCTCCGTTTTTTACGTTCTTTATATCCACGCGTAGGTAAAAATAATATCTACAACTTTCATTTTGACTCCGTCGGCTAATTCTCGACCGATCTTAAATTTAACAGTACGAGGCGTTTAGACTGTTAAATGACCGCGAAGAATTCGTAACTCCTTCATACGGACTCCGTTTTCGTCTGTCTTTTTACCGTTGAGTTCCTATTAATGAGATCTTCAACTTTCATTTATTTCACGTAAGCCAAAAACCGCTCGAACTAAAATTCGAGTTTCGGGTTGTACACTGCTAAGCCGAATCTTAGAAAAATCATAACTTCCTCATACGAAGTCAGATTTGGGCGTTCTTTTTATCGACGCTCTTAGTTTAACATATTCTACGAATTTTGTTTAGATTGCTAAGGATAAAAAGTCTTCTATCGTAAATTCACTATTTACGTCTTCCGGTGCCGTGCCGGTTTTGCCGTAAAACTTCGGCGAGCCATAACTTCTTCGTTATAACTCGGATTTCGGCGTTCTTTATATGTACGGAAACCTTGTGACATATTCTAAAACTTGGTTAAGACTATTCATTCTAAATAATCTTTTGTCGAAAAGTCATTTTTGACCCCTATTGCCTCTAAATTGACTAGCCCGGATCTGCGGGCGTTACACCTTAACCCGATTTTTTGCCTAAAAGACCCAAACCCAGCAACCCTCTTAGGGCTAAACAAATGGGTCGCCGAGATTATTCGAAGGTTACACCAGTAGTCACCGTAGGGAGCGAAACCCATGGCACGGTGAAACAACAGCTCATACGCCGACTCTTTCACCGGACGATCAACAAACGCTGAGTTGTTTAGTATTTCCTTGGCTGTTTCCGGGACGATCAGAAAACGCCATGAGAGGTTTAGCGTTAAAAGAAGTAGAGAGATTCGCTAGGGACCTGTGTGTTAAAGAAGAAGTGAATGCGAAAATAAGGCCTAAATCTTCATACATATCGATGCTCGGTGTTGCACAATGGCGAAATCGAAGAAACGGCGGTGGGGATGCGAAATAATTTTGTGAGCGACGACTGATATAGGGATGTTGGTTTTCTAGGGTTTAAGTAATTAAGGAGAGATTAATTGAATGATTTTTTACCATAATTAGATATACTAAGTTTACCATAATACCCTTTTTTAATTTAATTAATGATTTATTGTTTCTTGAATTCTTATTGGTGCATTTAGGCACACACTACTTGCTAGAAATATTTGAACTTAGCTCTCCCTCTCTCTCTCTCTCTATAAAGTGATTAGACTAAAAATATACTCGCATTCTCATTTTTTTTGTTCTCAATATAACCTCTTTCTCTCTCTCTCTCTCTCTCTATATATATATATATATATATATATATATATATATATATATATATATATATATATATATATATATATAGAGAGAGAGAGAGAGAGAGAGAGAAAAAGAAAGAGGTTATATTGAGAAAAAAAAAACTGAGAATGCGAGTATATTTTTAGTCTAATCACTTTATAAAGTTAAATTAGTAATTTTATATTTTCACTAACGTGCAACATATTAAAATGAAATCATAATTTTCTAAAGTCTAGCCATAATAAATGTAATTATCTAAAAAGAGGAGTAATCGAATTTATTTATTTATTTATTAATGGAATATAAAGTAATTGTTTTCCATTTTTTTTAAAATAAAAAAACATTTTTTTCCTTGTTTTACTTGATTCACATGTTTTTATTCATAAAAGAGTAAATCACAATATATTTTTCAAGCTTATTATTTAACTAGAATAGTTGTAATCATATAGGAAGAAAATACCAATCATAAATAAATACGGTTGTAATCTGAAATGAATAAAAAAAATTTAGATAATAGTTTTCAAGACAATTTGATTGTTTTATAACTGAATAGAAGAGTTAGATGATGATAGCCGTGATCGGCTGTGTAGATCACCCACCAAATTGATGAATTGCCCCTTCCCTAGCTATTTCTCGATTGAACAATTATTCAAGGTCCCTATTCTCCATTTCTCGATTCATTATTTGTTATAAAAAGCTCAAGAACAGATGATTTGCCTTCCTTTTGGTGTATATGTGCATATTTTCTTTATTCCAAGGATGGTGGTCATCTGCGATGGTTTTTCCCGTTAAGGCAATATTGGTTGCTTATGATATGAGAGTGTGGCTGGTTAAGAAGTTGGAAAGGGTCGTCTTTGGCCTGGCGTAAAGGTGATGGTGGTTACAATTGTGTTATCATTTATCAGTACTAACGTATTTGAATAAACATACTTTTAAGAAAATTAAGCCTTTTGAATTACTTCTATAATTTTAAACATATTCTCATATTTAAATGTTGAGATATTTAATTTTGAATATGAGAGAATTGACCCTTTACATATTAGTCGTAGATCTAAGTAATTGGATGGTTGTAATGTGTTCTCGCGTTTTCAACCTTTCGGGTTGTCACGATTTAATCTCTCTCTCTCTCTCTCTCTCTCTCTATATATATATATATATATATATATATATATATATATATATATATATATTGTGTGTGAATATATAACTTTTATCCATTAGATTAAAAAAATGAAAGTACATATTATTAACATATGCTAGCATGTACAATATAGTTGCATTTTATTAACTTTAAATGCATAATGGTAACAATGGTACGTTTTATATATATATATATATATATATATATATATATATATATATATATATATATATATATATATATATATATATATATATATATATATATATATATATATATATATATATATATGGAATTTGAGATTTTTATGGGATATTAAATATAAATTTACATAATGCCATATTTTTTATGTAATAGTAAAAGAACATAATACATTTCATTCTTTAAGAATTGGGTTTTTTTTCACTACTTATACAATTTGATTTTGTATGCCATTCTTATGTTTAACAATCGCAATCTTTTAAGAATTCTCATAGTTGATATAACAACAATAAATTTTATAAAAAATAAAGCTTCTTTTATATATATATATATATATATATATATATATATATATATATATATATATATATATATATATATATATATATATCATGAAAATGGTTAAGAATTGATTTTTTTTAAAGTTAAACGTGATAATAAGAATGATTAAGAATGATATTCTCATATGACACTCTTGTAGAATAAGATATTCTGGAGATAAACATAAAAAAACATTCTTGAAGAATATTTTAACATTCTTGAAGAATAGTTTAAAATTCTTGAATATTTTAACATTCTTGAAGAATAGTTTAAAATTCTCGAAGAATAATGCTTAATTTAAAATACATAACTAACATTTTTGAAGAATAATTCATCATTCTTAAAATAATAAATGAACATTCTTGAAGAATAAGCCAAAAAATAAAAGAAGAGCCTAAAATTTAAATATAAAAAATTGTCATTAAGGATGTAGATAGTTTACAACTAAAAATCTAACATTCTCATGAGAATGAAAATAATATACAGTCGCATAAACTTTATGGCTCAATGAGGAGCTAACAACCACAATGAATGTGTTATAGGTATCTCTTGCTTCCCAAAAGGTGGATAAGGAACTAGAGGATGTGGACTGCTTCCTTGTTCATTAAGAGAAGTAGGATGAGAAGATTATCTAGTGCCCTTTATTGAAAACCCATCATCCAACCTTAAGATTGTTAATCATCATGCTCCCAGGTTGTTGATCAATCTACTCCCTCTTCATGAGTCATTTATCTATTTTGCCTTCAAGTCCTTGATCATAACATTCTGTGAGAATAAATATCATAGAAATTGAATTATGTGAGAATGACTGTTATGCGAATAACAAGTTTTATCCCATGTTTATGAACTTCAAAAACAAGTCAAAAGAATGAAAAAGAATGGTTGAGAATGATAACGAGTAAAAATGTATAAGAAAGAATAATAATTTTTGTAGTCTTTTGATAGGGGGATTAGATTTCGATGATCTATCTTCTTTGTTTGTAAATATCTCAAAGGCTTTCATATTCTAGAAACCCATTTCTTGATGGTATCTTCATTCAAATTCAACCCAAAAGCCTTGAAAACATCCCACCCATAAAAGCAAAAAGTTCGTGTATGTATTTGTTCTACTTTTTAAATCAAATACACACTATTCCAATTTCCAATAACAAAACCAAAATGGAATGGAATAGAAATAGTATATGTGTTTCCAGCCCAATAATTACATTTGGATACAAATACAAGAAATATTTTGTTAAACTAAAAACCACACGAACTAATAAGATATAAAAAATGGATTTCATAGGATATTTACTCAAGGACCACACCACATGATCTTAGTTTGAATATTTAACAGTGAAAAGTTTGATCATTAACATCCTTGTCAATGGATACACCATTTTCCTAATACTTTAAATGAGAAGATGACCACTTACACACAGACAACCCAACATGTAACATCAACTAGTTATTCATTTATTTTTTTGGATTTCTTAATTGAGTGCATCCTTCACTTATTAATTCTATATCAATAGATATGTGGTTCGGAGATAATTTCATGTCGGTAATTCAGCAAGATGAATTGGTACTAATGTTTTTTTTTGGAGGAATTCAAGAAAAATTATAGCAAACATGAAATAGTCTAAATTAAATAAGAAAGACAAAAGACAAGTCAGTTAATAATTCATGAATAGGTTGGATGTGGATCATGCTTCATGCTTCAAGAATGGAAGTAGTAAATTGATTACAAAATATAAAACCAAAAAATCAAAAAGTGGAATCATTATCATTAACTACATAATCAACTCAAAGGAAATCGCATATAACAAATATTAAATAATAATAATAGAAACAAATTTTCAATTAAACAAATGTTATGTAATGTAACATACACGTTCAATTATCGTGTTATGTAATTTTAAAAGTGAATAATATTATGAAATATTATGTGATATTAAGTATTGATTTCTAACGAATAGTTTTTACTAGAATTAAAGTAAAACTATGTTTAGAATCATTCAGAATGTTTTGGAAATCTTAAGATATTCTGAACAAAAGACAAATATTGAAATTTAACGAGAATATAAATTTTGAAATAGGAAGAATTTTATTATTGAAAGTTATAAAGAATCTCGTTAGAAACATTTAGATGAAAAACTCATCGAATTCTGAGTTATAACGAAGAAGTTATGACCAATCGAAGATCCGCAACAAAACCGACATGACGCCGAATGACGTAAAAGTGAGTTTTTGATAAACTACTTTTTAGTCTTGGTGATCTAAATGAAAGTTGTAGTATTTGTTAAACCGAGAATTTTCATAAAAAGAACGTCCAAATCTGACTTCGTATGAGGAAGTTATGATTTTTCTAAGTTTCGGAATACCAGTAAACAACTAAAAACTCGAAATAAAGATCGAGTGATTTTTAGCCGACGCAACCTAAACGAGAATCGAAGGTCACGTCAATAGTAGTACAACAGTAAAAAGACAGACGAAAATGAACATCGGATGAAGAAGCTATGAATTTTTAACGGATTTTTCTGTCCCGATCTGTTAAAAATCATAATATTAAAACTAAAGTAAAAAATTAGCCAACGGATTCTAAACGAAAGTTGTAGAGTATATTCACCCAATGCGTGCATATAAAGAACGTAAAAATAGAGCTCGTATACGAAAGTTATGGATTTTATAAGTTTGGGACACAAAATTGGAGAAAAATGCTAAAACCGAGGAATTGCGCATGGCTCAAGTTCGGCCATGTAACCTCGCCCGCGGAGCTGCCCCGTGTCCAATGTCGATGACTCATCCGAAGCAGCAGTCGACACGTGTCGCAACCCCTCGCACCCGATGGCGCGACCCAATCCGAGACCGCTACCTGCCTTCGCCTCGCATCCGATGCCGGGTCTTGCATCTGATGCCGCGTGTCCTCTTCTCGACCGTCGATCCTCAGTCTCACATACTATATAAGGGACGGTGCGAACCCTCCCGGTTTTGTTGGAATTTTGCATACTTTTTCACTCTAAATACTATTTAAGCCAATTTCAATCCCCCGAAGCCTCGGGATCATTCCCAACACTCGAAATACGCCCCAAGGTGCCAGAGGAACCCGATAAATTTATCTTTTCAGTATGAAGCTTAACCCTCGTAAGGCCTAGTTTTCAAGAAAGCTCCCAGTTTTCATCAAAGAAAGCTAATGATAGTAACAAAATGCTGCACAAATTACTATTTTAACCCCCGATTAATTAACGATGAGTTCAATATATAGGAACAATTGTATGTTATGTGTTATATGTGCTATGTGCTTTTCTGTTGTTATTATTTCCGCTATTTATGATAGCAAAGTTGTACCTTTGGCCATGTGATCAGTGAAAGGACTTAGATTCACAGTGGTACCTGTAAGAGAATGACTTCTATTCTATGGCATTAGCAAAAGGTTAGACAGGGCTGAAAGCCTGAAATCTACCAAAATGTTTAATCAGAAAGTGTATGTCTTTTGTGCCATTTGGGTCGATGCTTTATTGATGTATATCAAGTATGGAAATTGTTATGTCTCATTGATTGTATATCTTTGAATCAAATCATTGATTGATATGGAAAGCTTGTCACACGATTCACATATGCCTTTGTTGTTCCTTGTTCCTATTTGCTTCTGCCATATTAAACTATATATATGGCATAACGTTATATTGTATATATTATTGAACTCACTAAGCGTCACCTCTTACCCTCTCAATGTCTAAGAATTGCAGGAGATATGCATCCAGTATAGTTATATACTGATAGAAGATTTTGAATAGTTTGAAACTATTTTATTTTGTACTCCCGTATGTATAAAACTATAGTATCCTGGGTACATATGGAATATATATATATATATATATATATATATATATATATATATATATATATATAAAACATTTTGTAATAGTCGGTTTGTATCCAGTCGTTTGTAAACAAATTATCAATATAAGTATTATCTGTGAATATGCGTGTAGTATGTTTTGGAATAACTTAGAGTAGCAATTGTCTTTATTATGAAAGTGTGGGTCTTTCAATCATGGTATCAGAGTAGTAGTTTAAGTGAACTAAATACCACAGATTGGTATTTAGACTTAAACCGTCAGAAGTTAAATATATAAACGGATTCATTAGGGGTATATGGATACAAACCATAAGAATGATTTAAGTGGGGTATTAGGTAGTGATAAACCCTAGTATTCTAAAATATTGAGTTACTTCAAAAAAAATTCAGAGAATTAGTTTGAGTGAACTAGGAATTTTGAGAATTTCTAGACTTAACATGGATTGCTAAGGGATGATGATACGACGTGTATCTAGTATATTTTAGGTTGAATACCTAAATGGACACAAGCACTAGAATCTTAGAGGAGATATGCCTTATATTCTGATATGTGCTAAATGATAAATGAATATAGCATGCCTTAGGTTGCTTACTTATATTGCTATCACTTGAGAAAGTTTAAGGTCTATTACCGACCATGGTTTAGAAGAGGAAATTTTATGTATTCCAGATTCTAAGAGTTTCCATACTAGAATTGACATGAAACTTTCGAAAAGGCGACTTACGATAGTTAACATCGATAAATAGTCAAAGGATATCATAAAATAAAATCTATCAAGTGATGCCGTAAATAGTGTATTAATACTTGTAGAATGGTATTGTACATTCAAACTATGTTTGATAAAATAATAACACCTTTGGAGGAATGTTGTGGGTTAAAAGTACATTTGGATAAGATGAATGTCTTGGTGTAATCCATGAAGTTGTTCCACCGCTGACCAAACTAAAGTAGTGATTGCTTACAGAGTTAGAAGAAC
The DNA here is from genome assembly GCF_052625555.1 of Lactuca saligna. NCBI lineage: Eukaryota > Viridiplantae > Streptophyta > Magnoliopsida > Asterales > Asteraceae > Lactuca > Lactuca saligna. Next base: position 151,458,021 of record NC_136425.1, on the reverse strand, counting down.
TGAAGATGGTGATAAATACGTCGATGATATCGAGACTGATGTTGTTCAAGATTTAGAACAATTCAATGAAGATCAAAGGAAAGTCTAACAAAGTTTTCAGACTCAATAGGCCAAGACCTTGCCTAACATTATGATGTAGTATGCAGTTCGAGTAGTATGATAAGAGTTGATATGTAACCCTATGCAGGATGCTGAGAATTAGTATTTAATAATACTGAGTGGCAATTTACTTCTATCACATCCTTATGAAAGTTCCATTATGTGTTAAGTAGACTTTAACATACATGATTAGGATGATGATTTAAGTCATTTAGTGGTAAAAGGCTAAGTAACTTACTTGCCTACATAAGGTAGAATGCTTAGTTAAAGAAGGGATACACCTATAGTATTGTATGAGAAAAGATGTTGTAGTTAGGAATAACAGAGAACCAAGTTGAAACTACTAGAGCTTGATGAGATGCGGCTATAATGAGGACTTCCTAGGAGACTCCTATGAAGTAGACTTAAAAGATACACACATGAGAGAAATTTTTTCCCATATAAAGGAATGACGATGTCATGAAAGGATAATGAAATGAATAAATGTGCATGGTGACTTGTATGAGTTAAAAGATGATGCAGATAGTTGTAGACCGTTTGTCTCCACACTACTAGGGTAAATTCTGGTATAGTGTGTCTTGCAGAGTAGACAGTACCCGAGAAAGAATTTATATGATGAATTTTGAAGTGAAATTCCTATCAACCTCGAAAAAGTATTAGGATATGCTAGATCGAGCATATGCGTAAAAAGAATTCTAGAAGGTGAATATAAGAAATCCAAGATATGTTTGATAGAAAAATGAAATCCCGAGTTGAGTCTAAGAGAAATTGTTGTATGTACTTGTTTGAACACACTCAGGTGTGAAAAGTTGCTTTGTGAAAAATTTTGAATGGTGACTTGGGAACTGCGAGACAATAATTGGGACAAGTATGAGTAGGTGTGAATAGTAGTAGAGGCCTATACTACTGCAACCACATGAATGACACTTACATCAGGGAAAGTCACAAGGTTACCAAGAAGCTAGAAATTGATTCCATTTTTGTTCGAGTATTTCATTACCTTCGTTTCGGTGATGACTAAGAAGATGATTTTCGTTCAGACCTTAGTGGTTATAAAGAATAAAGTCTGATTAATATAAATCTATGAAGTGAGTTGATTGGTTCAGAGAACCATGTTTTGTGTAGGGACGAAACTTCAGTCGGAATATTGAAGAAGGAGATGGTCGAGGTAGTTGATAAAAGTATAACAACCTTCATTAAGGGATTAATCAACTATTAGCTAGAAATGATACTAGTTATTAAGATATTATATCACATGAGAACATAAAAGGAAGGTTTCTTCTATGATAGTGTTTGACTAAAAAAAACAAGAGTATGGTTCATTGTCTATCTTCTGTGTTATGAAATCAGAGGTCATTAGAATATGACCATTCGAGTTGTTATTGTAGCAAAAGTAAAGACCTTATCTTGGATTGAGTCTATAAATCGAATTTAAGAAGGAGCAAAAGTCTGCAATGAGAATTGAGTTTAACTCATAGATTAGAACCAAAAGTCCGATACACAATGAAGAACGAGTGCAGGTATGAACACTGCCATCAATTAAGAAGTTTGAAGAGTTTGAAATTTTTTTGGAAAACCAAAAGCTAAAGGTCGTATAAATTAGATTACCATAGAGGAAGCACACAAGGACACAAGTGTTGTGACTAGTTCATTTCTCGTCAACTCTAGATTCTTATGCCTTAGATTCTTTAATGTCTCATGAATTTGCGCATTATTTTCAAATTTCTTGCTATGCACTCGCACAACCATTTCACATAGATACCATAGGAAGTGTATCATTACTTGCTGGTAAAGTACATAGAGATTTTGTCATAGAAACTGAAGGTTATAGTTTTCTTGCTAACCTGATTTCTATATTCTTTCCCAAACTTTGATATTATTCTCGGCATGGATTGGTTGTTAAAGAACCACACATAACTCTGGTGTTACGAAAAGATGGTACGTATCCCTATCGAAGGGAAGGATCCTATTTATGTCTACGGTGAACAAAGACTTAAAAATCTTAAAGATAATATTTTTTTCTAAAAACTCGTAATAAATCGAAGGGAGAATTCTATTTATCTGTTCTATACAGTTGATATCTCAAAAGAGGAGAAGAAAACTGTAAATGATGTTTTCCCCGATGATTTGCTTGGACTTCCCTCAGATAGGAAAATAAAATTCTAAACTAGCTTTATGTCTAGTGCTGCTACAATTGCCAAAGATTGCTATACATAATGATAGCATTTGGGTAATAGTCGACCGATTGACTAAGAGTGCACATTTTCTTGCCATGCGTGAAAACAAAACCAATAGAGAAATACGCATACGATATACTTGGATGAAACTATTGCGAGACATGGTGTGCCGCTAAAGATTACTTCCGATCGTGATAGTAGCTTCACTTTTCATTCATGGGAAAGTATGCAAGGTGAATTGAGATCTCGTGTTACTCTCAGCACAACTTATCATTCCCAGACAGATGGTCAGAAGAAGAGAACAATCCAAATAGTAGAAAATATATTGAAGGTGTATGAAGCACTATATGGGCACAAATGTCATACTCCATTATGTTGGCGTGATATAGGACAAAAAATCCTTAGTGTCCCTGAAATGATTCAAGATACCACTGATAAAATTCAAATTGTACGAGAAAGAATGAAAGCGACCTAGGATTGACAGAAGTCCTAAGCAGAAAAAGGAGACGACCCGTAGAATTCCGAGTGGGTGATTTTGTAATACTGAAGGTATCTCCATCGAAAGGAATTATGCAATTTGGGAATAAAGAACAATTGGTAAGCAAGTATACCGCTTGGAATTGCCTGAAGATTTGATAGATATTCATGACGTGTTTCATATAGTTTATATGCGTAAAGGTTTAAGCATATATGATGAAACGCTCCTCTTATCCGAGGTGAAATTGGATAAATAAAATAAGAACAACATAAGAGCGAAATATCCTCATTTGTCTAAATCGTTGTGATTTCGGGGACGAAATCCTCAAAAGGAGGAGGTATTTGTAACATTCACGTTCAGTTATCATGTTATGCAATTTTAAAAGTGAATAATATTATGAAATATTATGTGATATTGAGTATTGAGTTCTAACGGATAGTTTTTACTAGAATTAAAGTAAAACTATGTTTAGAATTGTTCAGAATGTTTTGGAAGTCTTACGAGATTCCGAACAAAAGACAAATATTGAAATTTAACGAGAATATAAATTTTGAAATAGGAGGAATTTTATTATTGAAATTTGTAAAGAATCTCGTTAGAAACATTTATGCGAAAACCTCATCGAAATCCGAGTTATAACGAAGAAGTTATGACCAATCGAAGATCCGCAACAAAACTGGCACGACGCCGAATGACGTAAAAAGTGAGTTTTTGATAAACTACTTTTTAGCCTTGGTGATCTAAATGAAAGTTGTAGTATTTGTTAAACCGAGAATTTTCATAAAAAGAACGTCTAAATCTGACTTCGTATGAGTAAGTTATGATTTTTCTAAGTTTCGGAATAGGAGTAGACAGCTAAAAACTCGAAATAAAGATCGAGTGATTTTTAGCCGACACAACCTAAATGAGAATCGAAGGTCTCGTCAATAGTAGTACAACGGTAAAAAGACAGACGAAAACGAACATCGGATGAAGAAGCAATGAATTTTTATCGGATTTCCCTATCCCGGTTTGTTAAAAATAATAATATTAAAAATAAAGTCAAAAATTAGCCAACAGAGTCTAAATGAAAGTTGTAGAGTATATTCCCGCCTACGCGTGCATATAAAGAACGTTAAAAACAGAGCTTGTATACAAAAGTTATGAATTTTAGAAGTTTGGGACACAAAATTCGAGAAAAATGCTAAAACCGAGGAATTTCGCATGGCTCAAGCTCGGCCACGTCACCTCGCCCGTGGAGCTGCCCCATGTCCAATGTCGATGACTCATCTGAAGCAGCAGTAGACGCGTGTTGATGCGTGTCGCAACCCCTCGCACCCGAAGGTGCGACCCAATCCGAGACCGCCACCTGCCCTCGCCTCGCATCCGATGCCGGGTCTCGCATCTGCTGCTGCCTGTCCTCTTTTCGGCCATCGATCCTCGGTCTCGCATACTATATAAGGGAGGTGCGAACCCTCCCGACTTTTGTTGGAATTTTGCACACTTTTTCACTCTAAATCCTATTTTTAGCCAATTTCAATCCCCCGAAGCCCTAGGATCAATCCCAACACTCTAAATACGCCCCAAAGTGCCCGAGGAACGCGATAAATTTATCTTTTCAGTTTGAAGCTCAACCCATGCAGGGCTCGGTTTTTAAGAAAGCTTCCGGTTTTCATCGAAGAAAGCTAATTATAGTAACAAAGTGCTGAACAAATTACTATCTTAACCCCCGATTAATGCACGGTGAGTTCAATATATTGGAACAATTGTATGTTATATGTTATATGTGCTATGTGCTTTTCCATTATAATTTCCGTTATTTATGATAGCAAAGTTGTACCATTGGCCATGTGATCAGTGAAAGGACTTAGATTCACGGTGGTACCGGTATGTAGACTTTGGCCATGTAGACCATGTCTCGTAAGAGAATGAATTCTATTCTATAGCATTGGCAGAAGGTTAGACATGGCTGGAAGCCCAAAATATAGCAAAATGTTTAATCAGAAAGTGTATGTCTTTTGTGCCATTTGGGCCGAAGCTTTATTGATGTATATCAAGTATGGAAATTGTTATGTCTCATTGATTGTATATCTTTGAATCAAATCATTGATTGATATGGAACACTTGTCACATGATTCATATATGCATTTGTTTTTTCCTTGTTCCTCTTTGCTTCTGCCATATTGAAGTATATAAATGACATAACGTTATATTGTATCTATTATTGAAGTCACTAAGCGTCATCGCTTACCCTCTCAATGTTTAACAATTGTAGGAAATAAGCATCCAGTATAGTTATATACTAATAGAAGATTTTGAATAGTTTGAAACTATTGTATTTTGTACTCCTGTATGTATAAAACTATAGTATCATGGGTAGTTATGTAATATATATAACATTTTGTAATATTCAGTTTGTATTCAGTCATTTGTAAACAAAATTATCAATGTAAATAATTATCTATGAATATGCATGTAGCATGTTTTGAAATAACTTAGAGTAACAATTGTCTTTAGTATGAAAGTGTGGGTCTTTCATGTAATCACACAATAAAGATTACCTTTATAGATTTTTAAGAATGCCTTCAGAAAAAATGCCTTCGCCGCAAAATCTTTGGTACAATTGATCAACAACTATCACCGATTTCCACTATTAGGGATGAATCCACAACACATGAATCGAAAAATCCACCGTAACGTTGAATCACATTGGATTGAGAAATGAAATCATATGGACAAGTTGGAGAGGTAATCGATGGAGACCGAATGGAATTCGGATGATCGTTGTGTAGGTTAAAGAGAAATAGAGACACATAGCGGGTGGTTGGAGATTAATCCTTAAAATTGTGTATTTTGAATTGATTATGTTTCCAAAATTATAGGTAATTAATATTTATAGTAATTAATTTAATTAATCAAATTTTAATAATGCAATTGTAAAATGACTGGACCATATTTGGTCATACATTTACACAATAATTATAGTTTATATATGATCTTAACTATATATATATATATATATATATATATATATATATATATATATATATATATATATATATATATATATATATATATATATATATATATATATAAAGTATATTTAGTCAAATGTTGAATTTTAAATCGTACAAAACTTATTGTGATATATGTATAATGAATTTATGCATTGGAATCTTATATAGTCAGCATATTCTATCCAAAAACCAAGAAAGTCAACGAAATCGAAAGACCCATTCAAATGAGAATTCCCCAAAATTTTGGTAAAAGTACAAGAGATTAGTTCATATTAGGAGACTCATTCAATCATATTTAATGATGACCGATTCATAACATAATCTGAGTTATAGTTACATGGAACCTTAAATTCCAATAATCTAGGCCCCCATTTCCTTAAATTCCATAAATGATGACCATACGCTTTCTCTTATATTTTCTCTCCAAAAATGAATGCGATCTCCATCATCTGTTAACAAAACCATCACCACCACTCTCTTCCACCTCTTTTCCCTAACCGATGACCTCCACTAACACTCACGCACCACCATTGCTTTTTCCTCTTTGCCAAGAACGCAATTGTCACTACTTTTACTCTCCACCAAGGCTTACTGCGGTATGGGGAAGGGGGTTTGAGTTGTTTTTTTCTAGATGGGTTTTTATTTATCAACCTTCACTTTATTGGAACCATTATGGTACTAGATTACTCAATGATTAAAAAGTCTTTTAAAATAAAACTTGGGAATGAACCTACAAAAAACGCCTAAGATTCACTGACACCACCACTAGGTCCTCAGGTCCTCTCTCTCTCTCTCTCTCTCTCTCTCTCTCTCTCCCCTCTCTATCTATCTTATTCTTTAATATGATTTTGTTAGATTTCATGTTCGATTTCTTCTTTTTCGTTGTCGGACCCCTATCTTGGTTCATTGATTCAGGTAGAGGACCTGAAACGCCTATTTCAATCTTCATCAATTTGTGGGTTTTTTTCCTTGTTTTTTTTTTTATTTTTTTTTTATATTTACGATTTCAATTTATGCTTCATATAATCATTATAATTTAATCTTGTCTAACTCTTATGATTATTCTATTCACAAGTCTCCTGGTTTGTTTGATGAATTCTAGGTGTGGGATTTTTTTATATCTATCATGAGGACAATTATTGTAACATTCGTGACTTGAGGTAATGCTAAATTGTGTAATCTTGTAATTAATTATTGGACTATGAGATTAATGTCGGATCATTGAGTTTGGCCTTTATTGTGTTGGGCTAACTGAAGTCGTACACTGGGCGTAAGCTTAGCGTACGCGGGGCGTAAAGGGAGCATTGGATACGGAGGGATAAAGCAAGTACGTGCAACTTACCAAGGGTACACGCAGCGTACACAAGCTGACTCAAAACCCTAATTTTTAGGGTTTAGGCCATATATATATATATATATATATATATATATATATATATATATATATACACACACACACATCATTATGTCCCAAACCCCAGCCTCCTTAACTCAGAAACCCTAGAAACCTAACCTTGTTCATCTTTGTGTGATCTTTATCTTGTGAAGTCCATTTTAGTAGCTTGGAGCTTGTAAGGAGAAAGAGGAAGTTGATGAAGAAGAACTTGTGTAGCTTCAGCTGAAGGATCTGAGACATCATCATCATTTAGCACTCATTTGAGGTAAAAAGCTCAAAACTTGCCTCATGAAAACTTAGATCTTTTGTAATGGGGTTTTGGACCTTTTTGGTCCCAAGAATGGAACTTTATGGTTCCAAATCCGTTTTTAGGCTTAGGTTTGCCACCCTTAGTGCTATTTGAGTTCCAAAGACAGAAAAGTTACCATCTTGAAGGTCTTGATGTGGCTATGCATGAGTGTTAGTCATTTTTATGGAAGTAGGTTGCCATATTCAAGTTTGGGTCCATTTGGGGGTTTGCAAGCCACCAAGTAATCGACTTTATGGGTTAAGACAATTTATTGGACTCAGATATCTCTTTGGAGCTTAAGGTCTTAAGGGGTTAAGCCCTTTTTGGAGATTATGGCTTCACAGGGTAGTACGTTGGGCGTACATTCCCGTACGTACAATGTAAAAGCCATGCAACCTGTACGCTTAGCGTACATAGGAGTACACCCGACATACTCACTGGATTTGGGATATGCGTCATTTGGGCCTCGGTTTAGGCCATTCCTTGGACTTTGCTATTTTGGGCCATAGTAGGCCATCAAAAATCAATTATTTTGGGCTAAGAATATTTTTGGGCTTAAGAAAAGGCCCATTTGAGGAGTTGGGCCTAATTTTCAAAATTGGGCCATTGGTGGGCCACTAGTGGGTTTGGAAAGGCTATCTAGAATTGGGCCTTTAATGTTATGGATTTGGGCCTAGGTCATGGCTGGATTAGATCAGGGGTAAAATGGTCATTTTACCCTAAGAAGGATTATTAGGTTTTTGACTGAGTGTTATTTTGTACTGATAGCTCGGGGAGTCATCAGAGTAACCGCTAGAGATTTCTTACCTTGAGATTTTACATTTAGCTTTGCGAGGTGAGTTTCCTTTTGTATGAACAGGTCGAAGGAACCAATGCTGACTCGTATATTATGTTTGTATGTTCCGGACTAAGATCTGATGCTGGGCAGTGCCCGATGTAGGTTTATATGTTTTTCGGATTTCGATCCGATGTTGGGAGGTGCCCAAGGAATGTTTGTATGCTTGATTTCTACATGATTCTTGCATGTGTCTGTATCTGTATGTTCCGAATTACGGTCCAATATCGGGAAATGCCCAAGGAATGTTTGTATGCTTCCAGATTTCAGTCTGATGCCGGGAAGGGCCCGAGGAATGTTTATATGTTTATGTTATGTGTATTTTTTGATATGTTTATTTGTATACTGAGCTTTGCACGATGTCGGGTGGGGGCCGATGCCGGACTTTGTTTGATGTCGGGCGGGGCCCGATGAAGGGGTCGTGCCCACGATATGTCTATATGTGATTATGTGATTATGTGTATGGTATGTGGTAGTTTGGGGAGACTCACTAAGCTTCGTGCTTACAGTTTTCAGTTTTGGTTTCAGGTACTTCCGGTAGCAAAGGGAAGAGCTCAGGATGACTACATTGCAGACACCATGATTCTTTAGTCCGGGATGTTTACTCTGGTATATTTAACATATGTTTTTGATTGATATAACGTTCATGATGTTTTGAGATACTATGACTTATGCTTTGATGAGATGATTTTGAAAACTATGGTTTTGTTTAATAATTAAAATGAAATTTTTCGTCATGATTTTTGGGATGTTCCAATTATAATGATGTGGACCTCTTAGGGTAGGAGATCACTCTCATTAAAGGTAACCCACGATTTTGAGTTTGAGGGTAACATCTGCATATATTGTTTTAGTTTCTTATTACTAGATCGTTTGAGGCTAATAAAAATTAATATGGTTGTAGGATGATGTTTATAGATGAAATCTAATTCTCTTTTCAACTAAAGACTACTCTCATTCAAGGTAACCCACAATTTTCAATCTATCATCTCAAAAATTCATTACTACTTTATAGCTTGATCATAGTTAACTTGTAGTAGTTAATAGGGTCTAATATTATCTACAAATTGTATTTTAAGATTTGATACTATTCTATCTCTATTTTTTGTACTATCGATTAACATTTATGTAAGAGATAGAGAGAGGTTAAGTCATTTTTGTGATATTTTAGACCTTAAACATTCATTGTAGATAAAAACATGTCCGATTTAAACTATACAACTAAAACTTATGCTAACTTTTATCTCTGTAATATTCGTGTTCCCAGGTACCTTTAATTATGGCTTAAAGTATAAAATATTTGCAATTTTGGTCCTTGGTCGGGCGTACCCAATTGGCACGTTAGACATATTTCATAATCGCATATTCAGACTGCACATAATAAGTAATAATTATTAAAATTAAAATCCTTGAACAAGATAAATTATAGTCATGCGCGCTACAGACTATATAATGTAAGTTTTGTAGGAAGAAAAATAGAAAAAATTAACCGAATCATCCGTAAATCGTAAAATTGAGTGTACTAAAATACACACGCGCGCACACACACACACACACACACACACACACACACATATATATATATATATATATATATATATATATATCGAAAGTACACGTCATCTAGATACCAAAAATATAACTTTCATAGAAATATGACTATGTATGAATTATATATAATTTTTATAAGATATAAAGTTCAGCCGCGCATAAGGAATGTGTGACGTATAAAGCTATGAAGAAAATAGTTGACCTTTAGCTAAAGTCATCAAAATGAAAATTATAGTACTCTTTAAAATATAAATTTTGAGAGAAAAGAATACCAAAAACAGAATTTGTAGGAGAGAGATATGATTCTAGAAGATCATTTAATTATATAAAGTTATGGACGAAAAATAAATTAATAGTTAGCTATTGGTGTCTAAAGGAAAGTTGTAGATCTCGTGGAGAGCTTTCCAGGGATATGTCACACACCCAAACTAGGATGGCAGAAACATTTGGGCCTGGATGACTTCATGAACATTATCACAAAATAATGTACAATAGTGATCAAAGCAAACACAACCATCATAAATATAATTGAGAATGTTACATTGTTTCCAAGTATTGTATGTTTCAAAACCAATTACATTAGGATGATAAAAATGAATAGTACGATACCATAACGTCTCATCCTCAAAAGCCTTGTGACTACCTGTTTAACGATTTCCTGAGAATATAAGTAGTTTTGAAAAGTGTCAACAATTAGGTTATTGAGTTCATAAGAGTTTTGTATGGATAAAAATTTGTAATTCTTTCCGTGTAAAAATGATAGTATTTGTTCCCAAAAAATCTATTATTGTCACACCCCCAAAACAAGGATGGCGGAAACGTCCTGGGGTGGAGGACTTCATGTAGAGTATCACAACAATGAGTATAATAGTGCTCAAAGTAAATACAACCAACACAAATATAATTGAAAACGTTACATCAAAGCACATGTTTACATGATTCACATCAATTACATTATAATACAAAATGAACTGTTTGACGATTTATCGTCCCATCCTCAAAACGTTGTTGATTTCCTGTTTTCACTGAATTCCTGAGAATACAAGTAGTTTTGAAAAGTGTCAACACAAAGGTTGGTGAGTTCATAAGAGATTTCGTTGGAAAAGTAAATCGTTTTCCTTGTAAAAGCGTTAGAATATGTATCCAAAAAATCCGATATTTTCTTTAAAATCTGCGTAATGTAGTCTTATGACTGAAGACCAAAATGTATAAGTAACCTTTCTTATTAATAGAAAATGTTATGCACTTAAATGGACATGGACGCGTTTGAATTAAATGAAATTTCTGTATGTTCTCATGTTCATTAATACTTTATATATATGTAGTCCTAAATTAGAGGACCGAGAAATAACAAGTATTGACCATACTTAAAAGTATAAATGTGGTTTCAAATGATGTGTAGTCGTAACTACCAAAACCAAAAGTGTACAGTAATATCTGTACTCATAGAGATAAAAAGGTGATTTTAAATCGACATAAAACTCATTTAGGTTTTAAAAATAAAATCCCGTAAACTTATGGATTGTTATATCCCTATGTGAGTCGCTATAATCATACTATGACTATGTGAACCTGCCACGACGTTCTCAGTGTCGCGAAAAATAAAATGACATTTGTCACCCGTAGACCTGCAGGTCCAACTGTAGCTAGCAGCAAGGTGTGGGGTGTCAAACCCAATATAGATCTATATACAAGTATCACGTTCTCCCTCAAGGAGATTCTGATTATAACTACCAGGAATTATATCCCGCACTCGGACGTACGGGGAGAGAGAGAGAGTCTCACAATATAGGTTAACAAGTTTACGTGAAATGTGTGTGAATATAAATCTTTCCTGTATGAATGTACCCTTTTTGTACGAGTGCGTTGAGTGATGTATCATAAACTATACCTATTATAGTTTATCTAAAATGTATGTAATATGTATGAACTCTTTTATGGAAATGTATTAGTGTTATGAATTTATCAAACTATAGGTTATCAAATTTACGTGAAATGTGTGTGAATATAAATCTTTCTTGTATGAATGTACCCTTTTTGTACGAGTGCGTTGAGTTATGTATCATAAACTATACCTATTATAGTTTATCTAAAATGTATGTAATATGTATGAACTCTTTTATGGAAATGTATTAGTGTTATGAATTTATCAAACTATAGGTTATCAAATTTACGTGAAATGTGTGTGAATATAAATCTTTCTTGTATGAATGTACCCTTTTTGTACGAGTGCGTTGAGTGATGTATCATAAACTATACCTATTATAGTTTATCTAAAATGTATGTAATATGTATGAACTCTTTTATGGAAATGTATCAGTGTTATGAATTTATCAAACTATACTTTTTACAGTTTAATATACGTGTTCTAAAATGAATGAATAATATTTATTATGAATGACTTAGTTTCAGTTCATGATGATAAACTAACAAAGAAACACATTCAATAATTAGAACTTATGATTATACACTTTGCTCAACATATTACAAAGTGTTATGATATTTACATGTTGTTGGCTAAATTTAGCCATTCTGCCCTGTTTTGGAAAAATCATAGAAAAATCATACGAAGTCGAAAACTAGATCCGTAAATTCTGAGAGTTCAAAAAATGTGTATAGTTTACTCATAATTTTTATCACGATTTTTAATGACCTCCAACTTGGGTGAAAAAGTCCATAATCACAGACTGGTCCGGATTGTTGTTTGAAATGATAGGCAGTTTTGTAAAAATCACCATAAATTGTAGAAAAATCGTATGGAGATGTGCAAGTATTCATTTTAAAGCTACAAACTTGAACTATTTGCACCTTGTACAGTTTTGAAAACAAAAATGTTTAAGATGCCCAAAACAGTCCGTGAATGGAGTTGAACTTTTCTGATGAAGGCTGTTAGAAATATTTAGTTATGTTCTTGATGTTTTAACTTGTATTCCCCCCCTGAAAACTTGAGAAAACATGAAAATGTAGGGGTATGAACTCACCTTGAGTGATTTCAGTAGATAAGTGTTGAAGAAGTGAAGTGTTCAACCCAAGAATATTTGAAGAATCACTTGAAGATTCGAAGCTCTAACACAAATATAATGGAGTTTGTGTAAGATATCCATGATTTGAGTGGAAATAAGTGAGATAATCATAAAGAGAATGGATTATGCTTACCAAATGTGGAGGAAAAACTCAAGATCAACCCTTGAATCTCGAATTTCTAGAGAGAGAAAGTGAGAGAGGAAAGATTTTGATCTTCTTGTGAAATGAGAGCACATGAGAGAAGTGAGGAGAGAGGATGAATATTCAGCTCTCAAAAACGTGGGAAAGAGTGATAATTGAGTGGAAATGACATTGATGTGACCTAGGTAAGGTGGGGAGGTGTGGTTGGTCATAGAGTGGGTGTGGGAGTGGTTGCTTGTGTCATAAGGTAAAGCAAAGTCAACACTCCACCTCTTTGTACTTTACCCACTTGCTTTTATTATTTAAATAAAGATTTTTATGAAAATATGATTAAATTGTGAATATTTAGGGTTTATTATGTTAAAATATGATTTTGGGTGAAAATCCCGCGTTAAAATAATTAAAAGCGGGCCTTAAACGCAAAACTACGCGAAAACCGGGAAAAATTGAGTTCCCAGCGAGACCTCTCGGTCCTAGGCCGAGGTTCGGTCCCTAGGCCGAGACTCGGTCCATGCTGAATATTGTAGCCGGAAACGAACAGAGGGAAGCGAAAGGGTGAGGAGGTGAGAGGAGGCGAGAGGCGAAGGCGAAGGCGAAGGTTCGGTCCGGCGATGAAAGGCGAGAAGTTAGACCCGAAATGAACCGAATGAACAGTAGTGAACAGTACCTTCGGGTTCGGTTCTTCCTTTTAAGCAAGGTTCGGTTCCTCCTGGTTCGGGTTCGGTTCCTTGCTCTCGGGTTCGGTTCCTTGCTCTCGGGTTCGGTTCCTCCTGGGCGAGGTTCGGGTTCGGTTCCTCTTAAGCAGGGTTCGGTTTCGGTTCCTCCTGGGCGAGGTTCGAGTTCGGCTCAGGAGGGTTCGGCTCCTCCTTGCTCTCAGTCCCTAAGAGGACCTTCGGGTCCTAAGAAGCTTCTCTCTTCTCGAGAGGTTTCGGTTCCTAATGTCTCGTTTTCTCGTTTTTACCCCGTTTTAAGCCGTTTTTGACCCGATTAAGGGTCGGAATGACCCGAATGATTCCAAAAAGTTACGGGAAACTTTTGAGAGAGATTTGGGAGAGATTTCTCACACTTGGAGAGATTTGGGAGAGATTTGACATTCTTGGAGAGATTTCTCATACACAGAGATATTTGAGAGAGATTTCACATACTTAGAGGGATTTGGGAGAGATTCGACATTCTTGGAGAGATTTCTAATACAGAGAGATATTTGAGAGAGATTTCACATACTTGGAGAGATTTGGGAGAGATTTGACATAGAGAGAGATAGAGTGAAAACGATTGAGAGAGGATCCATGTGTGACAATTGTGAGTGTCCGGCATCGCAATGCATGGTTCGTAAACCCTGTTAAGCCTTGTTTAAGGATCTTACACACTCCCGATGAGTATGCATCATTGTTTTATCGGTTTGGCTCGCCACGTACTACAGTTTTAGGTTAAGGAGATATAGATGTTCGCACTTTTTGTTTTATGATTTCTCATTAGAATAGAAGTTATGTAGAAGTTTCATAGTGTGAATTTTAGTACTCATGGGAAAATCGAGTCAAACGGTTTGACCTGCTGACTTTAGTTGACTTTGACTTAACCGAAATTTGACGGTTGTCACAATTATTTTCTTAAAATGAGTTGTAGTCTTAAAACCCTAAGACCAAAAATGTTTAAGTATTTATGTAATTAAAATAGTATTATGTAGTTTTATTCTTATATAAAACCATTTGAACGCATGTTACCCCGTAAACTAAATGTATCGTTGATTTCCCATGTGAGTTATTACATCTATGCTAAAACCGAAGTTGGGTTGCCATGACGCTCTTCAGGCGTCCGAATGTTAGACATTTGTCACCCTAGACCTGCCGGTCTAATTATAGCTAGCAGCTTAGGTGCGGGATTATCAGTCCCGTATAGATCTATACACAAGTATAATGCTCTTTTACCAAGATTCTAGTTATAATTCAGGGCTTTAGTATGTACTTTGGTAGGTACGGTGAAGACTTTGTCTCACATAATTATTTCAACAAGTTTACGTTTTTTTTAATAAAAACCCTTATAAGTGTAAATATCATTTTTCCATGGTATTAATATAGTGTATAATAATTATATACTTTTATATAACTATTCGTCTTGTCCCAAAATGTTATAATAATGTTAATGACCCATAAACTATACATATTATAGTTTATTATAAATGTGATAAATATTGAATTATAAACTTTGTAAAATTTATTTTTATCTTTTTGTGAAGTTGAAGTCAAGCAAATCTTATATGTTTAAAACAACATATTTTAGGTCAAATCCCACAAAAATGGTACCATAACCTGGTTATGACCATTTTTGCTTGAAAACCCTAATTTTTACATGAAATGATAGCTTTTTAGGATTTTCTATTTGTAAAACCAAATCATTGGTATTCATAACTAGTTTCATAACATATGCCCCAAAATAACATATTTTGATTTATATCTCACAAAAATGTTGTAATAACTTGGTTAAAACCATTTTTGCTAGAAAGTCATACTATCTTCATAAAAAAATCCTAGTTTTTATAGATTTGTTTTTATGAATTTTTCTTAAGAAGATATAACATGTTTATACTCATTTTTCATAGATTTGCATTTTAAACAACATACCACACATAAACGTTCTTAATATTAGGTAATAACATTATTTCATGTAGATAACATTTTTACACGACATGAAAGTAAGCATGTATATCAACTTCTAGAATTATACAAGTTTACTTGTATTCCCCCCCCCCCCCCCTTTAAGACTTGGACGAATATGAAAATGAGGGGTATGAACTCACATTGAGTGTGTTTCTTGGTGGATAAAGAGGTGAAGATGAAGGATTTCAAGTTGATGGGCCATCCAAGAAAAAGTATATGGACTAGAATATTTGGATGGGCTTTAGGGTAAGGCCTATGTGAGGGGTTTAGCCCCAATTTGGAAAATTAGGCCACAGATGGGCCATAACTGGGCCTTGATGATTATGAGATGTTGGACCATTGGAATGCCAAATGTTTGGACTAAAATAAATGGTTGGGCCTTCTGGTAAGATCATGTAAAGGTTTGGGCCCAATTTGGAAAATTGGGCCATATGTTGGGCTTTGGTTCATTGTTGGGCCTTTGGATTGGGCCTTGCGCTTGAATCAAGCTAAGTTGGGGGGGGGGGGGGTAAAGTAGTCTTTTACCCCAAGCATGGACTTATGGTTATATGTTGGAACCTGATTATTAATTGGGTGTTATTTTGATGTTGATAGTTCGGGAAGAGCCCATTTATGTATGTTAGTATGTTTCGGACTAAGGTCCAATGTCGGGCGGGGCTCGATGTAGGTTTATATGTTTTCCGGGTTACAATCCGATGCCTGGAAAAGCCCGAGGAATGTTTGTATGCTTGATGTCTTTGTGATTCTTGCATGTGCTTGTTTATGTTTCGGGCTTCGGTCCGATGTCGGGGTAAGCCCGAGGAATGCTTATAAGTTATGTTATATGTTTCCGGATTTCGGTCCGATGTCGGGCGGGGCCCGGAATGTTTATATGTTTATGTTATGTGTTTATGTTCTATGTATTGTTGATATGTTTATATATACCAAATTTCGGTCTGATGCCGGGCGGGGCCCGATGCTGGACTTGTCATATGTCGGGCAGGGCCCGATGTAGTGGGCAAGGCCCAATGTAATGTTATCATGTGATTATGTGTATGGTATATTGTATTTTGGGGAGACATACTAAGTTTTGTGCTTAATGTTTTTAGTTTTGGTTTCAGGTACTTCCGGTAGCAAGGGGAAGAGCTCGGGATGATTGCAGTGCACACACCATTTGTTTAGCATGGGATGTTTGTACTCATATATATATATATATATATATATATATATATATATATATATATATATATATATATATATATATATATATATATATATATATATATATTGACAGATGTTATGATATTTTAAGATACGCGACTTATGATTTTTATATGAAGTTTGATGACTGTGTTTTTTATCAATGATTTAAAAAGAAATTTTTGAAGCTTATTTTTGGGATGTTTCACTTTTGATATTTGTGGTGCTTGTAGCTCAAAAAGAATGTTCCTTTAGACAAAGAACATATAGATATCAAGAAGTCAATGGGAGCATACTGAAATTGAAGAAATTCGACATATGACCGATGAAGAAATTATAGTTGGCACTAGCTCTCAACTTGAGGTTGATATACCAGTTGAGTTAAATGACATTTCCTTAACTCTTTTCAAGATATAGTAGAGCTAAAGCACCTCCTAATTTTTATGAGTATCATCTAACTGTGGAAGGTGATATGTTGATCAGTGATAAAACATTGATCAAGTTGGATAAGCCTAATAGCTACCAGAAAGAAATTATAGGCCCATAGATTTCCATGAGAAGAGTCTAAGGATAGTGAAATTCTGTCCATAAAGGATAACCAAGTTTGAACTTGTTTGATCCTAAAACTAGTCTTATGATAGTGGGTTGCAATTAGATCTTCAATGTGAATACTAACATGGATAGGAATGTACATACATTCAAATCTAGTATGGTGGTAAGCTGTTTCGCTGAGACTCAAGAAATTGTTTATAAGGAAACATTCTCACTAATAGCTAAGAAAGGTCTATTTGGTTATGTGTTACCATTGTTTACTTATTTGATATAATATATGTAGGGATAAGTATACAAACTGTGGAACCGACCGGCACCGGAACTGGTACCGGAACCTGATGGAACCGGTGGGGCCGAGACTGGGACGATATTTGTAACATACACGTTTGGTTATCGTGTTATGTAATTTTAAAAATAAATAATATTATGAAATATTATATGATTTTGAGCTTGAGTTCTAACTTATAGTTTTTTTTTACTAGAAATGAAGTAAAACTGTGTTTAGAATCACTCAGAAAATATTGGAATGCTTATGAGATTTCAATCAAAAGTCAAATATTAAAAATTAATGAAAATATAAAGTTGAAAGTAAGTAAAATTATATTATTGAAAGTTGTAAAGAATCTCGTTAGAAACGTTTAGGCGAAAACCTCATCGAGATTTGAGTTATAACGAAGAAGTTATGACTTATTCAAGTTTCGCGACAGAACCGACACGACACCGTATGACGTAAAAAGTGAGTTTTCAATAAATTACTTTGTATCCTTTATGATCTAAGTGAAAGTGTTAGTATTCGTTAAACCGAAAACTTTCATAAAAAGAGCGTCAAAATCTGACTTCGTATGAGGAAGTTATGATTTTTCTAAGATTCAGTATAGCAGTAGACAACTAAAAACTCGAAATAAAGATCGAGTGATTTTTAGCCGAAGCAACCTAAACAAGAATCAAAGGTCTCGTCAATATTAGTAAAACGGTAAAAAGACAGACAAAAACGGACATTAGATGAAGAAGTTATGAATTTTTAACGGACTTTTCCTGTCCCGGCCCATTAAAAATATAATATTAAAATTGAAGTCAAAATTAGTCGACGGAGTCTAAACAAAAGTTGTAGAGTATAATATCACCTACGTGTGGATATAAAGAAGGTAAAAAACGAAACTTGTATGCAAAAGATATGAAATCTTGAAGTTTTTAAATAAAAATAAATGAAAATTCAAGACTTATCTAAAGGTGTACGCTCAGCGTACTTCACTTCGTACGCCTAGTGTACGCCTTGCAGGGTCTCGGATCAGCCATGTCACCGGTCTTCGTATGCAAGCCACGAACCAGCCACGTACGAGCCCGGGTTCCGATCAGATGAAACCTCGCAGGTACGCCCCGCGTACGAGGGGTACGCTCAGCGTACAGAGCCGCCTCGCAGTACGCCTAACGTAGTCAGCAGCTTCAGACCCTATAAAAGGGATGCGAAGGCAGCCGTATTTTGTTTACAAATTTCACTTTTTCACACCTTATACTCTCTCTAAATTTACCCAAACACCCCCTGAAGTCCCGGTATCATCCCCGACACCCGAAGCAAGTCCCGACACCCCGAAGTTCCCAAAATTATATTTTCAAGTCGAAACTCTGCCCGAGTAAGGCCGGTTTTCAACAAAATCCCCGGTTTCGTCACAGAAAGTCATATTTAAAGTCGAAGTGCTGCCCAAATTAATACTTTATCCCCAACTATTTCACGGTGAGTTCAATAAATAGGAACAATTGTATGTTATGTGTTATATGTGCTATGTGCTTTTCTATGTTATCATCTTGTGTTATTATTTTCGCTATTATGGTAGTAAATTTATACCTTTGACCATATGATCAGTGAAATAAATTAGATTCACGGTGGTACTGGTATGTAGCCTCTATCCATATAGAGCATGTCTCATAAGAGAATGACTTCTATTCTATGGCATTGGCAGAAGGATCAAAACGGCTAAAAGCCTGAAATCTACCAAAATGTTTAATCAGAAAGTATATGTCTTCTGTGCCAATCTAGCCGAAGCTTTATTGATGTATATCAAGTATTGAAATTATTATGTCTCATTGATTGATATGGAAAGCTTGTCAATATGCCTTTGTTGTTCCTTGTTCCCTTTGCTTCTGCCATATTTAAGTATATGTACAACATAACGTTATACTGTATCTATTATTGAACTCACTAAGCGTCACCGCTTACCCCTCTCAGTGTTTAGCAATTGTAGGAAATGAGAATCTAGTATAGTCATATACTGTTGGAAGATTTAGAATAGTTTATACTATTACTTTTGTACTTGGGTTTACGCATGTATAAAACTATAATATCATGGGTAGTTATGTAATAAATATAACACTTTGTAATATACTAAAACTTAGTCGGTTTGTATCCAGTCTTTTTTAATCACACAATCAATGTAAAATATTATTTATAAATATGCATGTAGCTGATGGGTTTTGAGCATTCTAACAGTCCTAAGGTGTACATGCAACCCTAGAAACATTGGATCTATGTTTTAGTAAGATACATGCAAATTTTCTTTTCCAAGGTTCTTAACCTAACTAGCATGTCATGGGGAACTTTGAAACATAAAAAGCTAGTAGAGTTACATTCTTGTTAATAGTGGTTGATTGCTTGGAGTTTGAGAGCCTAGCACCAATAATGTGGACACCTCAAATGGAAGTCACAAATCACCACAAACCTTGGAAACCTTTAGAGAGAGTATGAACACTTGTAGAAATCAGCCACCTTTGCTCACACACACAACTAGTGTCATTTCAAGTGCCAAGGACTCCTTTATATAGTGTAGTGGATTTGGGTTACATCCATGTAAACCCTAATACCCATGACATTTCATTTCCATGAGATCCATGGGTTAAAGCTCCATGGACTTACCATGCATGCCTAGTCCATTATAAATAAGCATTAACCCACACTATATAAATACAAGAGTCCATATTTAATTAGTCACACTTTTGATCACTAAATTAATTTTAGATCAAGACTAATTAAATAATATGATTTCATATTAATCTATTAGAACTTATAATATATTAATAAATCATAACTTATACTATTTTCCAAAGATTATCCATATAAATTGTTCGGGTAAAATGCAACCCAAATGGACCATGCCAGGTCGGGTCAAGTACATCTCAAACATAGTTATGGAATCAGACACCTTATCCAACAGTCTCCCACCTGGATAAGTCTAATAACTATAGTTTCAATTATGACTTAAGGAACTGACTGGCAATCGTAGCTCTTAAAATCTGTTGAACTATGAAGCGCCATTTTAGATAAGGGATCATATAGTCCTCTGTTCTAGATATCAGCCGGACAAACACATGCAACATGTCTTAGATACTGTCTAGCAGTTTGTTTCCCGATTTCTGATTTGTTTGAGATAGAACTTAATTGAACACATCAATTTAGTTTTGACCGGGCCTGGTACATGGGTAAACACAAAATCATCGAGGGCCCTAGATATCGCTTCTAATCCAAGAAGGAACAAATAAACTTCGACTCATTTGCTTTTTCTACTACTTGTAGAATCATACATAAAGGCATGTTTTATAACATTGAGTTACCAATGCGTTTTCGTACAATCAACGTATAACCACCTCATAGTCAACAACTCATATCTCTAGGTTTGAAGAATTATATGATATTACCGTCTCACGACCACTCGAGATAAATTCCATGAAGTGATACAAGCGAGCGTGGGTTAAATCCAATACCCATAACTTGTGAGCACTCATGAGTGTTGTATCAACTCTTGCTATGTCTAGTACCTTGGACATCTACAAGCCAACTTTATGACAGTCTTGATTCATATCTACTTCCAACATATGACTGACTATGGAGAATTTGAATAATATGATATACCATAACATAATTTTTCTGGAAGTCAAAACATGCAAATTGAAATGATAGTAAATGATTGACAAAAGATAGCAACACTTATACTTATAAATAAACAACATCTTTTATTTATCATCAAATGTCAATTACACTTTACAAATTTCAAAGGTATCTAATTTCCAAAACTAATATTATCCTTTAGCCCTATGCGCCTCGCATGCTGAAGATGCTTAACCCTACTCAGTCCCTTCGTGAGTGGATCTGTTGGGTTCTCATCCGATGATACCCTCTTTGCCATGAGGAGTCCTTCTTCTATTCAATGTCTGATAAAGTGATATTTTCTATGAATGTGTCTAGATCTGCCTGTTGGATAAGGTATCTAAGTCCATAACTATTTCTTGTATGTACTTGACCCGACCCGGCATGGTCCATTTGGGTTGCATGGCAGCATGCAATTGGATAGACTAAATGAGAGAAATAACACTTGTGGTTATTAATATATTATAAGTTCTAATATATTAATAATATTATTTAATTAGTTTGATCATGAATTAATTTAGAATTAATTAAGTGATCAAAAGATAACTAATTAAACATATGGGTTGATTATGTAAATCATGCATATCTTGTATAGTGGGCTAAGAGGCTCCATGGATAATCAAGTTGGGTTAAACCCATTGGATGATCTATGGAGGCTCCATGGGAGTTACAAACCCATGGGTCATGGAAATGAAGAGTCATGACACATTAGGGTTTACATGGTGTAACCCTAGATGTGTCAACACTATACAAAGTTCATGTTTCTCCCAAAATCGGTTATGCATGCATACTTGAGGGCTAGAGCGAATTTTTAGAGTGTTATACTTTCTCTCCAAGTTTACTCCATAACATTTGGTGTTTTGTGAAGCATTTGAGGTATCACACTTGGGGTGCTAGGCTCATAAGGTTTCAAGGATCAAAATCAACAACAAGGTACGTAGTTCTATCTTTTATTCAAGTTAAAATTGTTCCCCATGTATGCTAGATAGGATCATAACCTTGGAAATCAACTTTGCATGATAATTAGACAAACATAGATCCAAGGTTATTCGGGTTGCATGTACACTTAGGAAGTGTTAGAATGCGCAAAACTCATCAGTGGTATCAGAGCCTAGGCTTGTTTGTTGATTATTTGTGCAAACTGTTGAAAAAAAAAATCGTTTTTTCTGTTTTCTGCTCGTATGAACTCGCCGAGTCCATGACCAAATGCAAGATACTCGTCGAGTTTGTTCCTGCACTCGACGAGTAGAAGCTTCAGTTTTCAGAATTTCGATTTTAGTTGCTGGAAATGGACTAGAAACATTACCCTAAATTGTTTTGGTTTTTGTAAACATGTTTTAGATGGTGTAATGTTTATGCTAATCCATTTACAATGACAATTATAAAAAATTACAAGTTTTAAATGTAATTTTTGATTCATGAAAGTGTTCATATTCATGTTCTTGTTCTTATGATGTTTAGATGATCATAGGAATTGTTTGTAATCTATGTGGTAGATTAATTCATGATCATTATGTGTTTTAATGGAGTCCATAACTTGTCCTCAAGTTATGGAAAACCAAAAGTCACTTTGTTAAAAACCATTAAAATAACAAATGAGTTATAAAAATGAAGAGTCTTCATTTTTAATACTCTATTAACTCATAAGTTACAAGAAATGAAAAGTTTTGAAAGTTTACAAAACTTGCCCTCAAGTTTTGGAACAAGTAAAGTCTTTGTTAAATCTTTAGTTTCAACCCTTAGAGTAATAAAAAGTTAAAATTCAACCCTTATACTTATAATATTATAAGTTAATATATATATATATATATATATATATATATATATATATATATATATATATGTATGTATGTATGTATGTATGTATAAGATCAAAGTCGTCTTACCGCTAGTACACCTCATTCACGAAGCCAGTCTATAAGGTGGGTATAAGGTTGTTGCCTATGAAATGGCAACTTAGTGGGTGTCCACTCTCACCCACCGCTTGCTTGACTGGTGGAGGGTCGTTAGCCGAACGGGTAGGACAATGACTTAAAAATTCTCATTAAAAGTATAATGATTATTATAAAGTAACTAAATATTTTATAAATTCCCAATCTTAGTTACTTTAGGAAAAATATGAATAAGGTGCTAATCCATGAAATTACACTTTGCACCTTGTTTAAGTCGTTGGTGGAGCATGTGTGGTTAACCGGCACACTAACTTGGACTTAACAAGGAAGGCAAAGGGTGACTTAAGGTTTTTCATGAGGTCGGAAGGAGCGCATGTGGTTTACCGACACTACGATTAAGTGAAAAACATTAAGGGTACCAAGTAATTTGCATGGTTACTTCACACCTTGTTTTGTGATCCTCGGTATCCCAGTCACAAAACATGAAGGGCACACTCGAGATTGAAACATGCCATTGAAAAGTTCAATGAATCTCAAAGAATCTAGGAATTTCTATAAGCCAAATAAAACCTAATAATTTATGTTTCGTTTTCAATGGTGGAAATTGGTGAATCGTCATTCACTTACCTTTCAAATATGTTATAACTTGGATTACGACATTCCTCTTCTAGGTTATAATATATTGTGATTGGATCCTAGCCTTAATATTACATTTTGGTGTTTTATTAAGGATTATCCCTATATCTAAACTAAACTTACTTTCTTCCTTTCAGATGTCTTCCAACAACGCTACTCCTGGCTCAAACCCTACTGGCTCCTTCTCTCTCATGAACCTTTGTGGGAGAGTCATCTTTGATGGATCCAACTTTACTGATTGGATCAGAAACATCAGGATCGTCACTCGTTACGAGAACAAGGAGTATGTTCTTAACAAGGAGCTCAAGGTGCCTGAGCTAACTGCTACTCCTGAGGAGCTTGCTGAATATGAGGTTCATGATAGAGATGCTACCAAAGTGGCATGCATCATGATGGCCACCATGACAGCCGAACTCCAAAAGTCCTATGAGGACTACTATCCTTTTGAAATGCACCAGGATTTGATGGACTGCTACCATCAGAGTGCTCGTCAAGAGCGATATGAAATCATCTCCTCTATGATCACAAACCAAATGAAAGATGGTGAACCCATCACAAGCCACATGCAGAAAATGCAAAGGTAAGTGGATCGATTGATGAAGTTGAATATGAACTTCCCTGAGGAGTTAGCAATAAATATTATTTTGCACTCCTTACCTTCATGTTATGATCAATTCCGCATGACATACCACATGAATAAGGAGGAAGTTACACTTAGCAAACTTCAGGGACTCCTAAAGACCGCATAATCAGGTCTTAAAGGTAAGTCGGTTGTGACCACTCCTACTACTACTCCAAACTCAGCACCTGTCCTGGAAATCGGGAAAGGTAGATGGAAGAAGAGAAAGAACCCTTCGAAGGGTACCAAGGGTAAGACCCTTGATGGCTCCTCTTCTAGCGGAACCAAGAAAGGTTTCGTTACACCTTCTTCTGATCCCAAAGAGGCTGAATGCTTCTCCTGCCACGAAAAGGCGCACTGGAAGTGTAACTGTCCAAAGTACCAACAAGATTTGAAGGATGGGAAAGTTAAACCCAACCATGCAGGTATTTACACTATCTCATCTAATAATTCACTCTATTCTAACTCTTGGGTCCTTGATACCGGTTGCGGTATTCATATTTGTTATGAATTGCAGGGATTAAGAAGAAGTGAGAATGTGGAGCATGGAAAGATAAAGTTGATCATGGAGAATAGGAAAGTTTCACTTGTCACCATGGTTGTAAAAATCGCTTGACGGTAGCTCAACGGTCGACTGGTGTTAAGGGATTAATTGATCTTGACGGGGATTAATCGAGGATTAATCGGGGACCATAGATTATTAATAAAATATTAAAATTAATTAAATATTAATATATCTTAAGAAAACTAAGTACTTCAAAATTAAAAAATAAGAAAAATTGTAATTTGGAAAATTGAAAATACGAAAATATGAACATTTTGGTATAATATTTGAAAATTTGAAAATTTGAAAATTTTGGAGTAAAAAAAGAAAGTTGGTTTTTTGAATTTTTTTTTTAAATTTTTTGAACTTTTCTTGACTTTTTTTTTTTTTTTTTTTTTTTTTTTTACTTTTTTGACTTTTTTGACTCTTGTTGACCGATTAATCCCGCCAAGGCCGATTAATCTCACCAAACCCGATTAATCCTAAATTTCCGATTAATGGCCTAATCCTCAACGGTTGGAGAACGTCAAACAATTAATCCATGATTAATCGCTGATTAATCCCAATTTCTGTAACCATGCCTATCACCAAGATTGGAGTTTATACTTTGTTGCTTAGTAGTGGATTTACTTTAGATTTGCATAAATGTTGTTATTCGCCAGAAATGGCAAGAAATGTTATTTTCTTTCGAGCTTTGTATAAACAATGTTTTACCTTTTCTTTTGATAATGAAATTGGTGGAATAAATGCTTTCTTTAATAATGTGTTTTATTTTAAAGCATTACCTTGTGATGGTGTGTATGAAGCTGTGTCTGTTGCAGATAATTTAGGAAATAATGTGTTGTGTATTGATTCTACTAATGATAATAACTTGGATAAAACATCATTATGGCATTGTCGTCTTGGACATATAAGCAAGAAACTCATAGGCCAACTCGAAAAAGGATGGAGTTTTGGAATCATTTGACCTAAAGTCAAATGATAGTTGTGAATCATGCTTACTTGGAAAAATGACAAAATCACCCTTCACTGGTTCTTGTGAAAGGGGTGAAGGTTTGTTGGATCTTGTACACATAGATGTATGTGGACCCTTCAAAACTGCCACAAGGGATGTTAATCGTTATTAGGTGACTTTTACAGATGATTATAGTAGATATGGATATGTCTACTTAATTAAGCATAAGTCAGAGACTTTTGAAAGGTTTAAAGAGTTTAAATAGGAAGTCGAGAATCAATTGAGCAGGAACATTAAGATGCTTCGATCCGATCGTGGTGGTGAGTATCTTAGTACTGAGTTCCTCGACTATCTAAAGGAATGTGGGGTTGTCTCACAATTGACACCTCCTAGGACACCACAGTTGAATGGTGTAGCTGAGAGGCGTAATCGAACCTTGTTGGACATGGTTCGTTCCATGATGAGTCGAGCTACGGTACCAATCTCATTTTGGGGGTATGCCTTAGAGACTGCCACCTATATCCTCAATTTGGTCCCTACAAAGAAGGTTGCCAAAACACCTCATGAGATGTGGACTGGAAAAGTTCCTAGTCTAGCCCACATCAAGGTTTGGGGTTGCGAGGATTTCGTGAGATGCGAGACTCATGACAAGCTCGAACCTCGAAGTAAGAGGTGTATTTTCATCGGCTACCCACAAAAATCCTTTGGTTACCTCTTCTACAGACATGGTGAGAATGTGGTCTTTGTAGCACGGAGGGCTGTCTTTCAAGAGAGAGAGAGAGAGACATAGAGAGAGAGAGAGAGAGAGTTCATAAGCCAAGGAGACAGTGGGAGGCTAATTGACCTTGAAGAACTTCAAGAGTCAAGTGGTGAAGGAACCTCAAACCCAAGCAGTCAACTTGAGGAGGAACATCCTGTTGATCCAATTATAACTCCAATTGTACCTCTGAGGCGTTCCACAAGGGTTAGGAATGAACCTGAGCATTACTATGGTTTCCATATTACTGCGGAAGGCGAGACACTTATCAGTGATGGGACACTAGTAAGTGTGGATGAACCTAACAACTATGCGGAAGCCATGGCAGGCCATGATTCTGCTAAATGGAAAGAGGCAATGGATAGGGAGATACAATCCATGTATGATAATCAGGTATGGACTTGGTTGACAATGTGCCAGGTCGTAAGATAGTTGGATGCAAATGGATCTTCAAGAAGAAGACCGACATGGATGGTAATGTACACACTTATAGGCACAACTGGTTGCAAAGGGCTTTTCTCAAACTCCATGAGTTGATTATGATGAGACCTTTTCACCAGTAGCCAAGATTAAGTCTATTAGGGTATTGTTAGCTATAGCTGCATTTCATGACTATGAAATATGGCAAATGGATGTCAAAACCGCTTTCCTTAATGGAAAGTTGGCTGAGGATGTTTACATGAATCAACCAGAGGGTTTTGTTATCATAGAGTACCCTAATAGAGTGTGTAAGCTTGAGAAATCCATCTATGGATTAAAGCAAGGACCTCGCAGATGGAATCTTTGCTTTGATGAGAAGGTCAAAGAGTTTGGATTTTCTACGAGTGAAGATGAATCTTGTGTATATGTCAAGGCTAGTGGGAGTATAGTTAGCTTTTTGGTGTTGTATGTGGATGACATACTACTCATAGGAAATGACATCTCAACTCTGCAGGAAGTTAAGTCCTAGCTTGGGAAGTGTTTCTCTATGAAGGACCTAGGAGAAGTTGCCTATATTCTAGGGATAAGCATAAGGTACCCGACTCATTTCTACTATCTCATCCTCAGTACTCGGGCTCTGAGTCTTACTCAGTCTAGTGTTACTCTGGATGGGTAACTCTCCTTTCTTGGAATCTTGCATGCTGAATATCTTCAGCACCATATCCAAGTAGGTACTCTGACTAAGTCTAATTAGTCTTTTACTCCGGTCTCTCAAGATCCTTATGCTTCGGCAGTAGGCTCGATCATGTATGCTATGACCTGTACTCGTCCTGATGTAGCCTTTGCTTTAAGCATGGTTAGCAGGTATCAGGGGAATCCTGGTAAGGCTCACTGGACAGTGGTAAAGAACATTCTCAAGTACTTGCGGAGGACTAAGGAGTGGGTCCTTACCCTTGGTGGGAGTGATGACTTGAGAGTTGTAAGGTATAGTGATGCTAGCTTCCAGACTGATAAAGATAATTTCTGCTCTCAGTCGGGCTGGGTCTTTACCTTAAACAGAGGAGCAATCTCTTGGAAAAGCTCCAAGTAGGAGACAGTGGCTGATTCAACTTGCGAATCAGAGTATATAGCGTCAAGCGAGGCGGCAAAAGAGGCTATGTGGCTAAAGAACTTTGATATGTGCATAATTAGTTAATTATTTAGCATACATTTTTATTCATTTTTAACTAATTATGTGTATAATGTGGACAAAAGGTACTTAATAATGTTTAAATTTTGTTTCAGTCCAAAAGACATGCTTGGGAGTGAAAGGGAACAAGGGGAAGCAATTAGAGACCAAATAATGAAGAATGAGGGACAAAAGCCTTCCTACTTGGCGAGTACCAAACTATTATCCGATTGGAAAAGACTTTTGGTGATTTTGAGCGTTGAACCTGCGAAAAAGAACCCTTGGAGGAGCTAAGGAACCCTAATCTTCAATCCTTGGAAGAATCAAGGCAATTAGGTTAATCATTCCACTTAGCTTTAGGAATTAAGTATGTTTAGCATAGTTAAATCTGCTTTTGAGTTTGTTTTTATCATAACTATGAACTAAATTTGTTTTGTTTCTGTTGGGGAAGACTAATTTACTCCTATGGTTTAGAATATACTTTTTGATTGATTGTTATTTTTTGATTTTATTAAATTAAGTTTGTTAAAGAACCTTATGCATTAATGACAACTATTTTCTATTAATTGGAAGGTAATTAAATTGCATGAACATCTCTTAATTATTAACCTCATATGTTATGTGAACACTTGATCATATGCTTAAGAGTAATGAATATAAAATTAAGATTAATTAGAGAATGGGTAAATTAATGTGTGAGCTTGTTTGAGAAACCAACAAACAAGAGGTTAATTGAAACACCAACTTGATTAACCAATTACTAATATTATTTAATCCAAACAATTGAACTAGGGAATTAATTAGTTTAAACAATTGGCCACTACGTGAATTAATTAATTGTCTAAGGGTTAGGAGTAATGAACATGAACCTAACCACTATATTTGGTAACCAATAATAATAAATTTCTTATTTAAATAACCATAGGAGTGAATTAGTTGAACCAAAACAGAAACCCTTTAGTAAATTTGGTGAATTTGTCATTTGCTTTAATTGTTTAGTTAGTTAATTGTATTAAGTGCTATGTTTAAGTTTCTAGTCTTGTAAAACTAGAGAAAAAACCCTTTACCTTTATTACTTGTTTAGTTAAAATTAGTTATTAGATTAATTTTCGTTCCCTAAGTTTGACACCCTACTTATCCAACTATACCACTAAAAGACAAATTCACTGCCTTTGTGTGCTTAATTTATTAACTAAAAGTAGGATTAAAACTAGTTCGTTTTACACACATCAAGTTTTTGGCGCCGCTGCCGGGGATCGAACCCGGGTCACTCGCGTGACAGGCGGGGAACGGTTCTAAATAATTTATGTAATTTCTAATTTTTTTCGATCCTTTGTGTGAGTTTACTGGCACAAAGTTAATTTATTGCAGATTAATAATTAGTAGTTAGGTTTTAGCATCTAAATTAGTTTTTATTTCAAGTTTTGAATTCTTTCAAAAATACACTACTACTCGCCGAGTGCATTCACACCTACTCGGCGAGTACAGCAGATTTTAGCTTTTAATTTTCGTTTTTTTAGTACACTTTTTTGTTCTTTCTACGTTTTTATCTTTTTTTATTTCAGGACTTTCATGACCTGAGCATCAAACACCCCGCTGGTACCCCCGTTTGAAAATCCCGAATCCGCATTGAGAAGAAACAGAGGAAAGAACGTGGAAAGCTCGAATATACCAAAGAAGTCACCTTTGTCTAATTTGAAGACTGTTTTTGGGAAGAAGAAGAGCAGCAAATCAGGAGCATCCAACGCATCTTTAGCAAGCGAAGACTCGATCAAGGAAGACACTGAGTACGACACCGAGGAAGAAGAAAAACCCACATACAGGCACGACTCCGATTCCGACGACGAGTTAGCTCATACCATGGCAAACATTGATGAAATCCCCATGGGAGAATGGAAGAAGAGGATCCGCGATGACACCGGCCCGGGACTTGTGTAACCTGAAATTCCCGCTACTGCTACTTTCGAGCTAAAGGGCCACACACTCTCCCAACTCAAGGAAATTCCTTTCTATGGAAAAGACCACGAGGATGCCTACAAGCATTTGGATGAAGTCAATAATGTAGCTGATTACTTCAATGTTCCAAATGTGCCTCGCAAGACTCATCTACTTCGCATGCTTCCAGTGACATTCAAAGGTGTTGCAAAAGACTGGCTCAAATCACTTCTGCCCGGATCAGTCACCACATGGGCCAAGATGAAAGAAGAATTCATTGATCACTTTTGCCCACCTTCCAAGATAGCCAAACTGAAGAAAGCAATAGCTAACTTTGAACAACAAGCTGGAGAGTCACTATATGAAGCTTAGGAGAGGTACAAGAGCTTACTAAGAAACTACCCACACCATGACCTAAATAGCCAGCAAGAAGTCTCCATTTTCTATGATGGAGTCAATGTGACAACCAGGCGGTTACTTGACTCGCAAGGCCCGCTCACAAAGAAGCCACCCTTGGTGATCAAGGAATTAATTGAAGAATTCTCTAAGAACTCTAGAGAATACCACAACCCAAGAAATGATGTTACTAGGGGAGCCGCATATGCAGCTACTGAAGACTTGTCCGCGGTCATGGCTATGCTAAAAACCATGGATAGGAGGATGGATAAAATGGATCAAACGATCCATGCTATTCGAGTGGGTTGTGAAAATTGCAATGGACCTCATCTTACTAGAGACTGCGACTTGAATGAAAATGGCAACAAAAAGGTGCAAGTATGTTACTCAAGTGGGAACCGATATGATGAAGACTGGTGAAAACCAAAGAAAGAGTGGCTCCCGTATGAAGAGTACAAGAAAGCTAAGGAGGAGAAGTACAAGCAGAAAGGAAGAGGTTTTTACCAAAAGGAAGAGCCAGCACAAGAAAGAAACCAAGTTTGGAAGAGATGCTTACCAAATTTGTAGCTGCTTTAGAAAAGAGACATAGCGATCATGATGCTGCCATTCAAGAAACAAGAACTATCCTTAGAAACCAGCAAGCATCCATTCAAAACATAGAAATGCAGCTGGGGAAACTTGCTCAAAAAATAAACCAAAAATCACCGGGCGAACTCCCTAGTAAAACCGAAAATAACCCACAAGGCGCTCACATAAATATAGTTACAACAAGAAGTGGGAAAATAATCACTCATCTGGCCCCTATTCAGAAAGAAGCACCCAAAGAATCACAGAAGGAGGAGGCAGAAAATCAAGCAGAAAATCAAAATCTTCAATCTGACAGCTCTACTCGCCGAGTACCAAATATGGACTCGGCGAGTACACTGCCAAATCCGAAGGAACAGATCCCTGAAAAGCTTTATCAGCCTCCAATGCCATACCTAGCCCGAGCTAAGAAGGAGAAGCAGGAAGAGGAGTACCAGAAATTTCTAGATCATATCAAGGCTCTTCAAATCAACATACCCTTCATTGAAGTTGTCGTCCAAATGCCCAAATATGCTAAGTTCCTTAAGGAACTTCTCACTAATCGAAGGAAGATGGAAGAAGTGAAGAAGGTAGTCCTCAATGAAAACTGCTCAGCTGCTATGCTAAATAAGCTACCAAAGAAGAAGGGTGACCCGGGGAGCTTAACTCTACCTTGCCAATTTGGCAACTTGGCTACCATTCATGCCTTAGCTGATTCGGGAGCAAGTGTGAACCTAATTCCATATTCATTCTTCAAGAAGCTGGATCTCCCGGAACCAAGGCCAATTCGCATGGCAGTTCACTTAGCAAACAAGACAGTCACTTTCCCAAGAGGCATATGCAAAGACTTACCGGTCAAGGTGGACAAATTCGTCTTTTCCGCTGATTTTATAATTCTAGATATGGAGGCAGATCCTCAAGTCTTGATCATCCTCGGAAGACCCTTCCTCAACACTGCGAGTGCTATAGTAGACATGAGGGATTCAATGCTTACTTTGCGGGTAGGTGATGATTCTGTAACTCTTGGGGTTGATCAAGCCATGAAGTATGCAAGGAACAGTGATGAAACGGCGTTCCCAATTGACATGCTAGACGAACTATTGGAGGAATGCGTAAGTGAAGATTCCAGCAAGTCCACAATTTTTGATGAAGAATTTGATGCAGAAATGACTTAATGGAGATCGAAAGGCTGCTGGAAGAAGCTGAGTTTGAAGAAATAATCAAGCAATCTGAGAGCCTTACTCGTCGAGTTCCTCCTTAGAGGAGACAGAATTCGTAAATGCAGTCAGAAACTCGCCGAGTACCTTACCTACACTCGGCGAGTACAACAGTCAGAACTAAAAATCTGAGCTCAAAAAGTTACCAGAACATTTGGAGTATGCTTTCCTTGAAGATGGCAACCAAAAGCCAGTAATCATAGCCTCTGACCTATCCAAATATGAAAGGGAAGAGCTTGTGCAATTGCTGAAGAAGTGGAAGCAGGCCATAGCATGGAGCATCACCGACATCAAGGGAATAATCCCATCTTATTTCTCTCACAAGATCAATCTGGAAGAAGGAGCAAAGCCGGTTGTACAGCACCAAAGAAGATTAAACTCGAATATGCAAGAAGTGGTCAAGAAGGAAGTGGTTAAACTCTTAGATTCGGGAATTATCTATTCCATTTCCGACAGTCTGTGGGTGAGTCCGGTCCAAGTGGTGCCCTAGTAAGGAGGGATGACTATCATAACCAACGAAAAGAACGAGCTAGTTCCGACACGAACGGTAACCAGTTGGAGAGTGTGCATCTATTATCGAAAGCTAAACGATGCCACTCGTAAAGACCATTTTCCTTTACCTTTTATTGATCAAATGTTAGAAAGATTGTCGGGCCATAGTTACTATTGCTTTCTAGACAGATTCTCGGGTTATTTCCAAATACCCATAGATCCAATGGACCAAGAAAAGACCACATTTACTTGCGCAAGTGGGACTTTTGCTTATAGACACATGCCCTTTGGGCTATGCAATCCACCCGCGACTTTTCAAAGGTGTATGACAACCATATTCCACGATATGGTGGAAAAATTCATGGAAGTTTTTATGGACGAATTTTCTGTTTTTGGATTTCTTTCCATGATTGTCTCACAAATCTTGACTTAATGCTTGCTAGGTGTGAAAAAACCGACTTGGTCCTCAACTGGGAGAAATGTCACTTTATGGTTAAGGAGGGTATAGTGTTAGGCCACAAGGTTTCCAAAATAGGAATTGAAGTGGATCGGGCAAAGATTGACACCATTGCCAAATTACCCCCACCAACTAATATGAAGGGCATTAGAAGTTTTCTAGGACACGCGGGTTTTTACCGGCGTTTTATAAAAGATTTTTCTAAAATAACTAGACCTTTAACACAATTACTATTAAAAGATACACCATTTAATTTTACTAAAGAGTGTTTAGAGGCATTTAAATTTTTAAATGAAAAATTAACTAATTCCCCGATCATCGTTGCACCGAATTGGAGTTCACCCTTTGAAATTATGTGTGATGCTAGTGACTTTGCATTAGGAGCTGTCCTTGGTCAAAGGGTTGATAAGCACTTTTGACCCATGTATTATGCTAACAAGACTCTAAATCCAGCCCAAGAAAATTATACTACCACGGAAAAAGAATTATTAGTTGTGGTGTATGCTTTTGATAAGTTTCGTCCTTATTTAGTTTTATCTAAAACAACCGTTTTTACTGACCACTCTGCTACCAAGTATTTATTTGCCAAACAGGATGCCAAGCCAAGACTGATACGATGGGTGCTACTTCTTCAAGAGTTTGACATAGAGATACGAGACAAAAAGGGAATGGAGAATGTAGCAGCTGACCACTTGTCAAGGCTTGAAAACCCGCGATTTCACGAAGATAGAGTAGGCGATGATTTTCCGGACGAGTATATTATGGTGACCGTGGGAGAAGAACCATGGTTTGCAAATATAGCTAACTACTTAGCTAGCAATTACATCCCAAAAGATCTCACAATTCAACAAAAGAAGAAATTCTTTTCCGAGATAAAATATTACTTTTGGGATGAACCATATCTTTTCCGAAGTTGTGCGGATGGGATCATACAAAGATGCGTGTTCGGGAATGAAAGCCGAAAAATATTAGAGCATTGTCATAGCGTGCCCATGGGTGGACATCATGGAGCACATTACACTGCAAAGAAGATCTTTGACATTGGGTTCTATTAGCCCACAATTTTTAAAGATGCAACCCAATTTGTCAAAGAGTGTGATGCTTGTCAAAGAGTGGGAAACATTTCGTCTCGAAATGAAATGCCACAACATAGTATCCAAGTGTGCGAAGTATTTGATGTGTGGGGGATCAACTTCATGGGACCATTTCCCATGTATAAAGGTAACAAATACATATTGGTGGCGGTGGGTTATGTATCCAAATGGGCGGAGACACAAGCGTTACCAACTAATGACGGTCGTGTAGTGGTGCGGTTTTTAAAAAAGTTATTTTCACAATTTGGAGTCCCGAAAGCTCTTATAAGTGATCGAGGCACGCATTTTGCCAATGATCAACTAGAGAAGGTGCTAAGGAAATATGGGGTAACCCATAAATTTTCTACATCCTACCATCCACAAACTAGTGGACAAACCGAAGTGACAAATCGAGCTTTAAAGCGAATCTTGGAGAAATCGGTGGGGAGCAATCGCAAAGAATGGTTGGATAAGCTAGACGATGCACTTTGGGCCTTTCGTACAACTTTCAAAATGCCTATTGGTACTACACCATATAGGTTAGTTTATGGAAAGCAATGCCATTTTCCGGTGGAGATAGAGCATAAAGCTTTTTGGGCTTTAAAGATGTGCAACTTCAACATGGAGGAACTCAAGAGCAACCGGTTAATGCAAATGAATGCTCTTGAGGAGCTTAGAAATGATGCATACTCTAGTTCGTTGATCTATAAAGAGAAGACCAAGATGTGGCATGACAAGAGGATAAAAGAAAATAAAGAATTTCATGAAGGCCAAAAAATGTTGCTCTTTAATTCATGGCTAAAGCTTTTCTCGGGAAAACTCAAGTCAAGATGGGATGGTCCTTTTCTTGTGAAGAAGGTGTTTCCACATGGTGCTATAGAGCTATTGTCAAGAGATGGAACACCTTTCAAGGTCGATGGACATAGGGTCAAAAAGCATGAAGAAGGAGTCCCCAGGAATGAAGGTATGGAAGAATTGATGTTGCTGGAAAGGATTGAAACCACGTAGAAGGGGAGGAGTCCAGCTAATGACTCCTTAAAAAGAAGCGCTTCTCGGGAGGCAACCCGAGTTTCAAGTTTGCATTTTCTTTCCTTTACTTTATTTTTATTATTTTATCTTCTTCATTCGTCTTCTTCTAAGAATATAATTGCTTGAGGGCAAGCAATGCCTAGAGTGTGGGGTGGATGGTTAAAAATGAGAAAATACATTAATTTTTCAAAACATTCAAATTTTTTTAAAAATGCAATGATTACTCACCGAGTAGGCACGTATACTCGGTGAGTACCTGCCCAAATAACCCAATAAACGCGTAACAGCAGTTCTACTCGGCGAGTAGCCAACTTACACAGATGGTTTATAATCTGTAAAATAAGGGTTTTCACCCATTTAACCTATACACTCACCGTGCACAGCCTCCTTCAAGCATTCTCTGCGATTTCTTCAATTTTCCACTTAATCTTTGTCTTTCAAAGGAAAAGGTAAGATCTTTACACTTAAAACTCATCACAGGTT
Source organism: Lactuca saligna (assembly GCF_052625555.1). Lineage (NCBI taxonomy): Eukaryota > Viridiplantae > Streptophyta > Magnoliopsida > Asterales > Asteraceae > Lactuca > Lactuca saligna. The sequence continues at coordinate 151,422,094 of NC_136425.1, read as the reverse complement.
CAAGCTTTATCATTGATTTGTCCCTATTTTGCTTAAAATCGGATTTGGGGGTTTCCTCAAATTCTAGGGTTCTAATTTTGCCATGAATTAGGTAATGTTAGGAGAAATTTCTTTTGGATCTATGGTTATTTGACTTAATACAACAAACCCCTGTGAAAAATTAGGAGTTTTGGACAGCCTATATATGATCGATAGGCTTTCTGTCCCAAAGTTCATTCTACTCGCCGAGTAGATGATATGGATTTGGCGAGTAGGAGTTATTGCAACTTTGTTTATTTGATTTTAATTGCTGGGTTTTGTTTGTTTGTGTTTCCTTTATGTTGTTATGCAAATACCATGTTCAGAAAAGGGCAATCTTCAAGAGGGGGAAGCCAAGGTGACATCCCGTGGCTCTCATTTCGACAAATCACGTCCAAATCATCTCAAGCTCGAGCTAAAAATAAATTTGAGGCGTTGAAACAGAAGGAGATTCATTTACCCAACGCTTTTGACTAGGATTGGTTGGGAAAAGTGGGTTTGGAGGAGGAGCTCACACCATATTTGGTGAAGGAGTGCAACTTGGGGGATACCACCATCATATGTGATGGTTGGTTACAATTATTCAAGATACAAGAACCGGTTTATGCTGAACTGTGTTGGGAGTTTTTTGCTACCATCTCATTCCGAGGGGGTAGTGAGTACTACAATCCAACATAATTTCTTTTTCTCTTGGGGGGGAGTTGCGACAATGCAACATGGCTGAATATTCCTGGAGGTTGGGGATTTATGATCAAAGCACTATGCTGACTAAGGATTTTGAAGCCTTTCTGGAGAATTGCCACAAGGATCTTCCCGAGGCAGTGGTTGCCTCTACCTAGTGGAATACTATTGCCAGCTGGGTGTATATTCCTTCTACCGCTCAGGAGGGTCATATTCGCTCGCCGATCCATCGTCTTATTCACCACTTCGTGGCCAGCACCATCAACATGTAGAAGGATTGGGATAAGGTTCCAACCCTTGATATCTTCTATCTCTGGAGTATTATTACTCCCGATGCTTTCTGCAATCTTCCTTATTGCATCGCCAAGTTTCTTGCTGAAGGGGCGGTTAAGGAAAAGGTGAACTCCAAGATTAATGGAGGCATGTTTGTTACAAGGCTTGCCAGGTCGTTTGGGGTCTTAGATTTGCAAGAAGCAAGGGCGCTCACGGTCATTTATCCTCCCCCGTTCAACACTGCATTATACAAGAGGGCACGGATCGTGGAGAAGTTTGGTGATTCCTTTTCCATTCCACATGCAGACGATCCGGCAATCCCCGAGGAGCCGGGAAGATGGGTAAGGAAACATAGCGAGCGGGTACGAGAAGACCCACCGATTATTCCGGTGAGGAGGACAACGATGGGTGGAATCAAGTGGAATACAGGAGTTATTTGGATGATATTGGACGAAGGGTTAATTATAACAACCAATCATTCGAGTACCTCTTCGAGCAAATGAACATCACGCCGAGACCTGGTCCGGGATACCCCTACATCATGAGTTGGGAAGAAAGAATGATGCGGGGTAATGAAGGAGGAGGAAGCGGAGCTGGAGGAGCTGATATGGAAGAATAAGATTGAGGACTTTATTTTTATGTTTTGTGTTTTTATGGTGTTTTGTTTTGAACAATTTTTAAACTTGGATGATTTTTGTTTTTTTAGGATTTTTATTGCTTTCACTTTTAGTTGCTTATTTTTCAGGGATGGAAGGTTAGGAAGCATAATAAAGTGTTGAGGGTCAAGTAAGGAATGAGAGATTAGGAAGCATAATAAAGTGTTGAGGGTCAAGTAAGGAATGAGAGATGTTCAAGAAAAAGTACAAAGTCTTGTCCTTAGGATTGAGTCCGTTAGAGTCGAGAGTAATAGAGGGTGTTGCTGCTGAAGGGTTTAGGCAAAGGGTCAGTGAAATTTCCAATTTCAAAACCTGAGTCCAAAGGAACATGAGCTGGATCAGTTTTGGCAATACAGTGCCTACTCGGGAGTGCACAAATTCTACTCGGCGAGTACATGGGGTATTGCACGTTATAGTTCCAAGTTAAGAGCTACTCGCCGAGTACACTAGCAATTTTCGAGTTCCAGAGCTGTTTTGAGCACTTTCACTGTAGCATTTATCCACTTTTCATGAAGAGTTGTTACTGGGGATTTTCTAAGAAGCTTGTTCCGTGATATTTTCGAGCTGTCAACCACACGAGACGCATGACACCCAAGACATGGATGAGCTGTTCCCATGGCTAAAGTCAATTGAAGATGGAGCTAAAGAAAAGAGTATCAACATATCGACTGCTACCCTAGTGGAGTTTATTCCAATTCTCTCTATAGTTGCATTTTTATTTTTTACATGATATGCAATGAGGGCATTGCATAAAATAATAGTGGGGTAGGGGTTGGTCACATATTAGAAAATTTAGAATCTTAATTTAGGCTAATTTTAAAAATTGTTGCATACCAAAAATATTACTTAGGAATTAATTTAGAAAATTTTGGTAAAAGCAATTAGGGTTCCATGTTAGAATTGTGTTGATAATTGCATGAAAACCCAAATGTTTAGTTGAGCCTATATACGTTCTAGTGCATTTGTAGCTTCCTTATTCCAGTGAAATCATGAGACAAAAACACAACCTCGCTCAGCCTGAGGGATGCAATATGTTTAGCATCGTGTACCAGAAATGTATCCAGAAAAATTATTATCGATAACCAATAAAGGTTGAAGTTGAGCGCCCCTGCTTAAGCATGTAGGGTTTTGAGTGAAAAAAAGTGAGTCATGTTAAAAAAAGGAGAGAATTTCAAGAAAAGTTTGAAGAATTTTTGGAGCATTAATGTCAAATATCAAATACGAAGATCAAAAATTCCAAAGAAATTCAAAAAGTGCAGATACCAAAAACCAAACAACAAGGTGGTGAATTCAAAGAGATCAAAGATCAAATGTCAAAGAATTAGAGAATTCCAAAGAGCTTCATAGTGGTATCATAAATTATAAATATCTAGATTATGTATGCTTGGGTTGCTCAACCAAAAATACCTTGAGGTTAAGAGGTTTTCTGACGATGGATTCAGAGGGATGCATAGAATAAGCATAGTTCGGGTGAGTGGGCGAATGTTTATGAGGATTGTGAGTATTTGGAGTATGGGGGTATTTAGGACAATTTTAGACACAAATGCATGCATTGCGGTCTTGGTATAATGGCTGGGTTAGATTGGAGTTGTCATATGTGGTTCTAATATGTTAAAATTCAGTTTTGCTTGGGGGCAAGCAAAAGTCAAGTGTGGGGTATTTTGATATGTGCATAATTAGTTAATTATTTAGCATACATTTTTATTAATTTCTAACTAATTATGTGTATAATGTGGACAAAAGGTACTTAATAATGTTTAAATTTTGTTTCAGTCCAAAAGACATGCTTGGGAGTGAAAGGGAACAAGGGGAAGCAATTAGAGACCAAAGAATGAAGAATGAGGGACAAAAGCCTTCCTACTCGGCGAGTTCTCGAGCCTACTCGGCAAGTCCATCAGAATATTCCAGAAGATAAGTCAAGACTCCTGGTATGAGATAGATAACAAGCATCTACTCGACGAGTTGGGTCTGCTACTTGCTGAGTACACCCTGTTTTGTGATAATTATAAATACCAAACTATTATCCGATTGGAAAAGACTTTTGGCGATTTTGAGAGTTGAACCTGCAAAAAAGAACCCTTGGAGGAGCTAAGGAACCCTAATCTTCAATCCGTGGAAGAATCAAGGCAATTAGGTTAATCATTCCACTTAGCGTTAGGAATTAAGTATGTTTAGCTTAGTTAAATCTGCTTTTGAGTTTGTTTTTATCATGACTATGAACTAAATTCGTTTTGTTTATGTTGGGGAAGAATAATTTACTCCTATGGTTTAGAATATACTTTTGATTGATTGTTATTTGGTGATTTTATTAAATTAAGTTTGTTAAAGAACCTTATGCATTAATGACAACTATATTCTGTTAATTGGAAGGTAATTAAGCTGCATGAACATCTCTTAATTTTTAACCTCATATGTTATGTGAACACTTGATTATATACTTAAGAGTAATGAATATGAAATTAAGATTAATTAGAGAATGGGTAAATTAATGTGTGAGCTTGTTTGAGAAACCAACAAACAAGAGGTTAATTGAAACACCAACTTAATTAACCAATTACAAATCTTATTTAATCCAAATAATTGAACTAGGGAATTAATTAGTTTAAACAATTGGCCACTGCTTGAATTGATTAATTGTCTAAGGGTTAGGAGTAATGAACATGAACCTAACCACTATAGTTAGTAACCAATAATAATTAATTTATCATTTAAAGAACCATAGGAGTGAATTAGTTGAACCTAAACAGAAACCCTTTAATAAATTTGGTGAATTTGTCATTTGTTTTAATTGTTTAGTTACTTAATTGTTTTAAGTGCTATGTTTAAGTTTCTAGTCTTGTAAAACTAGAGAAAAAACCTTTTACCTTTATTACTTGTTTAGTTAAAATTAGTTATTAGATTAATTTCCGTTCCCTGAGTTCGACACCCTACTTATCCAACTATACCACTAAAAGACAGGTTCACTGCCTTTGTGTGCTTAATTTATTAACTAAAAGTAGGATTAAAACTAGTTCATTTTAAAAACATCAAACTTCATTGGAGACCTTGGAGTTGTACCTGCTATATCGAAGCCCATATAGATTTTCTGTGATAGTGAAAGTGCAGTTGCCTTAGCAAAGGAACCAAGGGATCATGGGAGATCCAGACACATTAACAAAAAATATCATTTCATCAGACATCGTATAGAAGAAGGACTCCTCGTGGTAAAGAGGGTATCATCGAATGAGAACCCGATAGATCCCCTCACGAAGGGACTGGGTAGGGTTAAGCATCTCTAGCATGCTAGGAGCATAAGGCTGAAGGATGATATTAGTCTTAGTTGTTAGATAATTTTGAAATTGTTAAAATGTAATTGACATTTGATGATGAAAAAAGGTGTGTTTATTTATGAGTAAAGTGTTGCTATCCCTTGTCAATCGTTTACTATTATTTCTTTTGCATGTTTTGACTTCTAAAATATTTATGTTGTTTTACATATTATTCAAATTATCCACAGTTAGTCATATGTTTGAAGTAGATATGAAGTAAGACTGTCATGAGTTGGTTGTAGAGGTCTAAGATGTTGGACATGGCCTCAACACTCATGAGTGCTCATAAGTTCTGAGTATTGGATTCAACCCACACTCGCTGGTATCACTTCATGGAATTTATGTCGACTGATTGCGAGACGGTAATATCATATAAGTCTTCAAACCTAGAGATATGACTTGTTAACTATGAGTTAGTTATGCATTGATCGTGCGAAAATGCATTGGTAACTCGTTGTTATAAAATGTGCGTTTGTGTGTAATTTAACAAGTAGTAGAAGAAGCATATGAGTTGAAGTTTATCTGTTCCTTCTTGGATTAGAAGCTGATACCTGGTCCCCTCGATGATTTTGTTTTAACCTATATACCGGGCCCGGTCAGAACTAAGTTGATGTGTTCAATTAAGTTCTATGTCAAACAAATCAGAAATTGGGAAACAAACTGCTGGACAATAAGTAAGACCATGTTCCATGTATTTGTCCGGCTGATATCTAGAACAGAGGATTATATGATCCCGTATCTAAAATGGCGTACCATCATCTTCTTAGTTTCGAGAAACCTTGAAAAGAGCTACGATTGTTGATCGGTTCCTGAAGTATTACAGTTATAGTTATTAGACTTAAGTGGGGGACTGTTGGATAAGGTGTCTAAGTCCATAGCTATTTCTGGTATGTACTTGACCCGACCCGGCATGGTCCATTTGGGTTGCATGGCATCATGCAATTGTATAGACTAAATGAGAGAAATAATACTTGTAGTTATTAATATATTATAAGTTCTAATATATTAATAATATTATTTAATTGGTTTGATCATGAATTAATTTAGAATTAATTAAGTGATCAAAAGATAACTAATTAAACATATGGGTTTATTATATAAATCATCCATATCTTGTATAGTGGAGTAAGAGGCTCCATGGATAATCTAGTTGGGTTAAACCCATTGGATGCTCCATGAAGGCTCCATGGGAGTTACAAACCCATGGGTCATGGAAATGAAGAGTCATGACACATTAGGGTTTACATGGTGTAACCCTAGATGTGTCAACACTATACAAAGTTCATGTTTCTCCCAAAATCGGTTATGCATGCATACTTGAGGGCTAGAGCCGATTTTTAGAGTGTTATACTTTCTCTCCAAGTTTACTCCATAGCATTTGGTGTTGTGTGAATCATTTGAGGCATCGCACTTGGGGTGCTAGGCTCACAAGGTTTCAAGGATCAAAATCAACAACAAGGTATGTAGTTCTATCTTTTATTCAAGTTAAAATTGTTCCCCATGTATGCTAGATAGGATCATAACCTTGGAAATCAACTTTGCATGATAACTAGACAAACATAGATCCAAGGTTATTAGGGTTTCATGTATACTTAGGAAGTGTTAGAGTGCTCAAAACGCATCACTGATCTCTCGGTGCCTTGGCTAAGGCAACCGCACTATTGCTGTCACAGAAAATCTCCATGGACTCCTGTATAGCTGGTACAACTCCAAGGTCTCCGATGAAGTTCTTCAGCTATATCACCTCCTTTGTTGCCTTGCTTGCTACTATATTCTCTGATTCACAAGTTGAATCATCCACTGTATCTTGCTTGGAACTTTTCCAAGTAACTGCTCTTCCGTTTAAGGTAAAGACCCAGCCTAACTGAGAGCGGAAATTATCCCTATCATACTGGAAGCTAGCATCACTATACCCTACTACTCTCAAGTTATCACTCCCACTGAAAGTTGTAGAGCATAATCTCACCTACACGTGGATATAAAGAATGTCAAAAACGGAGCTCGTATGTGAAAGTTATGAATTTTTGAAGATCGTGGCATGCATACCAAAGCTTATCCAAAGCATACGCCCAACGTAACCAAGATTATGTCCAGCGTACTGAGTATGCCCAACGTAGTTGGAAATTACGCCCAGCGTAATCCCAGACCCAGCAGCCTATAAATAGAAACTGAGATCAGCCATTTTTTGCTCATTTTCTCTTCTCTCTCTCCCGTTTTACCTCAATTTCTGTACAAGAAATATCCTGAAGCAAGTCCCGAAGCCCCGAAGATCCCGAGAAATGAAATTTACAAGTCGAAGCTCTGCCCGTGAGGAGCCCGATTTTTGTGAAGATCTTCCAGATCTACCCAAGAATACTACTTCTACAAGCCGTAGTGCTATCCGATCATATTCTGATCAAGTGAGTGTATAGTCACTTTCATCTTACACATAGATATGAAGTACTTTATAAAATACGTGCTATATATATATATATATATTGTTGTTTATATGCTTGAGTGTATAGTTACTTTCTTCTAACACATTAATATAAATTATTAGCTATGAAATACGTGTTATGTGTTATATATTAATTGTCTATTTGAGATGGACTTGGAATTGATATTTTTATACGGGTGTTAAATGATTTAAATTGTGTTTGTATTTATATCTACAAAAATGTTGGGTAGAACATGGGTAGATGGAATAGTTGGTGACGATGCGACTTCATGCCTATTGAGTAAGCCTTGGTGACGATGCGACTTCATGCCTATTTGATAAACCTTGGTGACGATGTGATTTCGTGCCTTTTGTGTAAACCCAGGTGGCTATGAGACGTTGTGCGTATTGTGTAAACCTTGGTGACTATGAGACGTAGCGCCAATTGTATGAACCCTGATGACTATGTGACGTAGTGCTTGTTGTATAAACCGTGGTAGCAAATGGACTTTGTGCCAGTTCCTTAGGTAAATCCTTAGGAATGAATGAATGAAGGATAGTTGGTTCTTAGGGTAAACCCTTGAGAAAATAAAGGAGATATGGGGATGGGTAATTGGTTTGATTGTTTGATGATTGAATATAATAAATATATTATTGTGGGTTGAAAACCATATATGCTCACCTGGCTCCCAAGCCTAAACGACTCAGTTTTCTTGGCATTACAGGTAATGGCACAAGAGTATAAGTTGGCGGACTTGATGAGAGATTTTGGATTATAGATCAGTGGTTATAAATGACTGTTGTAAGGTCTATTTTATATTGTTTATACTTTTGATCTGTATTGGAACATGACATCCCGAGGTTTTATTATTTATTAAAAATACATTCTTTTTGAGAAATATTTTGATAAATGGTTATCATATTTTGTTTTTGGGAAAAATTCCGCAACTGTTTTCTTTAAAAGATAACTCTGATTTTAAAACAAAGCATAAACAAATCGGTCTTTGTTGGCCGTAAAATTGGGGATGTCACAGGTAAGGACCCAATCCTTAGTCCTCGGAAAGTACTTGAGAATGTTCTTTACCACAGTCCTGTGAGCCTTTCCAGGGTTCCCCTGATATCTGCTGAACATGCTCAATGTAAAGGCCACATCAGGACGAGTACAAGTCATAGCATACATGATCAAGCATATAGCGGAAGCATACAGAACTCGACTCATCTCTGCTATCTTAGCCTCTGTACTCAGGCTGTGAGTCTTACTCAGTTTGGCGTTACTCTGGATCGGTAACTCACCTTTCTTGGAGTTCTGCATGTTGAACCTTTTCAACATTTTGTTCACATTTGTGCTTTGACTAAGTCCAATTAGTCTCTACTCCTTTCTCTCAAAATTCTTATCCCTAGGATATAGGCAGCTTCTCTAAGGTCCTTCATAGCGAAACACTACCCAAGCCAGGACTTCATTTCCTGCAGAGTTGGGATGTCATTTCCTATGAGCAGTATGTCATCCACATACAGTACCAAAAAGCTAACTATACTCCCACTAGGCTTGACATATACACAAGATTCATCTTCGCTCCTTGAAAAGCCAAACTCTTTAACTTTATCATTGAAGCAAAGATTCCATCTGCGAGGTGCTTGTTTCAATCCGTAGATGGATTTCTCAAGCTTACACGCTCTATTAGGGTACTCTTCACTGAAAAAACCCTCTATTCGACTCATGTAAACATCCTCAGCCAACTTTCCATTAAGGAAAGTGGCTTTGACATCCATTTTCCAGATTTCATAGTCATGAAATGCAACATTGGCTAGCATAACCCTAATAGACTTAATCTTTGCTACTATTGAAAACGTCTCATCATAGTCAACTCTCGGAGTTTGAGAAAAGACCTTTGCAACCAGTCATGCCTTATAAGTGTGTACATTACCGTCCATGTCAGTCTTCTTCTTGAAGATCCATTTGCACCCGATTATCTTACGACCTGGTACATTGTCAACCAAGTTCCAAACTTGATTGTCATACATGGACTGTATCTTTCTGTCCATAGCCTCTTTCCATTTAGCAACCTCAAGGCCTGCCATGGCTTACGTGTAGTTGTTAGGTTCATCCAGAATTTCCAGTGTGCTATCATAGATAAGTGTATCACCTTCCGCAGTAATATGGAAACCATAGTAATGTTTAGGTGTATTCCTAACTCTCATGGAACGCCTCAAAGGTACATGCTCTTCTGTCGGATCCACAGGAGTTTCCTCCTCAGGTTGATTGCTAGGGTTTGACGTTCCTTCACCACTTGACTCTTGAATTTCTTCAAGGTCAATTTGCCTTCCACTGTTTCCTTGGCTCATGAAATCTCTCTCGTAAAAGACTCATCTTCGTGCTACAAATACCACATTATCACTGGGTCTGTAGAAGAGGTAACCAAAGGATCTCTGTAGGTAGTTGATGAAAATACACCCCTCACTTCGAGGTTCGAGCTTATCGTGAGTCTCATGCCTCACGAAAGCCTCACAACCCCAGATCTTGATGTGGTCCAGATTGGGAATTTTCCAGTCCACATCTCGTGAGGTGTTTTGGCAACCTTTTTGGTAGGGACTAGATTAAGAATATGGGCGGAAGTCTCTAAGAAATACCCCAAAAATGATATTGGTAGCGACGCTCGACTTATCATGGAACGAACCTTATCCAACAAGGTTCGATTACGCCTCTCAGCCACACCATTAAGTTGTGGTGTCCTGGGAGGTGTCAATTGTGAGACGATCCCACATTCCTTAAGATAGTCAAGGAACTCTATAATAAGATACTCACCACCTCGATCGGATCAAATCATCTTAATGTTCCTGCCCAACTGATTCTCCACTTCCTTTTTAAACTCCTTGAAATTTTCAAAGGTTTCTAACTTATGCTTGATTAAGTAAACATATCCATATCTATTAAAATCATCAGTAAAAGTCACATAGAAGTGGTTAGCATCTCTTATGGTGGTTCTAAAGGGTCCACACACATCAGTTGGTATGAGGTCCAACAAACCCTCACCCCTAGAACAAGAACCAGTGAAGCGTGACTTTGTCATTTTCCCAAGCAAACAAGATTCACAACTATCATCCAACTTTACGTCAAATGACTCCAAGACTCGATACTTTTTGAGTTGGCCTATGCGTTTGTTATTTACATGTCCAAGACGACAATGACATAATGATTCTTTATCCAAGTTAGTGGAAGAATCAATACACAATACATTATTTCCTAGGTTATCAACAACCGACACAGTTTCATACACACCATCACAAGGTAATGCTTTAAAATAAAGAACATTATTAAAGAAAACATTAATACCACCATATTCATTATCAAACGAAAAGGTAAAACCTTGTTTGTACACACCATGAAAGGAAATAATGTTTCTCGCCATTTCAGATGAGTAATAACACTTATTTAAATCTAACACTAACGCACTACTTAGCAACAAAGAATAAACTCCAATCTTGGTGACATTTGAAGCTTTCTTATTCCCCGTGATCAATTTTATCTTCCCATGCTCCACATTCTCACTTCTTCTTAGTCCCTGCAAATTAGAACATATGTGAATACCACAACCAGTATCAAGGAACCAAGAATTACAATAGGGTGAGTTATTAGACAATATAGTGTATACCTGCATAGTTGAGTTTTACTTTCCCACCTTTAACATCTTGCAGGTACTTTGGGCAGTTTTGCTTCCAGTGCGACTTTTCATGGCAATAGAAGCATTCAGCCTCCTTCGGGTTGGCAAAGGGAGTGACAAAACCTTTCTTGGTTCCACTTGAATAGGAGCCATCAAGGGAATTTCCCTTGGTACCCTTCGAAGGGCTCTTCCTCTTCTTCCCTTTACCTTGTCCGATTGCCAAGAGAGGAGCCGTGGTAGGAGTAGGAGTGCTAATAACCGATTTACCCTTAAGACCACTTTCGTCGGTCTTCAAGAGTCCTTGAAGTTTGTTGAGTGTAACTTCCTCCTTGTTCATGTGGTATGTCATTTGGAATTGATCATAACAAGAAGGTAAGGAATGCAATATGATATCAATTGCCAACTCCTCGGGAAAGTTCACATTCAATTTCAGCAAACGGTCCATGAATCTTTGCATTTTCTGAATGTGGCCCGTAATGGGTTCACCATCCTCCATTTGGGTTGTTATCATGGAGAAGATGATTTCATATCGCTCTTTATGAGCACTCTGATGGTATCTTTCCATCAAATCCTGGTGCATCTCAAAATGATAGAAATCCTTATATGACTTTTGGAGCTTGGTTGTCATTGTAGCCAACATGATACATGCCACTTTGGTAGCATCTCTTTCATGTGCCCTAAAGTTAACGATCTCCTCAGGAGTAGCAAATGACTCATCAATTTCCTTAAGCTCCTTGTCTAGGACATATTCCTTGTCCTCATAACGAGTGACCATCCTTATGTTCCGGATCCAATCCATAAAGTTGGAACCATCGATGATGACTCTCCCACAAAGGTTCACGAGAAAGAAGGAGCCGGTAGGGTTTGAGCCAGAAGTAACATTGTTGGAAGACAGACAAGTTTAGATTAGATATAAACATAGTCCTTAATAAGACACTTAAATGTAATATTAAGGCTAGGACCCAACACAATATTTTATAACTTAGAAGAGGGATGCCATAATCCAAGCTATAAAATATTTGAAGGTAGGTGAATAATGATTCACCAATTTCCACCATCAAAAAGAAATAAATTATTAGGTTTTAATTGGTTTTGAAACTCCTATATTCTTTGAGATTCATTGAACTTTTCAATGGCATGTTTCAATCTCGAGTGTGCCCTTCAGGTTTTGTGACTGGGATGCTGAGGATCACAAAACAAGGTGTGAAGTAACCATGCAAATTACTTGGTACTCTTAATGTTTATCACCTAACTGATGTGCCGGTTAACCACACATGCTCCACCGTTCAATGATAAACTTTAAGCCATCCTTTGCCTACCTTGTTAAGTCCAAGTTAGTGTGCCGATTAACCACACATGCTCCACTAACGACTTAATCAAAGTGCAAAGTGTAATTTCATGGGTTAGCACATTATTCACATTTTCATAAAGTAACTAAGATTGGGAATTTATAAAAACATTTAGTTACTTTACATTCATCATACTTTTAATGAAGATTTAAAGTCTTTGCCCTACCCTTTCGGCTAACGATCCTCCACTAGTCAAGGATGCGGTGGGTGAGAGTGGACACCCATTAAGCTGCCATTTTATAGGCAACAACCTTATACCCTCCCTTATAGACCGACTTTGTGAATGAGGCCTACTAACGGTAAAATGACTTGTTCTTATATATATATATATATATATATATATATATATATATATATATATATATATATATATATTATTAACTTATAATATTATAAAGTATAAGGGTTGAATTTTAACTTTTAAAATTCTAGGGGTTGGACCTAAAGTTTTACTAAGGTGTGTGAGACTTTACATGTTCCAAAACTTGAGGGCAAGTTTTGTAACTTTCAAAACTTTTCATCTGTCATAACTTATGAGTTAATGGTTGATTAAAATGAGAGACTTTTTATTTTATTTAACTTATGTGTTTCTTTAATGGACTTTAAAAGAGTGACTTTTGGTAATCCATAACTTGAGGACAAATTATGGATTCTACTAAAACACATCAAGACCAAGAATTAAACTACCAAGCAAGTTGCAAATAATTCCTGTGATCTTCTAAACTCATAAGTATATGAACATTCATATCAACAATTTCAAGATTCATAAAAAACATATATAAGACTTGAAATTTTGATAATAGCTATTGAAAATGGATTAGCATAACCATTACACCATCTAAAACAAGTTTTATAAGACGAAAACAGTTTAGGGTAATGTTTCTAGTCCATTTCTAGCAGCAAAACTCGAAAAACTGCATTCAAGGGCTCCTACTCGTCGAGTGCAAGAACCTACTTGACGAGTAGGATGAATTAACTAATGGACTTGTCGAGTCCCCCTATGGACTCGGCGAGTTCATGCTGCAAAATGCAGAAAACTGAGTTTTTTCAAAAAGTTTGCATCACATATCATGAAAACAAGCCTAGGCTCTGATACCACTGAAGGGTTTAGAGCATTTTAACACTCCTAAGGTGTACATGCAACCCTAGAAACCTTAGATCTATGTTTTACTAAGATATATGCAAAATTTTCTTTTCCAAGGTTCTTAACCTAACTAGCATGGCATGAGGAACATTGAAACATACAAAGCTAGTACTGTTACATACCTTTTGATAGTGGTTGATTGCTTGAAGTTTGAAAGCCTAGCACCAATAATGTGGATGCCTCAAATGGAAGTCACAAATCACCAAAAACCTTGGAAACCTTTAGAGAGAGTATGAACACTTGTAGAAATCAACCACCTTTTCTCACACACACAACTAGTGCCATTTCAAGTACCAAGGACTCCTTTATATAGTGTGGTGGATTAGGGTTACATCAATGTAAACCCTAATACACATGGCCTTTAATTTCCATGAGATCCATTCTAAATAAGCATTAGCCCACACTGTATAAATACAAGAGTCCATATTTAATTAGTCACACTTTTGATCACTAAATTAATTCTAAATTAATTTTAGATCAAGATTAATTAAATAATATGATTTCATATTAATATATTAGAACTTATAATATATTAATAAATCATAACTTATACTATTCTCAAAAGATTATCCATATAAATTGTTCGGGTGAAGTGCAACCTAAATGGACCATGTCGGGTTAGGTCAAGTACATCTCAAATATAGCTATAGACTTAGACACCTTATCCAACAGTCTCCCACTTGGATAAGTCTAATAACTATAGTTGCGATTATGACTTCAGGAACCGACTAGCAATCGTAGCTCTTAAAATCTGTTAAGCTATGAAGCGCCATTTTAGATAAGGGATCATATAGTCCTCTGTTCTAGATATCAGCCAGACAAATACATGGAACAATGCCTTACTTATTGTCCAGCAGTTTGTTTCCCGATTTCTGATATGTTTGACATAGAACTTAATTTAACACATCAATTTAGTTCTGATCGGTCCCGGTACATAGGCAAACACAAAATCATCGAGGGCCCCATATATTGCTTCTAATCCAAGAAGGAACAGATAAACTTCGACGCATATGCTTGTTCTACTACTTGTTGAATCATACACAAATGCATGTTTTATAACATCGAGTTACCAATGCGTTTTCATACAATCAATGTATAACCATCTCATAGTCAACATGAAACTACTGAGGACATCCTGAAAGGATTTAAACATACAAAGTATCCAAATAAGGTATGTAGGCTTGAGAAATCTATTCGTGGATTTTGACAAGCATTGGGTAGTAGGAATCTATTCTTCCATGAGAAAATCGAAGAGTGTCGTCTTTCTAGATGTCCAGATGAGTCTTGAGTAAATGTTAAAGCTAGTGGGAGTGCAATTGTCTTCCTGGTATTGCATGATGATGGAAATAATGCTCATAGGAAACATCGCCTCTAAGTTGCAAAGTGTAAATGCTCGAGAATTGCTTCACTATAATGGACAAGGGAAAGCAACACTAATACTTGGTCTTCAGATATAAAGTTATAGATTTCAATTTTAATATGATTCTTTCAAATCACAATGTGTCGGAAAGTTTCAACTTAAAAGTTCCAAATGGATTATTCATATGCTTCATAGCAAGGAGTTGAGTGAATCTCAAAGGTCCATTATACGAGTCATGAAATTGACAGGGTAAATCGAGTCCCATATGCTTCATATGTAGGGTCGATTATAAATTTTATGACTTGTGTTTATTCTTATGTTTCATATGTTTTGAGCATCATGAGATTAGATCAGAAGTTGACTTGACTAAATCGCTAAACAACTGTCAAGAACATTCTGAGGTATTGAAAGATACTAAGGAATGGTTTCTTCTAGATAGTATAGAACATGAACGAGAAGAGTTATAGTGACATGAATTTTAGAGATGACTTTGGGTCATAGTCTAAATAGATATTCAATTTGAGTTGTAGCATGAAAGTTTCATGGAGGAGATGGTAGTAGATTCGACAATGTAAGTAAGACCACATTAATGCAAGTGAAGTATTCAAGGAGTGCATCCCGACCAGAAAACTTCGTACTTGGCCTTAGATCTGTTTTGACTAACAAATTATCATTAGAGATATTCTCTGAAAGTTCGGTCGAGTCGACTAAGGATTATTGAGATCATAGAAGGTCAATGCATAAAAGGAGGAAATTTCACTACATCTAAGAAAATGTTGAGGATGGAAATCTAGTTGTGAAATGGATATATTTTCGATGATTCATTCACAACAGTGATGACCAAAGGAAAACATGATATACATGATAACAATATTATCATGAGAAATGTTAACACATTTAGTTGCTAAGTTGATTTCTCCGAAACATTTATACAATAGATAAATCTGTAATTGTTATGGTGATTAAATAAAAGGGAATTATCTATAATCGATGAGTATGATGTCATAGAACAATTAGTTTGTTATTGTGTTTTATTTTTCCTGTTACTTCCTAAATATTAATTTATTCGACATGCCACATTCAGTTGTACTTATAGGAGTAGGTGTTGACTTAAGATTGTCATGAATTGATTGTAGATTGTCCATTGGGATTGGACATTGTATAGGGATTACTGTAATATTCACGAATACTTAGAAAATAGGGACTTTAAGTATTGGTTAAACCCGCACTTAGAGATTAATTCATGGATTCAATCATGAGTAATTCTAAGACGATAATATCTATGATTCTTCAAACAGAGATATATAAGTCGTATTTTGCAAATCAATGTGCATTGGTTTACTCAAATGCATTTCGTAATTAGGTGTCATAAATTGTAATTCCATGCATGATTTGGTGAGTAAAATGTATGATTATATATTCAAAGTTTATTCCTTCCTTTTTCATTAACAAGAAAAGCATTATCTTTGGGACTCTCAATGATTTGTTACTGACATCTGAAGTGCTTGGACAAGCATGGAATAAATTGATGTGTTCAATTAGTGGTCTGAATTCAGTCGTCATAAATCGAAAATCGAGAAACAGAATCTTAGACTATAAGATTGATTTCTAATCCATTTCTCATGTCCATACAGTATCTTGTAGAACAAAGGGATAACTAATCACTTATCTTATAACAAACGTCTAATCAAAGTTTGGAAATGTCTTTGGAAAACACTCTTTATGGTTATTCAGAATTATACTTGTAGTTCTAGTTACTGACTTATCCAAGTGGGAGACTGTGGGATTAATGTGTCTAAGGTCCTAACTAAATTGGTATAATGATGATGAATAAAATTAAAGTCCATTTTGGGTTTCCCTCACAACCATAAAATAGCTTGGATTAATCAAAAGAGTGAGATAAATGATTTGTTAATTTATTATGTGATTAATAAATTAATTTGAAATAGTTAATAATTAATTATGAATTAATTAAAGATAGTTAGTATTGATTAATTATTAATCATAATAAATCTTAAATTAATTCGAGATTAATTGGAATTAATTAAAAGTGCAAGACGTGAATTGTGATTGTTCAATAGTTGAACAAAAGAGACAATTCTAGAAGATTACATGAAATGGATGGTTTTGGGAGCCTCTTTAGGGTTTCCAGAAGGCTCCTGGTTGGTTGCTGATACATAAAGAATTTGAATTGAGATTAAATCTATTATTTAATTATTCAAACATGGACTTATATACAAATTACCTAAACTATAAAAAGGACCATTGGGCATCTAATGTTCGTGGATTCTCATACGTAAAAGGCCGAGAACAAAATTCTCCTCCTCATCTCTCCTCTCTCCTTTAATACTAGGGTTTCCTAAGTTTTGGGTGTGAACCATTAAAGACGACCATACTTTTGGAGCTACAAAGGATATTTGATTAAATTGTTTCAAATCAAACAAGAGGTATATGGTTCTACTCATGAATTTGATTCATAGGGTTTATAGTTTTTATTTCATAAGTATGTTGCTATTAACTGGGAAAAGACATATATCAAATTTAGGTTGCGTGTACCCTTAATTCTTAAGTGAAATTCCTTAAGTACACTTTATTGTAACCTAAAATCCCCAATACGCTTTTATATATAAGGGGATTTTTTTAGTATCTCACCATGGGCATTGAAAGTTAATAGACTGACCATGCCTACCTTATGTATACTTGCATGATTTTTTATAAGTTATGGAAAGAGGTTTATTGGGTTTTTTATGAACACTTTCAATCTTTCACTTAGTTTTTTGTATAAAATTTCAATATTGAGACCTACAGGTAGTTGGTAAAATATTCTTATACACCGTTTGTGGTGCAAATTAAACTAATAAAACTCCACAAAATATATATATATATATATATATATATACAAAGCCTAGCATAAGCTCTAATATAGGATGCAAGAAAGATGGTAGAGAGTAATTTGAAAGAATTTTGTTAAAACTATGTAGTTTTTTTATAGTTCTATATCTAATATTAGGTATATAACAGCCATATATATATATATATATATATATATATATATATATATATATATATATATATATATATATATATATATATATATATATATATATATATATCATGTAAACATTATTTTGTAAGCCAAGTCGCATTTTTGAAGCTGCCCCTATGCTTTGCGAAGAGCAACAACAAGGATATCTGTGAGATTATGATGATCGAGAATCCATGGAAGACTTTTCTTGGTCTAGGTTTTTAGAATTGTATATTTAGATTTGATAGGATTTAGAAGATGCATGACTTTTTAATTGATGAGGGAGATATAGAATATTTGACAAAACCTTATATGGAGAAATAACATAAGGCCAAATGGATCCAAAAGAAGCGCAACTTAAAACAGACATACATTTTGATCTGTCAGGAATTTAAAAGCCCACTATATATCGTTGAAATCTCTCAACAGGTTGAAGCTCATGGAAGTTTGCTAGAGGTGACCTACCCCTTAGCAACTTTTGGGAAAGACTATGATCTTATTAGCTTATAACTTTTCTAAAATCAGTTTTTAATTTTTTTTTTTTTGATTAGTTTTGTGGTGAAAAAAGTCAGCAAATTAATAAGTTAAAGAGTGTTTGGCTAGCTTATACATGTAAAATGACCAAAAAAAATACTTATTGAATTATGACTTTTTTAAAAAGCCAAATATGTCTAACTTTTCAGAAACTCCTTTTCGAATTTGTTTTTAACTTTTTTAGAAGTTATTTTAAAAATGACTTTTACAATTGTTAAACATTATTTCGTACTTATTAGATTTTTGAACATTTAATAAGTTAACAAAGAGTTTTCAAGGAAAATCGCAATCACCCTTTACATTTTTTTTTCTAATTATGGCTGCCAAATGTTGACCTATCGGCATCACTGTTGAGAACAAGGCTTGATAGGGCATCCCACCCGATCCCCGATAGAGAATTCACATGGTCTAATGCGGCCCCAAAAAAGGTTTCGTGTTTCGTATGGCGGGCAAAACAAAACCGAATCCCATTAATGGTTGCTCTATACAAAAGAGGAGTTCCGGTCAACTCTATTATGTGTGGTGCATGTCAAAGAAATGAGGAAACAGCGGATCACTTTTTTATTGGGTGCATGATGACGAAAGAAGTTTGGTCGGCAGTGGAGCAATGGTGTCGGGTTCCGTATTCAATCCATGACTGTACAATAGTTCACCAGGTTCTGGCGAGGGATAGAAAAGGGAGACAATGCCCAACAGAAAAAAAATTATGGATGCCATAAAATACTGGACAATTTGGTGCTTTTGGAAAGCAAGAAACGAATGAGTTTTCAGAAATTTTAGAAGCTAATCTGCGAAGATAATGGATACTATTAAATCGGTATTATTCAGTTGGATAAAACATAGAATCAACAAAGGTGTTTTGGATTGGAATCTATGGTGTAATGATCCGTTAAAATGCGGTTGAGGTCTAGTAGGAGATATCATGTTTAAATTAACTTGGACTTTTTACTCTTTTGCTTCACTAGCATCTTGCTAGTGTAGCCTTTTATAATATATTTGCCGGTTTCAAAAATAATTATAGCTACCAAATCTAATCTCTCACATATATAGTACCGTATCCTATGCCTTTGAATGCATATCGATTTAAATATATAATTTATAATCTTTAGTTTTTAACACTTCGTCTTGTTTATTTCCATTATGCACCATTAATTAGCATTATGCATCATTAATTATTATGAAATAGCGGTTCAATATTACAGTTAAATTATTTATTTTTATTGTGATTTTAATTGGTGAGATACAGTTATATATATATATATATATATATATATATATATATATATATATATATATATATATATATATATATATATATTATGTAAATATTATTTTGAAAGGCAAGTCGCGTTTTTGAAGCTGTCTTTAGGCTTAACAAAGAGCATCAACAAGGATATCTATGAGACTATGAAGATTGAGAATCCATGGAAGACTTTCTTTGTTTAGATTTTTAGTCTTGTCTATTTAGATATGATAGGATTTATGAGACACATTCATTCTTAAATGATTTGGGAGATATAGAAGACAAAAACCTTATATGGAGAAATGAGAGAATGCCAAATGGGTCCAAAAGTAGCGCACCTTAAAATGAACATATATTTTAATCTACCATGAGTTTCAGGGCCCACTATATTTTGCTGAAATATCTCGACATGCTAGAGCTCATGACAGTTTGCTGAAGATGACCTACCTTTAGCCGATCCCCAAATTCCACTGGATCTATTTTTTTAATTAATTGATGAAAATTTTGTCTTAATTTACGAGATAAATGAAGTAATTTTAATACAAGGGGGTGTTTTGAGATTGCTTTTTTAAACTTTAAAAGAACTTTTGGCAAAGACTTATCAATTTATAATTTTTCTAAAAGGAGTTTAAAAAAAATATTTGGATTAACTTTGTTGTGAAAAAAATCAATAAGTGAGTGTTTGACTAGCTTATATATATATATATATATATATATATATATATATATATATATATATATATATATATATATATATATATATCGTTAGGTTCAAATGTTTCTACTATTTATTATGTGCATTTATGATTGATTCTGGTGCAATCACTTTAGTTATTTTAAAAAAATAATTAATGGATATTTAATGTTGAAGATTTAATTAATACTCATTATATCTTTAACATCTAATATGCATTAATTATTTTTTTAAAATAACTAAAATGATTCGTCCAAAATCATTCTTACATGCACACAATAGATAGTTAGAACACAATTATCTAATTAACTAACTAACTAACTATATATATATATATATATATATATATATATATATATATATATATATATATATATATATATATATATATATATATATATATATATAGGTTCAGGTTCATTTGAGACAATTCTAATTTTGTGTGAGTGTGAGACCAAATCTAAAAATAATTTTAAAATGCTAAATAAATGGAAAAATCCAAAAATTTATTTATTAAATATCATTTTCGGAACTTGAATTAACTAAAAAAAATCTTTTTTTTTTAAAATACGTGAAATATTCTAATAGAATATTACACTGACATATTTCTAAAAAATAATTTTAAAATGCAAAATAAATGGAAAAATCTAAAAAAAAAATTTAATATTATTTTCGGAACTTGAATTAATTAAAAAAATTCCTTTTTTTTTGACAAATACGTGTAATATTACACTGTACATATTCTAAAAAATAATTTTAAAATGCAAAATAAATGGAAATATTCAAAAATTCTTTTTTTAATTACTATTTTCGGAACTTGAATTAACTAAAAAAAAATAAAAAAAAAAAAAAAAATGCGTTTCACGATCTCACAAAATTAAGCTGTCTCACATGAATATATATATATATATATATATATATATATATATATATATATATATATATATATATATATATATATATATATATATATATATGTATGTGTGTGTGTTTGTGTGTGTATGTGTGAGAAATTAATGACCAAAAAAGACTTCTTGACTTATAACTTTTCCAAAAAACAGATTTTCCAAACTTTTCAAAAATACTTTTTTGAATGTTTTTTTAACCTCTTAAAAAATTATTTAAAAATGACTTTTACAATTCACAAATACTATTTATGAGTTATTCGATTTTTGAAAAGTTAATAAAAAGTTTTCAAATGAAGTCCCAAAACACCCTCTAAATTTTTTTTTTTTTTTTTTTTTTTTCTCTCTAAATATGGCTGCCAAATCTAATCTCTCCTATATATAGGGTCCTGTCATACGCCTTTGAATGTATATTGTTTAAAATACAGTTTCTACTCTTTGAGTTTTTAACACTTTGTGTTTGCTTATTTCGGTTATGCATCATTAGTTATTATGAAATAGCCGTTTAGTAGTAAGTAATTAGTTACCGGTTAATTATTTATTTTTATTTTGATTTTAATTGGTGAAATACATGTTGATTTTGTCTATTGCCGGCCAATATGTTGTCATTTCAAATACAGAAATGTGTATTATTGTAAATGTCAAATTTATTGTTTTGTAAATTTAAAACTTTACTTTGTTGTGGTTTTCTTTGTATGGTCTAACAAGGTGCTTTTCTCCTTCTTGAGATTAAATATATTTGTTACAGTTGTAAACTAACATAGTTTTTGACTTTAAAAGGATAAAAAAATAACAATAATAATAATAACTTGTATTAACTATTTGATTATGATTTTGTTGTAAAACACACAACGAGTCAAAACCGATTTAATTTCCTGCTCATATTATTGAACACTGTTTCCGCAATCATTGAAAAAGTTGAAGACCAAAACAAACTCGACATGTATTGACCAAAACGATCTTAATCATAAGTAAAAGGTACATGAATAAGTCATGTATATCGTCATAAAAAAGAGAACGCGTTAAGAAAATCAAGACGACGTTTTTCAATATTTTAACGAATAAGTAATAAGTAAAGTCTAATAATATGCTAGTTTTATGCCATTTGTCATGTTTACATTTTGTGGGGTTAATTGGCCAAAATCAGAAAAATTTAAAAACTAAAAACGTCAAAACATCATAGATGAAAGAATTTGGATATGATGGTTTTTCTATAACTTTCAGCATGGGACGTTACGTAATTTTTCAAAGCTAAAAACTTATGTTCGTTTAAAATGAAACTGTATATATTCCATGACATTTGTAATTAGGTGGATACATAAGTTCTGAATATATATATTTAAAAAAAAACATGTGTATAAGTTCATATGTAGTTGTATAGTTGAATATGGAGAAATTAAAGGATTAAAGAATAGAGAGACGTAACAGTCGATGATGATGGCCGAATCACAGATATATGCTAAGATCCAATTCCACCATTAAATAAAAAAGCCGGCTTTAACTTCTTTGTAAACTTTCCAATTATGTAGATGACAGAATCAGAGATGCCATTCTACAGAAACAACTGACATTTGCTTGCTTATTTAACATAAACAACACTAGTATTTTACTCATACTTCTTACATTTTTTAGATTTGTATTGCATAACTCAATATGGAGAAAAGTAGTCAAGATAATAAAGATGGAATTTTTAGGTACGCAGAAGGGTATGACAAGTTTCTGATGTTTTGTGGGACATTAGGAAGCATAGGAGATGGGTTGCAGATTCCATTAATGATGTATGTTCTTAGTGACGTCATTAACGATTTCGGAAATCCAAATGCCAAACTCACTAATTCCATTGTTGATAAGGTAATTCATGATTCAATCACTTCATTCTTTGCGTTTAAATCACATATTTTGTGTCGGTTTTCATTTATTTTCTGTTTCAGTATTCTCTCAGGTTGCTCTATGTTGCAATATTGGTTGGATTATCGGCTTTCATTGGTAATTAATTTGGTTTACTTCCATTTCTAGCATGCATGCATGATTCTTGAGTTCATAATTTATGTAACCATTTTTAATTAAGTATATTGAATTCATTGTTTTTGCAGAAGGACTTTGTTGGGCTAGAACCGCAGAGCGACAAACTTCTAGAATGCGATTAGAGTACCTTAAATCTGTCCTTAAACAAGATGTTGGTTTTTTTGACACACAAGAAGCTGGGTCCTCTACTACGTATCAAGTTGTTTCAACTATCACTGCTGATTCCAACATGATCCAAGTCACCATTGGTGAAAAGGTTGTCTTTTTGCTAACCAACTTCGCTTCTTCAATTCGAATGTTAGAAATGTAGAATCCTCGATTTTCTTTAAAAAGATATGATACCATGTTAGGAATATAGAGTCCTAGATTTTCTCTAAAAAAATCCCACAAAATTAGTGGAGTCTCATACTAGAAAGACCACTCTAACATTGTGTTAGTCCTAAAACGTTTGACATTAGCTCTGATACCATGTTAGAAATCTAGAGTCCTAGATTTTCTTTTAAAGAGAGTCTTTAAAGGAAAAAATAGAGACTCCAACATATATAAAAGTGATTGGACTGTATCTAGCTGATGTTAAGCGGGTAATTATTAAACAAGTATCTTGATTGATATTTGGTAAAGTTTAATCTTTTTTTGTCTTAGACTAATTGGAATTTTTATTTTTATTTTGTAAATGTAGATACCAAATTGTCTAGCCTACTTGTCATCCTTCTTCTTCTGCCACATATTCGCATTTGTTCTCTCATGGAGGATTACACTTGCGGCTCTTCCATTCACAGTCATCTTCCTTGTTCCAGCTCTAGGATTTGGCAAGCACATGATGGATGTAGCAATGTTAATGGTTGCATCATATGGCACTGCGGGTAGTATTGCAGAACAAGCGATTTCTTCCATAAGAACTGTGTATTCTTACGTTGGAGAGAGACAAACCATCAATAAATTCAGCAAGGCACTTGAAACAACTACTGAACTAGGAATCAAAGTAGGTCTTGCTAGAGGACTTATGCTCGGAAGCATGGGAACTATCTATGTTAGTTGGGCTTTTCAAGCTTGGGTTGGATCACTTCTTGTAAGCAAACATGGCGAAAAGGGTGGCGATGTTTTTGTAGCTGGATTCAATGTGCTCATGGGAGGATTGTAAGCTCATTTAGTTTCTTAATTGTCACACATCAAACACGTCCTTTTGCCTCTATATATGTTGGGGTTTTCCTCTTTTTGAACACTATCTTTGCGTGAAAATCAAGGATGTACACTATATGCCACACATTTCCACCGGATATACTTTGTTTTTCTAAGTTGATTAGAGCATAAAGCTCAAAAATCTTTCAAATCTTGTAGGAACATTTTGACAACACTCCCAAATCTTACCGCAATAACGGAATCACAAGGGGCTGCTACTCGAATTAACGAGATGATCAACAGAAAGCCAACCATTGACTCTGAAGATAAGAAAGGAAAGGCGTTATCATACGTAAGAGGGGAAATCGAGTTGAAGGGCATCTACTTTAGCTACCCATCAAGGCCAGATACCGCAATCTTACAAGGTTTAAACCTACGAGTACCATCTGGTAAAACTGTCGGTCTAGTTGGAGGGAGTGGTTCAGGCAAATCAACCATTATATCGTTACTTCAACGGTTTTATGATCCAATAGAGGGTGAAATTTTCTTGGATGGATACAAGATAAAGAAACTTCATCTTAAATGGTTAAGATCCCAAATAGGTTTGGTTAATCAAGAACCAATTCTCTTTGCAACATCTATTAGAGAAAACATCTTGTTTGGAAAAGAAGGAGCTTCCATGGATGATGTTGTGGTAGCGGCTAAGGGCGCAAACGCGCATGATTTCATAGTTAAGTTGCCAGATGGATACGAAACCAATGTAAGTCGAATTATATTTATCTCTTTTACAAAGTAAAGAAAATAAAATACTCCACATATCTAACATAATATCATGGTATCAGAACTAGTATCTAATCAGCCAAACACAATGTCATCTGCCTCTGTATCATGGTATCAGAACTAGTATCTAATCAGTCAAACACAGTGTCATCTGCCTCTGTATCATGGTATCAGAACTAGTATCTAATCAGTCAAGCACAGTGTCATCTGCCTCTGTATCATGTATATATATATATATATATATATATATATATATATATATATATATATATATATATATATATATATTCATGTAGAGTTCTCTTAGAAAAATTTAAAGACTTCATTTATCTAACATGATCTTACATTACTTGTTTAAAGGTTGGACAATTTGGATTTCAACTATCGGGTGGGCAAAAGCAACGAATTGCAATCGCTCGAGCCCTAATTAGAGACCCGAAAATCTTGCTACTTGATGAAGCAACAAGTGCACTCGATGCACAATCCGAAAAAGTCGTTCAAGAAGCCATAGATCAAGCCTCGGTTGGAAGAACAACAATCGTAATCGCACACCGGCTCTCCACAATTCGAAAAGCCAATCTAATTTTCGTCCTTCGATCCGGGAAAGTACTTGAATCCGGTTCACACGATGAGCTCATGCAAATGGGCAAAGAATACTTCGAAATGGTGCAACTACAACAATCCGCACCACAAAATGAATTAACCCCACGGTCTAGTGCTAGTAACCACATGAGCCATTATCGAGCCATGGTTGCACCAAGTCCAGCAAGTGCAAGATCAAGTGCACCAGGGACACCATCATTGAACCCATTTAGCCCCGCTTTCTCCATGAGTGCACCCTACTCAGTCCAATACGATGCATCTTATGAAAGTGAAGACGAAGATGGTTCGAACCAACCGGCTCACCCAGCCCCATCTCAAATCCGGTTACTTAAAATGAATACACCCGAATGGGGTAAAGCTTTATGGGGTTGTATAGGGGCTATAGCTTCGGGTGCAGTTCAACCGATAAATGCGTATTGTGTAGGTGGGTTGATTAACGTTTATTTTCGGCCAGATAAATCATCGATTGTGGGACACGCGCGGGTGTATTCGTTCGTGTTCTTAGGGCTTGGGGTTTTTAACTTTTTCTCGAGTGTAATTCAACATTATAGCTTTGCAGTCATGGGAGAAAAGTTGACCACAAGGGTACGTGAGAAACTACTTGAAAAGCTTCTGACTTTTGAGATTGGATGGTATGATCAAGATGAAAACACAAGTGCAGCGATTTGTGCACGTTTATCAACCGAAGCTAATATGGTTCGATCCCTAGTTGGAGACCGGTTATCTTTACTAACACAAGCTTTTTTCGGCGCCATTTTTGCTTACACTTTGGGAATTGTACTCTCATGGCGGCTGGCTCTTGTTTTGATGGCGGCTCAGCCGTTTCTCATTGGAAGCTTCTACGCTAGGAGTGTTTTAATGAAGAGTTTATCTGAGAAGTCTCAAAAAGCTCAAAAAGAAGGAAGTCAATTAGCAAGTGAAGCTGTTATAAACCATCGAACGATTACAGCGTTTTCATCTCAAAAGCGGATAGTCGGGTTGTTTAAGGATACTTTAGAAGGTCCCCGGAAGGAAAGTGTCCGACAGTCTTATTTCTCCGGGATTGGTCTCTTCAGCTCACAGTTTCTTGCAGCGGCTTCTACTGCATTGGCGTATTGGTATGGAGGTAGGCTGTTGACACAAGGGTTGATAGAACCAGCGAAGCTTTTTCAAGCGTTTTTGGTGTTACTATTCACAGCTTACACCATAGCAGACGCTGGAAGCATGACGAAAGATATCTCAAGAGGAAGCAATGCAGTTGGTTCGGTGTTTGCGATTCTTGATAAGACAACTGAAATCGATCCAGATACTTCATGGGGACGTGAGTCTATTAAAGGGAACATAAGAGGTCGTGTAGAGTTGAAAAACGTCTTCTTTGCTTACCCATCTAGACCAGATCAGATGGTGTTCAAAGGAATAAACCTTAAAATCAGGCAAGGAACTTCAATGGCGCTTGTGGGTCCGAGTGGGTCTGGTAAATCGACTGTTATCGGGTTGATCGAAAGGTTTTATGACCCGTTGAAAGGTGCGGTTTTTATCGATGAACGAGATATAAAAGATTATAACTTGAGAGCTTTGAGGTTACATATCGCGCTAGTGAGTCAAGAACCAACGTTGTTCGCAGGAACAATCCATGAAAACATTGCTTACGGGAAACCAGGTGCTAAAGAATCTGAGATCAGAAAGGCTGCGATGCTCGCAAACGCCCATGAGTTCATAAGGTATACTAAAGTACTAAACTTTATAAAACTTGTCACCTTTTTTATTCGGATTTGGATTCGCTAACTTTATAAGATTGTGATTGAATACAGTGGGATGAAAGATGGTTATGAGACATACTGTGGAGAAAGGGGAGTGCAGTTATCCGGTGGTCAGAAACAGAGAATAGCGTTGGCTCGTGCGATGCTCAAGAACCCTAGTATTCTTCTGTTAGATGAGGCGACGAGTGCTCTTGATACTGTTTCAGAGAGCTTGGTTCAAGAAGCATTGGAGAAGATGATGAAAGGGAGGACGTGTATTGTTGTGGCTCATCGTCTTTCTACCATACAGAAGTCCGATTCGATTGCGGTGATTCAAGATGGGAAAGTGGCGGAGCAAGGGTCTCATTCTGATCTGCTGTCTGTACGCGGCGGAGCGTATTCTAATCTTGTCAAAATGCAAGGTGGTAGCTCGCCTTACCGCTGATGAAACACGGTGGTAAGTGGGTTACTAGGGTTTTGTAAATTGAAGAAAAGACTGTTGTGAGATAATATTTTCTCTTTTTTTCTATAAAAAGAATAAGACAAAAATTACACATTTTATACATATAAAAAAAATGTCAAATTAACCCCACAAACTATTTTGAATTCGCATATTCAATCCCAAAACATTGGTTGGTGTTTTATGAGAACATAACGTAGATGTCCACGAGCTTTTTTGGTTTTTTTACCTGATATAATAGGTTTTAACCAAATCATCAAACTTAAAAGTCAAAATTAGGACTTACCCATTTCATCTTCTTCCGATTCGTCTCCTTCACCACCCATAACCGTGATTTATGGTCAGAGAATTGAAATCGGATTTTGACCAGAGAATTAAAAAGAATTTTACAACTCCATCATCATGAAAATTGTCTCCAACTTGTTTGTAAGAAGAACAGTAAGGTTGGATTCCGAGATGAAGGAGAGCTTCATCAATTGTCGATTTTCATATGATTTCATAACTTTCGATACACTCTCTTCGGTAACCACAACTAATCATCGTATTAACTATCAGCATGAGAGTTGCAATTGCAATCATCGACAGTGGTTCAACATTAGAAACCAAGATATGTAGTTTTTGTTCATCATTTTCAATTACGTGTTGGACGATAGCAATTGAGAAGGCCAGCTAGAAACAGATCTAGGCTCTAAGTATTCATAATTATCTAATAAGATAAAATGAAATTGTTTCTCAAGACATTTCATTGCTATTTGCATCAGTCTCTCTAAGCAATGGCAAACATATCTGATCTCGGATCATTTGAAAAATGAGGAAAAGCATCGTGTGGTGTAGTCCTCTGACGCATGTTGACTTATAAGTAATTGTTTTGAATAAAAAAGATAAAGACAAAGCTCGATTATAAAACCTAATATATCATGTAGTAGGGACCAAAAAAGCAAGTGGACATCTACTTTATGTCCACATAAAGCACTAAAAAAAAGTTTTGTGACCGAATGAACAAATTCAAAATAGTTTGTGGGGCTAACGTGTCATTATCCCTAAAAAAAGAGTAAATTACATATACTTCTAATAAGTGTTGCATTTGGTTCGGATTTGTATAAACTATAATCTCAAGTCGACTTAAAATAATCATTTGGATTTATTTTGATTTGATTCGCAATCAAATTAAAATTAGATTATATGGTATGGATATAATGACATAGAACATGTCGTAATGCATGACCCCCTCCCCCTCCCCCTCCCCATAACCACCATAGGTATGTTATGTTATGCTCTGAAACCCGACTAAAGAATGGAATGAGTAGCAAAGAGGGTGGTATGGATGGAGGTGCTTGGCAGGAGGAAGCAACCCCTAGGGCAGAGAAAAGGCAAAACATAATCGAAGCACACGCAAACCATGTTGGAGGAGAGAAGATTCATCGTAGAGTTTTTTTTTATCTAGATTAGGTTTTTGAAGATTCAATTCGGTGCGGGAAGAAAGCGGGATTTTAATGTTTTAAAATCATTTTTTATTTAAATCGGTTTACTAGTTAGTTTTTAGTTCAATAAGTTTGATGGTGTTTAATCATGTTTTCATATTTTTTTATGTATTTTTTACTTTTCTATATATATATATATATATATATATATATATATATATATATATATATATATATATATATATATATATATATATATATATATATAGAGAGAGAGAGAGAGAGCGAGAATTTAACATCCATAAACATAAATCATTATCATAATGAACTATATTATAAAGTGCATAATAGTTGAAAAGTAAAAGACTTCTAAGTTGAGAAGATTGGCACCACACATGTGCATCAAAGTCATATTTAGTAGCATGCATCGGTGTCATTCGAGTTATATATACTTCGGATAACCTAACCAATCGAGTTGTTAAATTTGTTTTGGAAGTAGGTTGTTTTTAATGGGAAACTAAAATCCAACTTCCAAGTCTAATAGACAAGTTAAAACTTTTTTTATAGGTTCTTTCACATAAGTTTAACCTGGTTTTTGATGAAACCACCCGGTTCGATCCGATCAAAAAAATTAACATAAAATCGGTCATTGTTGAACTGCTCTTGTCTTCGGTTTCTAGTTCGACCGGATCGAACCGATTTTAAAACATCAATATCTAAAACTAATTAATATTTAACATAAAATTGATCCAAGACTGAATTTTAGTCCTAAATAAGTTACATTCCAAATGGCACTTGTAAGTGACTCATTAGTCTATGATATATGGTATCTATGACTAATTAATCAGTCTAGATACTAAGACACGATTAGTTATACGTATTAATTAAAATGCCAAATAGTGAATGTTTATTAGGGACTAAAATTAAATCTTTATATAATTTCATGTTTGTAGGACAAATTTGTGTAATTGTATCAGTGACTAAAATTCAGTCCTTAATAAGTTCCTTACAAAATTAAAACGGGCACAAGTCTACCAGGGATTGAAATTCAATCCCTCGTAACTTTACCTTCATAGTTAAAATTGATGCTAGACTATTCAAAACTAAAACTCAGTCCGCAATGTGTTAACTATCGAACCTAAACTGCCAAAAATATGTTAGGGACTAAATTTTAGTCTTAATAGTTTTGGTCAGTCTTTAATAGATCACACATTAAAATCAACCTTAAATAGTATCTAAGACTAATTCATTAGTCCCAGATACATGGTATCTAAGATTGATTAATCAGAGTCTAATATTTAGTCGTGGAAATCCCTTTTTATTGTAGTGTGTCGTAACATAAACTCTATTGGGTAACCACAAAACTAATAAACATTACAATACACATTATCAGTTATAACATTGTATTTTGCATTTATTCAATTTATTTCATATAAACAATTTAAATACAAACAAATACAATTGATATAAATACACTACATTTTCAAACGGAAAGCGACAGAATTATATATATATATATATATATATATATATATATATATATATATATATATATTTAGAGAGAGAGAGAGAGAGATGAGGAGGGGGGGAGTTGGGTTGTAGCACACGACATCAAAACAAATACCAAAATCAACACACATATCAATGGGATTTAACGGTGAGTACGTACGTTTATGAGTGAGGTGATAGTCATGAGGAAGGGTGGTTATTGTGGTGATGAATGGTGACATGGATGAGGGAGACGATCTAGGGCAAAACAGGGCACAACAGGATGGAAAAGGGTCGAATAGAGGGGGATAACCAAGGGTAGAGCGGTAAAGAAGGGCTTATCGGATCAGTTATGTAGGCGATGTCGATGGACTGGTCAGGGTGTACAGCAAGTCAGAATTTAGTGAATCGAGGCGACATCGCTGGCTAAGATGGAGACAAGGGTGTCACTATCGGAGAGAGGTAATTAGAGAGTTATAGATCGAAGATGAAGTTGGAGGAATTTGGGGACATCGTGGATAGTGAAGGGGGTGATCATAAGTATGTGTATGTGTATGTATGTTTATGTATGTGTATGTATGTATGTATGTATGTATGTATGTATGTATGTATGTATGTATGTATGTATGTATGTATGTATGTATGTATGTGTATGTATGTATGTATATGTGTATGAATGTATGTATGTATGTTTATGTGTGTGTATGTGTATATATGTATGTGGGTGAAAGTAGTGATTTTAATGTTAAAGCATGAAATGAGTAATGGATTGAAAGGTGCACACCGCTATACATACGTAGATATTAGGTATAAGTGGGTGAAAGTATAGATAATCGTGTACAATAGAGGTGCAAAAAAAATTCGGTCCTCGAAATATTGTAAATAAGCAAAATTTGTAGGTAATCCATCAGAAAATAGCGACAGAATGTTGACGAAATGGCCATCCGTCAGCATTTTGTCACTATTCCGCCATTATTTTCCGACGGATTACGTACAACTTATCCTTATTTTTGACATTTTGGTCACCGGATTTCATTGTTTTCGCTTTGTTTTTTTCGCACCACTGTTATACATGATTATCTATACTTTTACCAACTTATACCTAATATCTATGTGTGTATTGTGCACCTTTCAATCGGTTACTCATTTCGTGCTTTAACATCACAATTACTATTTTCATATTCATCTACATACATACATATTCATCTACATACA